>NC_141398.1:50832043-51534181 GCF_034619465.1 Leptosomus discolor | reverse complement strand
CATTCTTCTGTTTCTTCTGGTAGCTTGCAGTAATAAAAATCTATTAAACCATATTTAGGTCTATGATCACAAATGAAATTTTAGTGAAATAC
The DNA here is from genome assembly GCF_034619465.1 of Leptosomus discolor. Taxonomy (NCBI): domain Eukaryota; kingdom Metazoa; phylum Chordata; class Aves; order Leptosomiformes; family Leptosomidae; genus Leptosomus; species Leptosomus discolor. Next base: position 51,534,089 of record NC_141398.1, on the reverse strand, counting down.
CTTGTGCTTATTTACTTCTAGAATCTAAACAGATTTGCCACGTTCATGTGACAGCTCTCAACATGTGTAGCTCTTCTACAGCAATTCACCAATCACAGCCATCCAACTTCATGTTTTCCTCTTCCATGCTGCAGATGAACATGGGTTCTCTCCATCTTCCGATGTCTCACGTATTCTCAACTAATATTCTAACACCACAGCTATGAGGAGGGAAAGGTTCCTCTCCAGTATCATTGCTATGAAACACCCCAATGTGCAGCAATTACGTAGCACTCAAAAATTAGGAGCTCCAAGGTTCTCAAAACTCCCAACTATATCAACGCAGAGGCAGCGTGCTCTTGGCTAAGTGCTCACAGGAAAATTTTCCAGGTGCAGGGATACTAAGTCAGGCTGCTGCATGGACGTGGATATACATCCAGAGCAGACAAAACCTAAAATCCATCAACAGTACTGCTCACTGCATCACTGGTTTTACTTTTCAGACTACCAGAAGTTTACAGAGCTTGCTCTCTGAAGTCAGTATCATAGGCAAGAGTGATTAAGTACTAATCACAGCAAGTAGGGAACAGCCGCTACCTGTTGTTTGGATCTGACAAAAAATCTTAACTTTTAAAAGCCAACCTTTATAGACTCACTGTTAAGAGATGCTGAACATCTGTTACCTCCACTGAAGATGAGGGATGTTAACGGCTAAGCACTTATTTGAAAAATTCAAATATTGAGTTACCAATTACTAATACTATCATTCAAGTGTTCTTGACTGATTGATCATTTGTGTGAATATAGCAACAGAATTCAAGCATACTCACAAAGCAGTTTTAATTCTCTCTCTGAAATAGATTCAGGTGCCTGAAAGAGAGAATAAACTCATTCCAGTACATACAATGGCCAGAGATTTTATGTTTTCAGAGATTCATATATTCATTGTGAAATAACCAGTTATTCTTAAATTGTAAATAACCAGCAATCTTAAATTGTAAATAATATATCCCTGTACACCTTTTACTTTCGTATGACCAAACCAAAAGGGATAAATAAAACAGCCCACAGATACTAACTTTCATTAGAACTCACTTAAGCCACTTGAAGAGAACGAGGTAATTAAGCCTTCTCTTTCTGTATCTGTCTCCTATGACTTATTTCTGTACAGAACATCAGGGTAAAAGCGTTTTTATCCTGTCAGAACGGTTGTACATTTGTAATTACCTTGCCTAGGGATTGCAACAACTTAGCAGCATGGTTACCCACAGCAGCAATATCCTTCTTTGCTTTTTCACGGTATCTGTTAATAATACAGAAGTCTTAATAACTACAGCATAAAGCCATCAACCTCACAGTGAATACCATTTCCTTTTGGTTTACATTATAAAGACAAAACACAAGCCACATGAACAGAAGTGAGCTACTTCAAGGCCACGAAGGCACTTATTACCTCCTGTGAGACTGTTCAGTATGGCTGAGCCATTCAATAAACAGGGGGCTTAGAGACCAGTTAAAATTAATATTACTACGAACAGTCAGAGGAAGAATATTATGTAGTTTCAAAAAACAGCTTTATGTCCTTCATTGGGCTTCTAATATTTCATTCATTAATTTCTGTATTTTAGTATTTGTAGCCATAGTGTATTAGTTCTGCTAAGACCTAGGACAACGCAGACATCCCAACAACACAGTATTTAACAAAAAATGTAAGAGCTCATTTTAAGGAACTGTAATTGCTCTATCTGCAAATTAAAACCCTGTAATGCTTATTGTAATTGAGAATTGAAGTACACAACGATCTGGAAATTCAGGACTGATGCTTACAGAGTTCGGATTTACAAATCAGGGTATCTGCAAATTCAAGCAATTACCGTTTCATTCAGCAAAATAATTATACAAGCTCTTGGTTTTACTGTCATTGTACAGAGTAACTTCTATGAAGCAACAGCAAATCAATTATTTTAGTCAGACTTATATTTTTATATCCATCTTTTTAATGTTATTTGTCTTTGTTCTGAGGAATGCACTCTAAAATTAGAGATTTCATTTTGATTGGTAAACACTATTCAGGCACACAATCCTTTTCCAGCAGAGGTTGTGTTTCAGAATCTATGGAGAAATTATCAGTATCTATTAGAAATAATACTTCCCTATTTGAACAATTCAACAGTACAAGTGCACAGACAGTAAATTTAACAGTCTTCTGCAAGATATCCCTTCAGTTTAAAGATAAAAAGGGAGGAAGAAGCAGTCAACTGCAAAGAAAACGTGCTAACACTGCAAGAAGTTCTTTTTGGACCGACAATTTGCATCATGCCCAGGATGGTCAGGAACAGTAAGTTCATGTTGCGGCTACATGCATTCAAACACGGCCTTTGTAAAATCTTGATCCACACTGACGCTCTTTAGAATTTGCAGTTAACGTTCATTCACACTCTTCCTCACCTATCAAGCAATCCCTTCAAAGGGCTTGCATTAGAATTAAGTATTTACAATTGAATATCTAGGAAACTAGAACTTCTGTAACCAGACCGAGATACATACTGAGGCAAAAAATCAAAGGCTGTGTTTAAGAAACAGTTTGGTTTGGACAGGAGTAGCCGGGCTATGGGAATCTACTGTCTATAGGAAGGTCTTTGCTTGATCTGAAACTAAGAATGATCACTTACTACCCAACCTCAGCAAACTGGGATGCCCTGAAGGCTTAGGCCCTGGTTCCAAACAGCAGATACTATCAATGCAGCAGAGCAGATAGCCTCAGGCTGCCATGCTGCCCACACCCCTCCTCATCCCAGTCCCACATAACCACTTTGGTTTTTTAAATACAGGACTTCATGCACTTTGAGAAGCCTGAAGTCATCACCATTTACTACCATCAGTAACTATTAAAGAAAAAAATCGTTTACTTACACATTTTGCAATTTGATAAATTTATTCGAGTCTGCTATCATATCAGGAATAGTGCCCCGGACAGGCAAGCTTCCTTGCCCCTCATTTGCCACAAATTCCTTTACAGCTCGAGCCAAAATCCAGAAGGAGGATGACTGCAAACACAGAAGAGACAGTCATGTACACAGATTACATCTGTGATGCTTTTTCTACATTTAAGTCTTATCCTTAATTACTCATTACCTGCTCTGTGAGATTTATGCAGCAATCGTCACTAAAAATCTCTTCAATGCATCTTGGAATCTATGAAAAAAACAAATTTGGTCTGTATTTACTTGACTTTTGATTTCCTGAATTATCTCAACACTCATCACATAGGTGAGCCAACTCTAAGTGACTCCAGAGTTTCACACCAAAATCTCTTCTGAACCTTATACAGGCACTGCTTCTCAGATGTTTCAAATAGCAGCACCGTCTGCGAACAAGGCCCATGCTTCTGATCAAGATGAATGTTACAAACAAAATCTCACCTTATTTCCATCTTCTACATGGAAGATTTTAAAAAAACCTGGTAGCGGCATCAGCAAAAGGTACTACCAGTCCCAGCTGCCCATCCTGCCTGCTAGAGGCACAGACTGAAAAGGCCGGGGAAGTGCAGAGGCACTGCAACAGTGAAAGTCTCGGACTCCTTCACTGCTGCAGCTCGGTTTGGCAGATAAGCTGAAATAAATCACTAATAGCCTGGGACACAGCTTGTAGCAGCTCAGATGGCAGCACCAAGTTTTACCTTCTGCTTTCTTGGGAGATTTAACGTGACTGTCCAAGCAGGGACCAGCACAGCTCAAATAAAAATGGAGTGCCATCTAGAGAGAATCCCAGAATGTGCTTTTACCTCATGCAGCTTTTGCAACTTACCACAGATGAGAGATGAAGGAAATCAGAGCTCCATTCCAAACCACAAAAGTTACTACTTCAACATTACTTGAAAACAACGAAAACTTCACTTCTAATGTTTTTAAGCTTGATCAGTTTATGAAAGCAATTTCGTAACGTGTTTCTTCAAGAGGAAAGTACCGACTTTTCTGAGTCAAAGGTCCCTCGCAGCACTACACTTCTATACAGAATAAATACTATAGCAAGCGGCTTCAGTACAGCACGATTTCAACAAATGTTTCCGAGTCTCTCTCCTAGTAATGTATCTAAATCAGACATCATCCATACTGGTGACCGCTAATTCTTTATAACTGTACCAAGTTTAATCTGTAAAAGAAAACCTGATAAAGTCTAAGGCAGGAATACACTACTAATGAACTCTGGTTACTGACTCATTCGAATTCAAGTCTTCAGGAAGGAAACGCAGCTCCTTGCATAAGCAAGGAAATAAAAGAATTTCCATAAATCACAGTGCCACCTAGTCTAGGTCTACTTTACTACACATAATTTAAATTTTAAAAATTATACTAATCCTATTTTACCTAAATGTTGAAAATGGAATTTCTGTCCTAAAAGTGTATAATATGTTCTGAAAAAATGAGGTAGTTGAAATTTCTTCAATTTTGCCATGTAAGCGTTAATTTTACCTGTGTGGTATTTAATGCTGTGTTCACATTTTTTACAGCTTCTTCAAAGTTTTCCTCATCTTCTGGGGTCCCATTTTCATTCTTTAAGATACCTTATTGAAAAAAAAAAAATTAAAAATACACAATCCCCTGAATTACATCTCATCATTCAGGTCTTACCAACAGAACAGACTGGCTTTGGTTGTATTTGTGGCATAAAAAATTAATTAGCAAGAAGACATACTGATAAAACATTTGATTAATTTTCCTGTGACGTTAAACAGAAGTTACTTATCACAAAAATACCAGTTTATTTGTGTGAGAAAGAAAGTAAAGTTTCATTATCACTACATTAATGTAGATGGAGGTAAAAAGTTAAGTCAACTCTCTTTCCAGTCCCCGGTCATGTTGTGTTGGGGGTTTCTTTTGCTCAAACTTGGCAAATACTTATGAAGCCACACAGCACGCCAGGCCAAGAAACAGGCTCCACTAAGAATCTAATTTAACCAAAGGTAATTACTACAGATCAGATCAGTTCCCTCACCCAGCCTGGGGATAGGGATGACAAAACCACTCAGTGATTTGCAAAAAGGCCAGCGTCAAATGAAGAAATACCAAAAATTCAGTTACTGTTTTTATTTTATTCTACAATCATTTAAGATAACGTATTTCTAGATCTTAAAAATGCCTCCTTACTTTTAGCACCCACAAAAGGTACGAGATTTGAAACATCTGCAAAAATGAGCTCTGTTCACACACTGTTTACAGTGTATTCAGTTGCTGCACAGTCCCTTTTCTCTCTCTCTCTCAAGCTGCAATGATTACCAACATCCCCGTGGGTCAACCGACCATTCAAATACTTGCAGTTAATAACAACTTCAGTGTCAAAAGCCATTTGCTTTCCTCTTTGTCACATTTTCTACGCTAAACATCAACATTTTTTACATGGTGTTCTCTTAAGGCCTCTCCTCCCATCCAAATCAAAACAGACTCTTGATCTTAAACAGCAAACAGTAAGAAACACTGCCGAACTGCAGTTATAAGCAAATCTGGGCTCTTACGATCCACCTATATAAAACAATCACTAAGCAGAAGAATCGTACTGTGTACACCAGCAGATTTTCATAACTTAATCCTGAGAACTTCTGATTATTTTTCAGATACTGCTTTATATATTTCTGCCAGTATGAGTAAGTGACTCCTAGAACATATATTACCTTGCCGAATCAGTTGTCTGAAGGCTTCTTTTTCTTTGTAACTCTTAGGCAACTCTTCACTTTTCTAAATTTAAAAACACAAAAACATTTTGTCTTTAAAATATCTATTACCAACCTCATTGTGCTCAGACTGCTCAAGTCTCGTTTGCCATTGTGCATATACATTCACTTGTATTTCAATTAGAAATTATTTTATTATTCCACCTTGTTTTCTTTATTTGTTACACATTGCCAAAATAATAATCTAGTTTAGAAAAGACGTATCTAAAGTAGTAGCAATAACAATAATAGACTGATGACTTCTCCAGTTTTGCAATATACCTCATTGAACCATTTTGTCAGATACTTGGCTACAATCACAATCCATGGAGTGTGGCTATGGTCCTGTAATTGAACAGCAGAGAAATCCTTGTCAAGTTGAGAAAAGATTAAAACGGGAGACAAATTAAAAACCTATTTTAAATGTAAACTCCTACCATTCCTTCCACTATTGTAAAAACACAGGACATGTTACAGTTTGATTCAGAAATAACATTCTCTAATTACTATAAAACAAATCATTAAACTATTATTCTTCTACTTAGAAGAAGAGTGGCTGAGCCAAGTTCTCTAATATTTTTCTGGAGTGGAACTTACATTATGCACAAATACCCACACTGCAAAGCTCTGCAGCAGTAAATAATCATAAAAATAAAAATAAAGAAGGAGGGGTTGAGAGGGAATCAACCTAAAAAAAAGATCAAATTGTCCAAAAATATTCCTTACTTCCCAAGACCCCCAATTGCTCAAGACTTAAATACAGAGTGTCATATTTGGGACAGAGGCCAAAAATAGTGCCTCGTGACTGATTCTACAGTTGCCTCTGCTTGGATGAGACTCGGCACCAAAAAAAAAAAAAAAAAAAAAGTCATCTGCCAAGAGTCATTTTCACAGAATCCCTGTTCTCTGTCTGCACCTGTCTTAGAGCACATCGTGCAAACCACATACCAACCTTTTTGTCCATGTTGTCCAAGTCATAAGACTGAACATGTTCCCTCAGTTCTGGAAATGGCTTGTCCAGTCTCAGATCTTCTAACATATTGTCAGGATGAGATTCAACAACTGTGAGAAAAATTACACAGTGCATTTCACAGTTTTATGTCCAGCCTTCAAAATGCAGTGCATCACCTGCTCGATTAACTGCTTCATTCTCAAAATAAGTGTTTGTGTAAGTTCACTTTAACGTCAGGATAATCTCCAATTTTACTATTTGTTCTGCTCCATAATTTCTAGACAATCCTCAAAGAATGCTCCTGGTGACGAAGTGCAAACTATGTAAAACTTAACTAATACTAAATACATCATAAGATAAAAAAAAAAAAATAATTGCAACATTACACAGTGAAGCTTTAAACCTTTTAGAAAAGTCTTTATCTGAGAAAACCCTCTAACCTGTATGTTCTTTAATAATGACTCTCATATAACCAACCAGTCCATAAGTCCTGCAGACCAGCAGAGGAATGTTAGAATTCCAGAGCAGCTCAGCCAAGCGCAGCAACGTACTGTAAGGAAAAAAAACACTTGGGTTTTTTTTTTCAAATGTACAAGAGGACAACAGTTAACTATAAATTTAACTCTGCACAAGTCACTTGTGAAAGAAGTTTTCTATGAGAGAACTCTATTATTATCATGATTCTAAGCCATATAGGGTCACTAATTTCATATGTGAATTTACACTAGGTTAAAAAAATATTTATCCACTAGCTTACTTATATTTAACTCAATCCTCCCGAATGCTTGAAATATCAATCAAACAAAAAACGTCAATGAGTTGTGAAAGAAAAAAAAAAAAAAAAAAGAATTAGATCTGTGTGTTGCAAAAACGAAACTTCCAGTAGGGGCGATTCCAATCAGAGGTTTTTTGAACAGCACTTAAGAAATACTCTATTCACAAATGTCTGCAAGGGAGTCACCACGTCAAAGAGGCAAGCTGGCTCTTATTTCTGCAAGAGGCAGTATCTCTAGCTCCTCTGTAAGCAGGGGGAAGGAGAAAATATATAAAGAATGAACAGCCACTGTCTCACAAAAACAAGATTTAACTATTCATCTATCCAGCAACCTCTTGCCTCTGGGGAGGCAGTCTGTCTACCAAAACAGAAGCACGCTCTTCTCCCACAGGTTTCTCAATACTCAGAGCTGTCACTTTTCATCTGAACTGTTTACCGGAAGGCAGCATGCAAGAGGCCTCTCAGCAGGAATAGGTTAAAAAAAAAACCAAGGACCAGAGGTTTATATGTGCAATATAATTGCATCCATGGGTAAAATGGAAAGCGCTACATGAAGGATAAAATATATTTGCAAAAATCTAAAGGTATCACAGATCTTATTATCTGTTAGGGTTTATATAAGAACAACACTTGCTATGGCAATTCTGGACCAGAAACAATTGTCACTACAAAAAAAGTGTACCTGACTGACAAATACACCTGGACACAGCACCTAGGAGTCAGGCATGGACCTGAAAGTTATTTTAAACTATGTATTAATACAGAAAAAAGTCCACAGAAAAATGCCATCATTTACTGCAAGCTTCCTTCACAATGAGAGTCCTGTTTTGCACAAGTTTCCCTGCAAGAATATGCCTGCAGTTGAAACCTGCTTTTACAGCCGAATGAAAACAGACAACTGTAGATGATTCTTTACCTTTCTGGTAGCTGTGTTGCAACCACCAAGTTAAACCGATTAAAAAAGGAAGGGTCATTGTCTAGAAGTTGCTCTGGACTCTAAATAGCAGGGAAAAAAAAAAAATCTATGTCAGAAAATGCTGTGAAAATTTCTGAACACAGCAAGTCTGTTCAACATTCAATGTAAAGTGTTAAATGAAAGCTATAAAATTATGCTGAAGTTATAAAATAATGTTTAAAATACATAAATTGTCTTTGTAAAATAACTTAAGATTGTCTTCTTCAAACATTGTTTTATCAGGAAGCTACTTAAACTGCAACATTACAAAGACAACACACAGCTATTATTTCAGACTTTTATCACGCTGTATAACAAAAAACATACAGCTAATTTAGGAAAACATACCTCTTCAACAAAGTTTCCAGAAACATCATTATTCAACTCTTGCAAGAGCTCAGTGGCACTCTGGGCACGATTCTGTTTCAGAACAATCAAAACAAGGTTTAATCTCTTGAAATGTAATTTATATGGTATATCAGTAGTACATATGTTACGTGCTTCAAATAAAAAAGGGAAAAACCCCCAAACTTCTTCATAAGCTAGGATTTCTTATTCCAAGCCTTGCGTATCTGAAGAAAAAAATAAATCCCTTAAGAGCAGGCACTTGTTTGAGACCATTTTCAGTAATACCATTTCAAAAGCAAGAATCATGCGACAGCTATTTATTAATTTCCATGAGTTACCTATGCCTTTTGTACTCTCATTTGTGATTTTTTTCCCCCATCCACCTCCCTACTCTTAGCTTTACTCCTTCAACCACAATTCTCTTCCATCTTATCCTTCCAAAGGTTTTCTTAACCATATCCTGTTCATTTTTTCCATTCAAGCTTGCCAGAATTGAGCTTATCTTCTCACTTATGAGCAACTAAAAAATAAGCAAGGGGAATTTTGTCAAAGCATAGAGATTTTAACCTACGCATACATGTTTTTAACATTACTCATAATACTACATTTGAGTACTTACTCAATACTTTCATGCTTTTAATACGCCTAAAGTGACATTTGTTATCACCTTACCTGACCAATATGGCTTTTCTGTAGAAAGAAACTGAAAAGGAGACAAGAAAAATTACTTACATGAGAAGTTTTATTTTGAATAAAAACAACATGAAAGCTACATTTTGTAGTGCAGAATATTTTGCTGACTCTCATACACAACAAACCAAGTTCCCCCTTAAATCTGCTCTTTTTCTCCCCACTACTGTTATATTTTCCTCATGATCAGTTTCTTAAGGAAACTTTTCAATGCCTGAGCCACAAATCTGAAAAATAAAGACACACCAAACTCCTCTAGAAGCCAGGATCACTGCAGATTCTTTTTCACTGGTCTAATTAAAGGCCCATTAGTACTCATTTCTTCATGTAACGGAATATCCTTTCCCCTTATATAACCCCTGTAAGGAGAGAGATACTTGTAGGTATCTACCTGAACCATAAGAGAATGCGATCTAGAATTAGTAAACAAATTATTTTTAGGATTTGCAGAGTTTCTTACCCTTTCCCCTTCTACATACAGCCTTTCAAAGCTATGAAAGCTAATAAATGGCTATCAGTCACAGTTTCACAATGATAAACCAGTAAGTTATTTTCATCACCAAAATTACAGAAAATACATTTAGCTGTGCTGAAACACAAAGAAATCTTGCATCGTCATATCTCAAGATTACAGAAAACAAGTTATTTTAAAATATTTTTATATTGATTAGGCCTTTGTCTTTATAAACTTGATACGTGAAGCAAATACACCTGTAAGAAACAAAACCAGCAACTAAAACTACATAAAATTTAGCAGCTAATATCAAAATGATGACACATGCTGTATGTGTCACAAATATCCAAAACCACAAACGACTTGGAGAAACATACAGAGGCTTTTAAAATTACCAAGAATGTTATAGGATTTCTTAACGAGTATAATGATAGAACTAATGAAACCCTATTCCTTCCCAATTTGTATCAGAAACTAGTAACAAACCTACTTATTTCCAACATCTTCTCCAGAGACCCGATTCCCATCAACAATTGTAAATGAACCAATACCTTGGGGGAAAAAAAATTACCATGATTAACTAGGCATTATAAAATTATCAGATAGATTACAAAGAAAACACAGAAGAGATAGCTACTTACCTGGCAGCACTAAGTTTTTGAGTATTTCGGTTCCTGTTGCTGTTGCATTTATCACACAAACATGGGCAGATTCTAAAGCTTCTTGTCCGTGGTCACCCCACAACCTATATTGGGATGGAAACCAAAACATCATGAAATTATTTCATTTCAGATTGTAAACTCAACACAAAGAAATGAAAAAAAATTAACCAATCACAAATGGAGGCTGGCATACTACTTCTCATTCACTGGTAAGAGGGGCTAAATAGCACTAACCAAAATAAGCTTTCTTTAAGAAAAGCTACTGACAAATTTGAAACTTTCTAAAGAACAACCCAATTTCACTGGCATTTAATATCCTCCATCTTTATACTCTACACTGTATGAATGCGCACACCTTCTTCTGTGGTAACATATTTAACTTTTTAAAAACAGCATGGGTCAAAACACTCCTTACACAATTTCATCCTAAAACTGACTGTTCTCTTTTTAGCAAGCTTTATTATAAATAATATGTTTTTATATTTTTTATAATACAAGACAGTGAAAATTACAAGCAGACAGAATCAGTCTTAATGAGTTTGGTGATGTATTTAAGACATCTATAAAATGACACTCAGGCCGAAACCGGGACTTGACTGTACCCAGCCATAAACGCCCCAATGATTCCACACGGGCCGTAATTTTACTCTCTTCAGCTGCAGAAAAGCTACTGAGACACGCAAAGCATCGTCACTACTACTAACACTTCCAAACGGATGCAAGCCGTTCTCCAAACACCGGCTGGGTCGAACACAACTCATTTTCACTATGCTCTTTTCTGCTTTTTTCCCCTATGCCGGCACAAACATTCACACAGCTGCTCGGCGAACCCGGTAAGCGACCGGCCCAGAACAGACCGACTACTTCGGGCACAGCCCCCTGCCCTCCACGGGCTCCTCCCGTGCCCCGCAGGGCACGGCCCGGCCCGGGCGGCCGGAGCCGGCGGCTGCCGCCCGCCAGGGGACTCAACGGGCGGCGGCGAGCGGCCCTGCCCGCAAAGCGCAGCCCCCGGCGGGGCGGCCCGTCGCTTGAAGGGGCAACCACAGCCGCGGGAGCGCGGTCCGCGGCCCGGCCTGCAGCGAGAGGCCTGGACCAGACGCCGCGGCGGCCCGCTCTCCGCCCCGGCAGCACGGCGGCGGCCCCGCGCAGCACCGGGCGGCCGCCAGCAGCTCGGGGCCGGGGTACGCCGCAGCCCCCGCCGCGCTACCTCAGCTGCCGGTCGTATCGCTGCTCCTTCAGGCTGGCCCTGCCCGCCTGCGCCATTGCCGCACGCTCCCCCGCGGCGGGCGCTGCGCAGGCGCGGGCGGGCGCATGCGCGGGGCCGTGGGAGCGCGCCGTGGGGCCGCCGGGGCGGGAGGCGGAGGCGGGGGGCTGCGGGACCGGGGAGGCGCGTCCCCGGGGGAGCGGGCGGCCTCCGCGGAGCGGCGGCCGGTGGTGCTACGGCCGTTCCTCCTCCTCGGGGCCGGGGAGCGCCCGCGGGGCTCAGGCGCCGCGCTGCGGGCCCCTGCCTGGGCCGGGTGGTCCCTGGGGAGACGCGCGGTGCTTGCGGGCTGCGCCCCACGCGGCGCGCTCGAACACGGGCGCCTCCTCGCCCTCCGTCGCGGCCGGCTCCGCTAAAAGCGTCCTGGGGCTGCCTGCGTGCTGCCAGCTGGGCCCGAGTATAGGACCCGAGGGCCTGAGGTTTCCGGCCGGTGCCGTGGGTTACCTTAGGCGGGGCTGCGGGGTCCGTCCCGTGGCTCCTGTGGGGAGTCACGGGCGTTGCTTCAGTCTGGTGTAAATAGGTGTGACACGGAGATTTTACCAAATCCGGCAGGGATATGAGAAGAGCTGCCATCATTGTTCAGTGGAATTTGCGATGGCAGTGTGGAAAACGGTAGAAAGAGATTGTGCTGGCAAGGCAGGGCTTGCAGTTGTTGGGGAACGCTGAAGTCGGTGGGAGTCACGAGCATAGAAACACAGGATGCTGTTCCCTTCAGGAGTACGTTTCAAAAAATATGATGCCATTCCCAGAGTTTATGTTCAAAATGAGTATTTCTCTTCATCTGTCAGCCCACTTTCTGGTATGAAGTTTTGAAGCATTTCACAGCCGTCTGAGTCAAGCCCTGCTCTCCTGGGAGCACAGAAACAGTTCATCCCCTTTAACGGTAAGGGAAGCAGGTGAAGCAAGAGACCCCCTTGGCTTAACTGCGAGCTTCTGAGCCTACTCAAAACCGAAAGAGAAGCATACCAGAGAGGGAAAAGCGGGAAAAAATAGTTAAATCCTATCAGTCTTGTTTCAATCCCTGGGAAAGTCATGGGATGAGTCCTCCTGGGGACTGTCACAAGTCAAATGAAGCACATGATGGGGAAAAGCCAGCGCAGATTCACCGAGGGCAAATTGTGCTTGACAAACCTGATCGCCTTCTATGACAAAGCAACCTGCTTGGCTGATGTGGGGCGAGCGGTGGACGTTGCCTATCTGGATTTTTCCAAGGCTTTTGATACGGTTCCCCACAGCCTCCTCCTAGAGAAACTGATGCATCACGGTCTAGACAAGTGGTCCATGCAGTGGGTCGGGAGTTGGCTGACAGGCCACGCCCAGAGGGTAGTGGTAAGCAGCTCTTTTTCAAACTGGAAACCTGTCACAAGTCTGGTCCCTCAGGGATTGATACTGGGCCAAATGCTGTTTAATATCTTCATAAGTGACCTGGATGATGGGATCAAGTGTACCCTGATGAAGTTTGCTGATGATACCAAACTGAGTGGGGAAGTGGACACTGGAGGAAGACCTGGACGGCCTGGAAGAGTGGGCTAACAAGAACCTTATGAAGTTCAACCAGGACAAGTGTAAGGTCTTGCACCTGGGAAAACATAATCTAGGAGTGCAGCACAGGCTGGGATCTACCTGGCTGCAGACCAGCTCTGTGGAAGCATTCCTGGGGGTCGTGGTGGACAACAAGCTCACCATGAGTGAACAGTGTGCTGCAGCAGCAAAGCAACCCAACAGGGTGCTGGTTGCATCAACAAGGGCAACACCAGCATAGACAGAGAAGTCATTATCCCACTCTGCTCAGCGCTTGTCAGGCTGCACCTGGAATAAAGTGTTCAGTTTTGGTCCCTGCTATACAAAAAAGGGGTGGGCAGGCTGGAGAGGGTCTAGAGAAGGGCCACAAAGATGATCAAAGCACTGAGAAGCCTGCTGTGTGAGGAAAGGCTGAGAGAACTGGGTTGTTCAGCCTTGAGAAAAGAAGGCTTAGGGCAGACCTTATCACCGTGTTCCAGTATTTAAAGGGTGGCTACAAAGAAGATGGAGACTCCCCTTTTAGAAGGAGTAACACAGAAAAGATGAGGGGTAATGAGTACAAGTTACCCCTGGGGAGATTCCGATTGGACACAAGAGGAAAATTTTTCACAATGGGAAGTCAGCCATTGGAATAATCTCCCCAGGGAAGTGGTGGGTTCCCCAGCATGGGACGCTTTTAAGATTCAGCTGGACAGGCTGCTGGGCCCTCTTGCCTAGACCGTGTTTTTGCCGAGAAAGGTTGGACCAGATGATCCTTGAGGCCCCTCCCAACCGGGTGTTCTATGATTCTATGATAATTCTATGATCTGCATTCAGAAGAATCAGGTTAGATATATTTTGCAGTGATGGTGTATGTTTTACAATTATTTCTATTTTGTACTGAGAGAACAAAATCTGAAATTTGTGGCATCTATGTATTTCTGTTATGAAAATCCTTCCGTATAGGATCAATATAGGTTGTGCTGTGAAACTGTACAAAAATAGAGAAAATCTTTCATGTCTTTAAAACTTTCAGCCAGTGTCTCTGGCGCTAAATTTCAGCAACAAAAGAGAGGTCCTAGAATGGTTCCAGCTGATTTGTTAGCCCATAAAAGGGTATTCTGTTATCCTTTTAATCTGCTTCTCTTCAGTAAATTTAATTTGCTATATATCTGCTGAAGTATACAACAGTGCAACTATAATTTATTGTTTTATACCTTGCAGGTGACATTGTAATAAAATATACTGCTTCCTCTTTTGTTTTCCCATATACAGTATCTCCCCCAAAGTTCATTTTTCTCAGGCTTTGTGTTTGCTCTGTCCCAGTAAATCCTTGCTTCAGTTGAAATTTCAGTGACTGTTGCAATATTTGTAGGGATGTTCTGTTCACTGAAATCAAAAGTCTCGTTCTGTTCTTGTTATCTGCTACAATTACACAGTTTCAACTGGACAAACGATAAATTATAAGAATTATTATTTCAGACTTGGTTCCAAAATGTAATCCTCATTTCTGGTGTAAAGCAGCCAAGTGTGTATAGCTTTAAAATTCAAAGACAAGTAATAATAAAAAAAGGCATGTGAAGGCTGGGAAACTCCTAGGCAGCCAGGTACGCAGTTCCTCTTTTCTGCCTCACTTTCCCAAGAATGTCCCAAATAAATTTCTTCTTTCCTCTTGGCCCTCTTGGCCCATATTTCATTCAAGTTTTTTCTCTAGCAAAAATGTCTCTTAATTTTATGCATGTCCTTATGGTAATTTTCTTCCCAGTACCTTCTTTACTTAAGGACAAACACAAACACTGACCCCAGGCCCTTTATGCCAGGAAGAGATTCC
Organism: Leptosomus discolor; assembly: GCF_034619465.1. NCBI lineage: Eukaryota > Metazoa > Chordata > Aves > Leptosomiformes > Leptosomidae > Leptosomus > Leptosomus discolor. The sequence continues at coordinate 51,518,975 of NC_141398.1, read as the reverse complement.
CAGTAAATAAATGTTGAGTTCTTTCTCTGAGAAATCTCATGAATCTCACGATGTAGCTGTGGGAGAAGGATTACCATTTTCAGCTCCTGAAGTTACACTGGGTGCATGAGAATCTCAATACACAGTCATCATGTTTTTGCGTTTGCAAAGAAAAACTTGAGAATATAAAATTTGAAATTTCTGTTGTCAATCAACAAGTGTAGGTAGTCACTTTTGAAACGAAATATTAAAAAATGAAAAATAAATCTGGAATTATTCTGCTTTTTAGTTTTCAGTGTTGGCAGTACATCCTCCTGTTTATATTTACCGTGTGAAATATTTTTGTGCAGTTTCTGGGCTCATTATAAATTATTTTAACGCAGACATAAAGAGCAGATGTCACGTTGGTATAACTCCCATGTGGAAACTGCAAGCATTAGTAATGCAATGTAAGAAGAGAGATGAGCTGCCTGGATAAACAAGATACTCTTTCAAGAACCTGAGGTGTAGGCAAGCTCTGGAGTGATGAATGTTTTAACATTTAATCTGCTCCTACCTATCGTACTTCAAAGGCTCTAGAATGAGCAGCCTGTACCCAAACTGACTGTATTTCTGCCATATTTTTGTTAATAGGCAATGACACATCAGACACACTCATCTGCATTAAATAAAGAAGGCACATGACACCTCATTCAAATGTATGTCGCCATTATTAAGGATGCTCAGCAAAGATAATTGCCAAGTTACTTAAGCAAATACACTTAGAGTGCCATTCAGCTCTTCACCTTGGAACCAAATAACTATTCTTTCGTTTCACGTCTCCTAAAATGCAGCTCTGCCCCTCCACAGTGATGCAGTAATATAGACCAAAAGCATCAGCCTCAAGTGGTGCAGTCTCTTGTGCGAATACCTCCCAATGACTCCAGATCTGTACCACAGACACAATTTGCCTTAGAGATTCAAAAATCCGAATTCCTCAAACCTGCAAAGCTTAATATGTTCAACTTCTGTTTGGCATTCCAATCTTACTTGGAGCTTTCTAACCGTAATGGTTAGTTCTTATGTAGCAATTTTAATAAAAGAAGCTCAAATTAGCTCATAAGGATATATATATTCTATATATAGCAATGGGAAAACTGAAGCGTTTGTTATTTCAGTATCACAACATAGTGACAGGTTCAGAAGAAGAACCCATGTATTTGTCCTCGGCTGCTGCTCTGTTCACTCATCCCTACTGTCAAAGAAGAATAAAACTGGACGTATGAAGACTGAGGAAGACAGGATTATTCTTTAAGGCAGCTTGAAATGTTTTGCTGTACTGGATGGAACTACATCTTCCTGTCATTCACTGCTAAGCAGACACTTTTGAGATGTAGTCAAAGCCCACGAGAAATTTGTGGAAATCACGAGTACTTCACTTTTAGCTCAGCATTGGAGAAATCTACCCTTTACGCACCTACCACTCTCAAAGGTTTTATAGCTGGATCCTATGGAAAGCTCCTGAAAAAGGAAAATAATTCTTACAAGGCAGTACCACACATGGAAGTTGCATAAAATGATTTCATTGATTTTTTCTTCCATTTTCTTGATTGCATAATAGAAGAATCCCTATTTCTGTATGCTATTATCTTTGTGAAAATCAATATGTTTATAAAATGTAGCCTTAACAGATGGCATTTCCTCAGATCTAACAAAATTACTACCAAGGAGCCATTGTTCTTACCACAAAGATGTCTTAAGCCATTTTACATCTGCAGATTTGGTGTCTTATTGTAGCCTCTTCATGGGTTTAGCAGGGCGCAGGCAACTACTAGACCATACCAGATGACTGAGGCTTCACAGATCAGGTCCTTTTTCTAGGGTCTGCTGTGTTCTTTTCCCTAATAACCACACTTTTATTTTTGTCTTTTTAGAAAGTTTCTTTAGAGTCACAAAGGGGAAAAAAAAAATCAGATTGCCAATTTATCCTTAATTGCTGTGATTTTTACCTTGTTTTAAAGTAGCACAAGTAACTTTTTCTGAGATGAGAATGTTCTCCATCTCATCTAAGCACTGATTCTGAAATTTTAATTACAAATCAGGTGGAAGTGTCATTCATTTTTTGCAGCTGGAAAGACTGTTTAAGAAAAGAGAGGCAGTAACTAGATGATGTTTCCCCCTGCAGAACATAAAAGTGAGAAGGGCAGTTCCCGTCACGATCTGCACACGTTGTTGTGCCCTGATGCTCAGAGCAGATCATGGCTCTTGTTTCCTTGTGGTGTAGAGTGGGAAAATACTACTCCTTTTTCCTAAATTTGATCCCCGTGCCACCTGGACTGTCTCGGTTCCTCTCTAAGTCCTGGCACTTCAGTTATCTGTTTTACATTTTCCTTCTCCCGTGCTGAATTAGCGAATAGAGGGAGCAGGAGCAGGAGCGGGAGCAGGAGCAGAAAAGTTGGGAGCAGGGGGAAGGCGGGTGCTTTCCCTGTCCTGCAGGAATTGCTTTGGTTGCTCTGTATCTTTAAGGGGCTGACCCTACCTCACGGTGAGCCGCTATAAAGGCAGGTAAGCAGCAGTGCCCCGAGCAGAGCTGAGAGCAGAGCAGGGTGCAGCTCCCCTATAATGACTGGCCACCGCAGTTGGGGATATGGGCAGGATGACGGTAGGTGATAGCATTTCCGTGCGGCATCTCTCTGTCTTCCCCCACTCGTTTTCTTTCTAGAACTGGTGCCTGAGCCCTGCAGATCTGCCTGCATTTCGATGTCTGCAAGCTTCAAGTATATACAGCAGGTAATGAATTACTTTATTGATAATAAATAGCACCCAGAAAGTGTCACCGAAAGATGCACAAACTTACACCTGCTGCCTTTCATTGCTGTGATTGATGTTCCTAGGCTGAGGGAAGCAGTACTGAGTGGGGTTTTTTCAGGCTGCAGATATTACAGATGGGTCCCTTTCCAAAAAGCTGTTATGAAAAGGATTAACTGCATATGCCTTTCCAAAAGCAATTCTTTTAAGTAGAGAAGATTTAGTAGAGCAGTAATAGATCTTCTGATCTTGTGCAGTTGCTGAAATGTGATATCCAGGCTTCTATAGAAGTGAATTAAATAAGGTATATGTTACATGTTTCTAGAATATTGATAAACTGTACAAATTGGTATTGGAGATCTCTTACAGAACAACTCGTGCTTTCTGATTTGACAGTTTTTAATTTAGCTGTCTTCCTTTGCTTCCCACCTCCAAGAATGTGTGTCACCAGAGTTAGAGGATATGTGAAGCTACTGAAAGGTTCTTACGATAGTGTTTCATAGCACCTGTAACCTTTACAGAGAAGGATGGATGAGTGACTGATCTTGTCCAATAAGACAGTCTTTTGCATAACTTTCTGGAGTCCCTTTCTTTTGATGACAATTATTTTAGCTGCTAAGTGTCCACAAGGCTCTTTTGCATAACCTTCAGGAGCCAGTCTCTGTCTTAACAGCAATTATTTTAGTTCCTGTGAGTACAAGAGCAAGTTTGAATGCTAAATGAAGCTGGTTAGTGCTAGTAGACAGTGTTATGTGTTTGGGCATATAGGCATGATATAGTATATAGTAATAGTAATAAAGCCATGTATAGTCTTACAAAGCTTGTAAGAGACAAATCACATTGCCTAAGCTTGTGTAACAGCATTTAAATCCTAAATCTGCTTTATAGGCAGGCTGAGAAAATATATTATTTTCTAAGATTAGCTTTTCAGAAAATGCTGAAGACAAATAAGAGTATAATAGATCACTGTTTTTGTTATATAAACTCAAGCAGGGTAATACCTGTGCTGCTTGATTTAAAAAGTTTCCACTTGTGAAAGTATGTGAGAATGCTACTGTTAAAAATATGCTTCTTGGGAATCTGAAAGCAAGATTATTACTGTTAATGCTTGATGAACATAAGCAATAGAAGAATTTTTATTGCTTCTTGCACTACCATGCTGAAGTAGAAAAAGTTGTAAGAGTAAGAAATTCTTTGATACAGATAAGGTTTTGTTATCTCAAACAGCATAAGAATGTTCCAGCTCTGGCAGTGAAGAGCTGTGTTATTAAATTGGTCTTCCTCCCCACTCTATTTGGGTCAGAAATCCAGAAATGTTAATTATCACACTGTACCCTTCACTGAGGGTAGAGGGATGCCATAATGGGCATGAGTGAAGAATGAAGCTTCTCAAAGATTTGCTGCAGTCATAAAATGGTTTTAAAAATAACTGCAGAGTCAGTAGCTAAGAGATTGACTCATCTGCATCTAATTTGAATCACTGGAGCTTTTACACTGTCTTTCCCAGGAAGAATTAAATGCTGTTTTTTTGGGGGAGTGTATGTGTGCATGCAAGTGTGTTTACACCTGCACCCACCTTGGAAGGTTTTCAGATACCTTTGCAATGTAATTACAAACTCCACAGAAAATTAGTGGCACATGTAACTGAAGATACAGCTGTCTATTGATCTGCTGTGATTTCCTCAGTGTTTTGTACAAATCCCCCACCTTGTTGCAGCCTGTTTGTGCTATTAAAACCACACCAGCTTAGAATTTAAGTGAACTTCTCAGATGCCAAACTTTTAAGTAACTCCTGCTCAGCAAGCTTTACTTCAAGGCTCATGAAAACATGTAATGATTATTTTGTGTATAGTAGGAAGAAAATAATGGTACTTTCCTTTTTTTTTTCTTTGAAGGACCTTCAGAGTGGCACAAATTTTATCCTATTGCCCAAGGAAACCGACAGTCGCCTATTGATATAGTTTCTGCAAGAGCTGTTTATGACCCTAATCTGAAGCCACTTATTATCTCCTATGAATCATGTACATCTCTCAACATCTCCAACAATGGCCATTCAGTTATGGTTGAGTTTGAAGACACTGATGACAAGACAGGTGAGACAAACACACAGCCAATTAACTTGGAATACCATTTTGTGACTTAGTGAGGGAAACAATTAAGTACATCCTGTATAGTATATTTTATATGATGTATAATTTCAGTTTAGAGCAAGGCATATGACCAGAGTGGCTGACATTTCTTGAGCCTGACATTTGTCTGAATTTCTCTAGCAATGCAATATTGCACAGCAGGGTAGTTTCTCTGCATTAGGAAAAGCTCTTGCATCTGAAAAATCAGAAGTTTGTTCCCACTGTTTTCTTTTTAAGTGGGGATTGTCAGTTTGCTAGGCAGGGAGTCCATGCATTCCTAGACCACATCCAGCATGCAGAGTAGGTATGCACACTGCTGCCGGTTCTGTCTGGCTCACTGCCCACTTCCCTTCCACAGGGGTAGGGAAGAGAAGAGGATTAGCAGAGATCAGGTCATACAGCATAGTCATAACCATAGTCACTACACTAAGTTGTGGCTGGACCAATCACTGTTACTTTGCATTATTTTCTTCTTCCCTCCCTGCTTCATAGCAGTTGGGTTTCTTCAGAAATCATAAAATTTTCAGGTAATTTTGAGTTGGTAGCATCTTGTTAGACAATCTGCAGTTGTACATTATTCTTGTCTCTTAGCTCTTGGCAGAGAATATAAATGCTCTAAGTCATTGACTACTTCTGTTAATTCTACTTCCATGGTAGACCTTGCTTTTACATCTGGGGGGTAGCAAAGAGCATTCAAATGGGCAGTATAAAGTAGCTGATAAATGGGAAGAGTGCATGTCAAAAAGACACACTAAACAGTTTTTAATCCTATCAGCTGATTTTTGTCTTCCATTTGGGTGTGTTTTATTGATTCTAGCTAAATAGGATATCCTAGATATTTCTGTGAAGTGACTTGTCTGCTGGTAACCCTTTGAAATAAGGGCTGGGGTTTAAAATTCCAGCCACTTTGTCTTAAAATTTCTCTTCTGGAATGAATCTAAGAAACTGCCCGACTGAATGGTCAGGTTTTCAAGCATCTTCACTGAATCTGAAAGGAAGATTGGATGTGCGTTTGCCAAAAATATTACTACACAGATCGATTAAGCATGTCACCCTACAAAGAGAATTTGTAAAATACATCTGGATGTATTATCTGAGCTTGCTAACTACTTTCATGCAATTCTAAGCTGAACTATATCTACACAAGTGAACTCTATCCAACATTAGAAGTTTAAGAACATCATCTATTAATCTGCATTTAGAGGTACAGACTCAGAGCACATGCAGGAATGAAGACCTCCACCCTTTCTACACTAAGCATGTGCCTTGTTTTAATAACACACTCAAGGAAGAAGACTGCTAGAAGTGGAAAACGTGGTTTAAAGTGTTTAGTTGTGTTGAAATATAGTGACTCACAGCTCTGCATAAATGGCACAAGAGAATTTAGGCAGTAGCCATCATAGCTAGATTTCTTAAAATAATATTTGAGATAGGTGATGCATTCCATTGCAAAGTTCAGAAAAACATATTACGAGATATTTATGTTCCTAATTAATGCTAAAACCTTTGCTTTGGCAAGGCCAGTTTACTGCATAAGTCAGCTGGAACTATTCACATGTGGTAGCACTTTGTAAGCCCCAGCTTTAATTTTTTCATATAAAATGTTATGGACTGCACTGAGGTATATAAGTGCTTTACAGATACTAAATGTAGTTTTAATTTTCTTAATATAAGACTTTGATTAGGTTTTCATGTCTAGGAAAAATTTATTTGATATAGTGTCATATAAAATTACAGGAGGTTTACTGATGCTATTAGTGTCTCTTACAGGTAGCATCTTAAACAGTCTTCTGTTAAGTGTCATTTCTACATGATGTATGAAGTTTCTCTGTAGCATGTCCTCACCTTTATAGAGTGATTTGAGATTCTGAATGGTGTCATGTAAAGTACAAGCCATTGCATTACTCCTTTTATGGGATCAGGTATTTAAAGGAAACGGCATACAGAATATCCACTGAAAGTAAGGACACTCTAAAGAGGAAACACTTAGCTGAATGGTCTACCTGATACTCAAGGTATCTACACTATTTTGCACAAAATGTCAAGTAGCACTGTCAAATATTTAGGTATGTGTTTCAAACTGCAATTTATTTTTTAATATTCAACTTGGATTTATTGTGTTTAACAGGAAAGTCATAACCATAACAATGGCTACCACATCGTCATGTCTCATACTCCTTCAAAAAAGCTACAAAACTCTGTACAAGTAGCCACTCTATGCTTTCAATTTAAATTTTTACATTAATTCAGATCCTTTCTATTAAGAAATCCAACCCTTCTAAATGTCTTGTTGATGCATCTCTTTCATATTGGCAACTGGGAGATGCATCATTGTACCAACAGTGTTCAGTTTTTACCAACAGGAAGCTAAAAAAGCCAGAATGCTTAAGCTTTTTCCTCTTTTTTTTTTTTTTTTTGCCTAGCAATCAGTGGTGGTCCCTTTGAGAATCCATTTCGGCTAAAACAGTTCCACTTTCACTGGGGTACAAAGCACAGCCAGGGATCGGAGCATACAATTGATGGCAAACCTTTTCCCTGTGAGGTAATGATGTGTTTTTACAGATGGGATTAATTCATGCAAATGCTGTTGACAAATGACTTCACCTGCAATGGGGACTGGATATCCCTTAGGATTCTGATTGGTTACTCACCATGATTAGGTCAGCACAGACTTTAATGAGAATGAAACAACCATGCTGGTGCTATCCATAGCTTAGAAATGGCTTCATCTGGGGACTCTTGAGAAAGTCTTGCAAAGATAGGCAGGCCTATCCCTATACAATCTATCCGAAATACTAGAGAAGTCTACCAGTGAGTACTGGAGCATAGTGCTTCATGGAATGAAGGCCTATACCTGGGAGGTTTTGCCACAGGTTAATGCCTGATTTATTTCAAATTACAGCTGTGTGGTGGGTTGACCCTGGCTGGATACCAGGTGCCCGCCAAAGCCCCTCTACAACTCCCTTCCTCAACTGGAGGAGGGAGAGAAAATATTAACAAAAGGCTTGTGGATCAAGATAAGACAAGGAGATCACTCATCAGTTGCTGTCATAGGCAAAACAGACTCGACTTGGGAGGAATTTAATTTATTACGAATCAAATCAGAGTAGGATAATGAGAAATAAATATAAATCTTAAACATACCTGCACCCTAACCTTCCCTTCTTTCCAGGCTTAACTTTATTCCTGATTTTTCTACCTCGTCCCTGCCAGCAGCACAGGGGACACAGAATAGGGGTTGTGGTCAGTTCATCACTCCTTGTTTCTGCTGCTCCTTCCTCCTCAGGGAAAGGACTCCTCATACTCTTCCCCTGCTCCAGCATGGGAGACAGTCCTCCATGAACTTCTCCAATGTGAGTCCTTCCCATGGGCTACAGTTCTTCATGGACTGCTCCAGCATAGTTCTCTTCCACAGGTTGCAGTCCTTCAGGAACTGACTGTTCCAGTGTGGGTCTCCTGCAGGGTCACAAGTCCCAACAGCAAACCTGCTCCAGTGTGGGCTTGTCTCTCTCATGGGTCCACAGGTCCTGCCAGGAGCCTGTTCCAGCATGCGCTTCCCATGGGGTCACAGCCCCCTTTGGGCATCCACCTGCTCTGGTGTGGGGTCCTCCACGGGCTGCAGGTGGATATCTGCTCCACCATTAACCTCCATGGGCTGCAGGGGGCCAGCCTGCCTCACCATGATCTTCACCATGGGCTGCAGGGGAATGGCTGCTCTGGTGCCTGGAGCACTTCCTCCTCCTTTGCTGACCTTGGCATCTGCAGGGTTGTTTCTCTCACATACTGTCACTCCTCTCTGGCTGCAGTTGCACAGTTGTTTTTTTTTCTTCCTTAAGTGTGTTATCACAGAAGTGCTACCACCGCCACTGATGGGCTTGGCCTTAGGCAGCGGTGGGTCCATCTTGGAGCTGGCTGGCGTTGGCTCTCTCAGACACAGGGGAAGCTTCTAGCAGCTTCTCACAGAAGCCACCCCTGTAGCACCCTGCTACCAAAACCTTGCCATGCCAACCCAATACAGGCTGATGTAAAGAAATTGTTTAGTGTCTGTCCATGCTTATGGACTGGTCCAAAAGATTGAACTTGCTCATCTTTCAAAAGATGCTTTTGAAGCAAAACCTACATTCTGTTATGAACGACTTACTATCTGTTAATGTGAGACAACCTATGTTCATGGCTTCTCTCACTATTTGTTATTTCTCTTTAAAGCTCCACTTAGTTCACTGGAATGCTAGAAAATATGCGACATTTGGAGAAGCAGCAGCAGCTCCAGATGGCTTGGCAGTAGTTGGTGTTTTCTTGGAGGTAAGAATCACAAAAATAGCATGTTTACATGATGAAAAGCATTATGCTGTCAAGTGTTTGAGAACCAAGCCACATATTTAAGTGCTTAAGGAATACAGATGACTTATTGGAAGCAGTAACTCATGGCAAATTGCTGTTAAACTTACTTCAGTGGCAATGTTGAGATTCAAATAAGAAAACAACACCTATTCAAAGCATAATTATCATTCTTATTTAACCTGTCTATTCCATTATTTTAGATTGGGAAAGAACATGCCAATATGAACAGACTCACTGATGCTTTGTACATGGTAAAATTTAAAGTAAGTCTTAAGTACTTGAAATTTGTTTCTGGGATATCCTTTAAAAATCAAGCTCATCTACATGTTTGAGACAAAAATGGAAAATCATCCACCACAAATCATCTTGTTGTTGGAACATCACTATAATTGTATTCTCCTCTTCCCCTCTGACATTCATCTTATTTAGAATAGAATCATAGAACAGTTTGGGTTGGAAGGGACTTCAAAAATAATCTAGTTCCACACCCCTGCCGTGGGCAGGGACACCTTCCACTAGACCAGGTTGCTCTAAGCCCCATCCAGCCTGGCCTTGAGCACTGCCAGAGAGGGGGCAGCCACAGCTTCTCTGGGCAGCCTGTGCCAGTGTCTTACCACTCTTTTTTGCCCAATCTCAGGTGCCTCCCAAGGCTATGCTGACCCCATGGGTCATTTGGAGATTCTACCTTTTCCAGAACATCTAAAATCAAAAGCTCCACGACCCTTCAGGCTCAGCTCTTACACTCAGCAGAATAATACTTTTCCATTGATCCTAGCCTGGAACAAGTCAAAGCTGGCTGTTTATCTTCTGCTGCAAAGCTCTGTCAGGGATCAATCTTAATGAAGTCCTGAGCTAGTCTAATCTTAGAGCGATACCTGAAGGTGGTCTTTAACCAGATGTATCTGAGAGCTTTGCAGAAGGCTGGTACCTACTGCACTTTCTCAAGTACAGACTGATTAGACAACTACAAATGTTATCCTTTATGGATTTACATGAGGTTAATGCATTCTATAACATGCAATAAGTTCCAATATGCAAAATAAACTATATCTAATACTTGAGTGGGCATATTTTCTCAGCCCTCTGTATATCCTTGTGAAAGACAAGAAATGAAGGCAGTTACACAGCAACATGTTGACTGCAGACACACTAAAAATTACTTTCAGTGATTTCTTCTACCTGCAGGAAAAAATAGTTTTCCCTGAGTTGTAGTGATGGAAAGTCTGCAAGTTTGCCACTGAGGATAAGCTGCTCATTCTGTTCCTTATAAGCAATTTTGCAAACAATTGGACAGTGCTTTCTGAGTGACTACATACCTTTCAGATACTCCTACAGGCAGAAAAATCTTGCCCTAGACTGTGGTAGTTAAGGTAATCACTACTTGGGCAGCACCTCCTTCTGTTTCTACTAATCTTTTGGTTAATCTACCTTCCTCTAATTTTAGACTTGAACATTTGATTTTTGAAACCAATATTTGCCCTAGCAGACAATGACTGTTTGGGGCCCAGTTTTCCGTAGTTTAAATTTTCTACTGAAATAGATGGGAAGCATAGGAAATAGCAAGTAATGAGACAAGGAGTTCTGCCTTGATATTGTCTATAGCTCACACTGAACACCATATACAAAATACACTTTTTTTAGACCTTTTGTGACAGGAGCTGAACTTCGGTAGAGGCAATGGGGCAAGAACTTGAAGTCCAGTAAGGCAGCAGCAAGCATACTTGCCATACTACTCTTGGATAACAGTTGTTATAAGGCAACAAAACCTTTATAGATTTTTCCTTTCCCCTACTTTTTTAATATTACTTTAGCATTTTTCTTGCAAAAAGTTTTTTAAACCTGCACTTAAAAGTAAAAAGATAAATTTCCAGTATCAATCTTTTTTCCAGGGAACAAAAGCTCAATTTAGAAGCTTCAACCCCAAATGTCTCCTGCCTTTAAGTCTAGATTATTGGACATACCTTGGGTCTTTGACAACACCACCCCTTAATGAGAGTGTAACATGGATAGTACTGAAAGAACCTATCAGAATTTCTGAGAAACAGGTAAACTTTTGATACTCTCTCAGTTCCTATAGGATTCAACACTGGATAAACAGGCAGTGACTGTTTTGTTTTGCAATGGAGCTAAAAGACCATTAGCCTGTGAATAATCAGCCTGTTCAATAATCAGGGCTTCTGTTTTTTCCTGTTAATACTCTCTAGGATCTTTGCTTGAACTAGTTCTATTAACAGATTAAAATGTACTGAATACTTTCCCTTGGTCTTTTTTTAAAGAATATTAATACCGATTGCCCTCTTAAGCAGTAAATTATTTCACCTGAATTTACAGCTGGAGAAATTCCGCATGCTCCTCTTCACCAGTGAGGAAGACCAGAGGATCCAAATGGTGAATAATTTTCGCCCCCCTCAGCCTCTTAAGGGGAGAGTAGTTCGAGCTTCCTTCAAGGCCTGAAGAAAACTGATAATGGCCATGAGATATCCAAGAGCTTCCACATCTCTGATACTATAAACAGAAATTCTTGTTTTCAGGTCACTCATGGAGCACATGAGTGCCATTTCCAAGAACACTCTACGTGGAGGGGGACAATCTTCTGATTTTATATTGTATTTGAATTGCTCCTTCTTTTGAGAAATAGTATCTTTTTACCCAGGAATTTTTAATATAAGGGATAGTGAGTAAACTAGAGTGTTCTCCAAGACCTGAAACTCTAAAAATGAAGATTAAATTAGAATCCCACTTAATATAAAATGGGAAATTATGTAGTGATCTACTAGTACTGATGGCCACAACTTCTAATTGTCTCATTTAATATATAATGAAACAGTAGTCAAGAATTTTGGATAAATTAGACTTAAATTTTCCTTACTGATCTCGTTAGCATTTGCTAAGCTCTGTCCAATTTAAAGATTGCTTTCACTGTATTTTTGCTGTCTGACACATACCGTGCACGTGAGCAGCACTAGAAAAACGTTCTTTACTCACCTCAAGTAGGCACTGGTATGGAAACTCATATTTTGAAGCTACTGTTCCAAGATGCTATTTTATAACTAATTAAAAATTACAATGTAAATGCTGCATTTAAAAGCAGGCCATTTTACTGCACAGTGTGGTTTAGACATTTGCTTTTTTAGCCCATGCAGCATATGTAACTGTAACGCCCTTGTCAGTTTTGTTGAAAAGAATATCTATAGCAATTCAGGTATGTGTGTTATTGTTCTCAATTGTTCAAATTCTACCTCAGTTAAGCAATTTGCTCTGCAATACAACCTCCTTCGTTGTCTGCCCTAAAAATAGATATTTTGTTTACTTTAGGGACCTAACATGGGTAGACCTTGACTGCACTGAATGTGCATTGCTGCACGAATCATCCCCTCATTCTGGCAGTCTATCAGGGATACTCCCTGCAGATATGAGGTTCATCAGTCCTGAGTCCTTTCACCTCTTCAAAAGAAAGTGGCTTTAGGAAAGCCACGTGTTAGTACTACTGCTTGTGTCTCAAGTGCTAGATACAGTGATGTTATCTGTAACTACCCACAGTCTGTTTTCGGTTAGATACTGAGCTTCAAATGTGCTAGTTCATTTGTATAGTTCAAATAGAAATTGCTGATGTTTATCAATTATCATCAGCTTACATGGAGAATTCATTCAAGATGTACAATGTAAAGGAAAGCAAGGGGGAAAAGAACAGCTGCTATGGTCTATTCTCCTCTTTCAGAAAAGGAGAGGGACACTAGATGTGAAGCACAGTACAAGGAACCGAAGACTAGAATTCTAGACCTAACACTCCTACAGTTTTTCTGGTACACTGACCTAAAACCTTCTGTTCCTCAGTTTTCTCTTATATAAAATGAGGGTAACTGACCTACCTCACAGGGATGTTGTGAGGGCTAATTCAGCATTGTTTTAGATGTGAGATTCTTATATAACAGATGCTAAAGGAAACAGAAAATCATTACAAAATCAATGTTTTTAGCTATTATGAATGTAACTTTGCTAGTAATGCAAAATGGTATTGCAGAAAATCTATTTAATGTATCTTAATTTCCTTAACAAGTGAAATAAAGGAGACCTTAAAATCAAGTGTGCATCTTTATCCTTCATTTTGAATAGATCTCCCTCTCCCTGCTTACAGTTTTTCTTGGACTTTCATTAACAGAAATGCTGTTTGATATCGTCAACTGATGCATCTATTTCAGATCAAGGAATACTTTGATTGTTTACCTTCCATTTTGTACAAATCTTGATTGTGCTATAGTACAATAATCTTAGTACAGATAAGAGTTATTGCTCCCAAGTTTCTGGGGTTTTTTGAAGTTTTAGAAAGTCTACTTCTGTTTAAAAACTATTTTTAGTCTATATCACAATTCTTTCCATCTTTTGGGACTAAGTGTTTCTCCTTCAGCTTAATCCTCTTAAGCCATTCTGATATATTTTGTGCATCTTGAATGACTTCTTGCTCAGAGTTAAATTATCTTTGACATGAATCTTATGTCCCTGTTAATATTAAAATCTACATAGAGACTAATTTTAGGATGTAAAAAGTCTTTTGAAAGAACCTTACATATTTGATAGCCCAAATAATAAAAAGCTTATTTATCCACAGCATGTGTCCATTCTGTGACCTTGAACACAGTACTTAAGCTTCTTTAAGGGCGGTTTACTCATGAACAACAGAAGGATAATGTTTAGCTCACAAGGTTATTGTAAAGGCTTAGTTACTGTAAAGAGCTTTGAATGCTGCATCCTCCAAGGTGTTCAGTTTCTGAGAGAAACTGAACTATACCTTCCTTCAGACATAAATTTTATCTTCTTTTTTTTTAGTTACTGAATTAAAGAACATAATTTATTTTTACCATGGTGAAGCAAAATACAAAAAGAAGCCTTTTATATTCTTTGTTGCTTGAAACCCTGGTCATCCAATAAAAAAGCACAAATATTTAATTTTTATATAGTTTTAAAGCTATAAACTACATTCCACAATTTAATGCACTTCATTTATTTTGAGATTATAAAATCAAACTGTAAGGAGAAATAGCAAACATTATATGCAATAGTGAATTTCACTGTATACTCAATGAATAAGGCAATCAGTATGATGAAGGTATAGTATTCAGTTAGATTAAGCTTTGCTGTACCATCTGTTCCCTGCAATGGAAAATATAGTCCACCAGGGTTACACAGCAAAAATAATAACAATAAAACTGATTGTTCCCAACCAAAAGACATAAAATCACCAACCTAAGGGTGATTTTTCAGAAGGGGTAGTGTGAAGAGTTTCACTGATGCTTCTTTCTCATTTAGCAAAGCTCCCCTTGTAACAATATTTTGGGGTACAAGGAACCATGTTCATTTGTAACCCTTGTACAGATTCTTGACTTGTTAATGTATTGGTTGAAATACAGTTAATTTGAGAGCCTTATACCAAGAACTCCTTTATTTCTTTTACTAACATTATTTTATCTTGTTACCTGTGAGATAATCAAATCCAAGGACTGTACTATATTTAGAGCATGCTTTGAGACTCTCAGAAGGTACTAACTATAACAATACAAACTTCTGTCATTTAATAATTCCACTTTTGATCAGAGCTATGTTTTAGTACTTACACATACAGACGTGACCATCAATTTCAGAAGTGCTACATTTTGTAAGACCATAGGAATCAAGCCACTATTACCAGTTTACTTGTCTGAACTCCTAACAGTATTCTAGCTAGCTCCTCTGGTACAAATGCCCCCCTCAAAGGCAATTCATAGGGCCAAATACCTGTGTTTTGCTTCGGTACTTTTTGAGGATTTGCAGAAACTTAATTTTCTCAGTTTTCCTTCTGAGCTGTCTTCCTCTGCACACAAACATTACTCGCAAAGCTCCTCCATCAAGGTCATTCCAATTCTAGAACATGTGCTATCCTTATCTTCTACCAACTACATTGAAGGGAAAATAGCAGTTGAATCTAACTGCTCCAGCAAGACGTAGCTTAACTCGTAACAGGATCACAGTTGTCGTGAGAGAACATGACAAGCTTTATATTTAGGACAGTGGCTGAAATTGCACAGCTGTAAAAGCTAGACTGAAAATGCCATCTAGTGGCTGGCTGTTTCCATTTGGTACTACAGTGCTTAAAACTATTTTTAAGGCAAATTCAGTCAAAATATAACAGATGAGAGAATGTAACTTATAATTGCTTATGTACTCATAAGCAATTATTTTTAAAGGTATGGGTGGGTGTAACTGAAATCCCTGTGTTGGCTCTACATACACAGTCCTTGAAACTCCTTTATCAGATAACGATCAATCTTACACAAGAAACTCAATAAATCAGTTACAATTTTTCGTTCCTGTTTTCGCTGATAGAGCGGAGATATACTCTCCCTGGTAAACCTCATGCTATCTTAACTTTAACTTTTTAACTTTAATAGCTATAGTTAAGGTTCAACTCAGGGTTTTTTTTCCCCATCCACCGCAAATTTTAGGCAGTTTCAGTGATATAGTTGATATGATCTAGTGGTGATTTATAATGATAAATTTCATGCCAAGTGTAATTTAACCCAGATATAAACATCAGGGGGAAAGTGTTGCAAGGTACCTTGTCACTAGATGATGCTTTTGGTGGCGTCCAAAGGTCAGAAAGATAAAAAGGGGAGTATTTCAGGAAAAAAGCAGATAAGTCTGAAAAAAATGAGAAGTTCTCTTATACCTCAGGTTAGCTGTTTTCCTCTCTGAATTCCTTCTGCATGCAAAAGTGGCCATTTAGTAAAGACACAGTGTATTGAGGCATGTTGCTCTACGCTGCCTGTAAGAGTGGACATCTCAAGTTTTCTCTCACTTACCCTGAGGAAACTGCAGTATACTGATGAAACCTGACTGACTTTAACCAAACTATTCCCAATTTACATGGCTGTAAGGCAGAGAATGTTTATACCTCTGATGTTCCATTTATACTGATACTTGTGTTACGTTTGAATTTTAGTAAAATTTCAGGTGCTCACTCCAGGTTGTGAACATCAACATAGTAATGCAAACTGTCATTTCATTTAATTTCACATTAATATATTGGAATATTAAATGCAGCAATTCAGGGGTCAGCTCAGCCTCTTCATCTGTTGGAGGGGAAGAAGGTGGAAGGAGGAGGGGGAGGAAAGGAACATAATTACTTTTCTACACATAAGTACTTCATACCAAGCCAGAAGACTTCCCTGCCCTTGTAAACTGTCCCCAAGAAATGTAAAGAGCAGTATAGAAGCTTAACTGAACATGTATTTCAGTTTAACTCGAACCAGTTTGTAAGCAACGTCTGGTAAAAATTATGTATGTGGAGTTCAGATCCCATTACAGCAACCAGATAGGCCTTTGCACCAGTCCAATTACATTAACTTTATCTGGATCTTCAGTTTAACCCCTGCAGCTTCTCATAGAGACACGCTGCTTGGCCTCTGCTGTAACAGTGGAGGTTAAATGAAGTCAGAGAGTTGGAATGGCATTTTTTCCTACAGTTGTTCGTTGTGTTTACCTCTTTTCATCAACATTTCTTGCGGCTTGTTTGCTTTCCTAGCATTTGAGTATTTGTTTTAGATTATATAAGAATATTAAAGACTGGAATTTGCTGTAACCAAACTAGGAAAATGCAATTGCTTTAACAGACTTTTTTCCAGTCTAATTCTTTTTGTTTGTTTGTTTATAAGAATAGATCTCTGCATCTAATGTGCTAATTTGCCTTTTGTGAAAATTCAACATATGATATACGGCAAAAGAAATATATGGCACTATTCACAGGGCAAAATACATACATACAGTAAACAGCTGATATTTTTAAAGGCTCTCAGCAGGAAGGTATCCAAGTGTTTCGTGGAATGGTGTTGTATTTGTTTCCTTTCAAAAAGCTGGTTAGCTAGACTGTTGTGCTTTTTGCGCAAAGGCAAGTTCCAATCAATCAGTATTCTCTGAGGTGGACCAGAGAGTCAATTCATTCAAAGGACCTACCTTCCTCTGCACGAGGCCATTCATAAGTTTCCAAAGGGTTTAGCTCTATGGCTGTTTTCTGATGTGTATCACTAGACTGAGTCTTTCTCTCCATTTCAGGAAAACTTCTAGTAAACTCCTTTGAATTCAAATTGTGTTTGTTACTAGTCAGCTTTTTGGAAAAGGATTAGTTATTAATTAGAAATATTATTCTAATTCTTAACTTGCTTTCTTAGGAACATCAGGCTTATTTGCTCTTTCTGTTTTTCGTGTGTCCCCATAACAAAAAGTGTTTACATGCCTTTCATAAGATCAATTAGCGGAAAGTAATCCATCATAGCGCTTGCTGTGAAGGCAGTGGTAACTAACTGAAGGGCATCCCTTTGCAGCTTCTGGAAGCGGAAGGTGTATATATTGCACCAAATTAGCCACAGCCAGTTGCCCAAACAAAGGAGAGAAAAAAAAGTAATGTTCCATGGCAACAAAGGAAACCCCAAATAGTACAGTATCAGTGTAAGGAAAGTCAGAAAACTTCAAGTTTCCCTGTCCAGTTAGTCACAGAATGTGACTCCTTTTATAAAAAGACACGAAAAATTAGAAACCAGCTGTTCTTCCAACTCCTAGACACATTCTGGCTGTTTCTTAATTTCAACTAAAGACCTCATGATCCCAAACTGTCAAAGCTATAACAAGTATACTTTCATATGCCATTTCCAAGTGATGCATATATATGACGTCTTTTGCCTCCTAAATTTTTCAGTTCTTCTAGACAGTGTTGGATTTTCAGAGTGAAAGGGTGATATAGTGCTGTTAGGAGTCCAGTTACTGTGGAAGCACCATTATCTGGACTTCAGTTAACTAGAATTCTTTCAGCAACATAGATGTTCCCAGAGTTGAGTTGGCTGCTGCTCTTTTCAAAGAATACTAACTGTTAAAACCCTCAAGCAAATTTTACCACCTGTGGGACACCTCCCCACACTCTCTCCAAAGAAGCCAGTTTGTCTTATCAGTTTTGCAGACATCTACCTCCAGTTTTGTGCAAGAAAATCTTCACTGTGCAAATATTCCCTCTTACAACTGAATAATTCAGGTACTTCTGTATTAACTTACTTGAACTACTCCAGGTATATAAGATTGTGCATCTTCTATTATACTTGATTAATATTTTGGAACAAATGTTTGAAATTCAGACCAGACTGCTAAAATATGTCTGCTTTGCAAAGGCTGCACAAAGTTACTTACTTTCATCTTCATAAACAGATTTTGTGAATTGATGAAGTAGAACAAATGCAATTGTTTCTGTGATGGTGTCAGCATCTTGAATATATTGTAATTTAATCTTGAGTTAGTTTTTCTCCTCAGATCATTTTTAATGCTTTGCTAAGAAACTTAATATAGCTAAGATAATGAATAATAGCAGTCATTTTTGCCTTAATAATAAGATCATCATAGAATGTAAAGTTAAATCAAGGCATAAAAGATTATGAAACAGTAAACCCAAGCTTATTTCAAGTCCCTTTATATAATGGGAAGTATGCAATATAAGCAGAAACAAAGTAATTTGTCAATATTTTGGTAATCCCCCAAAGTGCTTACCAAAAATCCATCTTCCCTTCCTTCAGTCTTGGAACCCTAATTCTCCAATAAGCAAAAGTTTGCTAAGACACACCACGGGAGAAGAAGGAAGCACTAGCTTCCCATCCTTTGTACCCCATACCCAGAAACATGCAGCCTAAGGATACAGTTCAAGTGTCATCCATCCAAACTAACTGAGGGACAGTGCCCAATTCAGCAGTGTCCCTCCCCACTCCACATTTCCCTACATTTAATATAACGACCACATTACCCTGAAGGAAACTGGGTCACAAGGCCCCCTGAAAAATTATTATTTTATCGGATCTGATGACAGCCTGACTTGCTGTAGGGTCGTGTGATAGCTAAATCTGACAGAAGAGCTGAGTTCTGGGAGAGAATAGGACGACATCTCTAAACAGCATCCAGTCATTAGATCAGCTGCAACACACAGTGAAACTAATTAAGTCTCTTTCATAGTCTCACACTTCTGCATTCATATGAACACACAGACTGGCTGAACTAACTTAAGCAAAGTACTCCTGTCTCAAATACCTGCCAGGATTTGTCTACTTAGCAACTCCTGAAGTAGTAACTTCAAATCAGAAGTAAAGATGCCATGTGCTTGATTGGCCTCATCGCAACCTATTTCATGCAATGGCCTTTCTCAAACTGACCTTTCAGGCTCAAATAAACATTTAGCTTTATCTGAAACCTATTGAAGTCTGATGAAACTGTCATTGACTTTAACAGGAGCTGGATCATGGCCTGAACAAGCAACACAGAAATGAGCACAATAGTGTATTTGCAAAGAAAATCAGAGTTGCTGACTGTACAAGTCAACAGATAAAATTATACCTTGAAAAAATCTAAATATAGCATTTGCTACATTTTAACCTATCACTGCACCTTAACACAATGCCCCTGGAATTTGACTCGTTTGCTTATAAATACTGGTAAAATCTTTCTCCTGGCACAGGACATTTGTTACTAAACGTTAGCACAGCTATAAACAGGGAAGAAAAACCCGAACCTTAGTTTTATTTAAACAAACTTAAGTTGTGTTTTTTTCAATGCAAATTACAAGATAGAGCGCTATGGCAACCAAGCCACTGTTGCCACAGAAATTTGCCATTTTAATTAGTTATTCCTGAAGGCAAAAATACTGCAAGCCTGAGCAATACAGTTTCTTTCCTCAAATCATATCAAAGAATAGCATTTCTACTTTTTTAAACTATAGCTATATGTCACTCTGGTTCATTAGCATAACTAAACACTCGAAAGCAGAATCTAAATCTCAATTCAACTTAATGCCCAGTCCTGTCCTGTCAAGTGCCTGATATTAACACTGAAAACCACAAAGTTTCTTAGAAGCCTTCAGCATAGTGTTCCTTCTTGTGCTTAGAAAGTATTGAATGAAGGCAACACCTTTCTGCAGGACTATTAATTGTTTCACCTTCATCTACACATTTCCGTAATCACTTCATCTTATGCATATTAGTTTAAGAAATTATTGCATGAACATGTGAGCAATAAGTAATAGCTTTCAGCTGAAGTGAAGCAGTTAAACACAAGAAACTCGGAGCAGTCAAGCTAGTTTCCAGGCTGCCGTATGAGGTTTTATCACTGTTGTAAATGGTACAAAAGCTGAAAAAAAATGGTAGGTCAGAATGAAGGGTACCTTGATACCCAGAAACTCCAATTGGTATACCAAAGCAGAGGAGCAAAGCAGAGAGATACAGATACGGGATGCTGTGAGCGACCTCTTTCAGTTCAGCTGATTTGTCAGACAAAAAATTATGTCAAACTTAAGATAGTTTTTTAATGTGTGTTAAAATATCATCCTGAAAGTTTTCTTTAAGGTGACCTGTTGGGTTTTTTTTTTTTATTGGTTTGGGCTTCCATTTGACATGAAACTGTTTCATTTCATTAATAAAAACAAGAAAAAAATGAAAGCTGACTCACGAAGATGATAGCACATCCTTCCACTTGAGATAACCTGGCAACATATTTATCTCTTCTAGGATACCTGCAACACATTATTTAAACAAAAAATGCTTTAGTATGAGAAGCCAGGAGAATAAAAAACGCACTGGTAATATCAAAGCCTCTTATGACTTGTGTCTGTTTTTTTTGCAAAATCACTATTACAGGTTAAAGCAAGGACTACTTAGTAACCAAGTCATAACATGCTATAACAACTTACTAACCACTGTGCACTTCGGGCCCATTCCTTGTCTTGCTACATAGTATAAAACCACTCAGTAGAAATTTTAACCAAGACAAGCAGGAATAGGAAACAAAAAACCCCAGGGAGCTTGCTAAATGAGCCCTTCATTTTTGTTCTCCGTAACCTAATTTTCAAAAGTGCTTTGTGATTTTTGAGCCCAGTCAGCTGGTGGCCTCAGCACTAGAGAGCAAGTGGTGTTTAAAAAAAACCACAACAAAACAGAAAACCTAAGGACCCTCCCTCAAAAGAATAACGTTTTTTTGAACTTTATTGATTGGGGGGGGGGGGGGGGGGGGGGGAATCTCGCTAATGCTTTCTCCTCGCCAACACATCTCATCTGCTTGCTTTTATTGCTCACGTTATTATCCTGCTTAAAAACACGCCGGAAAGCAAGAAGTGCAGGGCCAGGTTGGCGGGCCCTCCCTCGGCACCGCCCGCGCCGTGAGGCAGCCCAGGGCACGGCGCTACCGATCGAGCGCGGGCAGCGGAGGCGACGGGAGGCTGCGGGCCGCGCCCCGGGGACCCCCTCACTCCGGGCCTGGCGGCAGCTCCGGAACGAGCTGCACCTCGCCGCTCCGCAGCGGTGCCCGAGCCAGCCGGCGGAGGAGCTGCCGCCGAGGAGAACATGGCGGAGGAGCGGGAGGGAGGGAGGGCGGGAGGGAGGGAGGGAGGCCGGGCCCGGCTCCGCGCGCTTCACTCGTCCCGCCGCGTCCTGACAGGAACCCGCGCGCCGCCCTCCGGCGCGGCGGTTACTCGGGGCGGGGCGCCGAGGGCGGCTCCGGCGTCGGAGGTGCGGGTTGGGCGGTGGGGCTGTCAGTCAGTCAGCGCCCCCCGCCCGCGCCGAGCCGGCGAGCCCGGAACCTGCAAGGCGGCGGAGGTCGCGTGGCGGCTGCTGCGGGCGGTGGGTGCGCCCGGGCGCGGGGCGGGGGCGGGCAGCGGCCGGAGCCGGGTGCGGGGGGGGAAGAAAGCGCTGCCGCCGCCAGACCGGCCCTTCAGACGCCTCCCGGTGAGCCGCGCCGCGGAGCGCCGCGCCGTGGGGGCTCGCCTGGGCGGCGGCCGCCGGCCCTTCTGTCGTGGCACCGGCTGAGCCGGGCAGGGGGCGATGCCGTGGGGCAGAGGGCGCGGCGCGGGCCTGACTTGAGGAGTCCGCTGAAGGGGCAGCCTTCGCGGCAGCTGGAGGATGGAGCCGTGGGGGCAGGAAGGCTGTGGGGCGGCTCTGCGGGGGAAGGGCCCGCGGGGCGGGGGGGGGGTGGGGGGTGGGGGGTAGGGGCTGGGAGCTTGCGTGTGGGATGGGGAGTGCGGGGGCCTGCGTGTGGGGTCAGTGAGGGGGCGGTGCGGGGTAGGGCCTGGGGCGGTGTTGGGGTAGGGGTTGGTGCAGGGGGTGTGTAGAGGGTGTGTGGGCGGTGTCGGGAGCGTGCGTGAGGGGAGTGGGGGGCTGTGGGGAGCTGTATGTGGGGGGCCCTGTAGGGGCTGTGAAACTAAATGTAATGGATATCCGTTATTTTATCGGAAAAAGTGGGCTTTTCTGTGAGCTCCCTGTGCATACGGTGGCTTACCAGCAGCAAGTGGGCTGTGCTGTGGCGGCAGCTTGGGTTTCAATGACCACGCTAATTGACCTGATGAGGAAGTGCCGCGTTTGGTGCCGAAGTGGTAGGTGTGCCATGCAGGGAGTGTGAGGTTTATGTAATTGGGTCTTACATAATGGGCTTTAGCACATTGCTTTTATTAGCGCTCCTAGTGTGTTTTAACGTGGCTTGTGCTGGAGTGGCTCAGGGGTGCGGGTGGGTGTCCTGGGCAGAAGCAGCGGAGTCTGCACACTGCGGCTGGGCAGGAACCTGAGGCTGTGACAACTGTAGTTACTGGCAGTGAGTAGGGGTGGTTCAGAAACGTGCTCCAGGACTGATCGATGCCACCTGACCTTAGGCGAACGCGTATCTGAATAGTATTAGGCAACTCTGCTGCTAGGAAAAAAATCCACCACCTTACTGTGTCTGTCAGCCAGCTGATGCGAACAGGGTAAGGTTGATTAAAACACTGTTTCTATCATCTCTTTGTGTCAAGAACGTGAAAGTCATCACTGTTTCAATCCCATTTGGCTTAGAAGGGTGGGGGGAAAAAAGAGGAAAAATAGGATGGGGAATGGCCTGGGAAAAGCTGGCAAACACAAAAGCTTGTCTTGCACTGTTGGTGCTTGCTGGGTTTAGCTGATGCTGGAGTTATCTTGAAGCTGTCTTCCTATTAGCTTCATATTGGTTATGTTCTTTCTGCAGTACAACAAAAGGTGTTGGTTGTGTTGGGAGATGCCTGTGTCCCAGGAGACTGTGGGCAAGCCTCCAGCAATGAACCTGCATTGCCTTTTCCATCTGTTCTCCTGACATCAGCAATAAAATTATGCTGTGTCTTTGGCTGTCCTTGTAGGGTCCCCAGAATTATAGTGGTGGGACCCTTGTTGGAATGGCTTGTCTGCTCTTTTCTGCTGTCAAGCATGGGCAGTACAGTTCAGAAATGTTTTGTGACACGTTGCTTTTGTTTTCCAAATGGAATTTCAGTGAAGTCCTTGGGTTCTATCAGTAGGCCTTTTGTTTAGAATAGTTCAAGTTTGTTTTTAGCTCCTGCTGATTTCTTAGAAATATTTTCATGCAACTGGCTGGGCTGGCTGCTTGTTATTTCTCACAAAGTGCCCTGCTAAAAAAAAACAATATTGCAGTAGTATGTAGTGTCTTTGGCCTGGGACCTAAAGCACATGGTGCTATAAGCCACCTGAAAGTGATTCTGAACTCACAGAAAACTGTATTGTTCTAACTGGCTGCTGGCACGGTCTTTTGGGAGTAATTGTACTTGTAGTGCTACTAATCAGTTGGCTTTTGAAATCCATGGGGCAAAATTCTGTTGTGGAATAAGCATCTGGTTGTACTTAGCAATTTCCCACAGCTTGGATACCTTATTTAAAGTAGGACACAATATGATGGACACCACCCCACCCCCACACCCCCCCCATGCAACTGAAGAACTTCAGCTGTTCAGGTGCCCTAGGTTTTAGTGCTCTTGTCAGCAGAGCTCTTCACAGCTGCTTGTTCTAACTGCACTCCAAATGAACAAGCCAAATTGTAAACCTGTAAAAGTTGTCAATATACCTGTGCTGTAACTTTCACTGTATCAAAGTGCACAATGTGATAAGTGCATTAATTAACCAGCAGTAGAATCTGCCTTCAGCTGCGCAGAAAATCCTACCTGCATGAAGGCTGGTTAAGAAATAAGGTAAAAAAAAGAGAAAAGAACAGTCTAGCTTATAATCTGGAACAGAATTGGAAAGGTAGACTAGCTTGTTCTAGATGTGAAGATCATGGCAACTGATATAAATCATTAATTTGCTGCATCTTTTAGTTTTTCCATAGGGTTTGAGTACTGATATTCTCTTGGTTTTGATATTTAGTGTATTAATAGAGTTGTACTTCAGCAGGCCTTTTAAAAGTTGCACATCAATTGTCACTTAAGTTCCTATTTTCTAACTCGTTGGATCAGTTTGTTCTGTGTTGTGTTAGATGAGGCTTTTCACTGTACCGTTTATGATAACATTTCTTGTAATGTTGGAATTTCTTCTTAGCCTTGCCACAGTGAGGAAAAACAAGCTTATTTTTATTTTCCAGGCATTTCTCATGCATTAACTGGAGAGGGGAAGTCATATCCTAAGATTATAATTAAGTGATGGAACTTGTATTGCTTTTAAGAATGCCTCTGTCTGTAGTGGTCTCTTTTGGAAAAAAGTTCTGAGTGTTTCTGTGAGCTCTAGACTTGCTTTTGTATTGCTACATAGAAAGCTTCTCGTGAACCTTCCAAATTTTATACCTTTCCTATTCTTACATTCCAGGCTGTAAGGACATTCTGTGTTACTGAAGGAAGGTGCTCCTGTTTGTGGAGTGACTTATGATGTCAAGAACTGTATCGTCCTGGATCTTAAGCTCAGCAAGAAGCAACACTGTTTTACAAGGAAAAGGACGCTTGTACTCCATCTGTATCCCAAATAGAAACAAGATAAAATGGAAGCTTGTTTTCTCCAAAACACGTCTCTACCCTGCTGGGAGTTGCAGCTTAGACAATACTTTCTCCTTAAGAAAAGCATTCCGACACACTTCCACCGAAGAAGAACATTTCTCTTTCCAGTTGTCTCCGTCACAGATCAATGATATACTCAGAGCTGGTGAATTATCCCATAAAATACTGGATTTGAATGGTAAAAATGTGAATTCTGTGTTGAGGTTTGAAAGTAATCAATTGGCATCCAACACCCCTATTGAAGACCGCAGAAGCGCAGCCACTTGTTTGCAGACCAAAGGGATGATGTTTGGAGTCTTTGATGGTCATGCAGGTTCTGCGTGTGCTCAGGCGGTAAGTGAGAGACTGCTTCATTATATAGCAGTTTCTCTCATGTCTCGGCAAACCTTGGAAGAGATCGAGCTTGCTGTGGAGTGCATGAAACCAGTTCTGCCTATTCTGCAGTGGCACAAGCATCCAAATGATGTAGAGTATCGAGAAATAACTTCACAGTACTTTGAAAACCTCCGGGTTTACTGGCAACATTTACTGGATCTAGACACCGAGGCAGGATTTGGTTTAGAAGAAGCCATGATATGTGCATTCAAAAGGTTAGACTCGGACATATCGCTGGAAGTTCAGGCTCCCCAGGAAAACGAATTGATGAGAAATATTGCCCTTCAAGTAGCTTTTTCTGGCGCAACAGCCTGCGTAGCTCATGTTGACGGTGTTCACTTACACGTTGCAAATACCGGTGATTGCAGAGCAATTTTAGGGGTTCATGAAGAGGATGGAACATGGTCTACTCTCCCTCTAACCCGAGACCACAATGCCTTCGATGAATTTGAAATTAGAAGACTGAAGAGAGAACATCCGAGATCTGAGGAGAAAACTCTAGTTGTGAATGACAGATTACTGGGGATTCTCATGCCCTCCAGAGCTTTTGGAGATGTGCAATTAAAATGGAGTAAAGAATTGCAACACAACGTTCTTGAGAATAGCTGTGATGTTGAGGCTTTAAATATTTATCAGTATGTTCCTCCAAACTACCATACTCCCCCTTATTTAACTGCAGAGCCTGAAGTCACATACCACAAACTAAGAAGCAAGGATAAGTTTCTAGTTATTGCTTCGGATGGACTGTGGGAGATGCTAAGTAATGAGAAGGTTGTAAAACTTGTTGCTGGACACCTTACAGAGCTTAATGTGCAGAAACCGCAACTGGCTTTTGAGAAACCAGTTAATTTGAGTTATATGCACAGCTTGTTACTTCAGAGGAAAAACAGAGGCATTGCCTCACTCGACCAGAACATAGCTACTCATTTAATAAGGCATGCAATTGGAAGTAATGAGTATGGGGAGGTGGACCAAGAGAAACTTGCTGCAATGCTGACGCTGCCTGAAGACCTTGTGAGGATGTACAGAGACGATATCACAGTTACTGTGGTGTATTTTAATTCAGAAACAATTGAAAATTACTACAGAAACAATGAATAGAGACTTGCACTGCTGCTGTTCTATACCACTAGCCAGCTTTGGTACTGAAACCATTACTGGTTTTCTCTGACAGTCAAGCTGTTACCAGTGTTATGGTCTGGAAGTTCCTAAATCTTTCTGTTACTTACTAGTCTTGAAAATAACTTTCTAGAAGCAAGCGTGGTGAAAGTTCCCTGGGTTTCCAGGTCTGTATGTGCTGAAGAAGAATGTTTTGATAAAAGTTGACTGAAATGTAACTGAACTAAAGATTGCCGACCCAGTTCTGATTCCATGGGAACCACTGGTAAAACTTTCCAAATGAGCAAATGAGACAAATTTCACGGAGACTGGTACTATTGAATAGAGAGATGGACCTGTAGCTGCATGGAGTGTAAGAAAGGCTCTGTTCTTGTGGAAAATGAGTAGCATCCTACTGAAGCACTGTAATTGAATTAAATAAATAAACAAACTACCAAACCTTTATTTGATGTAATAGTGTCAGATACTTTAAAAAATTGCCTTGTATATGTGAAGACGACACTCAAGAAGGCTGTTGGAAGAGCCATGGGTTTGTCAGACATTTTCTTCCTAATTTTTTTTTTCCCCCAATCTAGGAGACAATCATGTTTTCGTCCACGTTTATTTTGAAGTGTAAATGCATATTCTCTTAACTCTGTGTGTGGATTTTTGTGACAACTTACAGCTCAAACACACATGAAGGACTTCACAATTCCCCATTTAGGAATTAACAGTACTAGACTTAAGCATTTAAGTGTTTAACTTGCTTAAAGAATATACATTTTTATTAAGTATTGATCTATGAAGTGCTGTGCGTCAAATTCAGCAACTGTTATTTAAATAAAGTTTGACATCTCTGCAAGTTCAACAGTTCATCTAAATGTAAATACAGCAAAAGAGGGAGCACCTTTGTCTTCGGATTTAACTTAGAGAGAAATAAGTGCTGATATTTCACCAAAACATGCTTAATATTTATTTTACTCTTATTCTTGCCCTTGGGCATCAGCTTTTTCTCATAGGTGGAGAGTTCTTTTCTCTAATGAATGTATGTTCTAATCTCTGAACTTTTGTGTATTTTACAGTGGTTTTCTTTTTATGTTGTGCTTTCTAGAGTGCCAATCCAAGCTTGCAAATTAGGTGTATTTTCTCAAGCTTTACATATGCTGTTCTCTAGTGGCTTTTCCTTGTTTACGCACAGCAGTAGCTGTTGCCTGCAACAATGTGCATACTGGGAATATAGGACTGTTTACTGCTGTTGCTACAGAGTAAGAACTCGTGTGGATGCAGCAGAGCAGATAAAAATACTGCTTTTTTTTTTTTTTCTTCTGAATTTCACTTAAAATAAAAGGATTATCCTTCTGCAGTTTAGCAGATGAAAAAGTACTTACATTTTTCTCAAGATCTCAAGTAGATAAATCTTGGCACATAAACCGGTAGCAGTTTTCTCCAGATAAAAATTCTCAATGCTTTTTCAGACATTTAAATGATCTGTTTTGAAGATTGGTTAGAAGGAAACTAAAACTAGTTAAAAAATATTCATGCCTTTAACTATTCATGATTGACCTGTAGTGCTACAATTGCAATCACGGAATGTGTCCTAAAATCCCTCTGTTCTGGAAATCTGATTTACTCTTTTTTTTGTCATCTGGTACGTATTGGAGTATGTCCAGCAATTCAACCTGGAGGCAGGTAGCCCTGTTTTTCAGACACAGTGAGTAAGTCTGTTCCCCTTGATATCAACAAAACAGGATTGCCTCAGGAAACCTGATGCTTAGATCTTGGTGACAGGGACTGCAGGAAGACTTTAGGTATGTGCAAGATGTTACAGAGGTCGCTGAAATTCGTGTTGCTTGGGTCCAACTTATTTTGAAGTGTGCCCTCCTTGAGGTTGGTACTGTGGAGAGGGATCTCACCTGCCTGAAAAAGGCAAACAGGGAAGGTCAGGCGCTGTGTTAACCTCGGGAGGGGTCTGGTCTATGTACAAGGCCATTGGGTGAGGAGGGGAGAGCTCTTCAGCAGCATTCCTAAACCCTTTTGGCTTTAAGTGAGCTGTTTCCATTTGCTCTTACAAATACTTCTGTGTGAGTACTTCCATGCTTCATTGCTTGAAATTTAGACACAAAGCAGTAAAAGAATGTGTTTCTAGACTACCTCTTAATAGAGAAATTACTTAGCGTAGCTAGAGGAACAAAGGGGCTTGGCCTTGTTTGAGCTGATATGAAGTGATACATTTTTTATGAAGATAATCTAGAAAACTTGATGTGGGGCAAACCTGCAACTGCAAAAGTTAATGTAGCAAACCAGCTATTTTATAGTCACAAAATAAAAATAAGCTGTTTTGTTCTTTTCTCCACCCAGTGGTGAAATCTAGGTTGTCTTTTGAAAGAGTCGTTGTGGCACTATGTCATCTAAGCGTTGCTCCTGGATACGTTATTGTGTGTAGGTGGTTGTAACTGCAAATTGATAATGATTGTTTTGGGGAACATGTTTGACAGTAAGAAAGGTACTATTTCTAATTTCTTGTTAGTTTTGCTCAGTTTAACATGCAATGCTGTAATTATCCTACAGTGGAAAAGGATAACATTAAACTGGTTAGAGGTTTGGGGTTTTTTTTTAAATGCAAATCATGGATTTAACAGCATGTTCCCTGGAATTTGTTGCAGGCTAGTGAAAGCAACTTGTCCATACTTGTGGTAAGGAAGGTAAGGGTTCTACCTGTTGGAACTGGATCATAGACTCTTTAATCTCTAGCTGCAGACACAGCTAATAGGCATTAATAAAAGTATTATTTTGTGACTTGGAGAATCAACAACGTTTAAATGAGCAAACTAAATGCATTAATCTGCTCCTGCGAGCACCATGATGTGGAGGTTTGATAGCATGTTTAGATGCAAGTCCTGCAATATTGAAAGCATGTTGGAACAAACATCTTCACAGGCAATCTGCTTGGTTTAGGTTGGTTGGTTCTGCTTGGTGTTTGTTTTCTTTGTGTTTGTAGCAGTCCAGAGAAGCAATAGTCAAAAACAGTCACGCAAATTCTGTGTCTCGAAATGTGGTATTATGGGCATTATGACTGAAGTAAAACATCTGAGGGTAAGCACTGATGTAAATACTAAATAAAAATATTTTATTCCCTAAAACTTAAACCTTGAGTTAAAAATACAACTATTTTTTTTCCTCCAGAACTCTTAGTCCATGTTCCTAAATTATGATGCTTATTTATATTTAAATATTCAAAACTCCATAATGTATCTGGAGTCTTGGTGGGTCTTTTTTTTTTTTTTCTTGGTAACCTTTTTGTAAAGAGTGAGGGAGACCACTGTTTTTGTAGGTAAAAATACTGATTTCACACTTAAAACTAATCTTTATTAAATGGATGAAAGACTTAATGTTTTGGTTGCTGTGCTGGAATCTGGGGCTCTTTCTGCTGAATGCTCATAAGAAAAGATGTCAGATTCCAGGTCAGAAAGCACAAATATTCAAGCTGGGGTTGTAGAGTAAATAGTTTGAGTAGGCGTTGTGAGTTTATTTAGCGTTTGTAGCTCTGCAGTTTTCCCACAACGGAAAAAATTGTTAATGCATAAAAGGAAGGACGTCTTGATACTGTGGAAGTTCCACTAAATTAACCAGTCAGCAGAGGGAGCACGAGTTCACTGGCCAAAATACCCAAATTGTGCTTTAGTTAATTTGACAATCTACAGTAGACAATCTACAATAGACCTTAGAGCAGCCTTGCCATATGAAGAGATGGGGAGGGACTCTTTATCAGGGAGTGTGGTGATAGGATGAGGGGTAATGGTTTCAAACTGAAAGTGGGTAGATTTAGATTAGGTCTTAGGAAGAAATCCTTCACTGTGAGTGAGGGTGGTGAGGCCCTGGCACAGGCTGCCCAGAGAAGCTGTGGCTGCCCCCTCCCTGGCAGTGTTCAAGGCCAGGCTGGATGGGGCTTGGAGCAACCTGGTCTAGTGGAAGGTGTCCCTGCCCATGGCAGGGGGGTTGGAAGAAGATGACCTTTAAGGCCACTTCCAAACTGTTCTATGAATTTAACTTTTGATAGGATCATGCATATATGTGTTCATCAGCAGTTTAAGACGTCATTGTAACACTCACATCGAGTGTGTGTTGTAATTGTCTTAAAAATAATAATGCAGAAACCCCTGCAAATACAAAATCTGTAGAAACATTGATTAAATCCTTGAGTTACATAGACCGGTAGCAAGGCAAGTGTTCATGTCTTAGTCTTTGAGGTTTGACTTTATTTCCATTAATTCCAAGTGTTTTGTCTCTCTTTTTTTTTTTTTTTTTGGGGGGGGGGGGGGGCGGGGGGGGGAGGCGAGTAAAGAGAGAAGAAAATTATTTGGGACCCATTTTTTCTTTTTTCTTTTTTTTCTTTTTTTTTTTTTTTCTTCCAAAAGAAGGTATTTGTCTAAACTTTGAGGAAGAGTTTTTCGGCATTGTTTTAGTCAGAGGTTCTCTGTTCAGGGTTATAATTGTACCGAGAACTGGAAGTAGAACTGTGCACACCTTATGGTTTTGTCAGATAGCTATTGGCCACACTGCTGATGTGTGCTCTTTACTACCACAGGCTTAATACTTCAGTAGGAAGTAGAAAAATAAGAATCCAAGGCATGTGTTTCTCTTGGGGTTAAAAAGCACAGTGTGACATGAAAAAAAAGGTTTTCTTTATATCTGTTGTGGAGAGGTTAACCTTCAAAGAGGTATTATGGTCAAATAAAACACTTGAAATTCTATTAACTCTTTTGAAGAACTGGCTCAAACTGCTACTGTTGGATCTCTCCAGTTGTCGGTCAGGTAAGAGTTAGTCTCATTTCTTACTGCATTAGTTAATGACTGCTCAGGGACTTCACAGCCCATTGGCCTGCACTACAGCACCATGCTAACAAGCGGTGGGGCGTCTACTTTGGCTGCTTTGAGCCTGTGCTATTGGAGGCTCTCAGAATGCTTTGACTGAAGCTCTTTAACAGCTTGAAGGAAAAGGATGTCTGGGAGCCAAGCAATTGTGGAAAGGAAGCGTAATTATGGTTTCTATTTGGGTTAAGCAAACTTAACTGGGCACTTCCCTTAAAGGGAGAAAAAAGTACAATTTTTTGCCTTCTGGCGAGATTTTTTTGAATTAGAAACAATGCAGATGGGAAAAATGTGGTCAACAAGCAATGCTTAAAAGGGTACTGGAATGCTAGGCGGCAGATAAGTGGGTCATAGAGCATACTTCTCATGCCTCCCTGCTGAAAGTTTGGAGCCAATCCTGTAGGGACTTCTTCCAGAGTGGGTTGGTTAGTTCAGACTGACTTCGTCCTTCTCTCAAATCAGCCGAAAGATGCTGGCTGCAGAAATGGTTCTTCCTGGCTTTAGGCTGTGGAAGTGTATTAGCTGTCATCTTAGGGGGGTTCTGAGCTCTGCTGGTGGAGCCTTCAGCACGCTCTTTTCTATATGTGTTCAGTGTGCTTTTCTTCGTGCTATCTGAAATGGTCTTTGTTGCTTTGAGGTGACTCTTACACCCCTACTTCATGCTCCACAGTTCTGTGGTGTTTTTCTTAACAAAAAGGATTTCAATATCAGTGCGTTACTGAATAACTTTGATTTCATACCTGCAGAACCGAGGTTGGCCAGAAGATGTCATCTGAGTTTTGCAAAAGGAGAGCTGTGTTACGACTTCTGTCTCTCTTTGCCTATTATGTATGTGTTCATAATGTAAATTTCAGGTGCTGTTGAAAAATGGAGTAAAACCCCCTCCCACCAATCACCTACACACATCTTAAAATTCTATGTGATATGTTAGTACTTGCAACTTATGAACTGGATAATCTTAAAGCTAGTCCAACTTTTGCTCATTCTTTCTCAAAACCAAGTTTGAATGGCTCAAGTACCTGAAACAGTTGAGCTTTCTGGAAAATAGTCTCCTTGTCCTGGCAGTGCTAGGTACACGAATATGAACGTGAAGCCAAGAGGTACCTGTCTGAGTTTCCTGAAGATCCTTCAATTGCACAAGAGAAGATGCTTCCTAAGCTGAAGAAGCCTTTGCTCAACCATTAACCAAGTGCCTAGCTCTGGCTGTCATGCAGCTCAGAAGCTGCAGGTGGCCAC
Organism: Leptosomus discolor; assembly: GCF_034619465.1. NCBI lineage: Eukaryota > Metazoa > Chordata > Aves > Leptosomiformes > Leptosomidae > Leptosomus > Leptosomus discolor. Next base: position 51,486,344 of record NC_141398.1, on the reverse strand, counting down.
AGCTGCCCAATAGCAACGCTATGGCTTAGGTTAATTTGTTTTCGTTTGGAAAAACTAGTCTGGAAATTCCATTGAAATGCTTCTGGAGGAGCTTGCTGCTGTGAGGAGATGGAGATCTACTGTTCAGTCTAGGTGTTAACAGAAATATCTTGATTCAACCTCGTTGTCAACTGGGATTCTTGAGCAAGATGAGAGTTTGAGAAATAAATCAGTGTTTAGTTTGTTTAGTGGTAGAGGTTTTTTGGCCCTCCTCCACTTTTTTTTTTCCCTTTATCTGCAGTTCTTTCTTCTGGATGCAATTTATCAAAACTTGCATATCTTATGTATTCTTGCTGTTGCTCTTTCCACCCCCCACTTCTCTCTTTCGCTCCCCTCTTCCTGTTACTCCATGGTGTTTTGTTTTCTGTTTATGGTTCTGAGCAACTGGTTCAAGAAAAAGAGGCAACATTGCGGTTTTTTAGAGCAATGTGAGAAGGGAGACATGACTTTCTTGCACAGACAGCAGGTGAGGGAATTGTAGAGTGTGACAGGACATGCTTTCAGCCAGGTGCATACGCGAGTGATCTTACAATCCTATAGAAAAGCTTTTTCAACTGTTTGGCGCTGTTACAGCAATGCAGTATTGTACAGCAAATAACAAAGCTCTGAAGTGCTGGGTGATACAGCGTGATTGCTTTGTCCTCTTTGTTACCACAGACAAAAGTAATGCATCCTCCTCATAGACCAACTTTACCTTCTGTTTAATCCCAAACTTCAGCCTGAGATAAGTTTGAGTCTCTGTTTTGAAATACTTACCATGAAAGTAAAATAATTGGACAATACAACTCAACTGGAAGGTTAAAATTCTGAGTAGTAGAGGGGCAGAGTAAAGCTGGGGTGTTTGGGTTACAGAGTTGTTCCTCCACAGACTCGCTTCACATATGGACTTGGGCTAGGTTCTGATCTCAAACCCACTTGATATATTCGCTAACCAGATCTTTGCTGTGCTCTCTATTAAAAGTGAAATCTAGTCATTTGGCTAGATTTTCAGAGAAACTAGGTCATGATTAAAATCTTCCAAGGTTGGGGCTCATGTTGCATCATCTTACTTTGAAAGGAACAAAACAGTTATCTCTTACTGTTTGCAAGCATATGTAAAGCAAATAAAAGATATGTGTCCATCCCTAATTCTTCATGTTGCTATGCATTAAGAAATTTGCTGTTTGCCAGTGGTTTTCTTTGCTGTGATATCCCCTGTGAATTCCTAAGGCATGTACATAGGACCTTCCTGTCATTTTCAGAACTGCATTTATGGATAAGAGGTAATTGCTGTATTTTTAAAACCATAATAATAGTAGAAAGTAAATTCCCTAACAACCCTGATCCTCTTTCAAACAATGTGCCTAACACTGCTGAAAAGGTTATTTATTTATTTTTATTATGACTTTGTTTATAGTAAGCCCTGTGTCTTTGAAATCTTTGGCTACAGTAGAACACATCTCACTAATCAATAGTTGAAAGTTTCTGTGGCAACATTATGCAGAAGAGAGTGTAGAACCCTCTGTAAAAACTGCAAAAACAGTGCGACATTGGCCTTTTACAGCTACATTATAAAAAGGGGTTTCATATTCATTTGGACTTCAATTTCTGAGTGTTTTTCCAACCACCTGACATAAAAGTAGGCATACTCTGTTATCTTCATTTCCTTTTTGGCATGCAAGTTTTTGTTGGTTTGTTTTTTTTTTTTTTCCAGTCAGGTTTTAGAGGCATTCTAGTGTTATTTTCAGTGAACACTAGTAATAAATATTTCTACCTTATTCACCTGCCAACTCATCTTTTATTCATCCTCCTGATGAAAACAATCCTCTGTGAAACTTCTGTTGCTGAAAGAGTTCAAAAACTTTCCAGTTACGGATGTAATAGATCCTTTTTCAGTTTAGTGCAAGAATTTTCTGCTACTTTGTTACGCATTTGTGAAGTGGTTAAGAATTGTAAAGTTCTAATGCTTAATTAGAGCAACAGAGGGAATGAAGCCCAGTAAATGTAGCAACAGGTTAATCTGCACTTTATGTTCTTATTGCAAATGCCAATGTTGTACCAAAATAAAAACTGGGTGTCCTTACACTTCCTTAAAACTTTAGAGGTGTGGGTTGGTGCAGCTGTACCTAAAGGCCTCATGCCTCGGACACTGGCACACTTGTGTTACGGCACCAAACAGGCAAGAGAATTGTTACTTGTGAAGTTTTGTGTCTTGGGAACGAGAGCTGAGAATAAATTAACTGGCAATGTGTATTGATGGAAAAAGGGAAGCACCCGCAATACTGATTCTCTTCTTTCCATGTAAGGTAAGAGTGTGCTCACATAAGAATTTGGAGAGATACTACTGAATGAAATCCAGCTAAGTGATAATTCTTTTTTTCTCACTTGGGTGGAAAATGCTAACTTATGCTGTTGACAGCACAATCTCAGATTAATTGCTGATACCTCTCTATTAAAAACTGGAAAATAGTTGTAATGAAACAGTTTCCCTCAAGTCGTGTTTTGCAACTGTTTTGAAAAAAATGTAAATTGTTGCGGGATCCTACATAGCTAGATAAAAATTTAACAAAATTACTAAATACATTTGAAACGGGTTGTAGTATTCACCAGATCAACTGATCTGTGCAGCTTTATGTATTACAAATATGTGTATCTATAACCATCATTTGGTCTACAGATGAAAAGCAAGAACGGTAGGCAAGCTAGTGTCCTAGATAGTAATGAGTACAAGATCTTCCTTCTTGAAATATATTTCTGTGATATGAAATTGTGGGGTTTATGCTCTGTGAAGAGAAAGGATAGGCATGAATGTGCATTGATTCTTTTATTGACTTTATCTTTATCTAAAGAGGTTTTTCTGTACTTGACTAGATGGAATTTTAGCCGCTTCAAGAGCTTTCCCATGAACTTAGAGGCATGACTGCATGTTTCTGACAACGTTCCTTAGGAACGTGTCGAAGTCTGGCTCTGATTTTCAAGATGATGTTGAAATAAAACAAAACATGCCAGTGATGTAGGCATTGCCTCTGAAGTCAGACCTCTTGAGGCACTGGTCAATAGGATCGTTATCCTCTGAGTTGTGGCACTGGAAGAAACTGGTAGAGGAGAAAGTAAGCAAATGTCCATGTCTAAAAATCATAGGTTTTTTGATTCCCTGGCCTGGAGTAGAAAATTCACTGTCGTGCTCTCCCTTGAGATCACGTAAGATTTCACCACCATAACATCCTGGGACTTGGTCCAAAACCAATTGAAAAACTTGGAAGGAGTAAGCGTGTGAAACCCCTGGATGTGTACATTCTAACTGCAAAAGAGATGCAGTTTTAGATGTGCAACACCCATGACGCTGATGGTTACAGATCTGTATTCTCGTGGCCATGCAAGAGTATTTTGTCTAGTGGCTGATAGAGTGTATTTTTGTTTATTGCTGACCAATTTTTCAACCTTTGCTCTTCTTTTTGTAGCAGAAAGTGGTTAGATCAATAACCTATTAATAAGCTATTCAAGCCCAAAGTTCTATTCATCCTCACTAGCCAAACAACAGGTATTTCCATTGTTTATTATTGTGTGCCACTTCCATTTCAACCCTGAACTCATAAATCATAAATGAGCTTGAAGTATTCATTTCCCTCTTTCAGCACTACCTTTATCTAGTATTCGCTGACATGGCTCATTATAAGTTATTTTTGAGCACAGTCAGACCTTGTTTTCTGAACAGATTAATTCATTGTTGGAAATGACTCTATAAATAGAATTTAGGGGCCGCCAAAATGAGAAATTCTAGCTCATTAGGATCTCAGCTGGATCAATGTGATCTGATACACAGAAGTTTTGAGCTGATGAAATGAAAGCAAAGTCTTAGCTAATTGCTTCTGAATCTTTAAATTACGAATGGGCTATTTTCATATTACTGTTAAGGGTGATACAAACCATCTGGAAAAGAGATTCAAGGCAGCATATACTGGAATGAGAGAAAGGAGAAAAAACGAGGGTAGTTAATATTAAGGAAAATATCTGAAGTGTCTACAGTGGGATAAACAAATGACTTCTGTTATCTTCTGTTCTGAGCTATCTTCTTCAGGTGAGGCTTACATAAAATTAAAATCTTGTTAACCTCTGCCTATTTTCCTCATATGTAAGAGGCAGATATGTGTCCTCTGTCAACACTTCGTGCTGAAGCAAATTTATGGATATATGACTTTCAATATCTCAAGTAGGATTACTAATGGAAAATGCATGAATCCTCTAAACTATCTAGTGTCAGGGAAGACTAAAGGCTTACTGCATCAGCCCAGAAATATGTCCCCTGGGAACACTGTAGTGTGCACGTTCTGCTCTGCATAAGTGCCTGGCATACAGTGCCTTCCAGAAGTTGAAACTCCGGTGTTGGGGCACACATGGAGATTTTGCCCTAATTCTTCCCTTACTGGCAGGCTTCAAATATGGTTAGATGCCAAACTAAGTCAGTTTTATTGTCATGAAATAATATCCTAACTAATGTCTTTACTTCCTCTTTCCTTACTGAGAAACAGAGCATACTGTGCAGGGTGAAGACCCAGAAAACTTGCTGTGTCTTGAGACAGAACAAGTAACTGAGGAGGAGCTGTAGGTCACTTTTGTGCGATACGTACATTTGCTATTTAAGAATTACATTATCTCACCGTTTACTACTGTCCTCATAGGACAGCTTAACTTTAGGTTTTTTACTGCATACTGAAACCTGGTGAGTCCATGTGTTGCCTCTAGATCCAACAGTTTACAGAGGAAACTGGTGACATGATTTTCTTTAACTTAAATATTTTAAATCATTGTGCTTTAAATAAAGGGCATGTGAAATAGGAAGGAGATAAAACACATGCAGGTATGGAATGGGATCTTTGAGTGGCAGCAGACCATATAGCTTTGATAATTTAAAAGTCAGGGAAAAGCAGCTGTTAAGAACCCTTTGTGACTGGTACAGAAGCGTGCAGCTTGGAGACCCTTGTCATGGTTGTCCTGCTGTCCCCTATATGCAATGAACAAGAAAGCACATATACTGTAAATACCTAAAAAGTAAAAAAGGGTAGAGAGGAAACTGGTGAAGAACTGTGAAAATTTGCTGAGATCAGATCATCTTAGGAGCAGAAAAAATCTGGGAATCCTGATAGTCTGCTGTCCCCTGCTGCTAGTTCACAGCTCTTAGCTCAGACATAGACAGGTCTTAGGAAGTCCCGCTTCCTGAGTGGGGAATAATAAATGTCTTTGACATCAGGTATTTTCCTGTTCATACCCAGAACTGCAAAATTAATCTAGTTATACCAAGAATTTGGTCTTTCCAGTGGACCATTTAAAAAGACACTTTTAACTTTGAAAAATTGTGTTGACTACAAATCACTTTTTTTGAAATAAAACAACACTTAACATTTGTATCTGAAAGATTAAGAAGACTTTGCTGTGTTTACAATACTGCATTAAGAAAAGAAGCATCAATAATGGCATGGCAGGTGGTTAATTTTCCCAACTGGTTTTTTTCACCTGTCTTTTGGGTGATCAGGGTGGTTCCTGGACTTACAGAAAGAACTGCAAATATTTTTGTAAACTCACTCATACAAACCTAATGGGAAGGAAACACGCAGTGTCTGAAATTACAGTTAGGTTTTTTGTTTGTGACTTGACAAGCTGCCTTTTCTTACCCAGTGCAGGTTTTTTTAGGGAGACATGAAGCATTGTCAGTCTCTGCATTCACAGCTTGCATGGCTTATGGGATTTAATGGAGTATGGGGCACGCTCTCATCAGCAACGTGAATACATGACCAGTCGCAGTGATGCTGTGGAGCCTGCAGTACAATGCAGAGGTACCTGAGCTAACTCCAGCGCTAGATAGTAGTAATTTGGCACTTTGCTGGATTGATTTGCCTCACTAAAAGAGGACAATTTGCTTGGATAGTCAGAGCTGACTGCAGCTGGACCATGTCTAGCATATGTATGTACACCCTATTCTCTGCTTGCTGAGTTGTGGATGCACATTATTTCTCTGGAGCAGCTATCTACAGCATAGTACTGCTGGCATGGACAGGGCTGTAACATGAAGTGGTGATCTAGATTGAAGCCAGTTCTTAGACATAAAGGCAAGGCTAACACGTAACTCATGCTGTTTAATGTCTGTGCAAGTGCTTCTATGTAAAGGACAGATAACTATAAGAAGTCTTTTTATTTTCCAGTAAGCAAGAACAGGCATGAATAAAAAAAAAAAAATTGAGAAGTCGTATACTCTTAATCTGAATTCAACTGGCAAGAAGAATGAGAAGAATGAATGCATTAATCCTGTCTTTTTTCTTGTGCTTGTCATTTGCATTGTTAATACACCTAGCTTCAAAGTGATGCCTGTCTTTCCTCCTGTGTTTTTTGACACTTATTTTAAAAATCATTCTTTCACTTCCCTAAAACAGGAAGTTTCTCATGTAGCTGTGTAGGTATCCTTCTTTGACTAAGCATTTTGTGGCAAAACTAGAGCTATTAAAATAGGTAACTAGTGTGTTCAGAAGTCAGATTAAGGAAAACCAAGGCTCAGAGATCACTGTATCCTTCTTTAAATTGTGCCTGATTACAATTTTTTTTGTCCTTTCTTCAAAAACTAAAAAAAATCCCAAGCTCCATGAACAAGTATGAATGGGCAGTCTATCCAAGCAGATTTTTTTTTAGTGTTTGTGAAGCTCAGAGGACTCAGAGACTGTAGCAAAAACCTGCATACGCAGTTCAGACCTACTATGCTCACTTTCCGCGAACTTGCTCTGTATGTAGGATCCCAGTTGAAAGCACAAACTGTCTTTTAAAAAAAAATCTATTTCAATTTCAGATTAAATTACTGATCTTAATTACACTAAGGGTAGTGTAAGCCAGGAATGATTAAGGAAAACAAAGTAACAGAAAATCATGTGCTGACCTGAAAAACAAATTTGCTATGCTCACATAAAAATTACTGAAGTATTTCTTGCATGCTTGTCTCTTTCCTTCGGCCTCTGTGGATTTGTAAACCTTATGTTCCTTCCTGCAAAGGGTGTGTTCATTTACATTGCGTACAATGCTTAGGAAAGAACGAGGTTAAAAATAATGTATCGCCTGAAATTTTTTTAAGCATATGCACTAGATACATTCTTCCCTCACATAAGGACAAGTCTCAGCAAAACGGTATTTGATACAGTGGGGAAAAAAAAATCATAAAATACAAAACATTAGCATGCAATATGAAACAAGGATTATTCAATATGAAAGCCTTAATGCTGTATCTCGCCTTCTTATGTTAGTGGATTAAATATAATAATACACATCCTTAAAACATATATACCGTGCTCACGGTCATGGTCTCTAATCAAAGTTGCCAATCACCATTACTTCACTAAGTAGTTAGAGATATAGCTGCTGACCCGACTTATTAGTCATCAGCTGCCAATAAGTATGTTACTGTCTGACTCACACTGCATTTAATTGGATATTGATGGATGAGTGAATTGTCCCAGAAAATGCCTTGTCAACAGGTATGATGTGGTATAGTCTGGGGGAGAGCACAGTACTTTCCTGATGTACTACAAGAAGGACTGTGTCCTTGGGAGCTGGCTGATTTCAAAGCCATACCAAAACAACTGGAGCCGGTGCTTGTCAGACAAATATCGAGGTTAGCTCACTGAGCTAAAACTCCAGTTATTTCTTAACCATCTCTGGTCATGCAATCGTTAACACAGACAAGCTGGGGAGCAAATTTTAAGAAGCTGCTACATTTCATAGTCTTGTATCTTTTAAAGATGATGATTCACAACCTTTATTCATTACTGAGCATCTGATTCATTGGTGGTTATAGTGGAAGTAGGTTTTTATATTGCATTATAATTGTTCCTATTGCTTTATAAAGACTGCAATTATTTCTATTATTGATGTCTATTTGCAGGATTTATAGCTTGTCTGTAAAACCTACAACCTGCCAAGCTACAGCATTGGTGCAATCTCTATCTGGAAGTGATTTAAAGCGTTGATTTTTAATTTATGAAAAAGTTTTTCTTTAAAAAAGTGTTTAAAAGCATTCACAGCTTTTTCAGTAGCATATAGAACTCTAGTTTTCATTTTAAAATGAAAAACGCAATGATTTTCTGTTGGGTTAGCTACACTGAAATGTTTCATACGTTTGACAGTTGTCATGGTCCACTCAGTGGACTTGTGATGGTTCATTTGCTGGTTTTGGATCAACTCTTACAACAGTCACACTGATTTTCACAGGATAAAAATTGGAATGTTTGGAGGTAGTCAATAAAATATTACAGGGAAATAAACCCTGCAATTCTATTTCTTTTTTTTTTTTTTCCCTCAGGGAAGGGATGAAAACCCTTAATTTTCTATAAAAAGGCAACTCAGAACTTCCATCGGCATTTTCTAAAGTTAAAGGGATTATTCAGGAACAGCTTAGATGAAATGAAGTATTAATTTTTAAAGTTCCACTGTCTATAACTTGAGCAGACCGATTCAGATTGAATCATGACAATACAGTGCCGTTAGTCTTTAAGGCCACACTTGTTTCATCTTACCTTGTGAAAAAACTCGATACTTGTGCCCTAACTGGATTTGAAACATGCTGCTGCTGCACAGTAGAAATTTCGATTATTCCTTATTGAAAGTGTGCTCATTTCAAATCCCTTTATCAATGGTCACTAGATAGAGGCTGACTTGGATTGGCAGTCATATGGTGAGGTGTTTTGTTTTCTGTGGGGCTGTGTTTTGGTTTGGTTTGGTTTTTAATGTGTTAGTGCACAGTTTACTAAATTGCCTGAGAATTTCAGGGGTCCAGCGTGCTACTGGGAGAGCTGAGCTAACTAATGGCACCAGATTGTGAATGTTCTTTGGCATTTCAAGATTAAAGAAACTGACTAGTTTTGGGATACTTTTTTTCATAATAAGAAAAGTCATAGTAAAAGCAAATCTGACATTCAGCATTTATTATTCCTATAATTTGGTGCAAAATGCTTTGTTTAGCTTTCAGCTAGTCTTCGGCAAGCAGTAACTAGCAGTTCTCCCTTACTGAATGTGTCTGTTTCAGAGACTGAGGCTGCTGAGACAGGCTGTGAGCAACTTCGCAAAAGTTACTGTCTTTTGAGCTGATGGAGTTTATGCCAATGATACTGTAAAGTAGATATGTGAGAACAGATTTGTCCTGGTCACCGGGGCAGAAAGCTTTCCCTGTTGTTAAAAAATTATTGTTGGAAATTACTGTTCCCTCTTAAGGGAGGGTGTGAAAACACAGTGTTAAAACTCAGAGTTTTTATGGGCGAAAGCAAATCCATTATAAGCTTTTGGATACTCTGTCGTCAAGATCTACTTCTGTCCATACAGTCAAGCTTAAAAAGGTGCTAACCATGAACTTGTAGAAAATGGAGGAGTCTTTAAGCCAATGACTCTTTGATGTACCTATGTGATTCTGCTCTCACTCTTCAGATATAAAAATCTCTGTTCTTGTACCACTGAGTAGCTGAAGAAGACTTCAATTAGCTGAGTAAAATCCACTTGTATCAGGTAAGGATTGATGGTTTCCAGCATTATCGTCGGTGTGGAAGCTTTATCTCTGTCACCTTCCATAGGTTCTCTCTGAAGCTTCCATCTCTGGCATTCAGTCCTCATATCCTCGTGAACGTTTGGGATACTTGATTTTCATAACGTTTTGGGTTTTTTTTTACAATTCTGGTGACAACTCTGTTTCACGTGTGTTTTTACCTTTCAGGCCTTGTTATTTCTTTCCTATGATGATCATTCAAGTTTCTTAAGGAAAAAATTCATTCCATGTGAAGGCATTTTTTTGGTTGTAAAATCAACACTTTTCCATGAGTTATGTTCAGTATATATGGCTGACTAAAGTTGTATTTATATGAACAGAAATCAGCTGAAGACCTCTGAACATCCAAACCCACTTCTGAGTCTCTTCACGGTATTGTCCTCCTACTGCTGGAACCCTGACTGAATATAGCATTTTCCAACTTTACAGAGTTCCCACAATTTAACAGTAACTATGAAAATCTAGTCTATGTAATTCTAACTTGATTTGCTTTTCCCAAAACCTCTATGCATTTATTTTTTAATATAGGTACAGCCAATTGATATAAGATGTCTCACCTTTCATTACTGAAATAGTAATTGCTGGCAAGATGGAAGTATTAGGAGGGTGGGAAAGAAAATGGGCTCATATCTGTTTATACATATAAACATATTTTAAGCTATCTTTTATTGTTATATTTCTTTGAATTGGGGAAAAAATGCTCTCTTTTGGCACAGTTTTCTCCAAGGACTGTGAATTGTTTACAGACAGTTTACAGACAAAGTTAGAGAGCAACTACAGCAGTGAATGAAACATGACTGGTTTTTACCATACTTTAGACTGGGCAAAAATAACTTTTTTTATTGTTTGTGTCTAGCTTAGAGATACAGAACGTAAAGATCCCTAATTTTCATGTGTATTTTTTGAGATGCTTTGGCAGTACGCATAGCTTTGCTCTGATACTCTAGTATCAGACACCACTTATCAACTGCTTTATTTCTGTGTTCTTTTATCTAGTGTTTCACCTCCTTAGAGGGAGCACAACAGGATTAATGAGGTAATCTCATCTTTTACAAGGCATTGGAAATGGCAAAGTATTAAGATGCACTAATACTGCCTTTAACCTAATGTACAAAGGATTTTAAACCTTAATTCTATGATAGGTTTTGTTTTGTTCTTATTATACTTAACTCAAAACTCGGCTTCAAGCCAACTGCTGTCCAGAAAAAGACAGGGGAATAGAACAAATAGAACATAATTTGTTTACCGTTCAGAAGGCATGTTTTCAGTTAAAAACACAACTGGAGGCATATGAACTAGTTTTAATACACAGTTGTCAAATAACTACACTGTACTGCTTGCTCTGCCTGACCAATTATACTTGGTACTTTGGGTTTGACAGGGGAACAGGGATACAGTCTCAGCTAAGGACACACATTGAAGCATTTGACTTTCTAGTAAGGGCTTTTGTATGGTACCCAGGATTACCTCTGTTTTACTGGTGAACTGAGGAATATCGTCTGTGGCTGCTATTTTGAGTTCACTTGCACGTCTTTCTGAAAAGACCAGTGACGACACGCTTTCGGACGCTTCAGTAATCTCTATTGCTAACGGCTATACATCCACATCACTTGGAGCTTTTCTTTACTCTAGCTGAGTCTATGTATTTGTACTCTGGAACTGGGGGGGTCTCTATGCATGGAGAAGTACCAGTTAAAAGTTCTATCCACTTCAGACAATAGTAGGAAGATACATTTGTCAATGAACCATTTTCATACAGTTTTTCTTGTGTATGTTTTCAAAATTGTAACTGAAAATCACTGAGATGGTATAAAACCTAGAATGACTCTGAGCAGAGTGCATGCTTTCATTTTGGTGTGAATTTCTTCTTACCCATGTCTGCACCGATTTCACCTTTGAAGAGAAGAGACAAATTCTCTGCTACCACAGATGTCTGAAATTCTACTCAAGTCTATAAACCATCTTACAGAAAGGCACCTGGTCCTCTTAAAGCAAGGACGACTTGAATAGACTCTGTGGTTAATACAGACTGTTTTATTAAACTAATTTCACAGTAAAAGCTTCCCATACTTTTTAAAAACTGAAAGGTATCTTTCAACCTTCAGTCTTGAAGACTGAACTTTTTTTTGATCTATGGATATTCTAAAATTATCTTCTGAGTATAAAAGTAGTAGTGCTTCAGTGCCCTGCTGGAACTATTAACCAAGCTTCCCAAAGAGTTCTTAAAGTCTCAAGTAGATGGAATCATACCCACAGTATGAAACAGCACTTGTCGTATCAAGTTTTAACGTAGCTAATACCTGAGCTATGGGATATGTCCAAACAGAATTCTGGCTCCAGAGTTAGTTTGCGCACAAGTTTTGGCATTTCTACAGTAGTAGCAAAGCTACGTCTTGCACTACAACACCATATTGTTGTGTTGTGATATGGAGACACACTTATGACTAACCATACCCAAAATTTGTCTGGAAATGGGGTATTAAGAGAGGGAGCAGTATTGGAACTGGAGTCTACAATGCAAATATTGGGGTAAAAAAAAAAGGGTAGAAGTAGTAGCTGTTCAAATTTAATTAGGCTCTCAAAATTTGGCTAGAATACTTAAGAAACTGATCTAAAGAGAAATAGAACAGTTCTGGTTTAGTCATGTGACTGCACAGCAAAGCAAAGTAGGTAGCTCATTTCACTACAATCTAAATGAAATGCAATATCATCACTTATCTATTTTGGCTAACTTTTTGTGATTGCATCACTTATTTATCTATTTTGGATAATTTTTTGTGTCTGTTCTGCATTTAATAGGCTGACAGCCTATGCTTCAACAAATGCGTTTCAGGAGCAAGAATATATTCTTTTTTACCGTTCCACTTAGGCAAGACAGATCCAGATCAGTCACCTTACGCTGTGGTTTTTTTCTGAGTGTATGTAGGAAACAGAGGAGTTGATCTAAATACAAGAAGGAACCATTGTCAATTGTGGGTAGAATTACTAGACTCTGTGTGTTAATCAAAGGAAAGCAGTCTCACTGTCTGGGAACAAAGGCATCTTTCCAGATTTTTGCTTTAGGAAACAAACAGGTTGCTTTGATGCCTCACAACTCAGAGCATGTGGGCAAGAGAGCTTGTTTGAAGTATGATGCTGAGCATTGTCTGCCTTATGGTGAAAATATCACAGCTCTTCCAGAAAAAAGGCAGTAAATCTACTGTTGAAATCTGGAGGTAAGAGGAGCAGAGGTACAGCACTCAGAGATGCTAGTCTTCAAGAAAAGGTAAAAATGTTCTGGTTTTCCACCCTTTGCTATGAGAGGGCTTCACCTGCAGGACTTCTCTTGATTTCCAACAAGGGAAAACAAGGAAGGAGGCTTAATGAGAACTTGTACCAAAAACGTGTTTCTAGTGGATCTATTTTCTTTAGTACAGATTCTTTAGACTTTCATAGCTCTGACTACAGAAATACTTTAAACTAGGGAAGTTTACTATGATCCCAATCCTTATTCTGTGTGTTTAGAAATTTGCTAATCTACACTGCATTCACATCTGCTGAAAAGTCTATTTATGTCTGATTCTGGAAAGGGAGGGTTCTTCCTCTGTGAGCTAAGAAAAAGTGAATACACATGACTGTCAGTCTAGAGAAACCCCCCAGCTCTGACTGACAGCTGGTGCATGTATTGCACAGATGACTAGAACTATTCTGTTCTCGGTAAACCGCCTACTGAGTACTTATCTGCCTCTCGCTTGCCAAATGTTAATTACACAAATGTCTGTCTCTGTCAAGTGTGTATGTTGGGGTTGTGGAGCATTTGACTCAATGCTAGATGTATATTTTATCAGTCATCTGGCCTGCTGTCAGCAGAGTCCTCATTTCCACCTAGCACATCAAACTGGGGATGAGGAAAGCCTCCCTAAAGATTACGTGCTTGACAATCTGCATGGGAGGTACTCAAACACTGATGCTCACATTAGACACTAAGTTTTTAAAATAATCTTGGAAATAAACTGATAATACTTATGTGTAAAACCAACAGCCTAATATTGCTCTATGGTCTTTATAATTGATATTTTGATTCTTCCTTTAAAGGCTAAATTACAATTACAAAGGCTAATGATAAGTTGTCTGTAGCTTGCATAATGGCATTCACTTTTTTTGGCATTATTTCAGGCTGAAATGAAGAGAATTCAGAATTATACCCTCTACCTGGCAACCTGCTGTCAACTGCAGGTTGTGTGCATTGTTCCAGGTATACTTATTGCTTGTCTGACTCAGTCTGAGTAACGTAATCATAAGCCTTATATATTTAAGATGTAGAAATAGTGTCTCCAGTTAAAAACAGACAACCAAGCCAGTAGAAAAAAGAAAAGAATCAAGGTTTTGACTTGTTGTTTGGGTATCAGTCTAGAGAAATTCTTACTCTATTGAGGTCACGCAAGAGCAACGTACTCAGAGACTCAGCTTGGGTATTTATAATGTATCAGGAAGTTCTCCACAGCAGATTATAACCACCACCCTTTAAAGTGAGTATGTAAGCTGATAAGTCAACAGTAAGATGAGTAGTAGTCCGAAACAGAGTTTGTTTACTAAGTGAATTTCTGCAGATTAATGGTATGAATTGTCTGCCAGCTATTCTGCAGTAGTTCTGTGCGCCCTCTTAAGACAGTTCTTTAACGAAAAGTGGACCACAGTGGAATGCAATGCCATTCACTGAACAATAAATATATAGCTAGCTACAGCATGGCACTGAAGAGTGACCAGCTTTGACTCCAAGGACAGCAACTAGCTGCTGGGGTGCAAAGCTGTTTCTGAGTTAAAAAACTGGTGGGACCTTTTGTACAGTGCTTGTTGGTATGATGCTTCACTTTGGTTCTGGTCACAGCTTGCTGAAGCAGATCTGCACCATCCTTCATTTTAAGAGCAAGGCATGCCTTCAGCTTGGAGCATCTTTCTGTACGTGGACTGATTTTCTTTTTGAAGTGTTTGCACACAGGAGGTAGTGCAAAATAGAAAAGCAGTAGTATTTCCTTACCCTGGCTTAATGGTCATGCTGTAGACAAGCCTGTAAGTTACTCCTCAGCAAAGATTGTCTGCTCTAGAAGAGTATAGCAAAACAGGTTTCTTCCACTTTTATTTTCTAACTTTCACATCAAAATGAGAGTAATGTGGTGTATGACAATGCAGATCCTTTCTGATAACAGCTGCATCTCTCAAGCTTTAATACTTAGCAGTATTTTAGTACACGTTCTGACAATTGTCAAAATTAAAAATCACTGCTGAATTTCTAAGTTAAAGGAAGGGAACCTTCTACCCAAACCAGCTCATTGTTTTACTACATATTTTTCTGTTGCCCGTATTCTGTTTGACTAAGTCTATGAATTTCAGTTGAGCCTGTTTTCTGTTGTTTTCCTAAATAAAGCAGTTCTGGCAGACACAGTACAAGAAGATACATGCTCTTCCATGGGTTGTTTCCTGTCGAGACCTGAAAAAGACAAAGAAGAAATCTGCTAAAGCATAGGGATATACATGCACAGATATGTGCATATACATTTTATATCAGGTTTAGAAATAAAACTCACTTTTCTGACTTGCCTTATCCAAAAAGCATAGTAACTTTTTGATGCTTTTGTTTTATTTTGTTCTTTTCATTTTAGTGTTTACAGGAAAAGCTTTCCATGGGAGGTTGTAGTTTCTTTTTCAGCATTTTAAATGGTCAAATATCAAAGGAGAGGGAGATTATGTACAGAGGGAGAGGAACAATTTACTAGTTGGATTAACATCCATGAATAAGTTCATTAGCATGTCTTGGGGGCAGGGGGGAAGTCTAAAGGACTGAATTTTTACTTAATGACCAGTGGATATTAGCATTAGTGAACAGCTAAAATGGATAGGTATATGAAACTCTGTATTCAGCTGTAGCAATTGCTGCTCAGGCTTTGAGTCTAATCTGGTCAGATTTTCAATCCTTACAAAGTGAGTAATTGTGAAATGAATTGCATTCAGTAGTCTTAATAAAAGTATACCTTGAGTATACCCTGCTAAAATAGGACAAGTTGGAATCATCCTACTTTCAGCCTTAAGCAGCCTTAATGCACTGGTATTTAGGACCATATTTATTTATAGAAGAAATAAGGCCCGATTCACAGACTTCTTGTGAAATTAATTTTTAAAATGATTTCAAATATTGGCAAAGTGTCCTTAACACTGATTTTTTTATTCCTTGTAATTTTATTACATAGGTTGACTGTTAAGTCATATCGATCAGAAAGGGAACATGAGCAAGAAACTTCAATGAGAAAAAGCATTAAACTGAGAGCTGCGGATCTGTTCCAGTTTTTCTGATCATAAGCCATGGATTTGTTTTTACTGTGCTACTTTACTTCCCACTATTTGTTTGTCCTGAACAATGTATAGGGACTGCTCTCTTTGTTCAATGTCTGTATGGTGCCCAGTACAAGGACTAGAGACTTTCTGAACCACAGGCATTAAAGAATAGTAAACCATACCAGTAACCAGCATTACAGCTAAGTCTGAAGGCAAGTTGAAAGCAAATCTTCAGTTCCATAGAACTGAAGTAATGTTGAAATGAGACCTCATAAAATAATGATTTCTGCCACAATTTAAATAAGTACTTTTTAGAAATCATCAAGCCGGGAAACCAACAGCTTTCGTTCATAAAGGAGCTACCATAACTCTCTAGGCTGATGCGGGTCATTGCCAGCTGAATTCATGGCCTCTAGCCTTGGAGACTTCCACACCTCTCTAGGTAATTTGTTACTTTTCTTAACCACCTTTGTTATAATGTTTTTTCTTATGCCTTTCCCTGGTCGCAACTGGTGACCACTGTTCTTTGTTCTTTCGTGGCACCCCTTTGAGAATAGTCTGTTGCTGTCTTATCTATAAGCCCCATCTTTAGGTAGCAGAAGACAACACTTAAATTCCCTTTTGGCCTTCTCTTCTTCAGACTAAACAACCCTGTTCCCTCACCCTCTTCTCAAAGGCTACAAGTTCAAGTCTCCTGCCATCCCTGTGCCTCTTCACTGTACTCTCGCCAGTGGAGAGAACTGAGAGACCCGAAACTGGACACAATTTTCCAGATTGTAGAATCATAGAGTATCTTGAGTTGGAAGGGACCCATGAGGATCACAGAGTCCAACTCCCTGCTCCTTGCAGGACTACCTGAAACTAAACCATATGACTAATTGTTGTCCAGATGCTCCTTGAACTCTGACAGGCTTGGTGCTGTAACCACTTCCCTGAGGAACCTGTTCCAGGTACTGATCACCCTCTCAGTGAAGAACCTTTTCCTGAAGTCCAATCTGAGCTTCCCCTGATGCAGCTTCGTTCCATTTCATCATGTCTTGTTGCTGGTCACTATAGAGAGGAGCACCTCCTCCTCCGCTGCCCCCCTTGAGGAAGCTGTGGACTGCAATGAGGTCACCCCTCAGCCTTCTCTTCTCCAAGCTGAACCCAATGAGCTCTTTATTTTCCCAGTACATAGTGAAATGAAGACAGCCTGGTTTGTTCAGCCTAGCAACATGAAGACGTGGCCCCTCACATGGCCTCTTCTCTCTTCCAAAGTTGTTTTTCCAGAGTGTCTACTTGATTCTGTGTCCTGGTATTATGTTTTCCTAGGTAAAAGTTGATTTGATAGTCCAGGCTAGTATTTAGTCAGCTGCAAATGACACTGTCACCATGAAAATGGCAATCCTTGTTTGAAAAATCTTACCAGTGATATTAAGATTTGTAAG
Organism: Leptosomus discolor; assembly: GCF_034619465.1. NCBI lineage: Eukaryota > Metazoa > Chordata > Aves > Leptosomiformes > Leptosomidae > Leptosomus > Leptosomus discolor. Next base: position 51,469,022 of record NC_141398.1, on the reverse strand, counting down.
GATGGGAAAAGTAAATTACCTTCCAGATTCTGTATGTACTATGGTAAACTAGGTCTAATCTGGCAAGCATTTCTTAAGTCACAGAACATTTAGTAGCAACACACGTTTCCTTGAGATTTGTCTCTCACTACATTAGTAAATATCAGAAATATAATTCACTAGAATGTTGATAGCAATGACTAAATCAGGTGGTGATGCCAAAACGTTACAATTCTGTTATTCAGTTGTACTGAACTGATGTGAGGTAAAAAACCAAGAAGTCTGCCTACACAGTAGCTTCTAGTGCTGTTTATGGCAGGTAGAGTTGTGTTAGAGGTGAACTATGACTTCAAAAAAATGTTCGGATAAGGACATCTTCAATCTGCACTATGAATAAACAGTGAACTTCTATCTGCAAGAGGGTGAATTTGGCATCTGCCATTAGTACCGCATTCTCTTATTAAAATAAATAAATAAATATATCCTCTCCAAGTCATTAAATGAGGAAATACATCGAAGTCATCCCATGGTTGCACTTCACTTTTAGTTAATTCAATTCAAAATTACTATTTTTGGTTATGTTAAGTATCAAACCATCAGACATCTTAAAACTTCTTGAAGTGACAAGTCCTTAATACCTCAGCACCAACTTGGAAAACCTCATGTGAGCGCACAGTCTCCCTTTTCTAGGTCAGCCCTTTCTTTAGTGAGTACAAATATCCAGTAGAATAAACATATTTCCCTATCTTTAAGAAAAGCGACAAGTACGCTGACAGCACCTGAGCTGTGTGCAAAAGTAGTCATGTAGGCTAAAGATCATGAAAGTTTCTCCAAGTCTCTGTGCCAAAAATAGCAAACGTTTGGTATCTGAAATCAAAGGGTTGCTATAAAAAGATGCCTCTAAGCCTGTGGAGTATCCATGTCATTCGTCAGGAGGGTTTATTTTTGGCATGAGCGTTGACACTGCCACTTACAATCAAGGCAGATAGAAAGTTACTGAACCGTGAGCTCCAGGAGCAATGTTGCACAAAGAGCACTGTGACTCTCACGTGAGGAAAGCCAGGGAGCATTACTGTCAGAGAGCTTTGTATCTTGGAGAAGAAATGATAATTATATAACACAGAACTATATTGTTCTTGGTGAAGTCTTCTAAGATCTGCATTTCCCAGAAGGGAAAGTCTTCTAAGATCTGCATTTCCCAAAGGCCCTACACGTGGTGACCCTTTCTGCAGGCTAGAAGGGCAAGATACTGCATTGTTTATCAGTCAGCAGTGGTTGTTTAAGTGTCAGAAGACATGTTCATTACCCAAGAGCAGAGTTTGAAGGCTCTCTGTTATCACAGCCTTTTTCGACCCCCATACTTGAACTCTGGTGCAGTGGGGTTTTTTGGATAGTTAAAGTAGAACTCAGTCTTTCCAAAAAAAGTTTCTATCTGTCTACTTTTCTGGTCCTCAGTACCATTGTATTTGAGGGCCTTGCAATCTTGCACTCAAGAACCCCTGCAAATATTTATCAGGCAGCAAAATGAGACATAGCCAAGCCAATTACTTGTTCAAGGTCACAGAAGAAATCTCTGATGGGGCAGGATGTGAAAGCAAGTTTCCTAAGCGTGGCTGTCCTCTGCAGGACTGCCAACCTCTGACAAAGGCTATCCTTTGGTAGAAGACTTTATTCTGACAGGCAGGCTGAGTCAATTTATTTTGCTGGACTTCTAGAGTGTGGTTGTATCCCAACGCTGTCTTCTGGCCGGAGCGTGCTGCAAATGGCACGATGCCATACCAGCATGCTGGGGAAGAAGACATAACGCTGAGAGAGCAGAGTGCAGGCTGGCACCTCAGCCAGCTGTTCTTCGTGAGCACTGCTGCCTGCTGTAAAGTGCGTGCTGCCTGACGGTGTGTGCCTGGGTAGAAAAGCGCTCTTGGTGACCCCTAGTCTCTAATTTGCACAGGCGTACTACAAGGTAGGATCTAGGTCTTAGTCCTCTTCCTGTTAATTGAAACTCTTGAATTATCCAGCTTCAGATGCCAAATTATTGCTGAGGCTGAGAAAGTTGGGTAGGCCTCCATGCATAGCAAACAGGCAAAAACTAGCTGATGAAGTCACAGCAAATATTTTGTATTCCATATTATCTGTATATATTCTGCTTTCAGGATACACAGTTGAACATAATATTTGCTAAGTTTCATAACTTAGTTTTATACACATTTTTGGATTCTCAGAGGGATCTGAGTCCCCTCATTCATTCATTGGGGCTATATCCAGCTTTTGCAGATGGTAATAACCAACTCTGCTCGTGCTCTTTTTTTCCTTCTTAAGCAGTTTTTTAAAAAAGACCCTAAAATAAGGGTTTCGCTGCTCATCATTCTTTTCTGATCTTCACAAGCACAGCAGATCACATCTTTTTCCATTGGATACACTGTGATTTCTTATTTAATACATCTTTTCAAGACATACAATTTGTCTGGCTTGGCAGCAGAATTGGAAGAGCCTCCTGCGATTGCATAGACTGCCTGGGAATTCTGCAAGTATCTTCAATGGTTGGTTGTGTTCAATTTCTGGCAACATGCCTACCATGCATAGACCCTTTCTATAGGACAAAGACTAGGGAAAATGCCAGAAAAATGACAAGAAACAAAGTGTGTGGGGGACTTCACTCTTTCCCACAAATTATCAGTAGAGACACAGCTTTGTGATCAAGTCCGTTCTTTCTGCTGGGTTGTGTTTCCGTTTAGAGCCACACTTGTATTGCTTCTGTTTCTCTGGATTACATAAAATCCCTTTTAAACATTGAAAATATTTGCATCCAGTCCTTGCATATATTACTCTGTGTTTGCCTCTAGCTTTGATGTTATCATCTTTAAAATCATGTGAAAAGCTCAGTTTTCTTCCTTATGAAATCATTAAATAGACTGAAATAAATGTTAGTAATGTGATTACAGCCTGCTTCTAGTGCAAATATGAAGCAACTCTACCAAAGTTAATTAAATTAATTCAAAATTAATTTACTCAAAGCAAAATTAGACTTTGAATACTGATGACAACAAATTTTCTGTTACAGGTTGGTAATACAAATCTCTTTCTGCACAAGCACTGAAAAATTTAAGTAAGACTAAAACCAATACCATTAATTTGCCCCTGAATTCTTGTAAAATGAAACCCCTGCCAAGTTTCCAGGGAATGTGTTTGATAAGGACTGGGCATCCTTGTGACCTTACTAAATACCCTCTTAGTGTGGGAATACATCTTACACACTGTACCCAGTAAGAATAGTAACATTGCTAACTTTGTAACAGATAGCTAAAAACAGACTACTTCACACCTTGTGTAAATTATTCCAGTATCTAGTGGACCATGTGCAAAAACTAACATGTGAGACCAGAGGTTTGATTTAAAAATGAAAGGGTATGAGAAGAGCGAGCTCGAATGGTGACTCTTGGGTAATTAAAACTGTCTAATCTGGCTCCTTTCTGACTCTAAAGTTACGCATGAAGGTTTACATCGCGACTCAGCCCATTAATGATGAATAATTGGACAGACAACTGAGGAGCTCACATCACCTTCTTTCCATAGTTTGTGGATGGAAAAATAGCACTTCAGAGATCAAAATTTGAGTGACAGGAAAAGTATAGGTGATATCACTAAACAAAAATACCACAAAAATGCCCTTCCACATTACATTGGGGTCTAGAAATAACCCGCTTTCTTCTTTCCCTTCTTCCCCTTTATTTGATATTTTTAGACTGAAACACTGCAGAATCTGATACGTAGGTACAGAGGCCTGAATGCTGTGTCAACAACGGCAACAGCATGATGAATTTGTTAAGAAACTTTGTTAACCCTCAAATTCTAAATGAAGCACAAAAGGTGGTTTTGAGGGTAAGCAAGCTATTTAATTCTAGTTGTATAAACTGCTTTATAATGCCTTAAACACAGTTCATAAATTTTACATTTAAGCCCAGGTATATTACTAATTTAACCTATTATTGAAGATAACTTTGTAGACTTTGTCTATAAGTTTATTTCATTGTTAGACTGCAAAGTTCACTTCGTAACAGGGCTTGGCAATTGTGTAGTAAACTAAAAAACATATTGAAAGAGTACAATTTTTTCTTGGATTTATTAGCTAGCCAGTAAACTAGTTAACAGAGTTTGGAGTGAATCTGCTGTCTAAAACAGACCAGGACATCCAATCAATACATCCATTTTTAAAAACTGGTCAAGATTGTGAAGTCTGACAGAATTCACTGGCATGAAAATGGTCACTGTTGTTTATATTTTTAAACAGTCTTGACCCAAAGCTGTGTCTGTATTTGATGTTTCAGTGAAAACCTATGATGACTCAGTGATAATAAACTTTGTAATAGAATTACGAATCTTCTTTGGTTTTGACTAAACTCAGACAAATTTTCAAAATGGCTATCATTGAGTCTGACTTTCAGAAATTCCTGCTTCACACTTCAGCAGTGGTAAGTCATTTGAAAATTCAGAATAGGCTTTGCTAGCTGGCCTGTTTCAAAGTGTAAGAGTACTTTGTTTACATGACATAAGAGTTGGGTGAAAAGAAATACATGCAGGTGTTTACAGTGTATATGCACTGAAAACAGGTATGTTTGGTGATGTGTGTATTTTGCTTTTAAATCTGCATGGCTCTCCTGCTATCTTGCTTTTCTTGGGGATTTAGAAGTTCTTATCAGATGTCACTGAAATCTCTTAAGTCTCAGGTTTATTATTTGGTATTCTCAGCATGAAAATTTAAGAAATTTGTAATGTTAAAGTCAAAACAAATTTTCACTGGAAGTTCCTATCCCATAGCTGATGGGTAGCAAGATACTGTATTCTGTCACAACTTTGAGAGGAAACCAACATTAAAGTGTTAGAATTCAGATATTCTTGTCCTAAATCATTCACATTCTAAAACATTCTGTCATATTACTTAAAATACATATTCTCCCAAACATCAGAAAAATCTCACTTTTCAATCAAGTGAACTATTTACCTTGGATTTTCAGGCTTTTCAAATTCAATTACTGTTTTGCTTTTCTAAAAGATACAATTTATCAACACGATTTGCAAACAAGATAAAATGAACTGTAACTACTCTTCATTACTATACAGTATCTTTCCCAATTTACCCCAGCTTTTCTGTAGATAGAACTGCAAGATGCTCATTCTGTTAACAATGGAATTTTTTAAATATTGCTTGATACACTCCATGCTATGCAGATATAATTTTCAACTAGAGTCTGCAGTGTTCTGGGAATCCTTGCATAATCTGGAATGTGCTATAAATAGAACATGCACTCAATGGAAGGAAAGCGTGATTTATTCTGTAACCGTGTTTGCCACAGATCCAGCTTCCATGCAAAGTCAAATTGCTCTTGTCAGGGCTGCCAAGTTGTCAGTTAGGCAGAGAAAGCTCTTGCAATGTGCAAGGTGACTTTACAGACAAAAGGGAGGGGGGGAGGAAGGAGGTTTCCCTTCTGCTGAGTAACTGGTTTCCGTTCTTTTACCAGGCCGTTTATACCTTCAGTTTGAGATACTCTCCCACAATGAGATCAGACCTACTGTTCAAGAAGGTCTGCGAGACACTGTCCTGAGTTATGGTCTCTACTGGCTCCCTGTTGGCACCAGCAGGTCTACCACTGAAAACAGATGAACCTTTGCAACACATGAAGTAATGGGGACATAGTAAGTGAGCAGTTGTACCTTCTCCCTATTTCTGTGTGCTATTCACAGCCGCTGGTTTGACAGGAGAGGTGGTCAGGTCTCCCACAGGAAGAAGCTGCGTGGAGACCACTACAGCCCTCTCAGCCACCAGTTCCTAAGAGGAGGTGCAGCTCCCAGGAAGGAGGACTCCATTCCTCTCCAGGCTTCTCATCCCTGTCTTGCCAGACCTGGTGGCAGGAACAGGGAGAGGATGTCTGATTCCAGATTTCTCTCTGGTTGATTGCTTGCTTGCTGGTTTATTTTTTATGTGCCAATGTTTGAAGGGTGTTTTGGAGGAAGAAGGTGGCTCTTTTTCACTTCCTCTGTGATCTCATCACGTTTGTGTCTTCCTTAGGTCTGTTTTTTTGAATCTTTCTGAATTCATATGAACTACTCGCTTTTTTTCCCAATAAGCTGAAATGAAAAAAAATCAGTCTTATCTAATTTCTCCAAAACTCCAGTTTATCAAAAGATCTAATCTTAAACATTACTGAAGTATAAATCAAATTGGAGGATGATAGGGAGATGGACAAACAAACTCCTTCCCATATCCTGGCTTTCTGAATGTGTCACTGAAATGACTGAATTTTGAAATTAAGAGCAGGATAAAGTAATTTGGGGTTTCTGCAATTCCCACTGAATGAGGCAAAATGTTACTTTGTAGCTAAACCATTACTACAAAGCAGTCCCTCTTCATGACTTGGGAAGCTATGGTGAGATCACCACAGCAGAGGGAATCCTTATGAGCCTGAAATTTACGTTGCAGCTCCAGTGCATCCGTTTTCTTTCCTGCCAGGAAAATTTTGTACGGCTGCACCACTTGTCTTAACTATTTCTATTTATAATATGCCTCTCGAGTTTACTGGCAGTTGGCATTACTGACAGCAGACCTTATCCTACTGCACCCTATGCTTGGGTGCATTTGGGCACATGTCCAACTCGAGAGGAAACGTAAGACCTTTTCTGCAAAACTTCTCAGATGTGAGCTAGACTACAATGGCATTACAGAATGATGTTACAAGGTATGTGTAAACTGCAAATATATGTTTGGAAACAGTTTCCAGACACATGGTTACAATTAGGAGGAATTTTGGTCTTTTTTCACAGCTTGGTATTGTTTTGATCACATGCAAAGAGAATCAGCCACCAATTTCAAATGAGTCCTGTAAAAATCCCACCTCTAGAAAGGAGAGTTTGTATGCAAAGCACAATACTAAGCTATTAGGAAAGAGTCTTTAAGGTAAACCAGATGTATAAGTTTGCCTCTTAAGTGTGTATGATTTACAATTTTTAAAAATAAACCAAAGAAATACTTCACTGCTGCAAAGGTTTGGAAGCCCTGTGCAAGAAACATTTGTAGAGCCATTATTAGCATTGGCCAAATGTACTGAGCCCTTCAGTCTGAACTGTCAGCCCTATTCTTTAGATCTAGTCTGTCCAAATCAGAAAATCCTAGTGATGTTGCGTTATCCCAATTTGTGTGGTCATAAAGTTAGCATAAAATATACCCTCAAAAAAATTATGTTATTGGAACCTCTTATTACTATTTTCTTACTAATTCTAGTAATTTTCTTCCATTTGCGTAAAATAAAATCAGATGGGGACTCTAATCTCAGAAACTTTTCTTTTTGCTTTTAGTAAGTTACTAGGAAGATTAGTCTGTTTCTTACTCACTGGTACAATGCTTTGAATTTGATCCAAAGTAACAAGGAAGAAAAAAGTGAGGTGTATTAAAACAGAATTTGGGGATCCAGCTGAACTTAGAAAAGAGAAATACCTAAATTGCTGAGGGGCTTCTTAACATTTTCAGTTCCCCTGGCTTTTCTGAAACCTCATATATGGGCAGGGCACTTCATACAGATGGACCTTCCCAGTGTATCTTCTCTGACGAGCTCATGCTCTTTCAGAAGTCTCACAGCCCCTCTGAGGGGCAGGAAAACAGTTCCCACAGTACAAAAAGGGCAAGCTGAGGTACTGAGAAAGGAAATTCACTGGTTGTGTGCAGTAAACCTCAGATGCCTAATCTGCCATTCTACCTATGAGATGCATCTGAAACAAGATTGGAAAGCCTTGGGAGAGCCCCTGGCATACTGCCTATTGCATAGAATCACATAAGGAAAAATTATTTACTGTGAGGCTGAAGAGGAAGAAATGTGACATTAATGTGCAGTTTGGGCCTTTCAGGGGCTTAGTAAAAATATGTCACAAAACTGTTAAACTCTAAGAAGCGGTAATAACAAAATCTATTTGAATTTATGAAACTAAGTTACTAGGTAGGACACAAATGCTAATTGTAAGAAGCATTTTTAAGGAGTCCAGTAGGTACTTACTTGTTTGGGACTTGCCAGTGTCCAGCACTATTCAGTTTTTCTATCTAACCACATGTTTTCTGGGGATTTTTAATCTGTTTTCCTCCAACACCCAAGAAAGGTAAAAAAGTAAAAAGAGAACATGAGCTGAATACAGAAAATCTTCACCAGACCTTCCCACAGTAGAAGCTGAACTTTTCCCTTCCATCTGTCTTTTGTCAGTGCCTCTGGAAAACCTACAGACAGCAGAAACATCTTACACTGGAGTGTTAGAGAATTTGTTAGACAAGGTGGTAAAAATACTGTCTTTGAGGACAGTGACTTCAATCACTGGATATTCTCAGCCACGGAAAGAAATGAGGCTATTGATCCCTTCCCAGACTCGCTTTCTGAGAGAAGGGGAGGTATCAGTTGAAGTCCTAGGAGAACTCCACTGAGAAGTTATAATCACAACAGATTTTGTCAATTGAGAATATAGTCTCTATAATAAAATACCCAATAAATAAACAAACAAACAAAATGGTGAGAACTACTCCCTTTGCCTGCTTCCCATATTCTCTGCCCACACCCCTGCTTTTTCCTTCTCTTCACAGAAACCCTGTGGTTACTTATTTTCTGTTTATTTACTTACAACTCCATGCTCAAGCAGATTCTTACTTTCTGATAGTACAACAGATTTATCCTTACAGGTTATTGGTATAAACATTGCTAACTTCTGAAATGCAGTCTCAGAATTATTCTGGGAAAGGACTTTGTCTCTCCTAAAAGCACACTTCTTTAATGCTGACAGTCATTTTCTTTATAGCTTGGCTTCTTATGAAAATTAGATTTATACTATCATATTATTAGCAATAACATAGTTCTATCTCCCAGAAGATATTTTACATCCATGGGATAATTTTAGCCAAATTTGATAAAAAATATGGAAATCTAATTCATAATTAAGTTTCAATAAAAATGAAGGCTTTTCAGAAGAGAAAATCTTCATTAGTGCCATCACTGAGGGAAGCAGAATGCCACACACTCTGTTTAGCAGAGGCCAGCTATCCAATCTACAAGCAAGTGTTGGCTGAGGAAGTTTCAGAACACATGGAGAGAGAAACTGTGTCAATACAATTGTAGGTGAGCATTTGTGGAGATAAAGTACATAAATTGACAGAAAGCAGGCCTCTCATTATTTCCAGTGCTTGCAGAAGAACTTGTCTTCCAGCAGCAGAGTCTTTAGAAGTTTGGAGACCTGCAGAGATGCTGGAATTCTTCCCCAGTGTTATGCTTTGACTCCTGGCAATAAACAAATCTGGTCAAGCAATAAAATTAAAAGCTGCTTTTGAAAATGTGACCAAGAAGTTTACTTGGTTTAGGTTTTACTTCAGCAAGGGGCACACATATATCCTGAAGTATATACTAGCAGTAAACAATTGTTTAAGTACCTTGCTGAATTATATCCAAATACCATAAAAAGGTGCATGTAATATTCTTCACTATAGAATAATTAATCTCCTGAATTACTATAATCTTGATTCAAGCAGCTTTAGAGTAATAGTTTTTTAAGGTCTTGGTAGAAAATCTGATGTCCTTAAAACTCATATAAAGCTGTATCCTTCACAGAAGCCAATATCTTGGCTTGACTTACAGTATTGGTATTGTGATTCCCAAAATAGCATACGGCTGACAACAGGCTGATATCTAACTAGAACATACTCTCTTCCATTTTATCATTTATATGATTTTTCAAAGAAGGTCAGTTGGTTGCTGTAACCCCAAGAAAGAGTTCCCTCATGAAGCAGGAAAAGGCACTAAAAATTCATTAGCACCAAAAGACAGCAGGGTTAACCAGGGTTATTGAAACTAAGTCTCTCTTTTTAATGTTGTTATACACAGCTTTGGAAGTTTTCATCACATTTATTGTACATTGAGTCTTTTTGTATTTTTCTGAGCATCTTTAGCAATAGTGACAGAAAAGATCGTCTGTGTTCTTTTTCAGTTCTGGCTGTGCTCAGACTATAGTTCACTCAGGTTGTATTTGTAACAGGGCACAAGCCAGAGCGAGTATCTTATTTCACTTGATGAGCCATGACTGCTAGGAAGCTATTGTTTTCTCCACAATTATTGCTTGGCTAGTATTTAGAAAGAAAGGCCAGATCCTTGATTAGTAGCCCACTGTTTCCTCCAGTTGCTTGTCCTTAGACCCATGATCAGATCATAAACAACCATTTTATTTGATTTTTCAGAAAAAGAATTTGGGGCTTAACAGCAATCTCTAATGCACATGAGAAGTCAAAACCAAAATCCTATGCATTTTAACAGCCTCGATTTGTACGTTGTTTTTTCTCATCAACTCTTATTTGACTTTTATATAACATGTTCTACTGTTATAATTTTGGAAGAAGTGTATAGAAAGTGGCTAGTTACTTTAAACTATCAGCGATATTTGTAATGTGCCTGCGTGCTGTCACACAGCAGAAGACAGCTATGAAGTAGGTAAGGCAAACTGTGAACAGTAGGGTAGCAATTGCTTACTGTATATGACTTTCGGACAAAGTGAGAGTCATAGGGCAGCTTGATGCACACAGTAAAAGGTTTTGTGATCGAGCTAATCAATTGCCTATAATTTTGAGATTGTGTATTACTTGGAAATGTTAATATTTCAGTATCATACAGAGAACAAAACTCACTGAAAGCTTGGTTACTTTAATTGAGTAGCTTTAAAACAGACTTAATGAAATGCACTTTCAGTAAATCCTCCCGAAATTAACAACATGCATTTCAATGAAGTGAAGTGAGACTCACTTCCTGGGTCCTTATTTCTTCAGCTTCCTGGAAAATGTGTCTATGGGCCAATATATTTGTTGAATACTTAAGGAGGGAATCTCTCTTGATGTCACTGTATGCACAGACACTAAGCGTAGCCTCAGACGCCTCATTGCTTTCAATCTAATTGAAATTTTGCTCAGAGTATTTAGTGGAAAAATCTAGATTAATAGGCTATTTATGAGGCTATCAGATACAACAGAGATAAACATACTATAAACACCTAAATAGACCATCTTATAATGAAAGTTTCTAGTGTTCTGAAAGGTTTCTTTGAAAAACATTAACAATAGAAAGAGTTTACTTTGTTAAATCAGTGTTTCTTGATGTATAGTATAATTTTATATAGGAAATGAGAGAATTACTAAGTTATTATATGGTCCATTTACATATAGACATGTCACTGTGTTTACTGCAAATTCCTAACTGATAGGAAACAGCGAAAGACATAATTTCAGGTTAAATTCAAGACAGTATCTAACACACAGAGAGTTTTTTTAGGGGTATTGTACTAGTATAAACCTTTTCAACTTTGGTCATTTTTTCCCAGTGTTATTTAGAAGTGAAGTTTTCAAATAATGTTTTGTGCAGCTGCATTACTGTTTCTATCTGTTCTGCATGATGTAAGGAGAAATTGCCTTTGACTTCAGGGAAAAGCTCTGCCACCTGAGGCTTGATCCATTTATGAGACTGTTAGTACAAGAAGAATCTGTTTCAAGTAAACTCACTTACAACATAAACAAACATGTTGTAGTGTTTTCTTTCTCACCTAAATAACAAGAGATAATTGCTTTAAAATATTTATACAACTTGCTCTTGGTGTCTGTTTGAACTCCACGATATATTTATGTTCAAATATCTTCAGACATGGCTCTATTCAATTTATGTCCACTTTGTTGCATTATGAAAGGTAATTTATGTTTTCTAAATTCTTATCCATCAACTTGAAATTAGATAAATAAAGATTGTTACTGAAAGGTAATACATTTTTTAAAAAGCCATTAGGAAGAGAATTTTTCTTTAACAGAACATAAAGTGTTAAGGAATGGTAGATGAGTGAAACTTAGTTTATAACAGCACTGAAATCAGATGTAAAATTGTCTGGAGGGAGGTTGGAAATGGCTTTCAATGTTTCTTGTGAAAGCACAGAGATAATGTTCATTGACCATGGCAGACATACGATATTCTTTCCAGGGTGGCCCAACAACACCATCAAGAGCAAACTCACTGACCGTGCCAACTATCAGCCCACGAGCACGATTGTCAGGCACCCTCTGAATCACAGAGGGACACTACTTACTCAAGTATGCCCAGCAGCTTAACGAGGCTGGTGGGCTGCTCGGTGCGCCTGGGCTGGCTGCCCGCAGCGTGCCTGCCAGCCCGGCCCGCCAGTGGTGCGCAGCAATGGGCACTGCAGGCAGCTGCCGCTCAGGAGCTGCGCCAGACTCAGCGCTGCCCTGGAGACAGCCATTGTGGCTTTGCATAGACAGAACCCACAACAGCAAGCAGTTCTGGATATATACAGGAGTATCTCAATAAAGAAAAAAATTATGTGGACACAAATGGGCTTATCGTTGCTCCAAAATGGAGACTTATTAGCAGCTTGAGACTAATGCATTCTAGAAAGTCACAGAAAATTATTCCAGAAAGCCTCAACTGATCATCAACTTCATCCCTCAGCCATACAGCAAGAAAACTATACTGTGCCTTTCCTCACCAGTGTCCTTAAAGACTCTCAGTGCTGGAGTCTAAAGTCTTCCTAAGTCAACTGTTCTGGAGTTTCACTATTATCATTGGAAAGCTCTTCTAATGTCTAACCTGAACTTTTTTTTTGGTGCCACTTAGGCTTTTATTTCTTTTCCTGGCCATCCTGGGCAGTATTTCACTGCTTTACCAGTTTTCCATACTCATTCTTGCACAAAAATTAAAAGATCTCTCATGTAGCCCTCCTCTGAATTTTCTTAAGTTCAGCAACAGCTTTCTTGAAGACTTGAAGAATGGCCTCCAAAACTGGTGCCTAAAATGTATTCCAGCCAAAGCTGCACCATTGCAAAGTAAAGTGTTACTTCATATATGCCTTCTGGACTACACTTTCATTTAAAGCTCTCAGCATGCTACCTTCCATTTTTTGTGGCTGCATTAACAGTGTTGACTCATGTCCAACTTCTGAGACACTGAGGCTCCCAGGTTCAGCATTCACATTGCCTTATCATTTATTCCCCATCTTTCATTTTTGCAGTTGACTATTTCTGTTGGCAACAGTATAGCACTTACTCCTATTGACCTGCATTTCTTTTCAGACTGCTTTCCAAATTTATACTATGCACTTGCAGTCTCTCCCAGCTTGCTAGCGTTTGCAAATTTAATAAGCACAGTCTCTATTCCATCTTCCAAGTCACTACTGAGAACGGTGAGCAGTACTTGTCTGGGATAGATTGCTGCAGAATCCAGCGTGATGAGCCCTTCAGTTTTCACGAGGGATCATTGAAGACTTCAGTCTCAATATAGTTTCCAAACAGTCCTGCGCTCATCCTACAGGAGCTTCATCTAGAGGACACTCCTTTCTGTGTATGTTATATGAGACAATGGCTAAAGCTTTACTGGAGCCAAGACATTTGACTCCTACTGCTTCTCCATTGACCGAAAGGAATTAGATTGTCTTCACAGAATTTGTTCTCAATAAATCTGTGAGTCTTCAAATCTTTAGGTTTTCCCATGTGCTTGTATGTAATGTGTTCGAAAATATTTCAGTATTTTTCCAGGAATTTTAATTAAGAGGTGCTATTTATAATTCCCCAGCTGCTAACTGTTTTATTTTTTCTTAGAATAGGAACTATGTTTCTTTTTCTTTTTTCATTGGTACCCTCATGTACCAGATTTTAAAGAGAACTATTATGAGCTGTGGAACTGCTTCAGTTACTTCTTTAAATATCCTAGGATGACAAAGTTCATCAGGCCCAGTTGATATGAAAACTTCCTAATCTGTATTTTTCCTCTTCTAGGTTAAGATCTTATCCCTCGCGGGTACTATGTTAGGCCCATGCTATTGCAACTGATATTTTTTAAAAGGGTGACGAAAAAAGCTAGTAAACACTTCAGTCTTTTCCACAGCTGCCATTTGATGATCTGTTCCAAGTGAAGTACCAAGACTTGCCTTTGATTTTTTTTTACAAGCAGTGTGTGGGTATACTGACACACACTGATTGATGTAAAGAACAGATCCTATTCCAGCAGATTCTGCTCTGGAAAAGGTTTTGCTGCTATTGTTCAGATTTCTTACAATGCAGATTTACAAAGCGTTTCCTTTTGTTCTACAGAGCCTGAGGCAATAACATTGTCAAAATCTCTTTGGCCCACCCTAACAAAAATCTTTGTCTTGAATTGAGAATGTCATTCAATAGGTACAATTTATATAATTTTGAAAAAGTGGCTTTACTTTAAGCTACGTATACTTAATTGTATGGTCTTCAGGTTACAGATAAACGTAATTTTTCAGAGAACATAAGCAAGCAGAAATTAGGAGATTATCTTTAGAGAGATCATGATTTAATCACAGGATTGCTCACGAGAACACAGATGCTCAAGGAAGAGTCACGTGGAGGATGGAAACATGCTCATCACTAGGCTAATGGCATCTTTAATTTCTGTCCTTACTTACAAACAAATTTGAATCAGTGGAGAGGATTACAATTCAGTTTGATTTTGTGTGAACAAATCCTGAAATGTATGGGTGGTATCTCCTTTTCTGGTAAAGCCAGTTGCTCAGGAAGGAGGTATGGAAATATGTGTTATTCATACTTTTTGCTTAAAATATGTCAGAGTGAAAGAGCTCAAGACTGATTTCCATATTCCCCATGCTACAAAGCTGTTCTATCTTTATGCCTCTACCAGAAAAGCAGGGAAAATTATAACTAAAAAAGTCAGGCATCTCCAGATGGTTAAAAAAAATAATTCAAAATCACTGTTTTGGTGCTGGGTTTCAAATTAAGCCCAAGTTTTATTTTAGGTACCAAAGGCCTCAATCCTCAGAGATTTATCTTCCTAAACCCCATTTGACTTCCGTGGGAGTTTAACAAGAGTTAAGTGCCAAGATACTCTCATGAATCTGGGCAAGTAAAGTCTTTGATTTGCTCTGGCACTCAGTTTTGAGCAAAAGACACTTGGCATTTTGCAAGATCACTCCTGGAGTGGTAAGGCAGGGACAGAAATACATGTTTTGTCTTTCCTATTTGATCACCAATTACAATTTTTCTTGAATTATATGAGCTACATGTTCTTCCGTTATATGAGAACACCCTGCATCTGGAACTTGACTGTTTCAATGTACCCTGGATTAGCCTAGGTTACTTGTTCCCTTCTGAGTTGTTTATGTGCTGTTCCCTTGTCTTTGCTGTCGGGCAAATGCTAAAAATAAGAATTTGCTTATCTAATTTGTATGGATCTTCACAGTGTATGTGATTTCACCGTCTCCTTTCCCCTCGAGCAGTGGACAGATTTTCCAGACCTTATGACTATGGACTATGCATTCATTGCTGTCATAAGTCAGAGGATTTTTCCTTTCAATACTGACATGTCAAATTAAGACACCCCAATTTTTTCCATGGGGAATAGTTAGAGGTTACAGTTTCTGTTTGTTCTGACTGGGCTCTGGACCTACTAACTCTGATCCGATTATATTTATATCCAGTACTGGAAATCTAATTAACACCTTGTAAAATTGTTTACTATAAGTGTGCCTAAAAATGTGCTTATACCTGTGAAATGATTTTTTGTTTTCCTCTAGATTAGATGGGCTAACTGTATTTGGTGTCATATTAATAACCTGTATGACAGAAGAAGAATCGGGGTAAGCATCCCTTGCTTGTCAGCCTCTATGCTAAAAGCTTTGCTAGAGATGCCATCTCGGAGAAAGATCAGGTTATTCTCCCTTCAAGCCTGTCCTGTCACTGCAAATTCTACCAAAACAGTTCAATATAAGTTTCTGTTTGTCAACTGCAACATTGTTTTTGGGAAGAGGAACTGCAGTACAGAGGTGACCAAATGGGCTTTTTCTGGTGTGGTTTGGATTTAATCAGAATAGGCATGTATTTCAATCACCTCTATCATGAATCAGTAGAAAGTTCTAAAACGTAACCTCCTGATGGCAGTTTGAGACACAGAGGCAGTTGACTGAAGTTACACAGACGCAGTTGTTTATGCACCCTTGCACGTACCCCAAATATGCAGCCAGTTTAATTCCCGTTTTAAAAGGTCTAATACCAAATATTTTTCACAGCAGGAATTACGGTAGTCCATGCTAGTGTTTACAACATTGAGTATAGGTCTTAGGACTACCTTATCTGTGTATCTTCTCTTATTAACCTGGATCAGTAAAAAAAAGTTATATACCCTTAGCTTACAGATGGTAGGGAGGATTAAAAATGCACTTTCTCTTCTTTCCGTATGCATGACTCTTTGAGTTGAACTGAGGAAGTAATACTGAAAAACAACAGAGCAGTAAGTTATGTTTTCACAGTTTGAAACTTCTTTGTATCCCGGCTTTAGCTGTAGAATTGTTTTATCATTGAGCTGCTCAGCACGTGTGGAGTCGGCAAACACAGCAAAGCAAAGACAGCGATCAGGTGGCAGTGCTGGCTTGCAAGGGCCACAGGCCTGTGACAGTCAGGGGAGACTGGAAGCTTCATCAGGGCCAAAGGAGAGAAAGGAAGGAATTCCTTGTCAACATAATAACATCAGCTGAGGGGCCAGTCAAAAACAAAAGATAAGGGCTACACAAGAGAAACACATAAACCGTGATATGGAGGAAAAGATAATCAAGGCTGAGGGAAGAAGGGGGAAGATCCTGGAGGACCCTAACCTAAGCCCAAAGAGCATGCAAAAATCAGTGATAGTGCAGGTATTCTGGGCTTTTTTAGAACTGTATTGTTAAGTGACTTAACAAGCATATGTGTGGACCTATTTACTTCCATGATTATGTACTCTCATGGTTGGAATGTTGCCTCCGGAGGAGCAGAAATGACACTGTGTTTAAATAATGAGCTTTTACTCAGCAAATGCACTAGAGATGTCATGAACGCCTCCACACACACATATTTGGAGCCTACCTGGGCCAAAAGCAATTTAAAAGCATTGGAGCTTATCATACAGGGACTCAGTTTAGCACCCAGTTTAGTAACCAGCTGGCAAAACTTTCAGTTTGAGAGATCTTTAGCCAGATTCTGACCACAGTTGCACCAGTATGAATACAAATTAATTTCCAAGACTTTGTCTGAATTTGTTCAGTAAATTCATTGTCTCTGAAAAAAGAATTTGGTGCTTCCTGCGCAATCTCAGTTTTATTCTAGGATAGGTCAGTTTCCTTGAGGGAATAATGAAACAGCTCAGACATCTGGCGAATCTTCTCTCTGACAATGATACAGTGGTAAAATAGGTCAGTGTAGTTTAGGGTTGCTTTTGAATTTATGAGATAGGTGACAAAGGAGTCTTCTCTAATACAGGAGACTGAATCCTAGGGACAGTGAGATCAGTTATTACAGGAAAGATGTAAAAAGATATGAGAGTGCTAAAAAAAAGAAATTAATAAGATTTTAAGGCTGCAAAACCTGACAAGATTAAATTCATTAAATATTTCTAAGTAATTCAGTACAGTGTTGGTTGCTATTTACAAGTGCTTGAAAGGCAGTACGATTCCGATGAAACAACATAGTACAGTATGTAGTATGTTGTTAGCATAGTATACAACAGCCTAGCTTACCTACTTCTGAATATATTAGTATACTAAAATGTAGGAATAACCAAAGAAAACTTAGAAAACGAAGGAAGCAAAGGAAGTAATTTTTTAAGATTAAAGCTAAGAATCATGTCCTGACAATAACGTTTGGAGTTGTTTGCAAACAGATATAGCTTGCAGTATTTAAAACAAGGCAGATAAAACACTATTCTTAACAACAGTTTTTCTCTTTAGATAAAGAATTAAATTACGGTGCCAGCAAAATTTGTGGCAACTTGAGGCCACCTGAAATTATCCATAGCTTGCAAGAATAATTTCTGAAGGTATATATGTCTAAAGGAAGTATGTTGCCTATTTGCATGTCAGACCCAGATATGTTAAAAAATTTGTTTAATGAAAACGTTCAAGAAAAATAACAAGTAGCTGGAATTAGGTCAAGGCCTACAACAGAATATTTAATTTGGCTTCAATGAAGGGGCTTGGATTTATCATTTGTTGTTAATCTAGGCACTCTGCTTGTCCTCATTTATCTTCCCTTCAGAGCTACCGAGAAGAGCTTCAGAAATACATTTCAGCACATTGTGGAAACAGTATACGCTCACAGCTAGTAATGAAGAAATAATGTAATTAATTGCTGTTATGTAATCACACTTGGCAAATTAATGTGGACTGCTATAGAGTAAATAAAAGCTGCGCTATTTCTGGAATACCGCTTAGAAACATCTTGACCGAAGACCTGGAGCATCCAAACATTTGACTGATTTTTTTTTACACAGAAAACATTGACATCAATGGCTGTTGGTTAAAGGTGTTGTAAGGAGGACTCTAGAGATTAAGAGCTCCTGTATCGCTGCTGAGTAAGGACAGCACAGCCTGTGTATTGTACCCAGCTGCCTCTGTCACCGTCCTGCAGCTCCTTAGTTCCTGTCATCTCTGCTAAGCTGGCAAGGGCATTCTGTTAATTCCACCAGCTCCCAGGGACTAAGTGGTGTGGTCTGAAATGAGGCCACCCAGTGTGCTGCATAAAGTACAAAACGCTACTTTCCACTGAGATGCGTTCGCAGCCAAAGACATGAAGCTCTTGTGTGTAGATATTAGGAATCATCTTTTGAAGTTAATAACCTAGCATTATTATAACTTGTTCCCTTCACGGTATGGCTACAGCCCATAAATCTACACAATCTGTAAGGGCCTTGCAAGGACTGACGAACAACTGCAAGCAGACACACGCTAGAGCATTTCCCGTGCGAGGCCTTACACCCACGAAGGCACGGTGCATTGACAGAAAAACTGCAGTATCTGTGCTTGGTAAAGGAGACTGCTCAGGGAGTGCTCGCTTCGAGACGAGCTGTGGGTGGGATGGAATCAGGAAGGCTGCCAGGCTACCCTGTGACTCAGAGGGGGAACTCCCACCTACGTGGGGGGATTTCAGAGCCAACAGGCAGAAAAACTGAAGCATAAATTGTGGGCGGCTTAAGTGGCATCTGTCACACTTGTTGGCGATCTGATCCTGTACTAGCAGAGCCTGATAACATTAGCCAGCCCCTGCTTCTTATCAACCCCATCTTTGTCCTAAAATCTAAACCAAAATTAATATTTTTATTTTTGTAAATGGGTCAACAAAACAGCATCTCTCTATCCTAATGATTAAGAGATGTGGGTAACCTCTTTGCCTTGGAGTGGGGAAATTTTAGATTAAATTATTTGTTGCAATTACTGCACACCTGCATCACAAACTAAATAGATGAAGGTATTTTGAGGGGATGGCTTTTTTTTTTTAAATTAAGGTTCATATAACATTTCCAATATACTACCTTTAAGCCTTTCATCTGCCCATTTACATTGATTTTTAAATTCCTTCTTCCTTTCCCATTTGAATAACAAATCCCAAACAACAGATTTAAACTGCTCTTTATAAAATATAATGGATGAGTTGGGGTTTTTATGGATTACAAGTTAAAGTCTACTCAGTTTTGAACCTTTGTGTTTAACCAGTAATTGCTTCTTTCCTGTTAATCCTATTGTGAACAGAAAACCAGCTGCATTGACCACAAAAGCAACTGGGTAAATCTGATTTTACACTGGGGATCCACTAACCTGTAATTCGATGTCTGATTATTTGCTTTTGACTGCTTACTTTTTATTGCTGGTACTTTCTTCCCTTCATGACTCTTAGGTTGAATATGCTCACCAGAAATCCCATGGAGTAGCTTATAAAGCCTTAATACCTGAATATTAACTGGAAATACAACTCAGCCACTGTGGTGCTGGAAGTCCTCCCAGGCTCCAAGTCACTGAGGGGATGGCCATGCACAGTCGACCTGGGCAGAGGGATGGCCACCACTGCCCGGCCATGGCCCGCTTTCCTTGTCTGTGCCCAGAAGGAAGACGGACTGAAGGATGCACTGGGCCACAAACAGCCAAGTGGCATCAGTGGGGAGGAAGGTGGCTGTCTCCTCTCCCTGCCCTGCACCCTGCCTGTGCCACCAACCCCAGCGAGGCGAGGTGGCCGTTTTCCCCGCCAGTGCCCTGCTCTGGGCAGCTGATGCCGCAGCCTGTGACCACTCCCTCCTGGCTGGACCAGGCAGCCATCTTCCCCTCAGCACCCTGCTCTGGGACGGCTGGAGCCTGAGACCACCTCCAGAGATACGGCTGTCAGCGCCCTGAGGCCGTGACCAGCCTCACCTGGGGAACTCACCCACACCCTGCCCACAGGTCCTGGGGGCTCCATTTAAGCTCAAGCGCGGGCTCTCGGCTTCCTCGCAGCTGCAAGGTGCCTGTCTCGAGCTCAGCCGTGCCTGTGCCTGCCATGGGCCTGTTCATCTGCACCCTTACCTGTGAACTGACTCTGCCGTGGCCTTAGACCTCTTCTCGCTGTGGCCCTGCCTGGCGAGGAGGCTGTTTTTACTGCCAGCACCTGGCTCTGGGGAGGCTGGGAGCGCCAGCGGCAAGACAGCCATCTTGGCGCTATGGGGCCGCTCAGGGGCGGCGGGCGCTGTGGGCCGAGGAGGGCGCTGTCTGACGTGGAGCGCCCAGCCTGAGGCAGCTGGCAGCTCTCCCAATGGCACAGGACCCCTCAGGAGTGCCAGGTATGCCAAGGCAGTAGGCTGATGCATAACTTTAATACCCAAATGTTAATATCCCACCTTGCCAAAGGCTGGTTTCTGCCATTCTTCCTAGTTTTTTTCAAGGAGGTTATTTGTGTGTAGCGATGCTGCTGTGATGGAGTAATGCTGCCTTCATTAAAAGGTTTCAGCAAATGAAGGGAATCAAAGGGCAAGGTTTGAACCAGCCTCACCCTTTGTAGTCATCTTACCTCTGGTTTTGTGTAGTTCTGGTGCCCTTTCTGTGAGTGACAGGGAGCCCTGGCCAGCAGGGATGGGACTCCTACAGTTACCTTTTCAATGCCTTCCCAATTTAGCTTTCTTTTTAAAATGTGTGCTCTATATGTACTTGGCCAAAGGACAGGATCAAGAGAAGGAATAAGGGCAGTTTTTCCTAACGAGGGTTTGCTAACAGTATCATCTGTGAGGTTGCTCTTTTTATTACAGAAAAGAGTCTACTGAAGCTAGTTGATGGCCCAATTTTAGAGACCCACCTCAGTTGCTAATTTCAAACACAGATGTGGGCTTTTCCTTAATCTTCAAGGATTTTTTTCTAAATTTGAATGCATAAGTGAATTCAGCTTTCAGTTCCCATAGCAGTGGTGCTATGACTTGTATGTACACATTTGAAAGCACAAAATGTGGAGACTTTGATTGTTATTTTTTTGCATTCAACTGTCAAGCAGAAGATATGCAGAGATATCACTGATCTGTCTTATGCAGTGCTTGCATGGGCAGTTCTTGCAGCCACAAAAAGACTTTGCTTCAATAGCCATACTAATTCTGCCCTTCCTCTGCTGCTTTGCACACAATATTTATAATTATTGTTCCTCCAAGGCATTTGGAGTGTTTCCCCATAGCAGTGTCTGGTTCTTCAGATGAATTCCAAATTAAAAAGTTCAGTGGCTTGAACAAAGGAAAGGACTGATTTTACCAGTTAGGTTTATAGTTGCTAAGTGTTGTGAAATTAATAATTTGCCCGAGGGTATGTTTCAAAATGTTTGGATTGGGGTTTTTTTTGTTTTGCTTTTGGTTTTTTAAAAAGATGTCTTTATTCTATTGAGGATGTGCTATTTTTGAGAATGTATGGGGAGGGATCAGTCTTTATTCCTATGCTATTTCTATTTGTATTGTACCAGTTAGGACTCCAGCTATGATCCAGGATTCCCACTGTGCCAGGCACAGAATGAAAATGCATTCCCAGCCTCAAAGTGCAGGAGAGCTTACTGACTTTGCTGTTTCACTTTACTGGATTCCTTTTTGTTACTGTTTTTGTATATTCTTACTATTTTTACTTCTGCTTTGGTTACTAAATATGGGCTTTTCATTAATCTTTTCATCCAAGAATTCCTGAGCTTTAATCCCATGTGTGATATTCCCTCAGTGCAGGCAAAGCTACTGACTCTCATCACACTTAATCTAGGGAAATGCTTCATCTTTTAAAACCTGTTAATTGTCACCACCTTATGTGGACAGCGGTGAAGGACTACTTTGGAATAAACTGTGACCATCTAAAATGCTTAAGCATTCATTTTAAATGTTATTTTAAGATGGATTGGTTCCCTGATCTTGTTCACCACACATTTGGCACATCAGTTGTGCTGGCACAGTAGAAGGAGCTATGTGGATGCAGCTGAGAATGGGAGCTGTTTCAGTTGGCAGTATTTGCAAGAAAAAAACCCAGTTGCAGTATGTGGGCCCTATCTGGATGCTTGAAACAGTTGGCTCTGCCCAGTAAGGCAAGTAGGTGATGGAAAGCAGTCTAAAGGTGGGATGTCTGACTGTCAGACTATCAGGCCTCAGGAAAAAAAATTCAAGTCTAGGTGGAAAAGTTGCTTTCCCTGAAGCAGACTGAGAAATACTGTTGTTTCTAATCTTGTTCACTGCTTGTCTGTGAATGCTTTCTCTGCACAAGAAAAGGGAGATGTTTGGAAGAGTGGTTCTTTCAGTGGCAATGGAATTTTATTGAAATCTAAAATGACTATGAAACTACAGTTCTAGGATGCACATCACAAATGTAACTTTTTTAAATTGAAATTGGTAGTGAATGCTCTCTGTCTTCAGACACACTAGGTATGTGCAAAAAATTCTCCTTCCCAGGCACAAGTTCTGCAGACAAGATGGTAATAAAAGGTACCTTGTACTTGAAAGACAATACTGGACTGCATAGAAAGTCATGCAGATCACCTAAGAAGGTCTTCAAGAGAAACAAGTAGTGCCACTCTCACTGGAAGACATTAATGTAACTTGGTTGTCTAAGGATTTACTTCCTGTGGTAGATGGACTTTAAATTATAGAAGGCTGAAACTTGATATGAATTCATATTAAATGGTAGGGAAATGACACAGCAAGAGCTGAATGTGCACTTAGAAAAGCTACAGCTAGAATGTGTACTTACTAGACATCAGAAAATCTACATGGGAAATAAATCTAGACTAGGGATTATTTGGTGCTGAAAAACCAGCAAGTTCTAACTGATGTTTCCTGTGCTTGTAGTTGCTCATAAATGTCTCCTCTGTAGGGTTCTTTTTTTAGATATAAAAGAATGGTGGTCATCTTCTGTTCTTTCTCTACTCTTCTGTTATATGTTTTCATGAAACCTGCAGGGCGTGTGTTGAATTGCAGTTGGGGAGGCCAAAAAGTCATTAGTTTATAAACAGAAAGTCCCTTCATCTCATCACATCACCTTCACTGCAGTTCCCCAGATCCAAACAAACTGGAGCACAGGAAGTTTCGCCTGAACATGAGGAAAAACCTCTTTACTTTGAGGGTGACAGAGCACTGGAACAGGATGCCCAGAGAGGCTGTGGAGTCTCCTTCTCTGGGGTTATTCAAAACCCACCTGGAAGTGATGCTGTGTGACCTGTTCTAGGTGAACCTGCTTTAGTGGGTTGGGGGGTGGACTAGGTGATCTGCAGTGGTTCCTTGCAACCCCTACTGTTCTGTGATTCTGTGAACTGTACAAATTATTACTAAACAATTTGGAGAGAAAATACATTCTCATGACATGTATGAAATCTGTAGCTTTCCAGGAACTAATGTCACTTAAACAGAATGTTACAGTGCATATGTATGTAGAATAGATGCATGGATTGGGTAACAGTTTAATTGCTGTATTTACTCATGTAGCCATACAGACTGCTGATAATATCTTCAGGGTGATCATGTATTTTAGTGACTGAAATATGTACTTAGTGCTGTTTCTAGGGGTGGAAGGAACTGTATAGCAATCTTGAAAATGAGGAGAAAGTTTCCAGAACATTTTGCCTCTTGAAACAGGTGCTTCAGAAGGAGATTCTCTTGTTTTCCCTAACTGATTACAAGAATAAAAATATTTAAATGTGTATCACTTTCACTTAAAATTTCTGCCTTTTACTTGCATATGACACTATATATCAAAGCCTGAATGTTATCTCTGTTGTATACAAAGAAGAAAATTGCCCAACACTAAACCTCTGTTTTACCATTATAACACTACTCTTTCCTCTTAAGTATCAGAAATATTTTTATATTAGTTTCGTATGCAAATGCCTCAGTTGTGATTATAAGCCATATTGAGTTCCCAGCTGCACAAACAGAAAGAGGAATCTTTGATCTAAATAGGTGACAATCCAACAGATGGGGTACACTTAAATAACGTGACTTTTCCTTTAAACTTAAAGATAATACATTTGTCAGAGAAGTTGAGAATGCATTTTCTTATCACAGATTTCTACTTGAGCGTAGTTACTAGGCTAAATAGTCGTATCTTTGTGAAATGGGAACTTGAATATATATATTTTTGTAGGTACATACGAAATGGAAATGTGGATCTATGTGTACCCCTAGGAATATATTATAACTCCACGAATTGAATGCTAATGGATCATTACTGGTTTATTGAGCAGATTAGACTGACAGAACTTTGTCAATATAGGTGCATTCATACATCAATTGAAAAGACCAAGGTGGTGCTTATAAGCCTCTGTTTCAGTTCCAGAGCAAATATTTGCCTTATTTAAGGTGTTGCACCATTCTGGGGATGGAAAAAAAGTTTAAAAATATAGTTCATGTTTACATTCCTTGTACACTAGTGGCTCTATTCTCATTTTTGGTTTGTTTATTTAATCATTCATTGCTCATTTTTAAGCTGCTTTTGGACTGGAAACTTGTCTCATTTGGCCCCTCTTTAGCTGGTGTTATTTCTGGGTCTGAGTAAGTATTGCACATTTCCATCATGAAAGCAAAAATTATGTATGGGAGATTGAGAGGACTTGTCAAAATCATCAGCATGTCAGTATAAACATCTGACATTTGAACTGTCAGGCTTCAGATTTTAACAAATGACATTTCAGCTCCCCTAACTTCTTGATGCTTGAATGTTAAGGTAATTCTGGCAGAATATGCTTTCTGGACTGCTAAAAATAGGAAGTTTTTCTTAATGACTTCAGTAGAATGCTAATGTCCTGGAGACATACTGGTAAAGCTGTTCAGGCAACTCTCGTTACATTTGAATAAAGAACACCTGGTTGCCTGAAGCAAATGTCATAGGACTGATCAGTGTGCTTTACTTAAATCTAGAACCGTGGAAATGTATGCTTCATGAGTTGAGGACCTGTGGTACAGTCCTTTACATTTTGTGTAGAAACGATCTTGTTTTGGAAATGATAAAAACCTAACTTGCTTCTTACCTACCACTAACCTCTTCTCAGTCTTTTTTGATGTTTCATGACAAATTAGAGATTGCTCATTGCCCGTTTGTTTAATCCAAACTGTGCAATTTCATAATAAAGGCTAATTTTTTTACTGTGAGTTTCACAAATAAATATACTTATGTCCTTGCAGTGATGCTACTTGCAAGGAAAGAAGTCCTTGCAAGACTGCAAGGAACAGTGGACCTGAACAACTCCTGGGGATACTTTTGAAATTACATTAAGTTCTCGTAGGTTCTATCTATACAAAATAGTATTCTCCAAAGGGCTCTAACTAAAACATGTGCCAAATTCTGATATGAGATTTGGTTCATTTGTAGGTATTACCATTGTGAGGAAATGAATACTTATAAGGAAAAGGGAATCCTTGAATATCTGTTACGGAAGTTTTATACAACTGCACCAAAACTGTTAATTAAGCACGTTAGTAATAATTTTGCTGGGAAATATGTAATTTTCCTGGAAAAAAATTAAAATGAACTTTGTAAAGAAGCTAAACAGATGGACTAATTGCCTGACATCTAGCATATTTAGAATCCTGTGCGAAGAAAAGATGCTAATATTTTTTGCATTCTCCTGAAGATTTTACTCATACTTGACAGAAATATGTGCTAGAAAAAAGTTAAAACTGTCTTTAAGTCATTAAAAAGACATAAATGATAGGTTGTTTTTCAAAGGATAAGAATCCTTGCATAAGGAGGGGAAGTGTCCTTGCTCTGAATTTAAATTAAAATTTAGTCCTTTTCTTAGTAAGCAAAATGTAAATTTCATCCAAGTCTTCTCTTCAAGTTTGGGTCTGCTTTGCAGAACATTTTTATTCAAGGTGTTACTTCCTTCTGTCCCAGAAAAGCTCATTAGAAGAACTTAAAGGGGTTCCTAGCTATTAACTCATTTTAGCTCCTCCTCTGTTACATTGTTTGTCTGGAAAAACCTCTTGGGACAGAGCAGTCCTGCAAGATTCCACAGGTTTATAAAACTGTATCCCACAATATTTCTACCTGATTTCAGTAATCTCTTTTTTTCTAGATGGGATTTTTCAGTTCCAAAAGTGACTGGAAAATGTCATTTTCAATTTACATGGGGTTTTTTTAAAGGTACTTGCTAGAGGAATAGGTACATGTTTCAGGAATAGGTACACTTACCTTTCCCACCCAAACACAAGTTTTCCTTGGATACAGAAATCCCTAGGATCTTTGGCATCTGCTATGTGCGTAACAGCAAAGTCCCATTTTGCTAAAAGCACTTTTATGACTTCGGATAAGAATTCCTCCTTTCTGCTAACTTAGGTGTATAGGAAACAGTTAAGCAGTTCCACAGTGATTGGTTTAGTTTGTCCTGAGAAGTTACCATCCATCAACTGATGTGCACCATGACTACCCCAAACTACCCTACTGCGAAGCAGAATGGCTAGTTTAACCTTATTAGCTTTTCTTTGCAGTTAGAGTAGACAGAGTATTTATGTTGTTCCAGATGACAGGCAGAATCTTTCAAGACAAAGTGTGAACAAACCTGTAGAAGTCTGGCGCCAACACAGGGATTTCAGTTACAGAGGAGATTCCTTGGCCATTTAAACATTTGGATTAGTATATGGCCTCAGTAAATTCATGCTTTCATGCTTATTGGTGGTTTGCTTGTTGATGTTTTATAGCTGTACAGAGCAATATAGAACAACAGTACTATCTTCTTACTGAATTTCATTATTGAAGAATGCACTTACTGCCTTAATTTCTTATGATGCTTATTCAATGTCTGACATGCCATAGGTACAGTTTAGGACTAACTAGGGAAATACTTGAGTGAAGAGTTTAGCTTACAGATCACTTAGTTTATCAGATAAAACCAAAGGGTCATTTAATTGCTGTATTGAATAAACTTTATTTGATTTATACAGGTTATAGAATAATAGAACTCATAAGCTCTAATCACCAGTTAGTGTTGAATTGCTTTGTGTCCCATAAATTCACAGTCTGTACAATGTTCCTAAAAAGCTTCCCAGGCAAATCTGTAGCTCTTTAGTGTAGTTCTTTATCAAACTAAATGTCCTCATTTCCCACTTGTACTGGACTATGGAGCATAAAGAGCAGCAGAGTATTTGTTAAGCTTTTGATCTTGCCACTTGATAACTAGGAGCAAGAAGCTATGGGGTAGGGAGGAGAAATTCCTGTTTGAGGAAACAGAGGTGAAAACTTTTTTTAGCAGTAATGGTTGTTTAAAAATTCAGTCACTTGTACAATGGAGAAATACAGTGAATTTTCCATAGACAATGTGATCAGGATGTTCTATTGTACTACCATACACAATAATGCTACTTTTCTCATCAGGGGCACAAGGCTATTTTCTAATAATAGGTACCTTATGTGGGAAAAGGGGGAACAAATTCTACCTAATTAGGCTGCCATGGAGACCAGACTAAGTTCTACTTTGTGCTGTTTCTCTCTGGCCTGAGTATTCTTGCATCCAGGTTCAGCAGAGTTTTATCTCTGACTTAAATGAGAGCAGAGTGAAACAGTCTCTTTTTTTCCTGTACATTCTGGCATCTGACACCTGAAGAGAAGAGTGGCATTTCTTGTACTGAAGATAGTGTCAACTCCAACACCCAGACTCTGGCTTTTTCTGGCTCTTACCTTGTTACTTTTAAAACCAGCTCAAACTTTCAAACTAGGATGACAGGTAATTAATTCTAATCATCGTATATATATGTAGATGACCAAGTGAACAAAAATAATAAATAGGCACAAGGAAACCTCCTGAGGGAATAAAATGGAAAAGAAAAAATACTGAAAGATACTTACAAATTTTAACCAGAATAATTTGTAAAAGTCCTCGCTGGTTTTAACCTAAATATTTTTTTAAATTAAGGTAGTAAAGGGAAAATAAACAGAACTTGATGCAGAGATTATCAGCAATGAAACATTATTAGCTGTAGAATAAGTGATGTGGGTTTTATGATGGAAAAATAGATTCAGATTTTTGGGTTTATGCACAATTACATACTTATGATTCCAATGGTACCAACAATGATGCTGAAATTACTGCAGAAATCAGTGTAGGCTTGCTGCTGTCCTCCCAGCTGCTTCTTTGCATTTTCTGTTCTTAGTACATGAAAAAACAGTTGCTGAGACCGAAGCATTCCTTCCTCCAAATGAGGAGAGCCTGTCACAGACAAATACACTAAATGGGAAGAGCAAAAGATAAAGTTGCCTCATGTGGAATAATCTTCTAGTCTGAAAAACTGGAGAATAAATTACAGTTCTTCAGTGAGACAACAGTCTGCTACATAGAGCTGTAGCTCTCAACAGAAGCAGGTCCCACTTGAGGAAGTCTTAATAATTACTAATATTGACCAAACTTTCTAGCTCTTTTTGGTCAGTATTAACATG
This sequence comes from Leptosomus discolor, assembly GCF_034619465.1. Classification (NCBI taxonomy): domain Eukaryota; kingdom Metazoa; phylum Chordata; class Aves; order Leptosomiformes; family Leptosomidae; genus Leptosomus; species Leptosomus discolor. Next base: position 51,440,312 of record NC_141398.1, on the reverse strand, counting down.
CAGCAAGAATATTATTTATACTTGCTTCACCAATTTTGGGAATAGAGTGTAAGAAAATGTGTGGAAGTGTTTCTGAATATTCACAAAGTAGGAAATACTGAGCTGGCAACTAAATTCAGCTTTGTTTTCTTTGCATTTTGGAAATCCATGAGAAGGGTAACTGAGCACAAGTGAAGATTTGAGTACAGTGACACGGTTTAGTGGTGGACTTGGCAGGGCTAGGTTAAGGGCTGGACTCAGTCTTAAAGGTCTTTTCCAACCTAAATGATTCTGTGAACAGCTGTAGATGGATCAAACTCTAAAGGACAGGTGAGGCCAGGTCAAGTTGCACCCTAGAGGAGGAGGAAAGTAGCTGTCATATGACTGTCACACCAGGTGATGTGGTTGCATCGCCTGCTTTTGGGGAGGACATACCGTTTTAGTGTTCTAATAGAACTTTGTGAGCAAGTTAAGAGTTCATTTTATCTTCAGCTTAATCTTCATGGATTATTTTTGCCCTTGTTTCTTCACCCAGCTTTGTTCCTAGCCAAGTATGTGGATGGACATACAGAACATCAGCTGTGAAAACCCCTAACCATTTCACTGCTCTTGCCTACTGCTCTGGGGAGAAGGGAAAAAAATATTCCATATATTTTTAGCTATGACCAGCAGTGTGACAGTGAGAGATAGAGCAAAGAAATAGCTGGTAAAATTGCTTTAAAATAGTAAGGAACTTCTTCAGCAATAACAACTTTCCATCCCCACTTAGCAGAGTCAGCTGTATAAACTAACATTTTTGAAGCAAGAGCTTGGATTCGGCTCAAGTTTATATTTAGCAGCCAAGCTTCAGTTCTGAGAACGAAGGTTTAACCCTGATATGGGATTCTACTAGACACTGTTAGAAGTAGATGAACAACTTGAAACAATTAAATGATGCTTTTTAGTTTATATATTGTCTGCAAATGTATGCAATTATAAAAACTTACTGTCAATCAAAAAAGCTTGGCAAATGTTTTGTAGTAATAAAAAACAGCTCTTACACCCCTCAAAACCTGTAGGGAAATTAGCATATCTGTTAACTTCAACTCTAAGCATACAAATAGTCTTTCAGAATTCAGTCAGAGACCCAAGTTATGCCAGAAGCTGAACACTTACAAATTTTACAAATGCACTGACCAGTCTATCTGTGTAAGCCTGATCCATAATACTGTCAAAGAATCCCTTTGACCCTCTATCATAGTGGATCCTGATTCTTGAAATTTAAGGATTTAAAATTCAAAAAGGGACTATCTAAAGTTATACTGATTGACACTAAGACAATTTTAATTCGTGCGTTTAGTCTTGTAGTTCAAGACCTGAAGAAGTCTCTACCAAAGGTAATGGCATCTAATGCAAAGCTGTGATTATCACTCAGGATTGCTGTTGCGGGGTCGTTATGCCACTACACGTGGACCCCAGGAACCGCAGTACCAGTAAGTTTCTGAGTTAGTACTGGATGAAGAACAGCTCTGATTTGGTAAAATACCCATATTCATATCCATCGTTTTATTGCTTATAGGATTGAGATTAATGTCTTACCTGCAGTCTTGTGAGGCTTTATTTTGACAACAGTCTGATTTCTGCAGCAAAGGAGATTTTGTGCTGTATTTCATTGTCCTTTTATGCTAGCACAAGGATAGATGGTTAAGTTTGTACTGTAACACCACAAGCAGTTGTGCAGGCATAATATTGGGGGAAACAAGACTTAGGGGAACTGTGTAAACTAGCATCACTACCAGAACATACGAACTAGACCTTCAGGATGTACTGGAAGCAGGAGCAAGAGGTTGATGCAACCCAAAATAACTTCAGATGCAGATATGGCTGAAGCAAGCACACTGTAAAATAGTTGCCCAAGGGTAGAAGAGTCTTTACTTTTGTATTCCTCTATTTCAGCGTTGTTTCTGCAGACTTTCAGTGCTGTAAGTGTGCTAGAATTGTGCCTCTGCATTGTTTCTTTAAATCCTCAACTGTGTTAACAAGTCAACTATTGCTACATTTTATTACTTTTGGTGCTGTCTTTTTAAAACGAGAGCTGTAGGATAGTGATCTGATTTTACGTGACAGAGACACAGTAAAATAGCATAGCATAAATATTAAACGTTTCCATTTGTCGTTTTAGAGTGTTCACACTTAGGATGTTCCACTTAACAACGCTTAAAATAGCCACTGTAAATGATTCCCTTTCAAACAAAGGAGAAATACATGCAAATGAATCACTGTAGCAATTTTTATAACAAACATCAAACATTATAGGGATCATTGAACCCAAGCATTTACTGAATCATGGGCTCTTAAAAATAAGTGCCTACTGACCTTATAAGATATAATTGGGCTTTCAAAACATCTTAGGGACTCAGCCAAAACACCGCAGTGCATTAGCTATTAAAAAACCCCAACTCATTAAACTGGCAAATTGTGTCTTAGGTCATCATGCAACTTCATCTGTTTCCAGTTCACATAGAATCTGTGAACAGGGTTGGGACTCTGATGCAGAAGAAATCTCATGAAATAATGAAAATGTGTGGGAAATGCTGTCACTAAACCTAAGATGTCCTTACTGTAGATCAGTCTCTGAGTAATTACTGTGCTTTCTGTCAGTGTTTTGCATTCACTGTAGTGTCCTTACCCATTGATATCCACAAGTGCTGCCAGATCACTCCATAGCTGTGCCAGACAAGGCCCCGTATATAACTTACTTTCTCACGTTCAGGTTTGTCAACAAACAGTTGACACCTGGTGCAGTGGCCCACTTACTAAAAAGAGACATACCTCTGAAGGCACATCTCCCAGGAGTGTAACTGTTGCAGCTGGGAGTTGCAAACAAAGAAGGAAACTTAAATTGTTCAAGTTCAATCTGCATGTGCTGCTCCGAGTTGAACAGTTACTGCTTGGTCGTGTTTATTTACGTTCTGGCATACTTGCTGTTTAGTATTACCAGGCTGATTTTCAAGGAGGCATTGAAAACACAGGTACTTTAGAGAGAAACCACTATTTGTGCTATGTGCAATTCAGTCTGGTGCAAGGATGGAAGTAGGAACTGAAGAGAAGCTTTGGTTTTGGTGTATTACACACTCACTGAGTGAAGGTACCAGACTTGTGCCCAGTCTGAAGTGGGAGCTTAATATGACCTAAAAAAGATACCAGTCCTGGTTTACTGCAGTTAAACCAGTGGCTGTAACACCTTGTCTGAAGAAGGTGTGCCTTATTCCAAAGGAATTCTGCATCTTATGAGTAGGTAGATGGCATCAGTCTCACAGGTGTCACAGAGGAACTTTCTTTTGTTTTGAGCCCTTCATGATGTTGAAGGCCACCAGGAAGAGTAGACTCCATGGCTGGCACATTTCTGTAAACTATTTCAGATGTGGAGAAACCAAGCACTAATAAGCAATATTATGGAAATAAGAGGAACATGGAAATAACGTAGGAAATAACATTTTAGATGGACAATACTCGATCTGCCCTGAACAGTTGTTGTGGCTAGGTAGTATCCTGTTCTCCAGCTTCAAAGTAAAATGAACTTATCTGGCAGCCCTTCTTAGTTTTACACTTTAATCTTACCTTTAATAGAAGCAGATCTGAGGTCTTAATCAAGGACAATCAAGGAAGCTCTGCATGGATGCCAGCTGGCTAATATAAGAGCAAAGCAGGTCTCTGCCTTCTTCTCTGGGTGGAAATAATTTTCTTCAGCTGTGTTGCAGCAGTAACAGTCCTTGGCCTTTCCACATGGGTGAGTAAGGGCCTGGAGAAACTTGTGAGCAGTATTTATATATGAATCTTGTAGGTCACTGACAACATCAGGAAAAAAAACGTGTTTGCAATCTGTTCTTAATTCTATTTTAAGATGCCATGACTTCTTCAATAGCAGGTACAACAACTTAGCCCTTCAAGGCCAGAAGCAAAGATCGGATACAGTATAAGTTGAAGGCTGTTTTCTTCAGACTCATATGATACAAATGCTGAAAAATACTGTGGTGCAGGTCCAGATGATGACCCATTCCATACTGCTCCTATGACTCCTTTTGCACATTTTAGTGATATTTGCTTGGTATTGGCACAGTTGCTAGTCCACTGGGCTGCAAGGCAACAGGTGTCTTTTCATGAATGTGGATGTTATTTCCTGCCTTGCTCAGCCTCCTGTGTCCTCTGCATTAGCCCTTAAATAAATTTCACTAAGTCTGTCAAACAAGATTCACTGTTTATGTAGACTTGTTTTTAACAGCTTATATTTCTTCTTAGTTTTGTGATTTCATATCTCATTCATGTGTCAAGGACCTAGCCAGCAACAGAAAGCAGACTCAGGATTTCTCCTTCTCTGCTTATTTAGTAACTCTTCTTCTGTAGTTCCTCTCTGAAAGTGAATACCACGACTGGAAACCCTTGCCATTATGCCAGGAATTTCTTCCAAATACACTTGAGCTGCTTTTCCAGTTATCGTATGTACTTGAGTCTATAGGATGGAAAAGAGTTTTAGGAAACTGCTTGCTAGCAGAGTGATTGAGCAGATAAATGCCACAAAGAGTTTTCATTATTAAAATGTGGTTTTCAATTAAAATACAGTATCTGAACAGGTGATCAGAATGGTGTACTGTTGGGACATTAAGCGCTCTTAATCCAGGTTGGAGGTGCAAGGAAAAATAGACAGTCTTGGACAAACTTTTTTCTTCAGTTATTCCCTGCATTACACATCGTAAGACAGGAACAAGGACAAGAAAGTAATTTACTGTCTATATCCTGCTGAAGTTGCGGGTAACTTACCAAATGCAGAGACAACTGCTTAGCAGTAGAACAGAAACTTGAAGAGTTTTTGTTCTTGGCACAAGGCAAAAGATAGCTTTCATGTACATGTTGTCAGATTAACAAAACTGCTTTTCCTAAAAATGTGTTTTGGCATGGAGAATAGTTTAGAGTAAGGGAGCAAAAATAGCATCAGTGAGAATGCATGGAACAACCTTAACATAAGGCTGTTAGGAAGTCAGTGCTATAATATGAATTCTCTGAAAAATGATATGATTTTTTTTATGAATATATAAGTATATTCATATATATATATATAAAAATATTCCTCAGCTTTTTGGGAGTTAAGGGGGAAACCATTTTCTTTTAATCTTGTTTTGGAACATGGACACTGGGAAGCTTAGGGTGAGTCCACAAGTCAGACAATTAGTGAAATGCTTGCTGTGAATACCTTTCTTATTTCGTAGGTTCATAGATTATAAAGCCAAAAGGCGCCATTCTGATCATCAACCTGATGGTGCCCTAAATTGTTATCAGCAGGTGCAAATTAATCAGAGATGATAAGGGAAGATAGTTTGCCAAATTATCAAAGTCTCCTGCGAATATCCTGGTCCACCTCTGGACATGCATTATATATGGTATAGTGAAATATTCGACTTACCTGCCTTTCTCCAAAAAGTGTACAAAGAACAAAGCTGCACAAAGTATTGTTTGTGTGGAGGTGTTTCAAGAACTTCTACCTGCAATTACAGTTATGGTGAGATCCAAATATGATCTCTCACTAGGGAAAGGAACAACATGATTTTCCCACTCTTGCTACATGCTGTGGACAAGGGAGTCTAGGAACTCTGCTGGTCTAGTTGGTCCACACTGTGTGACTCCATCAGTGCATTTCCTAGAGACTAGTCTTGAGTCCTCTTCCCTTCCTCAGGATGAATTAATGGACCAGCTATACTATTTGCAATTAAATATGATTTGGAAAACCTCTCTCGGTTTTCCTTTCTCTTTTTATAATCTTATCTCTTCACAGTATTTTCTGTTTCCCAAAGATGTTGTCTGGTGGAGGTAACAGGAAAACAGCATTGCCTAAAATTTTGCTAATATTGATCTTCAAGAAACAAAATCACTCCCTGTATTCACTGAGCTTCCAAAATGCTGGAAAACAAATTTTACTCATAGGTGCTTGTCTTTGAAAATGTCCTTGAAAATTAAGATCTAATGTCTGTGGAGTGCTCTACAGTGATAAATAACAAAAATTACCTTAAAATACAAACATATTAGGGTGTCTTAACCATTATTGTTGTAGTGGGGACAACCGGAAAGCAAATGCTTTCTTATTGTCTACAATGTGTATGTGTTAGTTTTGAGATGGAGTTCTGTTCTCTTTCAGGGTAATAGGAACGATGGGCTCCAGCTGGGCATTTCCCTCTGTTAGATCTACATGCGCATCTGTAAGAGAACACGTAGAAAGGACCAATAACTACAGAAAAAGTGAATGTTTATGCAAGAATTTGGAATGCTCAGAAAACTTCAAAACACATCCTCTTTCTTCAAGTTTTAGTAGAAGATAATGTGCTTTTGAGTGGTTGGCCACTTATATTAATCAGTTGTGTAGTTGAAGATGTCAAAACGAAAAGTACTGTTTCTGATGAAATTCTCATATTTGTAAGGTGCTGTGTATTCTAAGGCAGTAAGTCCCAACCGCACTTTGACCGTGTTTTACTTCATAGTTACCTAAGGGGGGGGGGGGAATCTTCTGCCCCATTTTGTTCTGCAACCAATTATAAACTCTAATGTCGTAAAGTGTCAGTTTACGGTAACAGGCAGATATGTAGAGATGTAAAAGAAGTGAGGTTCATAGGGAACATGTCTACTACGGTGTTCCAGATTAGAAGCCAGTAGGTCTTACATGAAGTCTTTAGACTGCGTAAAACATCCATAATGTTGGAAGACAATTCAAGTCATTCTGTCTTAGAAGACCCTAGTAATAGTACCAAGCAGTGTATCTTTATTATATAGAATATGTGGAACTTTGTGGCATCTCTATTCCTGAAGATATTCAGAGCCAGATAAGGCTCTGAGAAACTAGATTCAACTTTGAAATTAGCCCTGACTTGAGCAGGGGATTGGACCTGACCAGAAGACGACCTGAGAACCTTTCCAGGTCCATTCTAAAGTTTTCTATGAATTTGAAGTTCTGTATTCAAAAAGTCTTGATCCCTTTCCTTATAGGTAATCAGTGTAGACTTTCCAGAGCAAGATTTTCAACTGTTCCTGTTTATTTAAAACTGTAGATCATGTGCATGCAAGGAAAATACTGCATAAGTCTTCTACAGAATGCCAAGTTTGCAAGAATGCATCCTTACTTGCATGTACAAATGCCTGATATTTTGTAAGCATAAATTTAGAAGCAGCAGCTGAAAATGCAGTCTCTGCTATGTCATTATGACATTGCTGAAAAGAAATCTTACATTGTCTATATGACTCGAGTCTCAGGTGATATCATGTGATGTCTGGAAAATAGAGATTTTGAAGCAGAAGCAATATAATGCCTTTTTGTGTTGCGTTGATTCAACTTCATGTAAAGAAATATGCATAATTTTAGCCTCCCACAAAAAAAAAAATCCAACAACTTTATTAAATCAGAAAGTGGAAATAAAGGCAGAGAAAGGATGATGAGGGGATTACAGGAGAAGTCTCAGCCATTTGAGTCCATGAATTCTGAGTGATTCAATCAGTATGTGTAATTTATATTAGTATTTCTCAAATTACAGATATTAATTGCATGGTTAGGAAATCTCTTCCAAAGCTAATGGGCAAAAAATTGATGCAAAACAAGCCATGAATTCTTCTTACTTGACAATATGAACAAAGGATAGAAGGAGTAACATACTGCTTATCTTTGAATCTCTGGCTGTGATTAGTTTTTCAGGCAAACAGTTGTGGATTAGTAAAAGTACCAAGCCAATATCTGTTAGGCCTATGTGCATAATCCTGCTCCCAGCACCCAAAATTGTGAGTGCACTCTTGGAGACAGGCTGGGAATGCAGCCCCTCTGACACCAATGAACCTGAAGCTAAGATATTAAAGCCTAATAGTAGAAGCTATTGAGTTTCTCCTATGAGAGGCTAAGCTCCTTCCAGTCATGATTTTGAACTGTCAGGATTGGGCTTTTGGAGTGCTTGATACTATCTATATTTAGGAATGAATCATCCCATTTGCTTCTCACTGTAATTGTCTATAAAGAAATGTGATCACAGTCATCTTGTTGACCTTCCCCTCTTTAATGCATTCAGTGATTTACCATTCAGCAGTTGTCGCTGGCTCAAGGCGATTTGAGTGCCAAACTTTATCCACTGCAGCCAGCTCACTACAGCCTCGTGTGACAGAGATGAATGTTTAAATTACAGCACTTGCTTTCACATACGGTTCTTTCATTCACGATGGCAAGAGTAGATTCCCCATCTGCTGTCACAGCTAGGTGTGACTCAGAGGCTGAAAAAGAAACATTCCTGTCCAACTTACTTGAAGGGTTTTTTTAGGTAAACTGGTTGGTGACATCACCGAAGTGTGAATCACTGCAGAGAAGTAGCTTCTAGAGCAACAAATGTCTGGTGGCTCTGTGCTGTGGTGCTTAACAGCTCTGGTTGTTAGAAATAGCCACAATTTTTTACAATTAGAGTGCTTCTCTGTGTCTCCTGATTTTTTGAAGTTGTTTTTGAGGAAGAAAAGTCACAATGAAGTTTTGGTGTTTGTGACACTTGGTGTAACTGGATTACCTGGTTGTCAGCCCTCTTGACACATGCAAAACTGTGACAATTTTTAAGTCTAGCTGCTTCAACAAGGCTGCCATGTATGCATTTTGGAAGTGCGGTGTATGGCTATTAATGCCTTAAGGGCAGTAAAAGCCATTTAGCTTTTCTTCAGGTGTGTTCATATTGTTTTTAATGATACGATGTTATGATGTTAAGGGATACTTTCTCAATTTGGTTGTGAAACAGCTAACTTTATTTTTAAAACAAAGGACAAGACTTCTTTTTTTGTGAAAGATGAGGATTTTCATCACACTGCTGTAATAGGTTACAGTAAGTTTTCTCTGTTGTAATTGGTAATAGAGTTTTGCAGGAATAAACTACCGTGTTTCTAATAATCCTTGCAGTATCCACTCTGTGCCACAGAATCCCCTCCACAGGTCCACGTGTGCAGGTAATCTGCCTTTCCAGTAACAAATAACCCACAAAGGAAGAGTTTTATTGAGAGAGTGTTTTGTATTAGGCAAGAGGGAACTATTAATTTTGCCAAGTCAGTCTAAGGACAGGAATTTGAGGCCAGAAATCTCTAGCTTCATGTTGTGTTCAAAATGAACAGAATCATGGGAGTTTCACAGGTGTGCTTTCTTTTAATATAAACAGTTTCCATGGACAAGTGTGGAGCCAGAGATTACCTAATACACAGCAAGTATGTTTTCTGCCAATTCTTTATCCTACATACTCATTTACCAATGTGCAACGTCTGTCCATGTGTGCCACCTCAGAATTCGGTGCGCTGTCTGCTCTGCTGGTCCTAAAGGGAGATGGATGGGAAGATGATGTCTTCTGTTGGAAACCCCAAATCCATTCTTACCTTGATCCTGAGCAATGGCCTGTGTTGTGTACCTGCCCTGTCTAGGCCCTCCAGGACTCCAGCTGTCCCTAGTGCCCATCAATGGCAAACCACTTCAGCAACTCACTTTGTGGGGAGCAGCTGCCAAGTGAAATATAGTGGTGAATTATACTGAAGTTCATTTAATATTTTCAGAAGTGGAAAATAAAAGGACCTGGCATACAGCATTGCATCTGTACTGTCATTTACAGGTTCGTGGTGGGCAAAGCCAACTTTAGTTCCCCTGTAAGAGAATGAGCAGGTGAAAGAAGGACTGAGTCAAATTGGGCTACTTTCAAGTCATCATCAGTTGTCATCAAGCACTAATGGGCACTGTATATGCTTTTATTCCACAGTAGTCGCAACGTGATCCAAGACTGCTTACTCCTCAGTGACATGTAATGATTTTATTGATAGGAATGAAGGGATATGACCTAGCTAGGGTTGACATGCTGAAGAGTGGTAGTGAAAAAGACATGAAGGATGTGACTGTTAGGGCTTCCTGATGTTTTCCACTTGTAAGATAAGATTTTTGGCTGCTAATAATTTTGCCTTAATTTTAAGAAAAATTTCGTCTTCATTGTCCGCATGAAAGCAGTTAATTTCTTGGTTTTGTAGTCATGTCCAGGTATAAATCTAGGCAATGACAATGTTTGGGCTTTGTGTAAGACATTCCAGTTACCTTTTACTTGAACTACTTTTTTGCTTTTGTACTTCGCAGCAGTGATGACTGAAATGGAGCAGGAGCTTGGGAACAGGGAACATTGTGAGAGGGCTTGGGTAGTGTACCATCAGGGCAAAATAACATTCTTGGCCGTTGGGTTTTAGTTTGGTTTTTAAAAACGTCCTAGCTTTTGAAATACTGTGTATCGTAATAGTGAAGGCTGGATGGTTGTGTGTAATACATGCTTTAAAACAATCTTATAATTTGAATTTTTTGCACTAGGGAATGACTGCAAAGGGCTATGACAGCTCCATCATAGCAGATAGCTGTGCTGTGTTGGAGGGGTGCCCATGTCTTTCACCTGGAACTTAGATATCCAGGATATCTGAAATGGTAAAGAGTAAATTAGCGCCTTAGGCAGGAGGAAGTTGAATTAGGAAGCTTGAAAAGGAGCTGTACTAACCAATCTAGGGAAAGAAACATCGATGCTAACAAACTTTGGGTCTGTGACAGGATACAAACATGGTGGAACTTACATGAAAAGATGTACTGAACATTGGCAGAAAATAAAAATCTAGATTGTTTTTAAGTTCCGTTGTATGGTATTCCCTGGTATTCAGTCCTATTAACCAGTGGTTTATCTACTTTGAAAAGAATGTATGCTCTTGTGTTGTTGTTGAATTGGTATACATTAGCAAGGCAAACAAAAAATAATTTGAATTGCAGACTGTGCTTTGAAAGAAATTATGCATTAGTTCATTAGTGCTTGTGTGCTTGCTGTCAGTGTGCCAAAGCATCTATAAGTTCTTTACTGTCTGAGATTTAATCAGAATTCTAAACTCGTTCATTTACAACACGGGCAATGCTTTCATTCTTGCCCTGGATATTCCTTAAACAATTGCAATGTCCATTTTATGTTCTGAATAAAAAATGAAATACCAATCTGCTACAAAAAAGTGTAGGTTTTAAGATTGACAACAAATGACTTCAGCATTTTCAAAGCATCCACATCTTTTTCATACTCTTTCCTCGAACGATAGCATTCAGATGATATTATATACAGTTTGTTCTCTTGTGTTAATTTGATAAGCTCTCCAGCATCATTAAAGAAACAAAGGCCACATGTCCTTTTGAATGAAATTATCTCTCTATTAGCATTCCTTATAGATTTTGGCTATTATATTTACTTGACAGTGAAGTATGTAAATACGGGTATAATTAAGAAAGAGTAAATAATACATCAATGATACCAGCTACAATTTATGACTAAAATTCTCATATTACAGTTCTTGCTGGGACAACCTTTATGAAGAATGCTTTGGATTTGGCTGTAATTTTATTTCTCTACAACTTGATAAAATGCTGAAACGTTCCAAGAGTTTATGGAGTAGATACAGAGTTTTGACTGGAAATATTAATGAACAAGTAACATAAAGCTGACAAATTTCAGCCAGGGACCCACTTCCATTATAAGGTGTGGTTGCCAATAAACTTGCACAAAAACTGACAACAGCTGTCAGTTTTATTTGATTTTTCTAAGGGAACAAACCGAGGTTTCACATCCAAAACACTTAGTTTTTTTCTTTAGGCTTTATCTAGCATTTACAAATGTTTTTCTTTGATTAAGTTTGATGTTCTTTCATTACATTTCTCAGAAATAGAGCTTAACTAAGATCTAGTGAGATTCCTTCTTTCTTGGCCAAATCCAAATCCTGCCTTAAATCCATCTGGACACCAGCCCATTTCTTGGTGCCATTTTTTTCTTTTGCCTGTTGATGTTTGCAGTTCTTGGTATTGATAAATCTTTCCATAGCCTATACTGTTACACATGTAATGAGAATTACTACTATTTATTCTACTTCAAGTGTCAGATACATTAGACTATTTTGTAAGGATTTCCTGTTAGAGTATTAGCAGCGCTAAGTCATCCATTGTGGGCCAGTGAGCACAGCAGGCACACCTCAGATCTACACTCAGGATTTCACTGGGGCTCGAAATCTGCTTTTCCCCCTATTTGGCCAGAGCACAGTTCCCAGTACATGCTGTAAAGTGTGTGCATTGCTTTCTCCTGCTAAGAACCTAATTTGTTCTGCAAATAGTAAATGGAACCTGGGGAGGTTTTGGCATGTGGCCTTTATAATAAATGAAGATATGACAAAATTGTTAAAAGAAAGACGGATTTTCAGCACAGTGTCTCCAAGAAGTCAAAAGACTGACATTTAGTGGCATTTCACTCATTCCAGAGAAAAAGAACCTGAGACTTAGCAGGTGAGTTTAGCAGATAGAGCTATCCTCAATTCCCAAAGGGGAAGACTGAAGCAGAATAGTTAACAGAGAAGAATCAAGGTTATAGTCCTATTTTTTTTGCTTGGGCTCCTTTTTCTTTATTTTTAGATGTAGTTTACACTTTTATTAATTCAATGTTTTTAGTATTTTTTCAGATAACATATCACAATTAAGGGTTAGAAACTTCAAATTGAGGTAAACACCTTCATTCCCTTCATCTAGCCTATATCCTCCCCAGCTAAATATTCCTCTGAAGGAGAAGAAAAAATAGTAAAGCAATTGGATAAGTATCTCCCACCTAAGCAAAACTTTGCCACAAATGAAGGCTCCAGATCAGAAATAGTAAGGACCATTTCTCTGAATACCACAGTAATTTGATGGACACTTAAATTTCCAGCTGTCTCAGATGTGGTCATTTACTTCCAGACATGCCTGGATTGTGTCAAGACAGTACACAAACTACAGTAAATTGTAGAGACAGAGTAGAATTATTAGTAACTGATGCCTTACCAAACAGTAAAACAAAGTCAGCATTTATCTCAAAGATTTAAAATGACATTATAATAATGTAATCATCATCACTCTTTAAGGGCTACTGTATAAACGCAGATCAAATAAACACATCCATGTTCTGAAGCAGTACCCTGTGCTGCACTTAGTGTCTGTGGTCTCTCCTGAGTGATTGTATTTGTGATTACCTGTAATCATCTCTGGTTTTGTGTCTCTCTGGAAACTAGATTTATGAAAAAGTAGAAAATAATTACTTGTTTACTTCCTTAGTTAGTTTAGCTGTGGTTTTAATAGCAGTTACATGAGCACTTGTGTTTTCTGTGTACCTCTTTCTTTTCGACTGATTTCCACAGTCTTGCAAGATAAGAGCAATGGGTACAGAGACTTCAGAAGAACGGGCAGCATGGTGCTGGGGATCCCTGTTACAGACAGTGTGACGACTTGGGTCATCCTTGTTTGCCTGCTTGCAAATCTCCATCTCTTCTCCAGAGACAGGAGTTAATTTTTGTAGCTTACAGTGGCAGGATGAGCTAAACGCATTTTTCCTATAGAACTTTTTTTCCGGAAACGTGATGGATATGTTGATCTCAGGGAGGAAGTTGTCTGTCTCTCTCTTAGTAAGTTAAGAATTTACCTTTCAAAGTCTACACTTCAGAAATGTGAGCTAGGCTCACTGGAATCAGAGGAATTAAGCGCTCTCGAGAGTAAGGCCAAAGTAGCTTAGTTTGGGAGAGGGCTATGGATTTGTTCCTCAGATTTTGGGATCTATCTAAATTCCCTTCAGGAATTTGCCTGATTCAAACCTAGCATTTTCTGGATCACTGTTACATTATACATAAGTGTGGTTTCAGTTTTTAAGCCTGCTTAATCTTTTCTCTTTGCTTGAAAGTTTTCAGACCATGGCCACACATCTCCCACTGGCAGTATTGTCTAGAGTTGCATGAAGATACAATCTCTTAGTGTGCTCTCTCCACTGTTGTTTTCTCCAGATGCTTTTGTACAGCATAGAGTGGAACTGAGTGGTGCTACATACTGCTCCCCAGGCATGCTCCTCATGTGAAAGGGAGAGACCCCGCAAGGGAACATGGCAGCCAGGAGTGACATCTGTACTCAAGCTGAACAGAGATGTTAAAGCCTGGAGGGCCCCATGAAGTACAGGTAATCCACACTTCCAAGGACTTTGAAGAGTACTGCCTTCTGAGGAAGCAGAACCACTAGATTTGCTTTTTTTCCCCACAAGGTTTTCAGAGTTCAGCATGTGTCCCTCAAATATAATGTTGCCGTATTCCTTTTGTTTCACTTCAGAGTGTTTTCTGGAGTCTCTGGTGGGCTGCAATAGGTTGTATTATGTGTTAAGGACAAAATGTCTTTTTAGATGGCAATACCAAACTTCTTGGTTTTGTAATCTGAAAATTGGATTAAAAACTATTTGAACTTTTCACATTTAAACAAATAATTTTAAAGCCCAATTCTAAATTAACATCTTCCACTTCTGTTTTGGATGGAGTTTGTGCTAAAATTGATATTTGCTGATAATGGCCAGCCTTGTCCAAGTCTGTCCATATTAGCTTATTGACTGAGAACTTGCTGAGTACATTGTTCTAAATATTCTCTTTTACCTTATGCCACTTTTGTCAGAAGCTAAAACTTCCTTGTAAGTGACATGCAGTGACTAAAGCCCCACTGTTCTAGCTGACCTCACTGAAAGGATATTATCACTTACATGGCTGTCTGCTTAAGAGTATTAGCACTTCATTGATGACACTAAAAAGCCCAGGTTTTACCCTTTCATTGACGTCAGTAGAAAGGTAAGGCTGGTTTACACAGAAGTAAACCAATAAGGATGTACTGCATTATACAATTACTAAAAGATAATCTCTTTTTTTTCATTGCCTTTATTTATTAGTGACTCATATGGTCCCAGGACAAAATCCACACTGTGTTTTAATGACTTCTGTTGTTGCCTCTTAAACCTGAAGAATAATGGATCCCTGCAGCTCATTTCATAGTCCTTACCAAGCAGGATTCCCACTAGAGTGAGGAAGGAGGTTACCGTAAGGAGTGTAAGACCAGGTCTTGACAGCCCTGTCTTCTACTAATGGAGATGACTGTAGAAATAATTCATGTTATTTTTACAAGTGCAATGACTTAATTGTTTACTTATTCTGTAGTGTCACTTGCCACTTCAATTACAGCCAAATTGCTTGGTTAAAGTCGAGGAAAAACTAAACACTAATTTGCAGGAGCTTAAGGCTACATTTTAGGAAGGAGATGATTTAATTCTAATTTTAAGAAAATGGTTGTGTCTCCTTTTTTCTTCTGTAGCTTTATATCACATTCTGCTGAGGTTTTCCAGACAGGAAAAGAGGGAAATGTCTGGATTTCATAGAAAAGTGGAGTTAGCTGCAAACAAGATTACAACAAAGTGAGGGGTTTTTTTTCTTTCATTTTAATACTGTTTCAGCTCCATGGAAAGTAATAATGGTTGCCTGTGATTCTAGCAGACACTTAGTGATAAGTAGGCATGTTGTAAGTACTGTTAGTAAATGCAGCGTTCCAACCTGGAGCTTCATCCAGTTCTTACCTCTATATTGTAAGAATCTAGCCAACAACAGTATCTGATTTACCCTACTAAAGCAGAATTGCTGGTACAGCGAGTTATATGGAACAGAGCTTTTGTCCCATTCTGTCTGTGCAGGGTATTAGTATAATAATGGCCTATCTGAGGAGTAGATTCCTAGGTGCTACTGTGTTACAATTAATTAGTGAAACTGGTACTTGCACTGTAATAGTAAGAGGAGGGAAATAGTTCGGCGAATAATTAATTGCAGGAGAGTTGGTAGGGCAAGTTTGAGCAGAGTTCTAACTCTTTTTCTGGCAATAGTCTGCTCTCCACTTGCTTTGATTTTTTTGTAGATCCTCATCTTAGGTAGAAAACTATAGGAAAAGGAACATAAAGTGATAAAACTTTTTTTAGAATTTGTTTCTCAGATGTTCCTTATGAGACACTACCTATGGTAGATATACTTTTTAAAACACAGAACAGGTCAAAAAAAATCTCTAGGACTTTCATTTCACACATAAATTTGTGCTCTTTATTGTAAGGTAGTTATATGTGAGCTAAATAGGAGGTAGAAAATATTAAAGGTTAATTCTACAGAGAGGTATACTTAATACAGTACACCCTGGGTGAGGGCATAGTGGTAACGTGGTTAATGTACTTTGCAGTAAGATTGAAGTGCCTTTTCTCTGTTGTTTTTGTTTGGTTTGTTTTCTTTTTTTTTACCTCAGAAGGGCTTGGGTGCTTTGCCCTACAGTCAGGGAAAACCACACTTACAGCAGTGAAAGCAAGGCTTGGAATAGTCATTAAGATATTCTCACAAGCCCTGGTTACCTTTAAATGTTCAGAAGAAAAGACCTGCAGATTTATGGGTCAGACTGGACTAAATAATCCTTGTGAGATCTTATATTACAAAAAGGTAAGAATGCTCTACAGGGTTAGTCCATAGACTGGTAAATGTCTGGGGATATCATCTAGTTTGTCAGATTCCATCATATTCAGGCAATTCAGTACTAATAAGACTTACCTTGTCATATGGTACTATAGCAAGAGCAATCTATGGACAGAGGTGACTGAATAAAAATATGATTAAAAAAAATCATGCAGGTGTTCCTATTAGTTTTCCATGCATCCGCTGCTAGAAATAGTATATCTAGCTCTGCAGTTTGTATTAGGAGCTACCAGTGTCCTAGTATTTATTAGCTAAATTAATGTTATGTCTGAGGTGAAAACACAAATAGTGAGATTCTGTTTTCAGTTCCAAGAGAAATCCCCGATTACTCTACAAAATTCATAGTTACTCTGGATTGGTTTTTTAATGGTACTTTCAATTTTCTTAGTGGAAGTTTCTGTGTTTATTTTATGGAACATTCTATTTTTTATGGAACTTGCTATCTAGCCCAGAGGTTTAAATGTAGAAGTTAGTTGAAACCGGTAAATCTCTTCTGATAGACATTTTGACCTGTGAATTATCCTAGCTAAAAATACAGACTTTGCAACTAGCGTAACTTTGAACCTTTTATATATCACAACACTTTTTTTTAAGAGACTATATCTATATATGTAAACAGCTACTGGCTGAATTAAAGCTGTGATTTTAGTGTGTCATATCCTCTTAATTTGAGCCAATTTGAACCCATTGATTTTCAAGCTTCAGATTATTTCTTCCTCAGCTAAAATCTTGTAGTACCTTTGCAGACCAGATGCTCACAGTGCTGTTCAATGTGTCATTTAGACTTTTGAAGGTTCAGTCTTCAGAAAACTGAATGAACTTGAACATCATAGCTTTATCTGTTTTGGTCACAGCTGTTATCAGTATATCTACTTCTATATCTTCATGAAAAACGAGCCATCTGTTTCAAATTGAAAAAGGATTATAAAAATAGTAGCTTTTACTGTACTTCTGGTTTATATCTTGAAATATTGTAGCTATAACAGCAGGAAAGTGATTGGTACAATCTATGATAATTGCTGTAGTGTTTATACACAGTGCGTGATAAAGGCTTTTCCCCCCACTCTTTTCATTTAAAACAGTTAATTTAGTATTTTATTCTTTTGGCAGCACTATTGTAACATCTAGGAGCTCAAGTAGCAAAGTCCATCTGCGCTGTGAGCTTTATCAATGTGTACAGTTATTATCCATATCTTAGTAATCCTATTTAGGGTAAATTGACCATGTGAACTAAGGAGAAAGGGGGGAGGGGGCGGGGAGCATAGTAGAGTGAAGAAAAGGAGGTGACAAAAGTATTTTTGCATAGAAAAACTACTGTTATACCTGAGATTAATAAACACACCATGCAATACATCCATTTCTCCCTTCCAGCATTATTTATGCAAGTGTGATTTGATTTCAAAACAACATACTATTCTTTGTGACAGAGTCTCAGACTATAATTAGCCTGATTCTTCTACTAGTGAAATTAATGAAAATTTTGTCACTGACTTTAGTGGAAGCAAAGTTAGGTCTACCCTTAACCTTTGTCATAGCTGTCTACATATGGAAGTGATTAAGATGCTGAGTAACTGAACATTATTCTACACTCCAGAGTGCAATTCTCTAAGATGTCAGCACTCTTTTGACAGCTAGCTATTAGAGCAAAGTTTCCAAGTCTGGTGTGTTAATCTGTCCCCTCTGAGATCAAACATTGCACCTTCTATAATAAGAATGACAAAATCTTAACAGGCCAGATAGTTATCTAGGATGCTTGGGATCACTTCTGTGTTTTGTGCTGTGTTTATCTCAGCCTTAAGCCCTCACATGCTATTATAAAAACAACAGAGAAATACTGAGATTGCAAGAAAAAGCTGTCAGTCTTGTTGAAGTTGGTCTCCATTCATCAGAGCATTTTTCTAACCTAAGCAAGCCATGTCTTCAAAAAACAGTGTTGCACCAAGGGAAGGAGACCTTGTCAAACCTGGCAGAGTAGGTCAAAACTCTGACCTACTGTGAAATCTTCAAGAGGCACTTGGTATTTCGAAGAGTACCTACAGGTGTGTAGACATACAAGTTAGTATGCCCAGTGCTCGTGCTGTTATTGCAAATCTTCTGGAAACTGGTACTTTGATTTAGCTTTAGCTCCTGGAGATAAGGCAGAAATGTGACTTGACTGAAACAGAGAAGCTTTAAAAACAAAAGACAACTCTTCTCTCCTGCACAAGTTGTGTGTGAATGTGTCTGTGTGTATGCATGTGGTATTTAGAATAATATAATGATCTGGGAGCATTTGTTCTGATTTTTTTTAACATCTTGAGATGGTTAGCCGTTCTATAACTCAGTGACCGGGTGAACAACCAATACAAATAGATTCTTGACTGTTCATCGAATATAGGTTCATGCGAAAGTACGTAAATCTTCATGCATATCTACATAGATGGCTCCCACACACACCCCAAAGTGGCAAATGTATTTACTGCTAGCCAAAAAAAAAGATATTTATTCCAAGACATGCTTAAAGGTGCAAAAGTAGACATGAGTGTGTATTCAGCCACACATGCTCAAATCATGTCTCTGTACAATCAGACACAGATAAGACAACTACCCATGCACTGGCCAGATGAGGTGTGTAGCAATCAACTCATTAAAATATTGGCTTGTTATGCATTGCTGATAAACGAATTATTAATTGGTGTCTCTATGTTTTTCCTAGTTTATTGGAGTGTTCAACTATGTGTCTGGGCTTCCTTCGTGTATAGAATAGAGAGGAGAAAAGAGTATGGCTGCAATGATAATCACCTAGCAGGTGATGCTTCTGAGAGTCTTTGCAACTAGAGAATGCTTCCCAGTCACTAATATACTACTACAGTAAGCAATATGCTGTTGTCAGGGGCAGGAACTTAGTAACAATAGAATAGAGTGTGTGTTTGTGAGAAGGTGGGAGAGTTGTTTACATCCACCATAGTAATGAAAACATTACAAGAGCTGCTGAGATCTGGCCAGGAAACACAAGTGAACTTTCAAGGCTTCATGACCCAAAGTAAATATTTGATGCAGAAGCAGACATTCTTTAACAGGACACTGTTGTGACTGTCTGCTGTGGGGCTATGATGATGCAGTTTTGACAAGAGACAATCTTCTCTTAGGATTCAAGATCTGATCTAAATCTGATTACAAAAGAAGACAGGATAACAAAGTTTGAGTGATTGTCTAGTAAGTGATGTTCTATAGCAGTCCTAGTTGCAAAATTATCTGTAGTGTGAGTGTATTTATGTGGATACTCTGTGTAAAATGGGTCTATATGCCAAACTGGTCACTTCAAACTGTGAGTGCTATTGGTATTTATAAAGTTACTATAGAAATACCAATGTCATTGGAGCTGCAGTAGTGCTGTGTCACTGGGGGAATCACTGTATCATCCTCGTGAATCATGGCAATGGCCAGTGTAAGGACTATGAAGTTAGCAGTCACTCTTTCCTATGGACTACAGAAAACTTGTTATACTCAAAGCCACTCAAAAGCTGCTGTTTGAGCAAGGAGGCCAGTAATGCTTCACAGCACTGGCATTCAAATCGTAATCCTGCAAGGTTATCACTCCAATTTCTCTGCTTATCATTTGAATGTCTTTGCCAATATGAAATGAAAAGCCATTTGATATCTGAGGCTCCTGGCTCAGTATCTCATAAGCAATTTTTGAATTATTAGGTTTTGGGTCATTAATATTCTCTGCTTCTAGTATGATGATCTCACTTCCTGCAAACAGTAAAAATACTGAGTTGAGAGTGAATAAAAAAAAAACAACAAACAAACAAGGCCATAAATACAGCTGTTAAAAATGTTGTTTTAACAGTGTATATGCTTGGATCACTACTCAGGAAATTAAAGTTGTTTAGCATTAAATTCAACTGCTTTTAATTTCAGTGGTTTGAGACAATTTTTGTGATAACAAGTTTATCTTTGCAGAAATGCAAATCAAACAAGATGTTAAAGCAGAAGGACATGATAAATAAATAGTGAATGTTCAGGTATTATAAATTCAGGTCCAATTAGATTAATGAGGGTTTTCACGTCTTTTAGAATTTTTTTTTCCCCCACTGCTGATCCCTAAGCTTTTCCTCAGAGATTTTTTGTTACTTCATGAATGATTCTAGATCAAAACCTCTAAATGTTTCAAGTGCTCTTGCAAGTCCTGTGCAAAATAAAAGGAGTGAATTGGTTTCTCTCATTTGGCAGCTGCTAAGGTAAGAGTCTCACTGAAGTAAAGATTGTGCAGCTGAGTCCTAAGCAAATTATTATTCTTTCTCAGAACTGTGATAGACTCGCCATAATTTTACAGCCTGTGTTACTGCCTAAGAACCATTCTCGTGTTTGGCTCTATTCTCCTTGAGTGCTATCTGACAAAACTCCTGAATACTGGCAAGTTGTCATTCTCATCCATCACTTATCAGCAGCATAAGTGGATCGCTGTACAGCAGCCTGTTCCCAGCAAGAACCTGAATCTCATGCTGATACAGTTCAAACTGATGAAAAAACCCTTTAAGTAATATGATTAAAGTGTTCATTATTAATCTTAGTAGAGTTTGGCATGAATATTTCCATTCATATAAAAACTCTGCTGTGATCTGCAGTATAGATGTAACATTCAACTCCTTTCTAATATTAAAAAATATATTTGGAAAAATTATAAGGATGTGTAGGACTGAAAGGGACTAAGATTGTTAAAGTTCTGTGTTGAGCTGCACAGGCTACTTGTAACTTGTGTTATATAAACCTTTTCAACAAGTTTTTTTTTATAGATTGCACAAAGGCCTGGTGTTGTATGAGCAAAACTAACGGAAAAAATAAGGGGAGAGGAAAATACAATAGTGAACAGCTAGTGTTTTCCCCCTCTGCCAACTATGTCTTCAGTTAGCAAGGCATAAAAATTAACTCTTATGCTACTCCATGCAGCATGTGGACTGTGCTGGTAGATACTCTAAACTTTTGAAGTGCTAGCCTGTCTGGTTTGGAAGTGATGTATCATCAAAACAAACTAAGTAGTCTTGTCCAGAAGCTGAGAATTTCTGCCATGAGCTGGACTACTAAGAGCTAAAATTACTTTCTATTTATAAATTTCTCTGACAAGTATCAATCGTGTTTCAAATGACAACATTTCAAATGAGAGTTTGCCTATAGAAATCTTCAAACAGGACTTCACTGCATGCACTATTCTCAGCTTTATATATTCCAGAGAAAAATCTAAAGCCTAAAGGTGAAATGTGTTATCACTGACAGAAAATAGACTTCAGAATCCCAGATGGCAGCTTGCAGGCTTTCCTAATACATGGAAGTCCCAGGGCTCTTACTATAAATATCTAGGACCATATGTTCCAACATCACTAAAACATCAGTAAACTCTCTTCTGTCACATCCCTTTGGAAAAATGGGACAGTAGCATCATAGTGAGAACGTCAAAAAAATCCAAGACAAGATAGTGTAGACAAAAAAGATCTCTACTGTATGTATACCCAACTCAACATTTGGCTTAGTATTCTTAACAGTGCATGTTACGGGGTGATGGATTCTGGGATCAAGTTTAGGAGGACATGAACAGTATGTAAAGCACAGATTTGCCTAATAACAGTGCTGCCGCCTGACCTGCCTTGCTGCAGGAGTGTCCAAACTGCTTTCTGTGCTCACTGTTCCTTCAGAGAGCTCTGTACAGCACCTTTAGCCCATAATCTGTTTCTGCCCTCATTGGGCCAGAGGTTGGGGTTTTCATTCTGGCTGTTTTCACATAAATCACAGTTGGTTTCACTGGTATTTTGGGGGAATTATGACTAATTACATAGAGAAAGATCATGAGGTTTAGTCCCATGAAAATAAATACGGAGGAAGTATAAAGGAATGCAATACTGATGTAAAAATCTAGTCAGAGTTAATGCTTCAAATCAGAATTAAAGCTCTAGTTATATTTGGGAAACCACTGTTTTTATAGTTGAGGGTGAAATCATTCTTCTAATCCAGTACAGTCTTTCTGACTGGGAAGTAGAACTGCATTCTGCAATTGGTATCAAAAGCTTATTCCTCAAGGGAGGAGTTTAACGGTTAAGGCACTGAACTTAATTCAATTCCTAGGTCAGTCACAGGCTGCTTGTATGAATTTGGGCAAAAAGTGTCTTTTCTTCTGTAAGAGGAGATAGTTTTCCCACTGCCTGGAAATGCTGAAGAGCTATCCATTAGGAGTTATTAGCAGGCAAAAGATTGTTTCCCTGGTCCTATCTTTAAGAATCCTATTGTTTCACTTATGTGAAGTTTTCTCAATCCATATTAACAAAATCCTCTGCGTACTCAAATCTTCCAAGCACTGGTTGAAGGAGTCATAATACAACTGCAGACTGATCCTTATATTTATACTTACTGATTCTTGGCTTCCTCTGTAAGGCTCTAGTGTTGTGTAAATGTTTCTGGCCGGATCAATTGGAAAAAAAGCCCTGAGGGGAGCCCGCCTTCAAATAGTGATGGACCTCTCTACTTTGCTGCTGAACCTGGAATCATGGGTAAAACATTAATGTAAATGGAAATATTTCAAGTTTAGAAAACAAAACAAAAACATTACAATGGTTCAGTCTCAAGGACAAAGGGTTCCTCAAAAACACAACTAAATTTTTCTGGTATCTACAGAAGATTGCTATTGAGAATAAGTAGGCATAGAAATGGAACTGCCCTGTAGAAATAGTCTGCTTGGAGCACTGTTCAGGAACTTTGGGTGGACATTAAGAAGTTCTTGTACTCTCAATCTCCTTATCTGTCCTGAGTATGAACCAAGAAGCTTGTCTCTGGTGTTAGCAGCCCAGAATTTGTTCTCATCAAAATAAATTAATCCTTTTTGTCAGTTATTCTTTTTAGAGAGACAACAGGCCTCAGAATGAAACTGGGGACAACATTGCTCTTGCATATAGCTGCAGTGCAGTGTCCGCTTTTAGAGCAGCTGTTGTTGAAGACTGTGCCCATGTGTTTTGCCATAATAGCCTTCTTAATTTATATTACTAAAAAATGTTGAGATATGGTCTACTAGCTATAGAAGGCATCTAGGAGTCAAGAAATGCTGAGCTTGGAGCTTTGTTTCTGCCAGACTCATTCTACCTATCATAGGCAGGCTATTTACCACTCTGAAGTTAACCAGTTTCTATTGACTTTGACTGGATTTATGAATGAACACCTAAATGTCCAGCCATCAATCTCTGCCTCAGTTGTTGTAAATATAATTATTTATGCCTGCTTCCTACAGTATTGCAGGACTTGTATCCGTAAGTTTCTCAATCTGCTTTGAGATCCTTTGAATATATAATTATGCTATTACTCAGACTTCTGGTGAGATAGTGCAAGCCTCCACAGTTCCACAAACAGCAGCATTTTCATATCAAATAAATTCAAAAGGATAATAATGAAATTGAAATGAAATAATGGAATAATGAAATTCTTCTAGAACTTTGGAACCCATTTCCTTGTTGTTACGTGGTGTAATCTTTCCATCATCACAAGCCAACGCAAAATCAAATCAGTGAAAGATTTGCCTGACATCCTTTGGCAGTCTGAAAGTTAACTCATTTTCAGATTGATTTAAATATGAAATTGAATTAGCAGAGCTAAAAATATTCCTGCAGTGCTGCATTGGTGAAAAGTAATAAACATTTTTATGCGAGATAGTCTAAGGAAGAATGGACAGTAAATCTGAGAAAATTCTAACCAATTTTTTTTGCTGTTACCATGGAAATGTAGCTACAAACACTTGTGTTTAGACTGTACAGCCCTCATGAAATACAGCTTGTCAGTTGTTTTTATAAGACATAAACCCTTTCGACTCCGTGGACACAGAACAGTTCCTAACAAGGAGAAAGGAGAAGGTGACTGTTATAAACGGGATGTGTGCAGTGTCTCATCAGTCCTCAAAATAACAAGGCAAAGCCATTATGGAGGCCTCATTCTAATTTAAACATCCATTTGTTTATGCTAGCATTAATGTGTTTCTTGGGTGATTTTGTTTAGATTTTGTGCCTCTTAACCCACATGACTGTATTCCCAAAGTATGTGGATAGTCATGCGACTCAGTTCCCTTGCTGCATTACTTGCTTTGCTATGAGGAAAGACAGTGTAATCTCTAATCCATGTTTAAAATAAGATTGTTATTTTAAGCGACCTTTTCCTACCCTTTTCACATCTTCGCATGCCTGAGGGATTCCCTTTGGAGTTCCAATAAATAGGACAACAGCAGGCTTTACTCGGTGCATTAGACAGCCCTGTGTTTCTGTTACTGCTCAATGTGAGCCAAACAGGCAGTTAAGGTTGGAGTAAGAAGCTGGGAAAATGCAGCACTGATTTTAGGTATTTCCAAGAATGTAGGGGTAAGAATGTAGAAGTGTGGAGTTTAGCCTTTCAGGCAGAAAAACAAGACTGTCAGTCCAAAACACAGGCATGTTGTAAATTATTTTAAACACCTTCACGTAAAAGAAACACGCTTTCATCGGTAGTCACTTGAAGATCAGATATCTGGGATCTGTTTCCTGATCTCCTAATTAAAATTGGCCTGCTGCCCTGCACATCTCCCTTTTGCTTTCCAACGCGCACTATACAGCAAATCTGCTTTTCATAATGAACCTGTGCACATGGCAGCATTTCTGAAAATGCACAAGAGAAGGCTGAATTTAATGGGATTATTAATAAGCCTAAATTAATCACAGGTTTGCAGCATCAAAGCCAATGTTCCTAATCCAAAGGAATTACACAGAGTAGATTTAGGACTGCAGGAGAATCTCATCTCATCTGAGTTGAATGGTTTTGAAAATCAGGATCTCCTGACTTACCTTGGAAATGATCTGAGGATAACTCACATTCAGGAGTTCTGGAAGGAAAATGGCACCTGGAGCTACCCGGGTGTTTTCCACAATTGCAATTTCCGCTGTTGCTAAGGCACAATATCCCAGAGACTCATTCTGCAAATCTTTGACTTGCACAATTAGATGATAATTGCTGTCCTGGGATGTGTCTAGCACAGAGCTGTCCACAAGTAAGAGAAACTTATCAAAGACATTTATAATTCTTTTGCAAAAGCATGACAGCTGGTCTAGGAACATGAAATTAAGCTCCCTTTCTGGTTAATTGCTGCTAAATAACTAGAGCAGCTACTTTGCTACAGGGGTATTTCTGTGTTCTTGATTTTGTATGGTTTTCTGTATTTATTTACTGATGGGTCACTTCAGTTTTGTTATTGCCAATGGTAGGAAGGTGGTAGACATGACACCTCCATTAAGCCTGCTAGGAGGGAAGAACTTGGGGTGCTTCTGGGACAGTTCTGTACTGTATTTTCCATGATACCTATGTGTCTTTCAGAAGCTTGTAATGATTGTACTGCTCACTCGATGCTGATAATCCTGGGTTACTGGCTGCTAAATCTTCACTTTAGAGTGACTGCAGCATCTGCCGTTGGAAAGGAAGTGTTGCCAGGAGAAGGTCTTTGAGCATCCATGAATAAGAGGTGCCAGGAGAGAGAAGTGCAGCTTCTGGGCTCTGGGGAGAGAGCGCTGCTCTGCTGAGGGACAGATGAAGAAGTACGTAGGCAAATGAGAGACAGCCAGCTAGATATCATGCTGATCTTGTTCTAGGCAATGCTATGACCTGTGTTCACTATCGCTTACCAGAGGTGATGTTTGTTTTCATGGCAATATGACTGTGCAGCATACAGCATGGGACGCTCTTTTGTTATTGCAGGTAGTCGGCGGGAAGAGCTTTCAGAAGTTGACTTTAGGAAAATCCCATTTCTAATGGAGGGGCCCATTCAGGCAAGCTAAGATAGCTACACCAGCTCTTAAATCCTTAGACACTAGGCATCCTGATCTGTCTGGTGTGCTGATATGATGGGCATTACTGTCTAAGTCTGGACAGAGATGATGTCAAGCTGACTCATGATGACCAGTGTTTCCGTGGTGAGGACAGTTTCAGACCCCTGAGAACTCCAGCAATTTGTCACTGAATTGCAGGCCATCTGCTGCCTTTCACTCTGCCTGGCTTCTCTGTGAGCAGAAGGTAGCCCTTCCCAAGCTCTCTATGGACCATTCCTCGAGTTTCAGAACTTTGCTGGATTACCTTCCTCTTTCCCCTGTACAAGTGGTCTCATTGACTAGAGTTGGGAATGTCAGGAGTGGGAGGGGATGTAGGGCTTAAGCTTGTATTAAGAGAGCCTGGCAGGGGGATATAGATTTATCTTTGAATGTTCTTCCACGTTTCTGTTAAGCTGGTGATACAGCTTTCTGTAATGATTCGGTAGTGACTAATACCTGAAAGCCGTAGAAATTTCTCTGAACTCTTGTATGAGGGAAGATGTGCTCTTCTGTTATCATGAGGGAGGCAGAGGAAGTTTTTGCTTTTGTATCAAAGAGTGAGATTTGTATCAGGTTGCTGTGACAGTACAAAAGTAATAACAGACAGAAGAGAAGTTAAGAAAGCCTGGTATTTTTCAATCTGTTTACCCAATACAGAGTTATGTGGATGATATGTTTCACTGTTAAACTGTTCCTGGAACAAAGGAATCAACTGAATGACAGCTGTATTTTAGATGTTAGAGGAGCAATATTAGACTAGAAGGCTGGAAAAAAATATGATCTCATCTGAACCTTTCTTTTTGGAGTTTATTGCTTAATTTGACACACATTTTCAGTGATAGTTTAGCTAAAACAACCTTCATATAATCTAAGAAACTAGCTGTCCAGACTGGTCACTGTTTCTGACTGTTATTCTGGCCTTAGTTTTTATCTAAAACATAAACAGGGACCTTCTTAAGTAATGGCCACCAGCTGTTTTTCCAGGGGGGAAAAAAAACTCTTTTCCCAGTTCTATGAAAACACTTTAAATTACTGTCTCAGTCTTGGGTTTGTTTTTAAGTGCCTTTCCCATTGTGGTGGTCAGCCTTATGTAGCATTTGGAAATTAAAAATAAGTGAAAAATACATTGAGAAGCAGTTTACAGACTTGAATTTTTAATTTCATAATTAAATAGTAGGTGTTTTTTATGCTTTTGCATAAAGAATATGGAGAGGTGAGCATGAATGCACCTCTGTGTGCTATTGTAACACAATGCTGTGATGTACATTTAAACAGAGCATTGTGACCTGTTAGCTTCTTAAAAGATGAGATTGCTCTGCCTTTCCAATTAATTCCATTATTGCTTTTGAGTTATCATGTTCTACCATTATATTTCTAGGAGATTTTTCTCTTCATTTGCAAAATGTCTAAGCCAAGAGACAGCCCATTGAAGCCCAAGCCAAGACATTCGTTCTTCTGTCAGTATAGAGTGTGATTAAAAACTTCTCAGGCTGGGTATTGTTTTGGGGGAGCAGACATTTAGCCTTTGTAGTTCTCTTTTCCAACATTTGACATTATTACATATTTTGTAGTTTTTAAAAGGAAAGTAATTTTTCCAGAAGTTTTTTTGCTCCCTTTGCCTTCCTCTTTTCTTACTTACTGATGCAAAATAACATGCACAGTTTGTTGACACAATTCCAAGTTCTGGATTTAAAAAATATCTTTATAGATTTATTTAACCCCCTACCCATATGTATTGACTTCTTTTAGCTGCACTTTCCAAAATTTTCTATGGCTGTTATGTCAGTATGGACTTAGTCTTTTGAGAATATTTCATACAGTACACAATGACTGCAGGAACACAAGATGAACTTCAAAAAAGACCCTTCACTGCACTACAAAAAAACCTAATCCAACCTGTCATTATTGGTGATGCATCGTGTAGGTGTACACAAAGCATCAGGCAGTGACTTTCAAGGATAACAATTTGCATGTTCTCAGCTGTACTTGGTAGTTTCAGAAAATATCTGCTATAAAATAAAATGTTGCATATTGTATTTTATTCACAAAAGCAAGGACAGGAGTCAGCAGGGGCAGCATCATTTGGTGGTAGGTGCATTGGGATACAATCTGATAGAAAGCTTTCTGTCTGGAGTCACAGAAAGTCTCAGCATTGCTGAGATTATTATAAAGTGCCACTCAGAGCGAGTAATGCCAAGGTGTTACATTTCTATTGCTTAGATAACTTAAAATCAGAACTGAAAATCTGATGGAAAATTTTACATCATATGTTACTAAAGGGCCTTTTTTCAATATAAAAACAAGGAGTTCCATGACATGACAGCTGCTGTGTTGTATGCTCTTCTTTTTCTACTATATGTTAATTTGGTTATTCAAAGTTTTGTCACTGGAGTGGCGTAGGGAGTTCGAGACTTTTTGTGGTAATAACACCTAAGCAGCTCTCCAAACCTAAAGCTTATTCCTAGCTCTGAAAGAGACAGTACATCCTTGAGCCTCTAAAAACATTCCTTTCTTTAGTTCGCATGCTTGTCTGCATTCTACATGGTCTCAAAATAGATAACTGACTTCTGTTTCCTAAGGCTTAAGGTCTGTGTTCAAACACTTCAATACAAAACAAGGGAGAACTACCCAGCTGTATCTTACCTTCTACAGATAGAGAAATAGCCCATGTCCTTGAATCCATCTAGAACATATGCCCTGAAGGTTGGCTTGGAGCCTGTGTGAGGATTTTATACTGTAACTCAGCATTTGGTGTGGAAGTGTCATCTGAGTCAGTGACGCAGCCAGGCACAAAGGATACTCTAGGTTTGAAGATGGTGGATTGGTTTTGGTGGCACAGTAATTTGTCTGAAACACAGTGGTGTTCAACATGACAAATACTTCTTATAGACATTTGTTTACCTAGCAAACATCTGCCTATCCTGAAAACATTAAATGCATGTACTTATAGGCATTTTGTATGAGAGTTTGGTGTTTTTTCAGGTGGAAAAGCCAGAGCAGTGTGTACCTTCTGTCATCACTGTGTTCAAGCTGATTCTGCATTCACTACCTGTTTAACAGTTTCTTTTCTCAAACTTAAGTCCTGTAAGTTTTTAAATCTTAGGGCTGGCTCAGATGCCTACTGTAAATGAGATATACTAGCAAGAGAAAATTTATAGCACCTTTTCTCTGAGACATTCATGGGCTTTACAGTGTTTCTTATCAGCCCCATTTTGTAGGCTCAAAGTTGCCAGCTCTCATGATATTTGTTGTCTTTCTTACTAACCCATCTGCTGTCAGTTTTGATTAGGCTAGTAGTGGAACAACATGTTTGTTTTGCACAGAAAACCTTTAAAGTGTGGCCTGAGGCTTTAGGCACAAGTGGTTCTTTCCCCATGTTGCTATTTAAAACCTTTCAGCTCAGCAGCTGGAGATGGTTTTTTATGGACTGTATGTATCTTATGCTAGGTCTCTGTCTTGGAAAAGTGTGGAGAAGGCACAGACAGCTCCTTGCTGGTTTTGTTCTTAAACTGTTAGAAAGAAAGCTTAACCTGAGAATTTGGGATCAAAGAACTTAATAGGGTGTATGTTATGTGTGTATGTGTGATGCATGGAAGGAAGTCAGAAGTAGGAACCTACACTGAGTGACAGTCTTCAAGTACACGTATGTGTCTCTATATGTCAGCTAAATATCCTGGTGATAGCCTTGACAAAGTTACAAAACCAAAACACAATACAATGTTTTGTACAAATGGAAATGCAGGGCCCAAATACTGGTGAGCCTTGTCTTCTGTAGTCCCCTGTACCCCTCCAGCTGGGCTGGAGTACTTCCTCCTGGATTGAGTTTCCTTTCGCTTTGCACCGAGATCAGTTATGGCCCAAGAAACACAGCAACAGATGAGCTGAGGCCTAGGCCTCTCACTAGGGGTTTACTTGGGAGTACAATATTTCTAAAACATTCCTTTAACATGTGGTGTGAGTGAAACCAAATTCTCTTGTGTCTCTAGCAAGAGTGTGAAGTAGACAATAAATGAATATACTGCTTAGAGGTGTCAGTGCCATGGCCTTGTTGGTCTAACTCAGTTTCCCTGATGTGAACAATGTCCATTCTTTTTCTTTACTTTAATACAACGTTGCTTTATTTTTCAAAATGAAACATACTTTGAAGTAAATAGTCCAGTTTTTACATTTGTGTGTGCATTAAACAGCTGCTAAACAGCTTTTGTATTCCACAGTAGAGGTAGCTGTCTTTAAGGTCAAAACATACCCAGACTTTATTACGCCAATTTAAGTGGGATTTTCTAGACACAGTGGAGAATTTCCATGTGTTCATAGCACATGCAATCAGGTAGCATTTGCTAAATGCAAATTGAATGGTGTTGTCAGGATCATATGATTTGACGTGCTTGGAGAATTCCAAAGGACCTGTTAATTGCTTGGTCAAAAATCTGTCTGTCTCTTCTCATGAGGGATAGTAGTGGTCCAACAATGTTTTGCAGGGTTGTTCTGAGGAGTAAGCATTAATAAAGCATCTAACTCAATACGACGTATTCCAATTAATATGAAAGTGGAGACAGACTATGTAAGGGTTAACATTTGGAACAGGAGTAATACTTAGGAACTAACATTAGGAAAGCACCGTTACATTAAATGTCAGTAATGTAGCACTACGAATTGCAGCACTATGTTTCACCTCCTATTTTTTTCTTTGTTCTCAAGAGTTTTTGTTACAAACTGGAGCAAATGACAAGTACCCATTAAAACTCATTTAGCCTTCACACTATGAATCCTTCTGCTGCTGTGGCATGAAGTAACTTTCCTCTCTTACAAACATATGGAAGTGCACAGCAAACCTTTTATAATGTCTACAATACAATGAATATTGCTGTTAAAAGCCACCTTCTGAGACATGACGCAAAACAGTATGACCAATGCAAGCCAAAAGAATAGATTGAGGAAACCATCGTGCTAAAGGCAACTTAAGTGTTTCAGGCAGAAAAAAACTTCTTGTGATTAATCAAGGATCTTATTCTCTGGCTTACACCTCATTTTCATCAGTATAACAGGCTAGAGTTCAGTGGAGTTACTCCTGATTTATAACAATGTGAGAGGAATATAGTACCAAATAGGTCATAGACTCTGCTGATTTTTGCCTTGCATCATGACTGCCTGACATCGGTGGCTTTAAAATACTTCCTGTCTCATGTAGAAGCTTTTTAAACCATTTGTACTTGCTGTGTAAGGGAGAGGAAAATTAATCGCAGTCTAAATTAAATCCTTTTGGTATGCATTTAAATATGACTAAGAGGACTTAGAAAAATATATTAACCTAACATACTTTAAAGGTATATTGTGAAAAGAATGTTTTACAGATTGAGAGGGCCTTTACAGGATCACCTCAAGAAAATAGCATATTATCTTGTCTGTCACCACTCCAGTCTTTGTCCATAATGTGTTACCTGAGGTGGTCTAAACCCACTTCTTTTCCTTTGTGGTCCACATACATTCTTCTGCATTGAAACCCTGTTGATAAGGAAAATGGGATGCATCTGGTTTTGCTCCTTTTCAACATTAGTAGACCACAAGCAGATACAGAGCTAATTTAATAGACTCTCTTGCTGGGAAGCTGGGCAAATCACTTCAGTTTAACTTTCCAGAATGTTTCCACAAGATGAGCGACATGCCTTTTGCTTGCTGTTTGAAGCATCAGATCATACGTGCTGAAACAGTGATTGCAAAGTGCCTGTCAGACACCATGAGTCCCAGTTACAAGGTGTTTCAGAACAATGGACAAGCTCAAGAAGTGGGCCCATGTGAACCAAGTTCAAGGTCCTGCACCTGGGTTGAGGCAACCTCTGGTATCAATACAGGCTGGGGGATGAAGGGA
The DNA here is from genome assembly GCF_034619465.1 of Leptosomus discolor. Taxonomy (NCBI): domain Eukaryota; kingdom Metazoa; phylum Chordata; class Aves; order Leptosomiformes; family Leptosomidae; genus Leptosomus; species Leptosomus discolor. The sequence continues at coordinate 51,408,239 of NC_141398.1, read as the reverse complement.
TTGAGAGCAGCCCTGTGGAGAAGGACTTGAGGGTACTGGTGAATGAAAAGCTGGACATGAAGAGGCAGTGTGCGCTTGCAGCCCAGAAGACCAACCATATCCTGGGCTGCATCAAAAGAAGCGTGGCCAGCAGGTTGAGGGAGGTGATTCTCCCCCTCTACTCCACTCTCGTGAGACCCCACCTGCAATACTGCGTTTAGGAGTCCAGAGGAGAGCCACAGAAATGGTCAGAGGGATGGAACACCTCTCCTATGAGGACAGACTGAGGGAGTTGGGGTTGTTCAGCCTGGAGAAGAGTAGGCTCTGGAGAGACCTTATAGTGGCCTTTCAATACCTAAAGGGGGCTTATAAGAAAGATGGGAACAGACTTTTTAGTAGGGTCTATAGCGATAGGACAAAACGTAATAGTTTTAAACTAAAAGAGGGTAGAATCAGACTAGATATAAGGAAGAAATTTTTTACTGTGAGGGTGGTGAAACACTGGCACAGGCTGCCCAGAGAGGTGATAGAAGCGCCATCCCTGGGAACATTCAAAGTCAGGCTGGATGGGACTCTGAGCCACCTGATCTAACTAAAGATGCTTACTGCAGGGGGGTTGGACTAGATAACCTTTAACGGTCCCTTCCAACCCAAACTATTCTATGAATCTACAAATTCCTTCTATTGCAATACTGATAATTATTAAGAATTTGGCCCTTATTTACTATTCTGTGACATCTTAATGCTCACCTCAAGACAGGTAGGTTTTTATCCTGTTTCTGACTTGCATCCTGAAGTTTTAAACTTGTATTTTCCCCATTTTTCTGACAAGCAGAATCATTTTAACATAAAGACATAAGTACACTAGCAGCTTAAAACAACAGCCTGACAAGGTTAAACTATCTTACCCTGCATGAAGGTCCTGAAATCGCCCCTACTTCCATATTAAAATACTGTCTGCTTCTGACTTTACATTTGGCTAAGCAGTAACATTTGCTGTTCAAAAATACGTTGGGAAGTTTATCTATAGAACTAATGATAGAACAGTCCCTGTTTCTAAAATAGTCTCCTTTTAACCTGCTTATCTCTTCCCTGACATTTCTTACTGAGCATCAGTGAGCAGGCAGCTTTGTACTGACATCTGAAAGCAAGTCTACAGCAGCAGTGTGCAAAAGGCTATGGAACAAACAGTCACATGGTTTCTATATTTTCTCTCTTTGTTTACTGCGTTCATAATGCCAAATGGCAAATTAAAAGAATGCCCTAATCCCAAAGAGTAAGGCATGCTATTTCTCCTTCCCACATGGGTGGTTGTGATTATCTTTGGGGAGTGAAGGCATTTTATACTTGTTCTTTTGATATTCAGTTCTAGTCTTTTCTCTGGAAGAGCAAATAATTTCTGAACTTTTTAGTATAAATGCTACGTAATTTATATAAATTGGATTATTTTAACAAAATGTTTAACTAAATATACAAAGATTAGCACATGTGGTCTGTAAAACCTTTGGCTTTGAACAGAGGAGGAGACAAAGGAACATGCCTTCTTAGAAATGAGCTGGGAAGGTTGATGTTACCTTGCTATGTTTGCTAAGACCTGCAGAAAAGATGTCTTCAGCCAACACTGGCATACTGCCTTTTTTCATATTTTACTACTGTGGTTATGGTCATGGAATTAAATTCTGGATGTTTACCTTCATATTTTCCAAATGCCAGTTTTTAAAATGTGTTTTTATAATACACATTATGTTACTAGAGCTGTAGGAAAATCTTTGTTAGTTGCTACTAATAAAGGGCATGTGCTGTTTAGGTTTAAGCTCTATTAAAAATGTAAAATATAGGGGAAAGAAATAAACTGAGGTGTGGAGATAAGCTTCCTCTGTCTCTCCCGTATGAATTTCTGTCCCTCATGTCCCCCATGGAAAAAGGTAATAGGGAGACAAAAGACAGGCTCCTATTGAGATGTCTAGGTCCTACCATCGCTGCTAGTAATTTCTCAGGGACAGAAGTATGGAGTTACAGCTTTCTTCGCCTACAGGTAAAAAGCAGGTGATGATTTTTTTTGCATCCTTTTAGTTTTCTTGGGATGGTCACATTGCAATTTGCTTACATGTTGCCTGAGAAGAAACAATGTGAGAGAACCAGTGCTGGGATATTGCTTTATTAGTATTGCCACTGGAGCAATATTGGGCTTTTTGGGTGTTTGAGTCTATCCCTTCATCTCAGCTTGTCACCAGTACACATTAATGTAACCAGATCCATGCACTGTGGCTTCAGAGAAACATCTAATTTGGAGGCTGCAGTATGTACTTCTGATTATAGCTAGATACTGCAGCTATAGTGGTTTTTTTTTCTTTTATTTGCCTTACCTCATATTGAAACTCCCTGGGGATGAAAGTGACTTTGCAGCCAAGTGTGGCCTGAATTAGTGTCAGAGAAGACAGGTGACTCAGGATAAGTACCCACAGAAGCATAGTCTACATGTGGAATAGGCTGTAAGATGTGATTCTGTCATGAAAATTGTTCAGGAAATAAGACGTATCAATGAAATTGTCACCATGAGATAGGTAAGCCCCCATGGTTTTCTTTCAAAGTTTGTAGCTTTTATTAGCCAGCATGTGGGGCATTTACTGTATTTGGGAGAAGGTATAAGAGTAATCCATGTTCTTCAATTTTCAAATTCTTATTTGGTAGGGTAATACTAGTTGATAATGTGCACTTAGTTTTCAATTAATTATTTTATCTTTGTTTCTTTAGTATTATTTTCCAATTATTTTGTATTTGGACATTCACATATCAACAGCTGATCAAGTAGTCCCTATAAGATCAAGGCTACTTAGTTTCTCCATTCAGTCATCTCCAAGCACAGTGCTTAAGATCTGACATGTCACATTACAAATACAAAAGAAAAGGGGTGTGTGAATACCCATTTTTAATTACTTGGTCAACGTGTACACTGGTTGTAATAAGAACTGCTGGGGGGGGTTAGCAATATGACTTTCAGGACTTAGTCTGTATTCAATAGGTAAAATATTTACAGAAATAGCTGCATCTGGAAGTAATTTTAAGGAGAAGGTAAATTTGCATCAAAATGCAATTTAATTTGTTACTTAAAGAGGTTCCAGGAATATTTTCTAAGTAGCTATTCAAACAATATCAAAAATATGTGTATACTTTCACATTCATTTAATATTTATTACAGTGCACAAAATGACTCTGCACACACAGTAGGGCAGTCATGCACTCCAAACACACTTTTAGCACATACAAAACATTTTCAAATCCCCTTTGAAAATACGTGCTGTAATTTTACTCTATGGAAACTAGTACTGTTGTATTTGGACCATGTTGTGTGCTCATGAATTCAGAAAGTGTCAGGTAAAGAAAACAATACTAAGGCAGAAAATAAAGTTCCAGCACCCATTACACAAGCCTGGAAACTGTTTTTAAAGATACTGACATTATCAGTATTGACTTTAAGGGTCCTAGCTGGTGGTGCAAAGCACAGCAGCAATAAAATGGCAGTGTTCTGTTCAAAGTCAATTTAAGTACAGACTAATGAGTCACTGAAGCACCTATTAAATGGCAGATGGTGCTTATGATTGGGAAGGAGAATGACCATTTGTTATTCTAGCAGAGGGCAGTTACTGAAGTCAAATTGGTTGTTAGGAATTAAAAGGTAAACTTAGTATCAATGACATTTGTTTTGTTTCGGTTGCAGCCTTCATGATAAGGTTGAGCAGGAGCATAATATTAATGTTAAAAGGACTTTGACTTTTTTCTTGAATAATTATGGTGCCTTCTCCAAAATCTCTCTGCCTTAGGAGGTCCCAAGATACAGAGAAGTACACAGTATTAAATGTTTTCAAGATGTATTTTAACTGAGTGGCTCCAGTCAACAGTGTTCACACTTACAAATTTTAGGATACTGTGTTTGTTTTTCATCATTTATTGTGCAAAGATTATGTAGTATAGTAATTGTGTAACTAGAGATAGGCTAGGTGTGAGTAATTCTTCATTTAATATGAAGATGCTGACTAAAAACTGGGAAATTATGGCTTTAAGTAGTAAAGAATATATTTGGAGACTCTCAGAGCCTTCTAGGAGGTATCCTCTGGGGCTCTTGATAGCTGTCCTCTCCTCTGTGAACGAACCTCCCCATCATCCTACTTTTTTTGATGCACAATGATCAGGAACTCTTAAGTCATGTAAGAAGCAGGAATGCTTTGGTGCTTAATGGGTGCATATTGCCCTGTTAGGGATCCCAGCCCATGCAGTATAATAGAATGAGAGCTGTGACTCCCTGGAGTTACCACAGCAGTGTTTGAAAGTCCAAATTTTCTGGAGTTTTTAAAAAATTGTTCTATTAAATGTTTTGGTTTGCTTTGTTTTTTAAATGCTTATGTGTTTCTGTTGACATTTTTCTTAGAGGAAAAACACTTTCCAAATACTTCTTTTAAGCATTGAGATTATTCTTCTAAGAAAATAAAGACCAACCCAAGCTTTTCTAGTCCATTTTTTACACTGAACTGCTAGTCTCGGTCTGCTACAAAAATGCTATCGGTATAAAAGTTTAGCTGGATATAAGGCAAAAAGGAGGCTGCTGAAGACAGATGTATTAAAATCAATATATTTTTATCTGATACTAGTGGCTTGGTTTTGTATTTCCTGGATACCAGCAACAGGGGCCTGGAAGAGCAAAAGGAATTAAAAAGCACCCAGTAAGCTAAGATTGGAAGTAATTTTTTTTTTTTTTTTTTACATGCTGTGAAGGTTTCTTGTAAGCAGCACCGGACTGCGAGTGAGCCAGGTCAATCTGTTTGGCTTGTACCTGTTTTACAATGCTGTCTGTTCATTGACTTTTGTGGGGTTACTAAACAGAGAAAATGAGGGGAAATATACCTGTAATGTCCTGTGGGGGTTTTTATGATAGCTTAAGGAATACAGTGGGAATGAGCCCCCATACTTTTCAGGTACCTTTACATATTTATTTCTGCTAATGAGATGTATTGTTGATAACAACATAAAAACCTGAAAGATAAATTATCTTCTTAATTCAGACAAAATCAAATACAAATAATGAAAAAAAAATCTGGCAATACTAAGATGACATCTCTTTTCAGCAATGGAACTAATACCAGTCTCATTCAGCAGCATGACTGCTTGAAAGTTAGTCTTGTTATTCTGAAGTTGATAATATGCATTAGGGCAGACTTTAATCCTCCTTTCTTCTCTTTCTAATAAGAGTAGTTGCTTGTTTATGTATACAGTGTCCCTAAGTACATTCCTCCAAGTTCTCTTCTTCAGTGAAATACATAGCAAAAATGTCTGCAAAGGTTAACAACTTAAATGTACAATTCTATGTTTAATCTTCCCTTTATATGTGATGTCAGTGGCTGGAAACCCGGCTATACTTCAAGGAAATGGTTAGGCTATTTCTAGAAGCAGGTGGGATAAGCTCTAACATAGAGGATTTAATCTTGAGTAGTGCTGAACATTGACAACTTCCACCGAATCATCTAGAATTCAGAATGTCTTTGTGTCACGTTTCTAATCATGATTATCTGAATTCATCTCTGTAATCTGGAGTTGCTTTTAATGCGAAGGAATGAGTTCTGAACCAATCTCCAATTCTACGTAGGGTTATGGTCTACTCAGCTGACCTCAGCACTTGGTACAGGAACCATTCAAGTTTCTTGTTTTTTAATAAACTCAAACTAGAAAGTTGTTATAGTATAAAGATGGTCAGAATAAAATTTGAACAATAGATACCACTGCACTTTTGAAAAAAATTGCTTTGGGGTAAGTTTATGGTTCATGGTTCATGCTTATCTGAATAACCACCATCAACCTTGGATCGGGTCTAAATAAAATCTCAGTGTAATTAAACAGACAGGCATATTACACAGGTGGCTGCTCAGGTGACAGGATTACTACACTTATAAAGGTCATGTGGAAGGAATTAATCTTATCCCCATCCCTGCAGAAAACATTTGTTTGTAACATCACTGACCATCAGACGACAAGGTGAAGCAGAAACTTGAACTGATGGACTGATAGGTGTCACGTTTCCATGATTTATTGGTGTTTTTCCACAGACTACATCTTAGGCAAAAAACATAGAAGAAAACTCTGAATGATGTCACAAAAAGATCTTAGTCCATTTAATAATATAGTGTGACCAAGACTCCTTGGTATGCGTAACATGACTTTTTGGTTCTGCTACAGTAGTGTACCAATATAATTTCTCAAAGATGTGGTCCCTATATATGTTTTATATTAAGAGGATGCACAGAGAAGACAGGATATCCAGCATAAAAGGAGGTAACTTTTAATTACAATTTATTTACTCTAGCTATTGAGTTAACAATTCTGTGCATAGCAAACAGTGAAAGAAAGACATAGGCAATTACCACTCCTCCTAATGCGGAGAAATGTGGCTTTAACCAAATCTTGAATGAGACTTTACATTGTACCTTTTAGCATGATGCTAGTCCAATGAAAAATTAGTCTGTTCAAAACAGTACAGATGACTCACTGTTCAGAAGGAAAGATTTTATATATGTATGTATGTTTGCTGTATCGTGAATCACTATGGAGAGGGGGAAAAAGAACACGAATAATTACAGGCTGCTCCTATAACTCTTCATAAGAGTGAAAAGACCTCACAAGAGTCTTGTAAAACTTTCTGTAGTATCCAGGTCTGAAGAGCAAGGAAATGGAGATCCTGCTTCTTTGTTACTGGTGTCACTACTTAGACATCAGTATTACGAGAAATAACAGTGACTTTTTTTGTAATAAATATTCCTCTATTGGGAAATGTGGTATCTGAATCAGACAAAGTGCAAAGAACAAACTCAGTTCTACAAAATGGGGAGAGTGTGTATGGTTCAATATTCTGTTAGTGTGCAGCTGTATGTGCAAGAGATTTATCTCACCCTTTCGAAGTCTACATCATTAACCTCCTACAGTGTTATCACCTTGTTTTCATAGGATCATAGAATGGTTTGGGTTGGAAGAGACCTTAAAGATCATCTAGTTCCAACCCCCCTGCCATGGGCAGGGACACCTTCCACTAGACCAGGTTGCTCCAAGCCCCATCCAGCCTGGCCTTGAACACTGCCAGGGAGGGGGCAGCCACAGCTGCTCTGGGCAGCCTGTGCCAGTGTCTCACCACCCTCACAGTAAAGAATTTCTTCCTAATACCTAATCTAAATTTATTCTCTTGCAGTTTAAGACCATTACCCCTTGTCCTACTAGGGGTAGGCCACAGATCCTACTAAAGTCTTTCTTTCTCATAAGCCCCATGTAGGTACTGGAAGGCCGTGACAAAGTCTCCTCACTCAGAGCCTTCTCTTCTCCAGGTTGAACAACCCCAACTCCCTCAGCCTTTCCTCATAGGAGAGGTGTTCCATCCCTCTGACCATTTTTGTGGCCCTCCTCTGGACTTGCTCTAACAGGTCCATGTCTCTCTTGTGCTGAGGACTCCAGAGCTGGACGCAGCACTACAGGTGGGGTCTCACAAGAGCAGAGCAGAAGGGGAGAATCACCTCCCTTAACCTTCTGGCCACGCTTCTTTTGATGCAGCCTAGGCTACAGTTGGCTTTCTGGGCTGTGAGCGGACACTGCTGGCTCATATTCAGTTTTTCATCCACCAGCAGCCCCAAGTCATCCTCTGCAGGGCTGCTCTCAATCCATTCTCCACCCAGCCTATATCTGTGCTTGGGCTTGTCTTGACACAGGTGCAGGACCTTGCATTTGGCCCTGTTGAACTTCAAGGTTCGCACACGCCCACCTCTCCAGCCTGTCCAGGTCCCTCTGGATGGCCTCCCTTCCCTCCAGCGTGTCAGCCACACCACACAACTTGGTGTCACCTGCAAACTTGCTGAGGTTGCCCTCGATCCCACTGTCCATGTCACTGACAAAGATGGTAATCAAATCCGTACCTCTCCAATTTAGCAATAACAAGCTGACTGTGGACAGATGTCTTACAAAGTTATGGGGCTCAGCTCTCCTGGAATCATAGTCAGATTACTGTTCATGGTGCAAACTCCTGGAGCAGGTTCATAGTGTGCTTTAGGGACAAAATCAAATCAAACTTTTTATGATCCAGAAAGAGTATCTATGGTACAAAGGACTTTTTTGTCCACTGTTACAGTGGATTAGAGTCATATCACAATATTATGATCCAAATATCCCATTATGATATGAATCTGTGTCTGATTGTTCACCTGAAATTTCTGAATATTTTAATTCAGCTGGCTCTTGCTGAGACCTTAGCTTGTTCAGAGAAGCTGTAATTAAAGCGTGCCCCTGCTGTTTACCCAGTGTCATTGGTGTGGATTAGTCAACATTGCATGGCAGTACTGTGCCATTTGCTAGTATGGCTGGAAATGGGGTGAGAAGAGAGCTGGGTAACCTGCACAAACAGGATTTTCTATGGAGGATGCCTCAAGATGATGTACAATACACCCAGGCCTCCTTTGTGCTGCACCTTGTTTATCTACATGCAGCAGACATCTCATTTTGGTCCTCTGGGCTCACATTGTTTGAGACTCACTTTGCATAAAAATTTAAAAAGGAAGTAAAGAATAGGGCCCTCCATATTTCATGCTGATATCACAGCAGTGTAAGTTCAATTAAATAGAATAACTCTTGATTTAGGCCATGATTCACCCACTTTCAGTAGACAGCCATTTTAAGCATATGAATAAGGCAACTACTCATAGGATGATGGCTCATATACTCAGTCAAGCATGCTTTTAAAAACTTAGCTTAACCGAATGTTTCAATGTTGTGAACTGAGATCATATCCATATTTCTCTGCCCAGTAATAGAGTAGGTTTTTTTATTGGAAGGGACATTCTGTATTTAGAATAGAGAGTAGCTGGGATCATAAATTTGTACTTAAAAGATTATTTCCTTAATTTAATGCTAATGGTATAAATATTTGGAAAGTTAATGCTCTTTTAGTCTTTGTCAGTGATCAGAGACCATATCTATTATAATGTTCTACTATTTCTTTTCACAGGGGTTTTTATCGTTTGACTTTATGCTGCATATGGAGTCCTACAATATATAGTCTACAGAGTCCTACCATATGTGCCACAGAAAAGTTATTAATAGAAGCAATCTGCTTCTATTTTCAGGCATGGAAAAGGAAATTATCAGTAACTGGACAGTAAATGTTATTTTAGACATCCTGAAATGCAATGGAAGAAATAACATATCTTAGAAAACTTTCTTACCTGATTTTAATCTTCTGATTTGCTTAGAAATAACAACAAAAAAATTCTTCAAAATAGATTAATAGAGTAAGATACAATTAATGTATTAAAATGTTATTAAAATACATGTGATTACCCATATGAAACATTAAATTGACTAGGAATATATAGCACCTAAACAAGAAATAAGGAGAATTCATTCTTATTCCCCTAGTACCATTAAAGACTTCTTTCAGCCTTATCAAAAGTCATGTAGCAGAAGAATTTAAGGGAAGCCTGATCATTCCTGATACTCCTGGGAGGAAAAAAAAAAAGCAGATATTTTCAAATCTTCTATATGTAATAGGATTTAAAAGGGACAATTTCGCAGGTTGACCTATTTTGTAAGTTAGGGGTATACCTATAGATTGTATCGCAGAACACCATTTAGAGTGTATAAAACTGCCTGTAACATCACATAATACTACCGTATACTTTTTTTTCTCAGCTGGTAGTAAGTATCCTACTGTGCTAGGCTAATTTATTTCAGGAAAATATTGCCTTGTACAAGCTTGATACATCTCAAGTGGTAAGTACACCCACATAAATTTACTTTTGGACCCTTAAGTCAAAAGAAAGAGTAAAGGAGAAAAACGCTGACTTCTTTCTAAAAGGCCTAATTCTAACCTACCATGGTTTCTGATTATTTTTATTTACGGTTTCAAATAAAATGTTGTTTCTTTTTAAGACTCAGTTTTAGAAAGAAAAGCCACGTTCATGTTTTAAAGCAGTAGACATTTTTAAGGAATCTCAGCTAACACATTCATTAGATAGGAGAGTGAGCTCGCTCATGTCAGTGCTGTAGTGAATAGTCATTGTAACATCTCATCCATAAACTAGACTGATGATAGTTCTGTAGGCACAAGGTAGATAACTGAAGTCTAATATTTAAATATCCCTGTGAAAGGTAAAAGGATTTCAGGTTGAAATAGAAGTTCATTTATACTGGAAAACTGGAAGCAGCAATTTTATCAAAACAGCACATTAAAGAAGAAAAATTATTGTAAATACTGTTTTTTGAAAATATAATTATTAGAGCTGTATGGAAATGCTTATGTTTACTAAAAGGTGAATGATGAGAGAATGATATGTGGAAAAATAATTTTTAAAGCCAGCTATGCCTGTTGTCTGGCTCAGTGTCAGGAAACTGGCTTAATTGCATCCTTGGTATAAACTAAATTAAAACAATTGACTAAATTTAATTGACCATTCCCATGATATAAAGCAACAAAATCCGACAGTGGGTGAATGTTTTTGATTTCTCCTGTTTTCATATAAGTACTGGACACTATTTTAATCTATCAGTATTATCCTGATGTCTTTCAAATAAATTGTTTTTGAGGAAAAAATATTGGTTTACCCAAAAAGAAGAGTAATACTGCAGTGCATGTCCTGTACCACAGTTAGTCATTAAAGCAGTAGATCTGCAAGTATATATGTGTGTGTTGCTTTGAATTTTATTCAAGTAGCGTCAAGCACATGTCTAAATGTCAGCGTATCAGGGAAGGAGCAATATTAAAGTTGCCTTTATTAAAGCAATCTATCAGTTTTAGTTCTGATTCATTCTTTAATACACACCAGATTGTACAGGAGAGCTCTAATCATTGAAAGCTGTGATAGAAGAGGTTTGATAAATTCTGCTGTGGGTCTTTAAAATGTCGTGCTCAAATATGGATGGCACCTCTCAGGTGAGGAGTATCCAGGTCTTATCTTAGCCCTGCCTTCCCTGGTGGCCTGAGCTAGGTCAGCCAGGTGGCTGGGGTGCAGGACATGCACTCGCTGGCAGAGAGGTGGTATGGAGAGTGAGCTGGGGAAAGTCAGCTCTCCAAATCCCTCAGCATATGTTTAATTTCTTAAATTAAAGTTGTTCCTTTGACCTCAATAAAGCTCTTCTGCAGCATGAAGTGTGGCAGGAGTATACGCCTTTGCAGGACTCTGACCTCCACTCTATTTTTAATCAAATAAAATGAAAGACTTTTCTGCAGTTTTGTTGTTGTTAATTGCCTCCCAGACATAGAAACATAGTTTTGCATTTAGTCATTCAAATATTCGAGATGTTGGAAGCAAAAATAATCAGGAAACCTTTACTGGGTTCATTTTCTTAATTTCTTTGAACGCATCCATCTGTCAAAATGTTCTTGTGCAAAACACGTAACATGAGGTACAGGTTTTGAATTCTTTCTGTACGTATTTTGCTAATTTGTACAAAATTCACTTAAAAAATAGGACTGACTTTTCCTTTTTGTGTTTTTTTTTCAAGTTAGTACATCTTTAATGAAAGAGGAAATCCAGCTCTTGGCTACAGTCGAGTCTAAGGGAAAACTTAGTGGCTTCATCAGCGCTTCATCATTGTATTTACCAGCAGGGCTGAGATGGAAACCATTTTGCTACCATGTGATTCTTGGAGGCATTAAACTTTTTTCTTATTCCCAGCCTCAGGACAAACCCCCAAAGTACTCTTTGTTTTCATCAGGGAAGTTGAGGGGGAGTGAAAAGGAATCTCATCAAGCAGTGGTTCCAGAAGCTAGAGCAACTGGATCCAGATCCATCCATATTCCAATATGGAATATTCCAACTAAATTGAAATGGGTCTGAATTACGAAAAACAAGTGAAAAAACCATAACATTCACCTTTAAGCTCAGTGCTTCAACCATCCAAGTAGCAGGCATTTTAGGATGGCTTGCTTTTGGGGCTTAAAAATTCCTGAGCTGTATTCGGGTCTCTTCTCCAGTGTTGCCACTACCTGACATTTCAACATATAAACAAAAAAGCACGTGTGGACATAGAGAAGACAAAGTATCCCAGATAAGGGGGATTACATTGCAGCATAAATCTGTCTATTCAGGTTTTTAAGAATTCAACATCTAAAATGGCAAACAAAGGGGTTTTTTTTAAAAAAAAAAAGCTAATTACTGTAGGCAAAGCTTGACATAGGGAAAGGGTGTGCTGTACTGCAAATTTATAGATTTTTTTTTTTTTAAATAAAATAATCATGCTTCTAAAGAGGCTATAAAAATTGTGTCACACAGTTAAACTTAGGTCTAAAACAAGTTGTTGTTTCTCCAGGTAAGAGCCAGTAGACGGATATGAAATTAAGGATTCATGTCATAAAGTATTCTTATCAAAGAGGAAATAGAGAATTGCTTAAAAAAACAGCCAAACAAACAAAAACCCCACCAACTAAATGCAGTTCTCTTCCAAAATCAATGCAATTATTTGTTAGTTTGTTCTGCTGTAAATCGGAAGAAGATAAGGCTCAGAAGCAAGTTCATACTGGTTCTCTAACTTACAGATGGGTGTCTTCCACAGATGACAGAGATCCATGATACTGCCAGTCTTAAATTTTAGCACAAATTCACAAGCCAGGATTCAAAATTATATGAAATTTAATAAATATCTTTTATTTGTGCCTTTGAGTTTCATCTAGTTTACATTTTGAACTTTTCCCTGTATGTCCGTAGCTAGATCCTTGATTTCTAATAGAAGTGAGATTCCAGCATAATCATTCCTCTCCAAAAGGTAGAATGGGTCAAATGTTAAGCAAAATTTCAGCTATTCCTTTGATAAATTTACAGAATTTAGAATTAGAATGATGCGTTAGAATTGATCACTTTCTTTGGAAAACTAATTCTTACCTCCATTCTGCTCTGTTGAAAGTTCTGTGTCTATGTGACATTAAGTTTATTATTTTAATGATTTCTTAACTGATGAACTGTTACGTGCTGAGAACTCCAAACCAGGGTTGAATTTATTAGTGATCCATGTAACCTACCTTTCTTGTTCTAGTAGTAGATAACTGATATATCTTATTTTTATGGCTCCTGAAATTAAGTAAAATAAATCATCAGTGGAGGAATTGTTTGGCTTTGGTTTTGATTAGTTTAGAGAACTATCCTGTGCTTGTTCATGTTTTTGCCACGGTGTGATTGTGTCTCACAGAAACTGCCTGTAATTATTTTGTTTTCAAAACAGTCTTGATCCTGCAAACATACCATACATTCTCATGAAATGATGCAGACACTCTCACAATACCAAATTCTGGTTTTGTTTTCCCCATAGTATAGCAAGAACACAATTCCCGACCAACAGCCTTTTAGATATTCATTCCATTTTACACATTCAATGTATCCTGCTGACATTAAGCGTGTGTTAGTATTTCCAAAAACAGGGCCTAAATCTGCTGACTCTACAGAAAAGAGCAGGACTTGTCCTGTGATCTTAATAATATTTCATAAATAGTATGCAGCTGAATACAGAATTATAAAGATGGGCGTACGTTTAGCAATAAAGGTGCTCTGCCTTCTCTGCCATAGAGATAGGGATGGAAATAAGCAGTATTAGGAATTTCAGCTGGGTTTTTTTTTCTGTTCATCCTTGTGGAAATTATAAAGGATAAGCAAAGCATAGGTATTAAAATGCAGTTAGTGTTCTTCATCCATTATTAACCAAGTGACCTTATTAAGCCATTTTCAATGTCATGTAAAATATTTTAAAGATCTGAATAGTTTTGGCAGCTTTTCTCACAGAAATAGTTAAATTCAAGGAAGAGTACAGAAAACTGCTAAACTGTATTGCTTTGGTTATCCAATCTCAGCAAGGATTTATTCCCTGAAATGGATGGGATTTTGCTGGATTATGTTAGTACCAGGTGCAGTTTTAATTAAACCTCTATCCTGCTGTTGGGAAAGAAAGCTTTACAGTCAGTGAATTAAAAATAGGCCTTTCCTGGGGGGGGTGGGCAGAGGAGGAAGGGTGGAGGTGATGCTTTGAGATGCAGGAAGATTCCCACCAAGCATGGCACAGAAGAACAAACCGCTACTTGAGCATCTTAGGGACTTTTCACTCCGTCTTCCTCAGGCACAGCTCCTTGCTGAAGTCAGCAATCCCCATGCTGCAGTTTTGTTCTTGAAGTAACTCAGAGGGAAGTTGTTAGTATAAGGGATGTTTTTATCCCTCCTCTGATTGCCCTCCCCTTCTCTGCTTCAGCCCAAGAACCCCTGCATTTGGCTGTAGAGTTTGAGAAGGGAACAGCTGGCAGCAGGGGGTGATCAAAAAGTGCATGCTGCATCTGGACCTACAGGTCTTCTCTGGCCTGTTCATCCACTCCATCCTCCATCTGCAATTTCAGCAGTGAAGTCAGAGGTGGTTTGCTTCATGAATACTCCAGCTCTTCCCTTGAATGGAAATACCAAGTGGCATGTAGATTTTGTTTCAATGCTTTCCTTTTTGCTCAGTCTTTCATGTGACTTCCGTGGATGCAAATAGAGAGTCAGTCTTCCTATGATACCCAAAGTAAAAAATCCTAGAAAACTTGATGTAAAACAAATGTGATTGTATAGACATAATTTTATCTTTGATGCTTGCCCCTTCCAGCACAAAACTGAGTTTAGAGTGCCTGAATGCTTCAAAAACTCTTGAAATCAAGCCTACAAAATACTGACATTTATTAATGAGGAGAATATTAAAAATCTTTGTTCAGACAAGAAAGACCTGAAGTTACCACCCGGAATACTAATTTGCCTTTACAATATTCACAACATCCAAACTCCTGTCAGAATTTGTCTGTGGTTTGTTCTTTTGGGCTTGACATCTGCTCTGCATCATACTCCTCAAATGAATACTGTATTAGCAGATATTTAAGCATAGTCATTCAAAAAGAAAGGTAAAAGCAGAAGCAGAAAAGCAGGCAAAATGCTCATGACTGCAGCGCTCACTTCAAAGGCTGGAGACCTCCTTGTTCATGTTGGTGGAAGGACAGGTGAGAGCAGTGTGAGTTTAAAGGGGGCACAGTACAAGCCGGCAGAAAAAAGAGTGAGTCAACTCCCAATTTCTCTGGTTAAAACGAAAATGCTCCTTAATCGGTGTTACTCTTGAAGGCAGAATGTTACTTTGGGAGTGAAATAATAAAGGCATGTTAGTTAATTATTTACCTTGTAATTAAAACTGAACCAATTACTAACCAAGTCAGGATCTGTAAAATTTAACTAAGAATTTAATTTACAACTCATTTTCTGAGGGCTGAGTATAAAAAATCCTTTCATCACTGTTTTGGTTTTGAATGTGTTTTTAGAACATAACATGTGCTGTTTTCTAGAACCCTTGAAACTGATCTAAAAAGAACTGGACAGTCTGTTAATGAAATCTCTGGGAAGGTAGAAGGTATATTGATGCATATTTGCACCCTAAGTCTTTGTTCTTGAGGACTTGGCCATTCAGAGTCTTGCTCTGATACTTGAACAACTCAGCTTTTGAGTAAATGTTATGCAGACCTGCATGGATACTTTAGCTCTCCAGTATCTTGAAAAAACAGTGAATAAGAAACAGATCTGCAGGAGGCATTATTTTCTCACTCAGTGCTGTCTACTGCTTTATTTTTGTGCTTATTTCACTTCTTTGCTATAGCATAGATTTTTAGTATTATCTTTTGAATTGCTACATAAGAGAGAAAAAGAAAGAAAAATAGTTCTGCAGGTAATGGCTGCATGTGGATGCATTCATTGTGTATTTATCATACATATCAATTGCGTGTCTACTTGCACAAGTGAAAGCTTATTGGTAACAACAAAAAAGTAGAGCAAAAACAGCCTAGTGGTGTAGTTTCTGTTTTGTCTACTTACTACAGATAATGACTTCATATCTGCTGCAGAGGATCAAGATAAGCAAAAAATTTCTTATTATTGATAAAGACTAATGAGTTCTGTGGGGTTTTTTTTTCTCTAACCAGTTTTTCCTTATTGAATTTAATGGACTACCACAGTGCTGTGGACTGTGAGTTGTAAACCCTGCATAGAGATGTCAATTTGTTGAATAAAATGTTTTCATTAGTGTTTTTCAAAATCATGGAAACTTTTCCGTTGCTCATATCTTTCACCTAACTTGTTTTCCTTGAGATCTCTTGTGCCAGACTTCTAAGAAGATTTTCTATATGGGACTGGGCGGGAAGGATAAAGATCCAAGAACTCTCTGAATAGTCAGAGGGCAGAAGAGCATATGCAACAATACTCCATAGCCAAAAAGATTTCCATTGGAAAAATGACTATGGAGTAAAAATGAGAGGTGGCTGTCAGATTGCGTAAGTTTTTTCTTTTTTCTCCATATGCAGATTAGCTAAAAATCTTCCATTCCCTTTCGCCTTGCAAAGGCAACAGTACCCCTGACATTCAAGGAGAGAGTAATTTAATTTGCTATGCTGTCTTAATCAGGGACTTATGTGCAGCAAAATCTGACATTTTTATCTAGACTATATTATGTAAAGCAATGAGCTGGGGGACCAGGTTCATGTTACAACTGTTGACAGCTAATGTTTTTCGGTAAGTCATGCAGCAGCAGAGGAGTGCCACTTTTCCGTTCCCACCGTACTGCTGAGCCACTGCTGCAAGGGTGACAATGTGTAACAATGGAGGTTGGAAAGATAAAATTGAAGTTGACATGAAAAGCGTGTGACAAAGAAGTCCTACAACTGAGATACCCATAGCTGAAAAATCTGTGAGAAAATTGTTCAGCACCTGGCTGATACCCAGGGTTACATTATTCTTTTCATTGAAGAAGGTTGGTGAGCACTGCCCAATAAATTCCAGTGGCAGGCCTGTAATGAAGTGAAGCTGATGTAAGTTGGCATGGTTTTAAAATTCACCGTATGTTCTAGTTCAGTTAAGATGTATTTTTGTTGCTTTATGCTTTTTGCATCCTTGACCTGCAAGAGTAATAAATAGGGCGTGTTCTCTTGCAGTTACCATTGCAGTGCCAAGTGCACTAAACCGCTGGGGCCTGAATACCTGCGGTTAGAAATGCAAAGGTTGTTCTTTGGCTGTCCAAAATCAAGCGATGCTCCTGACTTCATAGTGAGTTCAACAAGCTTTGTAGCCAACCAAAAAATGTGCCACAAAGTGAAGCATTTTCAACATAGTCATGTCTAATGCTAGTCACAGCTTTTCTAGATCGTCACTTCACCTAAAAACGTATGGGAACCCAGGCCTGAGCACAGAAGTTACGTGCTCATTTTGACCTAGCCAGTTTAATTAACATGGCTATATTTCTTACTACCCAAAGCTCCTGAAAGCTCTTTGTTAAGCATAATGCATTACAATAATCCAATTTAGATGTGACAAAAATTACTGTGCTTCTGCCAAGGCATCTACTGAACTGAAGACTGTCATTCCCAAAGTAAGGGTCACAACCTTCAATGGGACTGCAAGCCTAACAGTAGTGTAATTACGTATGGTAGTGTAATGAGGCTGATGGAAGTGGGACTTACTGCCTGAAACAAGCTGAGGAGATTTTTATGGGTCTGACTAGACTATTCTGAGCAGGAGCACTTGCTCTTCAAATCTTGTTCTTTCTCCAGCCTCTGTTTCGGACCTTAGAGAAGCTTTTTTTTAGCAGGGTGCAAAAATTAGTATTTTCAAATGTATTCTATTTATCTCAGTCTCTGAATCTGCTAAATTTTTGTTCGGATTAATATTTTCTTCAGCTCCTGTGATAATGGGAAGTATTAGAAAAAAATCTGTAGGCTCCTAATTGGTTTCCAATGATTCATTCAGACAGCACGTTTATAAATAGGAAAAAAAAAAAAGAGAGGGGGGGAAAAGAAAACAAAAGAGAGGACAGTCTTTAGAACATAGGCTGCCCATTTTACCCAGTGGCCAGAACATTTTTGTGGTACATAATTAGCATTATTTTGTTGGTGAAGAACTTGTTGTTGAAGTAAATTTCTTCGCCTGCTTCCTGCCTTGTAGTGCTAGAACCCTTAGTTCATTTTTAAGTTAAACAATGTTGCTCCCCCCTGGATTCGGAACAGTGCATTAGAGAAATCTTACTTGCAGATAAGCAATGGGCATTTTTTCTCTCTTTTTATTTTTTACTTCTCTGTTCAACATCCATGTCATAGAGCTCAAGGACAGTTGACATAATTTACTATTTCAATTTTTAGAATAGTTCTGGAGTTCGGATGCTTCTTTATGCAAAGAGGGAGTCAAATAGTCCATTGTAATGCTAGAGATCATGTGGTAAATTATAAATTAAGTGGTTGTCCTGGAATGCACGGACATCACCTTTGACTGCAACTGCAGATACAGTGAGGTCTCTACCTGTACATTGTCTCTGTATAAAATTAAGAGTACTAAAGTAAATTGCAGCATAATACAAGTAAGTATTACCCTACTTTTTTTAGACTACATATTAGCAATCTTTTATCAGACACTGGGTTATTGATCACTGTCAACTCACTATACTCTCCTTTTCAGTAAAGAACAGTGATGTTATGCAATGTTACTATGTAGATCACGCCTTGTTTTTTCTAGTCCTATTTTGAGAAAATACATCTGAGTAAAACTACAGTTTTGGTGATGCTAAGTCTTCCCCCAGCAGTTAACATTTTGTCTATATTTATGTGACATGACTTTACACTTTGTGGTTTTGGCAGATGGAGGAATGATTTTCTTCACATTTTTCATATGGTGAAGAATTTACAGGAGCTAGTTTAGCAATAGCAAGCAGAGGAGGCTTTGATTTGTTTACCTAACATATGTGTCACATATGAAAGCCAATGTCCTTCCACTGTAATTGTTAATAACTAGCTGTTACAAATGGATTTGTGCCAACACAAAATCCACCACCACAATTAGCAGTGATACGAACTTCAGCTGGCAGCAGTAGTGAAGGCAGTAAAGATTAAATGACTGTGTGAACTGTCCTTCCAAATTAAAACTGATGTACGTTGGCAAAAATTAAGGAAACTCACGCCACTGTTACCCCTTACGCTCTGTTCTACTCTGGTAATAATTAGAGAAAATGCTGCTGTCTTGGACTCACTATTTTTCATGTGACATAGATTCACTCCATTAGTGACAAGAATCTGAGTATTCATATCAATAAAACATCTCAAATTACAAAACCCTATAGATTACTTTCAAATGCTTGAGGATACAAATAACCTTTTGAAGAAGGTTGTTTTTAGAGGCATTTGTCAGTTAGGTGCCTGTTACTGACTTCTAGTTGGTGTTGCACATGTACTTCCAAAAAGTCTGCTTGGCAATTCCACTAAATGACATCCAATAAATTAATTTCTTTTCTGGATGGATCTTCCAGGAGTTACAAAAACTCTGCAAAATAATATTCATGGTAATACTTCTATAGCATAGAATATGATCTTGGTCTAGAGCAGGTTATTGTCAGAGCTGCAATAACAAACCCTCCCCCTTTTTGTGAACGATAGCTGAATTAACTAATCCCTGTACAACCAAATGAAAAAAAATAGTATAATGAGGATTTAAATAAATATTTTATTGTACAATATTAACTTATAGAATACGTTATAGATTAGCCCAAGTTTCTTTAGAGTGATTCACAGTTTATTGTCTCAGTGTCCTTCCTATATGACGTACTTTCAAAGTACATGTAATTTTCCACCGTTTAAATGAACCTCTAGCAATGCACTAGAGCACCTCAGGAATATTTTAGGCTTAAGACCTGTCCAAACCTAACCTTTGCATTCATGAACACGGTAAAACATCTGACTTGTATATCAGTGTATGCAAAAAGCACAGCTGTTAACCATGACCTTGAAGAGGCTTTGCAGCCACAGTTATGTTGCAGCATTAAGAGTAACATTTTTGTAACCTTTTGCACTTCGTGAAATGTTGTATCTTAAACTCCGGGTTTGCATCCCATTCCTTGTATTTATTATGCACAGAATTAAATCTCCCAAGTCAATCAAACATCTCAGTCCTTTTACTGGTCATTCTGAAAGCACAGGGCAACCAAAAGACAGAAGCTTTGCAAACATATAGGGCCACCACGTAGTTTTGCCAGTAACTTTAGCATGTGCATGAATAGGAGTGTACCAAATGTATGCATATGGATTTGGATGCTCTTTCTGTAGAGTTTTCAGGACTAAAGCAATTGCTTTGGTGTTGACAGTTTAAAGCTTCCATGTAAATAGATGCCTGGTGCCATGCTCTGACAGTGGTTAGACATTCCAGAGATGATAGTTTGCCAGGAAGCAAGGCTAGTAAAAAAAAGTCAAATCCAACTAAAATGTATCATCAGGTAAATGTGAGTGTTGGCAGCAGGACAGAATTATTCACTTTAGACTTCACTCAGGACATGGAGTAAACACCTCTCTCCGTAAGAAATGTGACCTGTTACCAGCAATATATTCTAAACTGTGCATCTAACCAGTTAGGCGCACCAGCAGCACATCAGGAGACACCAGTTCTACAGAGCATTACCTATGCAATTCAGATGTGATTCTCCCCCAGTGCTGATGGTTCCTTGATGAGTGCCCAAGCACTGGGCTAACCCAATGGAGAGTTGTTTGTTCGAACTCAGGGAAGCTTAGTGTAAGGTGTAACAGCTGATGCAATTTGCCTGTTGTATGGGAAGGGTCAGCCCCTACAAACTCATGGACAAAGAGGGCTCCCCAGCAGCTGGAGCAATCTCTTTAAAGAACTAGACTTGGGCAGGGACAGTAGAAAGAGACAGAAGAGCATATGTTTTACTGGGTTTGAGAAGTGAGTTTATGGATGAATTTAAAGACAATGTAGCCTATGAAGAGGAATTTATAAAGCAAATGCGTAAGACCAAGTTTTTCATTGAGCCATGATTGCTCTTTGACTTCATGAATAGCAAATAGGGAAAAATCATGGAAGCACATTAATTATAAACACAGTAAAATGAACATGGAAACTTTAACAGCACTGAAGGCCACTATACACCACAACTGAAGCCAACAGTTCTTTCAAACAGCCTTGCCAGCCTGCTTTGAATTTCTTGAAACTACTAGAATGTATCTACAGGACTGTGACTAGATCAGAAAATTACACTGCTCCCAGAAAAGAAAAAACAAACAAACAAAATCCCAACCACCAAACCCAAACCCAACCTCTGCATTTGCTTATTGGCTGTAAGCCAAGACCTGCAAGCCAGGAGAGGACTTAAAAAGTAGGACATTGCAGGCTTCAATTTATCAGTATAGACACAAGACATCTATCTAACTAAAGGCATTATACAGAGGCCTGTTCCTGCCAGAGCTGATGAGAACCAGGTTGAAGAAGAATAATACGAAGAGTCAAGGCACCCTTCCCCTATGAACTGTTGAAGTAGAGTGTTCGTAAAAGCAGGATTTACTTCTTAAAGAAACTATCTGCTAACTGACAGAGGATATTCCTGATTTATCTGGTTCCAGAACTTTATCACGTGTAAAGCTGCATAGTCTGTATATAATGTTTTGTACAGTGAAAAAAGATCAGTATGAAAATACTGTTCTCTCACTCTATCCATACTCTGAGAAAAGCACAGTTTATTATAACAGGAAATAATACTTTATTATAAAATCTGCATGTAAACAAGTAACAAATTAATTGAATAACAGTTAATGGAAGTGCAAATTAACTTCATAAAATGATATCTGTTCTGTATTTAATTTTATATATATATATAATTTGTTTTCTCCCATTCTAACGTGGTTCTACTCCCCCCTCCCCACATTTAAGTTTAAAAAGATTTATCATTGCTTGCTTTGTACTAAAAAGAATGTACGAGCCTGCGTACAAGTTTAAGTTTTGCTCTGCAAACGAGACAAATCTATGGTGATACTTATCATCATCCTTTCTTATCTTTGCATCTCTGGTATCCACAGGACAAGAGGATATATAACATATATACACAGTGAAAGTGTGGGCATGTCAAGCCACTTAAAGTTAGTTCATTTACTTGCACACATTGAAACTTAAACCATTTATCAATGAAGCAGATATTGTAGAGTAACTTCCAGACTTGCTTGCGCACCTTAAGGCATTAATGAGTCTCATTTGATAAGTCATTCTTGTTATCACCATGAGGATCATCTATACACTTCTCATAACAGTCAAATGCTTGTTCATCACCCACGTGCAACATCTGGCCTTGCTGAAAGCTTCTAAAGCACAGATAAATCATGGCAAGACTTTGATTTTGCTTTGAAAGCCATCTTCTTGTTGTTCTTTGCCACAATTCTCCCAAGGAATCGCTTTGCCTTTTTGCCTATGCTTTCTCTTCTTTTTGTGTTGGCCATTCTCCTGGCATTGTCTTCTTTACTGTCTTTGCGTAGTCTGATTTGCCGAACAATACCTTCAAACAGGTCCTTGACATTGTGATGAAGAGCAGCTGAGGTCTCGATGAATTTGCAGTCAAACACAACAGCACAGGCCCGTCCCTCTGCATGGAAAGACAAAAAGGGAGATGAGTGGAGATGGACATTTTCTCTTCATATATACTGGCAGAAAAACAAAACAAAAAAGGACTTTTAAGTAAGAAAAGTGACCTTCAATGCCATGGAAGAGCTTTGCTACATGGTAGGAAAGTCCAAATTTGCACTCATGGTTTTGCCCCCTTACTCTTCTTGGTTTTGTTGTGGTATGGTCAGAAATCTCATTTGACCAATGGTACTCAATATAAGGCAACAACAGTCCTCTAAGCAGAGGACTAAAGAGCTAAAGCTGATGTAGGAGAGGCACTTGGACGCATGCTTGCTGTTTGATAGGAAACAGTATGAGATACAGAAAAAAAAAAAAATTTATTTCTTCTGGAAGTTGTTGAGCAATTATACACCTCTGCCTTGCTGTAGCAAGTGAGAGTTTTCCACACTAGCTACAAATGAAGCTGATACAGTTCACAAGGTTGAGTCATTGAACAGATTAGAGGTCATGAAGTTGTACGCCATTGGATCTGACTAGGACTGCATTCAAAATGCAAGCTGCCCAATGCTCCAGATGTAAGTACATAGCTCTGGAACATAGCTGCAGTGCAAATTTCCATGTTCATGTGGTAAATAATGGCAAAGTTGTAAACTTGAGAAAAGTACTGATGCCACAACTAGGACAGGTTAATCATTCACTGCCACCAGCCTGAAAAAAGTGATAATCTCCTGATGAACTCCATTCCCTGTGCTGGCATTTAACACAGGGAACATGGCAAAACCAGACAGCAAGAGATGGTTCATCATCATCAAGGCACCAGTATTTCAAAGTATTCTTCCCAGTGAAAAAACAAACAAACATACAAAGGAAAAAACCCAACCACCCAACGTTTAAATAAGTGAAATTAATACTGTGATGTTGGCAGTGGTTACTGTGCTCTAGTTACCAAAATGCTAGCTGGAACTAGCTGAGAAAATTCTCACTGACCACAACTGGAGAACATATAAAAAAAGACTTCAAGTTCTGTGAGCCTGGTCCCACCAGCTCAACTCAAGTGTGATGGAATCACTTCCAGAAGAAAGGATTGTACAGGCTGTATGGGATCACCCTTTTCAAAGGCTGCCTGGGTTCTCTGACATGGCACTCCTCTCCCTTAAAAAGCATAGCTCGAGCTACCCCGTCTTGAGACTAGCAAGTGCTGCTGCACACATAACATACAATTACACCCTTTCAGTTAATACTGACCCCAAATGAAGCCTACACAAAACAGCGTGCTAAAGCTGCAGCTCTGACGCATTTTTCTCTCGTACTGCAGTCCAGAGCGTTGCTCTGTGCAGTGACAGATCTTCCCCCATCAGCATCTCCACTGTTTTCTGTGGTACCAAGTCCCTCAGCATGAACCAGCTGGCTTGATTTCTCCAGTATGCCTCGAATCATACATTTTTCTACACCAAAACCAGACCATTTCTGTTGGCCATGATTCTCCACAGCCTTTGCTACTAATTTAGACATTACTGTATAAATGAATAGTGTCTCTTACCATCAACTGAGACTTCCCGGGACCTGACTAGGTCACTTTTATTGCCCACAAGAATAATAGGAATGTCTTCTGTTTGCCTTGCTCTTCTTAGCTGGATTCTTAGCTCAGAGGCCTTTTCAAAACTAACTTTGTCTGTCACCGAGTATACAATAATATAGGCATCTCCCATTTTCATACAGTGGTTCTGAAGCCATTGGCTGTCATCCTAAAACAAAAGGCAAGAAATAGATTTATTGCACTGAAAAATCTATTAAACACTGATTAATGATTTAATTATTGTAAAGATACTTTTCTTAGCTTTATTACAGTCAGTAAAACTAAGCCAACCTCCCATTTTTTTTAAAGATTCTGTTATTTAAAATATATTACAAAATAAAATTCTCTTGTTTCCAAAAATAATATCAGGTCTGCACTGATTAGATTGTGAATTTCTAATTTTACAGTAATTCCCTGGGTAGCTCATGTAAGCTGCTGCTTATTCAAAGCATTAAGGGATCACACTCCAGCACTATCCAGGTTTTCATATTGCCTGCCTAGCTACTAGAAATTAACTGCAGGAGAGAACAACGCAGTATGAATTCTCATTTTTTAATGTCACTTTTAATGGTGGTGGTCTGATTGATGAAATAGGCAGACATAGTTGTTCCTTTTCTACCTTTCTTTTTTTAAGAGCAAACCACTGACCGAGGCATAAAGAAAAAAATATCTTAAATCTGTAAGTACCTGCTCCCATATATCAAACACCACGAGAGACGCTTCTTCGCCGTCAACTATAATGGATCTGTCATATGTATTCCCTACAGGAAAAAAAAAAAAGTTCAGGAAAAAGAAGTTATCCTTCTGCATCCCTGCCGGCAGCCTGGGAGGGGTGGCCGCGCTCCGCCGCTCCGAGCGGCGGGTCCCCGGGCCCGGCAGTCCGCCTCCCTCCGCGGGGTGTCCGCGCCGCCCGCGCCCTCACCGGCCTCTTCCGCGTCCGCGCAGTCCTCCACGCCGCCGAAGATGCGGGCCAGGCTGGTCTTGCCGACGCCGTGCTCGCCCAGCAAGATCACCTTGTAGAGGTTGCTGTCGGAGTCGCTGCCCGAGGAGATGACGGAGTCGGAGGAGTCGGAGGCCCAGCTCTCCCGGTGCGCCTCGCCGGGGCTGTACGAGGTGCAGCGCACCAGGCCGGAGAGCTCGCCCTGCGGCAGGGCGGCCCGCAGGTCCCGCTCGTCCACCGGCATGCTGCGCCGGTGCAGGTGCTGGTGCACGGAGAAGGGCATGCTGCCGCGCCGCTTGTCCAGGTAGCGCAGCTTGTCGCCGCGGTTCAGAGTCATGGGGGTGCCGGGCTGCGGCCGGAGAGGAGAGAAGAGTCGTCAACACCCGCCGCCCCGGCAGCGCCCCAGCCCCGGCGAGCCCCGCCGCGCCGCCCGCCGAGCAGCGCTTACCTCGGGGCGCCGCGCGGAGGGAGGGAAGCGGTGAGGGATTCGCGCCGTTACCGCCTGCAGCCGCCGGAGCTCCCTCAGCGAGTGCTGCCGCCACCCCGCTCCTCGCCCCTATTTATGGCTCCGCCAGCCCGGCCCTCCCCGCCGTGACGCGCCCCGCCAGCGCGGCCGTGGGCAGCGCCGTCCGCCCACGGTGGCTCCGCTCCGCTCCGCTCCGCTCGGCTGGGCGGGGGCGGGGGCGGGGAGCCCGGCGCGGGGGAGCCCCGCCGGGGGGAGCGAAGACGGCGGCAGGGCTCCCCTCCCGTCGGCGCGGAGCAGCCGCCGCGGCCGAGGCACGGCTGGGCAGGGCGAGCGCCGTGGGGAGGCGAGGGACGGACGGGGAGCGCTTCGGCGGGAAACGGCGCTACGTGCCACGAGCGAAGGGCTGTGCGGTCGGGCCGGCCGGGTCTGCCCCGCCGGGTCTGCCCCGCCGGGTCTGACCCGCGCCCCCGCTGCTGCGCGGCTCCGTGCCGGCGCTCCCGCGAGCGGAGCGGCGGGCGGCGTCTGCTGCGTGTGAGAGAGGGCGCGCGTTGTGCGCGGGGAGGTTTCCGCGGCTCGTTGGGCTCTGTGGCATCGTCCAGGAGTTTGGGTATAGTCCTGGTGTCTACGGCAACGTTAGGAAACGTATCTGTAGATTTGCAGTATTTGCATCACTTCGTGCTGCTTTACTGAGTGCTCAGGAGTGGGTTATGAGAAAAGCACCTGTGCTGGGTCTTGCGCTTACACTGTAAGCTTGCCAAGGTGTCCACATGCAGTGTTAGCGGTTTAAGAGGCCAATATAAAACATAAAGGTCAAATTCTTCTCTCGATTTCACCTGAGCAGCAAAGTGAGACGGTGAAAGCCTTATCTCATAAATGACACAGTCATTACCGTGTGATCGGGTGAAGAAACGACTAACCAGATAACTATACTTGTATTCTGAATGGCTCACCCAAGCATCATGTATACAGTTTATTGTTTACCTAGCAACCAAAACGTGTTAGACGTTTTACAGCCAAAATAACTCTGGCTCCTGCTCCCAAAAGATTACAGCCTGATCAGTACGGGAAAATCCCTGTGACTCTGTGTAGGCACAGTTGCCATCAAATTCATGAACGTTTAAGGGTTTACAAATCAGCTGGAGAAACAAGGCTAAAGAAGGCAAGAGAGAGCAAGGTGATGGAAATGAAGTTATAGATGTAGGGAATAAAGTAAGGGAAAGAAAAAAATCTCTGGGATTGGGCTGTGGGGTTGCATAGCCAATAAAATATAGATAGCATGCCAGCTCAGAAACATCTTTTTTCTTATAACATGTTAAACTTCTCAGGCTACTTAACTGTGACAAAGATAAACATGAAAAATACTTCGAAGGTACTGACCACAGGGAATGGATATTTTTTGCTATGAAGTGAAATGAGTGAATATTCTGTTATTTTCAGGAGCCAATTACAATTCTCCAGTCCACGCTCTTGGGGTGATTTTGGCCCCTTCACCCTGATAACTGCAGTTTGAAGTGTCAATGTGGCAGTTAAAGATCACCAAGTGCTTGCAGCAGTTCTCTCTGTCTGTCTCACAAAACAGCAACTGAAATAGCCTTGTCAGTTTAAATAGTCAGAGTTTGGTGGTGAAACGAAGTGCGTGCTTCAGTTAACTGAACTGAATTATAAACCTCTGGTTAGCATTTTAAACCATACTTAAACAAATTATGGTTAGCATTTGAAGTATGCTGAGTTACTTAACTTCGATAAACTGGAATCTGCCAAACCATTTGGATTAATCTGTATTTATATACAGTTAATTATGTTAATACGCTTCCAGAAATGGTTTCTCTTCAGTTAACTTTTAAAAAATTTGTCTGATTCTGCTTTAAATTCTCACCTGAAAATATTCTGAGTGGGTTTTTAAGTCTTTTGGACCAGTCTTTCTTGCATGCCTTTACCGTGTGTCAGGGTCAAACTTTAGAAGTTGACATATAAAGTTTGGGTATTTTTAATTCTTTTCTGTGTAGATGAAGGGAAATCCGAGAAGCATCAGAACCAAAGATACAGTGCCACTTTTGTGCCACATGTAGCACTACTGACTGGAGCCGAACTAAATGTGGGAGTTTCACTGACAGGACTCAAAGAAGCTATATTTTATTCCAGGCCTTTTGCTGATGAGAATTATGAATATTTTAATGATGTAAATGCAAGATAGACCCCTTGTGAGCCAAAAGATAAAAGGAAAAGTATGAGTGAAAGTGATAAATAAAAACTTTGAGAGAACAGTGTTTCAGCAGGAAAAATGACTGAAAATAAAATAATACCTAGTAGAAATCATACAGAAAATTCATGACTCTGTGGCAAATAATTATTTTGTGCCAGCACCCAGGTACAACTAATGAATTAATGGTTATAGAATACCACCACAGTTACGGGATACTACTCAGGATCAGGCACTGGGCTTTGAGTTGTCCTTTAACGGAAAGTGAGATGGCCTTGGGTGCGGTCCCCAGAGCTTCACTTGTTCCTGGAGGGATGAGTCCCAGTTGCACAGAGGAGCGCTGTGCCAAGGCAGTTAGGTCTGCTCCAATCCGCCACAGGATTTGTGCCTGGAACCAGAGAGGAGGAGGTCACAGGGGTCATGTAGCTCGTTTATCTCCTTTGATCTTAATAGGTCCAGCTATTTTGTGAAGTTGGAAAGAATTAACAGATAATTCAGGTTAATCACTTAAAGACACATAACGTGCTTCTTCACATAACATGTAATTCTATTTGCTGTTAATTGTTGCTATCTATTCATGTATGCATTACCATGGCACCTGCTGCATGCAGTGGGGTGCATATGAGACCATAGGCTTTTGTCTGATCTTTTAGGGTTTTTTAAGGGTTTTAAGACCGTCTCCTTTCTCACCTGCCTTCCATTTCCACTTCTCTGTGACCGTGCATCTAACAGATCTATTAACTGTCATTTATTTATATTTAAAAGAGATTTTCATGTCTTGCTTTTCTACTCTACTCTTATTTCTACTCTACTATTGTTCTAGCTTCTAGTGGTCTAGAGTTTTAGTTGAGTGCTTCAGACACGTACTGTAGACTTGATATTTTTAGTAAGCCTAGTATACCATTCCTTACATATTGAAATAGAAACTGGAAATGTTATAATTTTGTTGCATTTTACGTAGAGCCAGACCTGGAGTCTGTCAGTGTTGAAGGTAAAAGTCCACTCCAGCTTGCACGGCAGATTGTAAGTGCACTGAATCAGGGTTATCACAGTAGCAGTGACACCATCTGCGGTTCTTGAGTCGCAGGTGGCTCCTGAGCAATTCAGGTGCCTGTCCCCTGCAACGGCTGTCATATAACCAGCAGCAGAGCTGCAGCCCAGGGGCTGCTGTCTAACCCAGACCCTCACTGCATAGGGAGGTATGGCGTAACAAAAGTAACAAGCAAATTCTGCTGAGGCCAGGAGCACTGGGTCGTTTTTGATCTCAGGGACCCCAGTCAACTACATCCTGATTATCAGGTTATTCTGGGATCCTGGCGGAGCCACTGTAACCTCCCATTTGTGAATCAATCCAAAAACTTCACTTTTGCTTAGCTGCCCAGAACCTATGGTGTGTGTCCTGTGGTTCTCATGGAAGAATTTGATCTGAGGTTTAGAAAAAAAGGAACACTGATATACTATATTGTGTGGAATTGAGTACAAAGCTCTCTAAAAAAGGATTACTTTTTTTCAGTTTCATTTCATCTTCATGTGATTTTCATTTTCCTTATTTCATATGCTTTTGATTTAAGATGTCTTTCTTTGTATTTTACTGCTGTAGTATATCCAGTTTCTTCTGTTACCTCATTCCTTTCTCATTCTTTCCCCCTTTTTTTTCCCTTTCAGCTTTCCTGTAGCTGTTGAGAAGTGTCAGTGTTCACTGGGCACTCTCTTGGCCTGAGTACTTTTCATCTTATGGAAAATGTAAAACATGCAGTCCAGTCCTGTTTTTCCAGTTATTTATTCCTGGGGTAATAAAGCTTGTGCCTGGAGTTTCTTTATGCTATATTAGGTGCAGAGTGCATTTCATAGTCTAAATGACAATCAAGGACTTTGCAGGGGGTGCAGTGATAACTAAGCATGTATAACCTCCTCCCCTTTGAATTTTCAGGTAAAGAGGCAGAATTTTGGGGTTTGAATTAACTATATGCGATTCTGTCTTATCAGTGTTTATTCAAGGTCAAATGCCATATTATAAATAGCATTTATATTTTTTGCATCAAATTAACATTATTATCTCTGAATTCTAGTTTTTTGGGTTTGCTGCTGTCTTACATTGGAATTGTTTCACATTTGATTAAGAATATTTTGAACAGCCCAAAGACTGGATAAGCAGCAGTGAGGTTTGGGAGAAAGTATAGTTCTCAGTGCAGCTGTACGCTGGAAGTTGTGAGTTTCTCCTCTCCTTACTTTTCAACTCCTCTGTACTGCCTCAAGTCTAATTAACCAGCCATTATGTGGGTGAAGTTATTTCTATACAAACTGCAGAGATATCCACAAAGGTCTGTTCTTGCCAAGTTATATGAAGCATTACTCCTGCAGAAGCATGAGTCTGGCTACCTCCCAAATACCTGGACTAAAAAAGAAATAGCAGCATTTATTATTGTTTTAATTAAAGAACCGACAGGCTCGGGCCAGTGGGAGGAGAGACAGAGGCAACAATAGGTAATGTGTTGCGTTTTTTTAACCTAAGCAAGACAGAGAGAGGTACAGGGAAATGGGGGGAGGGGGGGAACAAAAAAAACCCCAAAAAACCACCACCACCCCCCAAACATTTTTTCCTTATCCTACAAAAAGTAGGATATAGGGAAACTGTGGTGTCAAGTTTTCCTCACCAACACCCTTAAAATCACAGATTAGTGTGTGCTGAACAGACATGGGCTAACTGTTTCAGTTTGGGTTGTATGCAAATACGTATTAGAGCATTTCATGTGTTGCATATGGTATATTTCATTACCTTGCAGTTAATATATGGGGATGTAAAAGTAGGCTACAGTTTCTACTGTAGCAGTAACTGTAGCAGTGGTGGAGCTTTCAGCCTTAGCCCTAACTCCTTTGTTCAAAAGCCTGATAAAAGTCACATTCACGCTGAACCTCCATTTGGATGTTACCAAGGGAGGGTGGCACACCCCTTCAGCCTAGGAGCCATGCTTTTTCTCATAATTACTCTTGCATTTAATTTTGGTTGAGTAGTGGTAGCCATTAATTGGGGCTGCAATAATAACACATGAGAAATACAAACTTTGGAGTGGATAGTTATCGACATAGCTTAGAAAGCTCACATAGAGTGTCAAGGGGGAAATGCAAGCAGGAACCTAACTAAATCCGTTATTATACCTACAAAATTAATCACAAGATAGTTCCTCTCACAGCTACTGTGCTTCCTCTCAGCTTCGGACCAGAAATTCTAAAGGTCACTGACAAGCTTTGCAAAAGAATGTAGTACTGTTTGCATTTTTCAGGTAGAAAATGATATGATAGGTATGTTTTAAGTTCATTGCTTGTAACGTAAAGCAAAGGCCTGTCTTTCTGAAACTCTTGCAAAGGAGTGCAGAAAATAACTTGGGATAAGAATAACTGGAAATGTGGTTCATCTTCCTGCTGCTCTGAATTTCTCACTACTTTGAGTAAGCTCAAAAACTTCCACTACCAGATAACCTCATGACCAATTGAACCAGGTGAGTCACTGCCCTGAAAAAAAAGAAGTGCACAAGTGGCATATCTAATTTCATTTTTGCCTATGCAGTTCCACTGCTGCTTTTTCACAGAGTGCACCACGCTATTAGTAAACTATCCTGTTAGGATATATTTGGGAAAACCATTCTGTCTCAGTCTAACTTCAAATTTGCACTGATTTTTAGTTTTTCTGATTCAAGTTTACTTCTTACCAACACGGTAACTGCTCGCGTTATACCCTGCTACAAGAGTCAGAGTTTGGATACCCCCTTAGTTTCGTCAGTCACCGCGGAATGGACTCATTAGCACATACTGTATGTGATCAGCTGTTTGCTTGTATTGCATTTCAAGTTTGGAGTAAAATCAGAACATGACCTAAGATGTTTCCATAATTATTTTCTTTTATCACCCCTAATTCCTCTTTTTCAGTATTAAACCTGTCGTGGCCAATGTGCATGACATACATCATCTGTCCATGAGTGGAATGCTAAATATCCTGTTGCAATTCCTGTGGGATATATACTCCTTAGTGTGGATTTCAGAGACCCTTTACAAGAAATATCTAGAAGTCTGATACCATGAAAACGTTTCTGAATTTACAGATTGCAACAGACGGTTTAAGGAGTGGACAAAGTGAATGTCTGTCTGTCTGTCTTACTAAGAAGTACATAGTGTGAGGAAGCAGATTGCAAATGTAAGATTTATTGTTTACCAGCAATAGCACTTCACAAGAGGAATGAATCTATTTACACAAATGAAACAAATCTAACAAATTAAAGGAGCTGTGCTGGGTCAGACTCAGCTTACAGCCAGTTTCCAGCAGCTGTCAGTAGCATATATATATAAAGAAGACTGGACAGTAAGAACATGATAAACACAATTAAAACTATCCCCATACAAGTGCTAGGCTGAAAGTATTCCTTTTGTTCAGAGGGCCTTCATGCATTTTTTCTGCATATTTTTTTGGTTGCTTTTTAACCCATTTAGATTTTCAGTATCCTGCAACACCCCATTTACTGTATTGTGAAGCAGAGAAAAAATTTCCCTCATATCTTCTTCATACATGTAATAATTTTATAGTTTCTGCAACAATTATTTCTCTTGGCAGAAGGACCTAGAGTATTCAGTCACTGCTTGTATAAACACAATCCCTGTTTGCCCTCTGTATCTTTTCTAACACATTTTTACAAGAAGCACACCCATTAGAAACACAGATTATTCAAACTGCATGTGGCCATGGACTTCCACAGTAGGTAGTGATGCTTTCTGCTTTCTTTGTTAATCCTGAGAATTCCTAGCATCTATTTACACTGTCAACTGAGCACTGAGTAACGTTTTCATGGACCTACTGTAGCTCTCTTCTATTGAGGAACTAAGGATTTAATAGGCAGGAAGTTGGGTGGAAAACAGCCTGAAGCTGCCCTTGGTAACCCATAGAGCCCATTTCTTTGATACACCTGCAGGATGATGTCTTCAAAACTTGCCTGTTAGCAGGCATCTCCCACATAGTACTGCTGAAAAAAGTGCAGAAACTCGCAGAAGGGAAGTGTAGTTGTAAGAAAAAACATCTCTGTAGCAAGAGTTTACAGTGAGGGTGCTGGGAGTACGGCAGGTTGTGCCAGTGAGAAAGTGTTGCTTCCATTTCAACACATTAAGGAGATATCAAAGGAAATAAGACCTGAAGATGTGGGGTTTGAAAACCTGGATAAAGTCATCATGTTGTAGATGTTTCCATGAATATGACAGATGAACAAGGAAAAGTGTCCTTGCAGTGAAAACTGATAAGTAGGAGAAGACCTGTAGTCCTCTGAAGAAATGATCAACGTGCTTCCAGTGTGCAGAGTTGCATTGATCCATCACTGAGGGAAGGACATAAGACAGAAACACAGTTTAGAATGTTTGTGGCAGTATAAACTGAAACTTTAACTGTGCTGCCCTCTTCTGTGTACTAGGTGAGAAAAAAGGACAAGGATTTTTTAATCTGTATTTATACGGGGAACTGTAGTTTCATGTCCAAGTGTGCATTTATAATGCTTTGAATTGCTGCACCTTATATAAGGCTCCTGGTGGGGACTGGTGGTGACCAGACTTAAAACATAGCTGCCCTTTTGCTTTAGGTGATAAAGTCTGATCTTGTTTCCATTGTGGGGAAAACTCTATTTCCCTTTCATTTCAGCAAATGAAAGCTTGAAGCGGGGGCAAAAACTCACAGTCACAAGGGAGACTTAAGGAATTTGAGTTAGAAAGGCTTTACACTTCTTTACAACCCAGTGCAGAATTGGTGTCTTTTCCTGTGGTGAGTGATGTCATGGAATCATTCAAGTGTGTAGGAATTTGGATGTGAGAGATAATATCATCTGTTCCAGGAGAAACTCAGAATTTGTCTGGTTGGAATGTGCTGAGTTTGGCAAATTCCACATTTGCATCACAGCAGTAATAGGCCTCTCTGCTGCTTTTAAATATCTCATATCCTGCTTTGCCTCTGCTGCTATATAAGGTACTCTGATGAAGACCTTCAAAATTCTTATTGTAGAATTATGCTAGAATCAAATAAACTTTCTTATTCTCACTAAATTGTTAAAGTTCTTTCTGATTTTATCCTTGAGAAAGAATGTAGGCATAATTATGATAATCATAATATGCTTCATTATCTACCACTCTCCAAAAAATATAAAATGATCAGGATCTAGGCTCATGATAAAATACAGAGAGCAAGCTCAAGCATAGACTGAGGTAATAGAATGCTGTGAAGTGTGTACCTTATATAAAGAGGGTTATAGACAGTAGACTTGAAAAATGTTATTTTATGAAAGCAAATGCAGATCTTAATTTCAAAGCCAGGCCTAACTAGAAAAAGCTGAATCAAAACTCCAGTGCTAAAAGTCTCTCAGTCCTAAAGATAAAACTGCAAATTCTTAATGCATATTAAGGACATTCTACACCCAAATCAGTTACAGTGAAGCAGGTAAGAAATAACGTTATTACCCCATTCATCTTATTCTCCTGCAAGCAACTTCCCTACATGTAGTGAATACGAGCATACTGAAATCTTTGGCAAGGCAGCGGCACACTGAGCTGCTCATCACGTTGGGGAAGTGCCAGGGAATTATTGCTCAGCTCTCAATCTCTACATGTCTCATGCGTGAGGGCAGAGTTCCCTGTCAGAGGTTTCTTTGACAGGCACACTACAATGTAAATCTTGGGGTGGGGCCTTAGGCGTTTTAAGTGGACTTTCTTAATTTTCCAAATCATCAAAGCTACTTATATGCAAAGAAGGACTCAGTGATCATCCCATTCTCTGGTGGTCATGAAATTCAGCAAACTGGTTGCATTTCATGGCATTTTGCCCTGTTTACAGTTTTGGAAATGAGATCAGAATTAGACCTTAACAGTCTTTTCCCTTCTCTACACTTACTCACAGCAGTAATTAACATGAACCAGGCAAACGCTTCCTTGTCATCAGACTCTCACGTCAAAAGCATCAAGTCTGTGATTTCACTGCCTGCTCATGCACCCAGCGCTGTGGGGGGACATGGTTGTTATTCAGTGATGAATACAGTAAATTGCTTTTCTGCAAAGGCTCTTTCATTTCACACTTAGCCCTTTCTTTCATAATCTTTACCAAAGAAAGGGTTATATATTTGCATTACTCCTCTGCTCAAGCACATCAGCAACACCAGAATCATTCAGATGAATCTACAGCCTTCTAAGGTAACAGCAGCATGTAGCTAGGCAACAAAAAAGAATATAGTATTTTTCAGGAAGGAGGACTTTTCTAGATGATCTCATAAGATGCAGTGCTTTTTTTGCCTTATAAGAAGAAAAGGGTTCATTGGAGAAATAAGTCTGTCATCCTGTCACCGTCAAGTCATATCGATGTATAGGCTTCCTTTGATTAGCTGAGACAGAAAATAACAATGCATTGTATACTGTTCCTATTTATTTCTCTGGATCTATTACATATTTGTAATTTTTTTTACCAAGACTAAAACCCACAAACAATTTTATGGCAGATTTCATTAAGCATCGTCCTAATTAAAATGGAATGCTTCAATAATTACCAAGTCAGCTGAAATAAATTGTATCTCAGTTCAGCTGAAACTCTGTCAGCTTTAAAAAAGAGACTTGATGAGTGGAAAAGACATCCTGCTGTGTGTGCAGTCCGTCGCTATATGTAGGGACAGAGCTGTTGTGAATGGTGAACACTGATTTTATGCTTATGAAGGGATTCAGTTAAGTGCAAGCCGAAAAATATGATGTGATCTAGCAAGTACAGCATAGGCATTGATGCCTTGGTGCCCCGGGCAATGAACCCAGCAAACAGAGGATGATGGCGGTGCCAGGCCAGCTTCTGGGCTTTGGTGGGACTCTTTGCAGCTTCAAGAGGCAGCAGGAGCTCTGAGATGCTGGACGAAGACATCTTCCCTTGTTTCTCCTCTGGGTTTATGCTGTCCGAGTCTCAGGACAGTCACCGACCATGTGAAATCGTAGCACCATCTGCCGGGGTGCCGTTATCAGCCCCTGAGCCACACCGGGATTCCCCATCTCGGCTCATCATTTCAGCTGTCCCGTTTCCCATTTCTCCTATATTCCCTTTTGTACATCTCACTAATTTGACAATTTGTACATGCAAAAACGTGTTTAACTTGCAGAGCTTTCAAATTGTGTTTCCCACTCTGGGTGCAGCAGGGCAGCCTGTGTGGCTGGACAGGCCACACACGGTGCTGGCAGAAGACCTGTGAGCACCTGGAAAACATCTGCCCTGGAGCAGGGCAGTCCCTCTCGAGTTGTCCATGTTCGTGAGAGCACAGGCTCTGTGCATTGCAGTTTCTGCGGCAAGTATTTTTTCTGGTACAGACCTGAATGTAGCTAATCAGAGACATTACATCACAGTCTTGGCAGCTTTCGTGTATGTGTTCCCGCTGTTTGGCATGCTATTTTATTTGTGTATTCCAGAGCCTGTTCTGTGGGATAGCTTCCATTCTTCCCAGCTGGACCAAGGCACGACTCATGCCGCATAGTCTCTTCCATCTTACTGTTTCTCGTGGTGAAGCAGGGATTGCCCAGTTAGGCATGCAAGCCAAAAAAAGACACAATTTATTTGCAGTCAGTGAAAGACTCGAGCAACTTTTAAGAGGATGAAGACTGGATCACAGTAAAATGTCAGAGGAAGGTGCACTGTCTTCATAACATTCACAACAAAGTTGCTGCAGTTTTAAGGATTAGTAGAATATGTTGGGAGTGCTAAACCAGTATGGTATATTAACTGGTGCATACACAATTTGCATCTAAGCTATGGTGCTTCTTTATTCAGCCATAAGATGCAGAAAATGATTAATTATATGAGTTGGTAGCTGTGTAAGTGCATCTCCTGTGGAGTTAAGTGCTTAGACTACAGATAAACTGAAACGTGTACACGCAAATGGTGTATGCATTTGAAGTAAGGCAGTTATGATTGAGATTAAAGCTGATACAATGTTTACTTTTTGTTTTAAAAAATAAATTGTCAGTTGTTTTACTAGAAATGGACCAATATTCTTCTTACCAACAAAAATAAATGTGGCAAGACTTCATCACTTCTGTCCTAAAAATGTAATCCAGAGTATAACCTCAACTAAAGCTCTAAGTTTGCAGGATCAGACCCAGAATGGTGAGTTTGAAGGGGAAGAAATTGTTTGAATAACAGCTCCTGTTTCAAGCTCCTAGTCAATTTTTTCATTAGTAAGAATCATTAATAAAGTAGAATTTGACAGGCTTTTTGCATTATTGACTTACGTTTCAAAAAAGTGTCTAAAATGCATTGTTGTTAAAACAGTCAGTGCCAATTTGAAGAGAAACAATTTATGTAACTCATTTCTAATTATTATTTTCTGACTACCTCAAAAGTAATTGTGTTGTTTAAAAAGTTGGCTGCAGTGTTAATGAAACTATTTCAGTAATAAAACTAGTTTTGTTCTGTTAAAACTGTTAGGAAAAAAATCTGGAATCTATTGACATTTATTGTTTTTCTCTGCAAGCACTTTAGACTACATGGATGATTTATTTATCACTTTGCAGGGGAAGTAGAAAGTACTGCTGCTTAGATACCTTCGTAATCCTTAGACAGAGCGTGTGCCAGCTCTTCCATTAGCAAAAGTGTAGAGAAATCAAGCTGCCAGGCATCCTGGGGTTAAGCAAGATCCTGACAATCTACTGAGGTTATTTTGGTCAAAGCCATGTGTGACACATCTGATGGGAACCCAGATGAATCTAATTTGGGTAGATTAGGGAAAAGCGTGCTATGATAAACCATCATCTCAAAGTTACATCAAAATAATGGGCAGGATCCCATCCAGCAGAGAGAGTTTGGCAGTGACGACTTGGCAGTCGCTCGAGTCTTCCTGCTTGGCTCAGCGTGGACACAGCTGCTGCCCACGCTCTGGCCACTGGACTTAGGATCTGGCAAGGCGTGCATCTCCTTTTGTGAACTTGAAGCCTTTAGTTTAAGTTTATACTTCTCCTCCTGATGTCTCCTCCTGCTGTTGGTGACTTACCTGCAGTGGGACAGCAAAGGCTTTCTTGTTACCTGCAGCCGCACCAGGGCACTAATGGGCTGGGCAGAGGGGGCCATGCTGTGGGCATGCCTTGGCTACAGGCCCCACGTGCGAATCTCCCCTTCTGGCAGCCAGCTTGTAGGGAACAAGGGAACCAGAGGGGCAGGAGATGTCTAGAGTAAGGTAATGGGAGCTCATTTATTTCCCCTGCAATTTGGAGGACAAAGCCTCCAGCACTGTAGAAGCTCCCTGTTCTCCATGTTGCCACAGACCAAGGCTAGTGGCAGCCCAGCGAGGTGTCATACGCCCCTGCTATTTCCTTGTCTTTCTCTTCCTTCCCAAAGCTCCTTGGCAGCAGCTGCTCCCCACTCCCATGTTACATTTATTGCAGACTTGCTGGAAATTAACTTCGACCTCGTTCTCTCCCTCCAGCTTTGCACTGGGAGCTGAGCTAATGGCAGGAACCAAAGCCTGTTTTAACCCCTGTACTGAAGACAGCCTTGGCATATGAAGCTTGAGTGTCCTGCAACAAGATACTGAAAAGCCACAAAACTGATGAGACAACTGGCAAGTTACTCGGTGACCTGATGAGTGTGTGGAATGAAGCTGGGCGAGCAGGATATCCAACCATCCCAACAACCAGGAAGTTTTATCGCTGCAGGCAGGACTGCTCCTGTGATCCAAAGGAATGGAGGATGCCAAAGGTTTGTACAGGTAGGACATGAAAGAAATGTATGAACTGATAACAAGAAATATGTAAGAAGGTTACAGAATGTGATAGCATGTCTTCTGTGACTGCTTAAGTCTGTTGAACAGAAAGAGGGCTTTCTGCTATTTGAACATTTTGTAAAAATGTTGTGTATTTTTAGCGTTTTGTGGAATGAAAAAAGCTTTATATGCTTTCTATTAAATGTTGCTGGCAAATGGTTGTGAGACATACCAAC
Organism: Leptosomus discolor; assembly: GCF_034619465.1. Classification (NCBI taxonomy): domain Eukaryota; kingdom Metazoa; phylum Chordata; class Aves; order Leptosomiformes; family Leptosomidae; genus Leptosomus; species Leptosomus discolor. The sequence continues at coordinate 51,369,667 of NC_141398.1, read as the reverse complement.
AGTTAAATATACAGGTAATAGCCTCAACTTCCCCTGGTTTTATTCTCTTTGCTGATACTTACCTTTCCATAGTAACAGTTGAAAGATTTTGCTATAAACTTTACTTTTGTTTAGGGAAAAAAGTTGACTCTGACACTTGTCCAGCCTGTATTTCAGCCAAACACTGCAATTCATAAAGGAAGGAAAAGTGGTACAGTTGTCTGCTTGACAGGGTAAAGGGAAATGTTTTTAACAGCTATAAAAAAAAAACACCAAAAGCACAACACACATTGTAAAACACGTAGTTTATAAATCAAAGCTCCAGAGGGAGATCTTTATCAAATCACTTTATTGATGTAAACACATCAATCTTAAGCACGCCCAGAAGACTGAGGTAACTTTTTTTAAACTAACAGTTCCCAGTGTGTGGTACACGTTGCTCCATCCAAGGAGCACAAGAAATATTGCCATTGAAGTGTGAAGTTCTCCACGGACAGTTCAGTTGTGTCTTTGGATACAAAGCTGCTGAGCTGCTTCCCTGCCACTCGTGGAACTGGGGGATGAACTGTCTTCAAAAGCTTCAGACTGCTGGTACTGGGCAGCAATGACAGTATGGGAGCAGCTGGGAAGAAGTCTGCTTCCTCCCAGGGAGCAGGACTGCGTGGGCAGGCCCAAGTATGTGCGGTGGGGTGGAACCCGAGATGTGGGAGCTGTGTTAGTCTGTGGGCTCAAACACACGGCAGGTCACTCCAGTGTGCAACCCAGCCAGCTGCCCTAGGGAGCTCCTGTCGCAGTGTCTGCAGGCTGAGAGTAGCGAGTGCCATTCAGCCACCCCTGGAAGGCCCTGCCCAGAGCCTAGGAATGTGAAACAGATGTCTGCTGCTGGCATTTTTCCTGGACTTGAATGAGGCTGTTTGTATTCAACACAGCTGCTCTAAAGGGTCACAGTTTCTGATGGAATGTGTCCTATTACAAAGCATTCCAGAGGCTAAATTTAGGGGTAGCTTTTTGGAAAAATAAACATCTGACAAGAAATATTTGTAACAAACTAATGTATTCTTGTCCCACTTTATCTCCTTACAGCAGGAGCCAGCTAATGCTCATTAAAACCAGGGAATGGAAGATTTTTGCTAGAACTGGTGGTAAGTTATCATTCACCAAGTACCCAAGCTGAGGGAGCCTGAACAGGAGGACCTGTGATCTTCAGCAAAGCAACTCTGGCTTGTCCTTACTGTTGTTTCTGTCACCTCATAAATGTAACATCCACATCACTTAAAGAAACGTGCCATATCTAAAGTAATAGAATTCTCCATTCCTAAGCAGCATAAGTCAGACCTTTTCTTTGATATCCCACAATAGAGTCCCTTTACTGAAAAGTCATCCCCCAACTATATACTATACATTTAAACAATCTAACCACGTACTGTTGCTTCTCTGAAAAGGTAAACGGTGCAAAGTGCACCCCTACAGTTACTGTGTACTGTGCTTCATGAAGCAAGTGCCAACATCGCAATAAATTATTTAACACTATTATTATGTAGCGGTGAAAGCCAAGCAGAGAGATTCAACAAAGCATAAATTACTGATTCTGTCTCTATTTGGAGTGCAGGTTGAAGCAATCTGTTGGCAGCTTAGTCATCCTTCTGTTTTCCCCCTGGCACACATTTGCATTCCTTTCTTCCCCAAAAACTGTGAGGGCAAAATTAATTTTCTATTAAAAAAAAAAAAAAAAAGCAGAAAACAAAATCAGACCAACCAAGCGTATTGCCTATGAGCTGCCTGCATGCGTGGCCATGGCTGAAGTTTCATTTGTGGTGCAAATGTTGACAACGTCAGAATTCATCAGTTAGTTCAGTGATTCAGCAAGACAGGCAGCGGAAAGATAGTATTAACAGCTGGGTCATTCTGCTCCTTTCCCAATATTAATAGCACATAAATATTGTCTTTATGTACAGTTTCATTCATACATCCAAGCAAGTGCTGATCATTCAAAGGATGCTAAGCCAAATAGGCAGACTAAGGCTACTGCAGACCTGGTTTTCTGTAGAAACCCTGTGCAGACTGGGTGCCTCGTTTCTGAAATGGAAAATTTGGATTTGTTTCCGTCCTATTTTGCTACGTGACTTTAGATGTCACACTTGAATCACCACTGCCTCAGCTTCCTCAGCTGTGCAACACAGACTAGACCGGACTACTGGGCTGTGGTTTAAGTAATGTTCCTAAGCTTCACCATTTTTAAAATAGCATCTAAGACCCTCCAAGAGAAACTTCTACTGAAATATAAAGCATTACCACCAAACAGGCGAGCACAATCTACTGTTTTAAAAGTGTATTAGTTACTCTCTAGATAACTGATGACAGTAACATCGTACATGTACAGCCATCGAAATACCCAATAGGATTTCTTCCACGGGTTGTCAACAGGTTGTTATTTTTCCATGTGGTCCATGATTAGAAACATCTTTTACAAAAGTTCAAATTAATTCTGGAATTCTATCTTAATGAATTTTCCTATTGTCAATTTCTGCCAGAGACAGTAGTTTAGTCTAGGCCACATCGCCTGGACCACAAGCATAGGCTAGCTATTATTACTGAATCTCAACACGTTTAAAGCAAAACTTGTCATTTAGCTGGCAAACTTTGCCAGGAAAGTCTTTCAGCAGCGTGTAGCTGGACTGTTCATACTGAAAACTATGAATAACTCTCTCCTATATTGCAGCAGGTGCGCAAAAAAAACCTACCTCAAAGATACTGTATTTCCTACCACAAGTAATGAGTAATTAAAAATAAACCACATTTTATGCAGGTCTAAAGAGCCCTCCATATTTGGCTAATCCAAGTTAATATAATAAAGACCAGGCAGATGATTTAGAAGTGTTTACACTTATTGCTGTGTTACAACTTTGCACACATGAACTTACACGGTTTTTGAGGTCTGAAGCTAAAATTATCAGTCCAAAACAGTCATATGAACATACAGATTTTAACTGCCAATTAGCTCTGTGTACTTGTAAAGTCCGGTGTGCAAAATCCACTTCTAAAATGCAGTTTATAACTAATTTTGGATAGTGAGAAACCAGTTAAAACCAGGTTGAAACAAATATTTTCAAAGAAATATCCTACCTGTGCAGTCACTAATATAATTAAAAAGTAAATTTTCATTGTATTTTTGTAGCTGCCTGTAAGCTAATTTCCCCCACACTATATTTTGTAGGAGTAATGAAACATTTCTTCAAGAAAATCCAAGTGATTTTATTTTGCTCACAGATACATATATAATGTAACACTAGCATCACCACTTAGATACAAAATTAGTTTAACATAGCAGAATACCAACAATTTCCTCATCAGGCAATTACGATCGAGCAGACAAACACTGATTCACCACTTCCAGTAAGTGAGAGTTTTCCAAAGCAGCTGCTACACGCTCTTTATCAGCAAGCTGTTTATTAACTGTTCAGAAAACAAACAAACAAACAACAACACAAGAAACTGGTCAAAACATTGGTACACAGTGTCTTTTTTAAAGCATTTTATGTTAAGACACATAATGACACTTGCTATGGTACTCAGGTAGACAGGTAATTCTGCAGATGCTAAGTACACTGTAGAGCTGCAGTCTAAAATCGAAGCTACCATTTGTTATCAATGTTATCACCAGTTAAACCAGCAAGCTGTTTCTGATTCAGCAGCAGAGAGCTATACATCTGCAGGGAAGAAACTTCCCCTCAACCTCTCCCCATTTTCCGAGTCCTCCATAACCCAGGCAAATCAATAACTAGTGGAGAGAGCAGGTTGCCTGAGGAGATGTTCAAAATACGGTACAGAGCACATCCAAGTGTCATTATTACACATTCCTGTTCTGTAACATCCCCCAGAATCTGACGCACATGAAGTTCCAGATACTGAACAGCTGCTCGACAGGTGTGAGAATCACTCTCCTCTCTAATTTTCAAGATCAAAAAAACAAAGACCACAGCAGAGAGCTTGAAAAACCTTACCTGCATGCTCAGAGGCATGTGTTCCTGGCGTTATATGAACATCCAGCTTAAAAAGCATCACAAAAGAGAAAGGGGACAAGTCAACAAAACACTGGAAGCTCAAATTCAAAACATTTAATAATAAAAATATGACAATAACAAAAAAAGGGGGGGAAAGGGCATTCTTGCCAATACCAATTAGTGTATATAGCAGACTAAAATGAAGTCTAAAATCACAGAATATTTTGCATTCCCATCTGCTTAAGCCTTCTTCCAACAAGCAGATGAGGCACCAACTGCTCCTCCTCCCGTGCTGTAGAGCACTGCAGGTAACGTCCCTCCGGAACCCCTCTTGACCCTGCCATGACTGTCACAGAACCGTAATTCTGCATCGATACTACAGTCCACTGCTCTCTGTTTCCTGGAGTGTGCTCCCTCACCCATTATACAAAAAAAAAGCTCTAGTTATTTTTCACTGTAAATTAGTTAACTTTTTTTTTTGCCTTTTTATTTTTTCTTTTCAAACACAATACCCCTCTTTTGCTTTCCAGAGTGATTTGATTACTCACCTTAAATCTCTCAGGCAGAGATCTGATCAATTTTACTTTTATGGAGAGGCCGATTAACGTCGCCATGCTGCAGTGAGGAATGGTGGGAGTGAACTCCACTGCCACCGTGCTTTCTGCATCATTCACCTGTTGGAAACCAAACACTTCCCATGTACAAACCTCACCGCCTTTACCCCAAGCTCGCTGGAGGCGTTTTATGTGAAATGCAACTCAAAGTGGTACTTTGTCGCTCCTAGTTTTGTTCACCGACATTTTTGAATACTACGTTTAGCTGCAGTAGATTGCTATAATAAACCTCTTTTAATGTTAGGAAAAAATAAGGAAGTTAATGAGCCGGCAGCAGCCCTGCCCCGCAGCACAGCCCGCACCGATGGACCGGGCGGCCCCCGGAGGCCCGGCGGGGCCGCCAAGCCCATCTCAGCGCGGCTCTCACTTTCACTCGCACTTGCTCGACGACATTCAGCTCCTCCAGGGTCAGGGGGTGCTCGGGGTCGTTAATGGAGCGGATGAGATGTGCCGGGTTAAGGAAAGCGCAGCCGAGCTGCACCGGCCTGCCCAGCCCCAGCGGCCCCGGCCCGCCCGCCCTCGGCCCGGCCCTCCCCTCCCGGCAGGATATCGAAGATCTCCCGATCGTCGATGGAGTCGGGCAGATCGTCATCCTCCTCCCGCGCCGTCACCGGCCGCTCCCCCGAGCGGCGGTAGATGAGAGGGTTGGCGTTCTCCAGCGGCGCCCCGCCACCCGGGCCCGGGCCCACCATGGCTGCCGCTCAGGCGCTCCCGCCTCCGCTGCCGGGCGGGCGCTGGCGCCGCGGCGGAAGGAGCCCGGACGCCATTCGGCGCCGCACCGGGCGCGCAGGAGGGCGCTGGGCGGCGGCGGGCGGGGCAGCGCCCTCGGCAGCGCCCTCATTCCCGGGGCGGGAGTGCTCCCCGGTGGGGAAGGGCTGGAACTGGCGCGGTTTGCGGAGGCGGCCGTGCCGGGAGCTGGGGCGGAGGGCAGTGTCGGTGCCAGGGCCGGCGGCGGGAGGCAGGGGTGGCCGCGCTGGCGAGCTGGGGGGAAGCGTTCAGCGCCTGGAGCCGCGCACGGCCTCCGGCTGAAGGCTGAGGGGAGAGCGAGCGGCTGCACCGGCGTCAGCAGAGGGTCCGTGAGGGCCCTCCGGAGTCAGCGAGCTTAGTGCTGTCACATCTGCTGATACTTTAGATAAGACAGGCAAGCTCCCTGTGAGCAAGGTTTCTGTTTATCTCTGCTTTCGTCTTTGTTTTGTATTATGTTCAGTTTTAATGTACATATATTGTGTGTGATTCTGTGATTAAAGTTCACTTCTTAATCTAATCCTTTGTTATCTTAAGTTGGTCTTTCAGTTAGTGTATGTTCGTTTGGATAATACATTTTTTTGGTGAGCAGCAGTCTTCTGGCTTTTTAGGAAATACAAAGCTGACTAAGGTGACCTACCCTTAGTGGCAAAGATACGGAGTGATTTTAAAAGTGGGTTTGTTTGCTTTGTTTTAGTTTTGGGGTTTTGTTTTGGTTTTAGTTGGATAAAGAGAGTTCAGTTTGACAGCACAAGAAGTCCACATTTGTTGGATTTCACTGATGGAAAGTAGCCTTGCAACTTAAGTAGCCTCATGAAGTCCTGCTTTTTCCAACTCCTTGCTCCCTGCCTCATGTATGTGTGTATGGATGGACATATACATACGCAAGCAGGTGCACACATCTGTTCCCATATGTTGAAATCTGTCTGCTGGTCTTAGTCTGTCTTCCTAGTTCCACAAGCATTGATAATAAATCCCAGGGCTATTCACATTGGCCTGGAACAAAACCAACTGCAACAGAAAGGATTTTCCTGAAAAATTTGAGGGGAGTATAAAAAATAAGAGGCAAGTTGTGTTCTATAATGCATATTTGCACAGTTCCAGGTGAAATTAATGAGAAATTGGCACACTTTCCAAAACTATCACGAACCAGAGAATCAGGAACTGTGTAAGAAATAACAAGTAGTCCTGAATTCTCTTGCACTGAAAATCTTGTTGTACCCATCTCATTTGCAAGTGTTTTTGTTAAAGAACAACTGATTTAGACAAACATGTTTCCCAAGCAGGATGAACTTATATGATGTATGATCTGTGGTGGAGAAGTTGGCTTCGCAGGCTTTATGAGCGTCCACGCTGGAGGTGAATTAAGTGAAAGCAGTGCAGAGGTATGCTTTGCAACTGAATGACACCAGTCATCCAGGAGATGTGAAATGAGTCAAAGGTGGAAAGGCGAAGACCCATTATGTAGAGGGTGTTTTGTCCATTGAAGACTGGGAGTTAGTGGAGCAGGCTGGGCTTGTAGGCCCAACTATGAAGAAGGATTTAAGGCTAATCTGCTTAAGGCCAGTCATCCACACTGAGGGATGTTATGCTTCTACAAACTACACGTTATTTTAGGTTTTTTTCGATCAGCAGGTGAAAACTGTGTGTTGGATTGCCAGCCTGTTTGCACTGTAGGAAGCTGTTTTACAGAGAAGGTGAGGTCATGGCCCTTTCCCACTTTTTTGAGGGAAGTACATACCCCATAAGGTGTTGGTAAGTAGACCTTGCTTTCTGACTTCCACTGAGGCCGCTCATAGAGCGGAAGCTATAATCTGACTCAATTTTCATCTCCCTTCAATTTTGAAAAATGCAGGAGGCCTAGTTTTTGTTCAAGAAGGGATAAAGAACTATTTTGGAGGCTAGAGGTCAGTCCCTGCTGGAAAGCACGTATAGTGTCAATTAAGGCACAAATGTGTAACTCTCATTAAAACTTGTGCAAGAATTAACTATTTTGATTTTTAAATTTTTTTTATTGTTACTTTCTCGTTATTTGTAATCTGTAATCCTGGGTTTTGGTAAGATTTTTGTTGGTTTGGGTTTTTTTACAAGAATGTAAGTGTGGACAGCTCTGAGGCCTCTTCAGAGCTTCACTGTTTTCTCTGCTTGTAGGATTAGCAGCAGGTTAACTATAATTAGACCTTTTATTGTTGTTCACAGATTGTGTTGTGTCATTTTCAGATCATCCATTCTCAGGATCAGGTAATGATTAGCTGTGTTACACTAAGGGATTGTATGTACACTCTGTATCAAGTACAGTTCTGAAAGTGCTTAATGCGGTGCATGTCCAAAAGGGAATTTAGCTGCACTCCCTACTCAGAATGCCCTCAGCAGGGACCTTTGTACCATTCTCTTCCGCACAAAACCAGGAAGTAATCTAGAGTCCAAACCGAGGTGAAAAATGGCTCTTCAAAGCCAGAGTGCTTTGCTTTGTACCTTGTTTTGTAGCATAGCGTTCATCACTTGCCGAGCAGAAGGTGAGATGCAAAAATCTGTTATTATTGCTGTTGGGGAAGCAACTGCACTAACAAGTTGCAGTGCAGTGATTTTTCAAAGGCAGTACATCTCTTATACTTTTGTTAGCAACCTGCAAAAGTATCCTAATAAGTTTGATGCAAAAATTACTGGTTTTGTTAGATGAAACCATTTCTGAGATGATTTTATGAAAATAAAGCTGTCTATCTTTCGTAAAAGGTAAAAGGCAAAAACATTTCCAAATTATCTAAACAAAATGAATTTAAGATCTCGTTGGACATTAAATTTAGAAAATGTTAATGATTTTGACAGTTGCTGTTTGCTCTGAAATTTGGTTTTAAGATTTATGCCCTTGCACAGTGACTAAGCTATGTCTTACCTAGCTCCAGTAGGCATTTGCAGAGCCAGCTATAGGAGTGTTTGGCAGGGGGTGTCTGTCATTGCACAAAAGCAAAATGAAAACTGAACAAAATTGAAAGGAATAAGCGAAATCTAAATTAAACCGTCAATAAAAAATGCTTCATTGAAAGTCTGTCTGATAATAATGAAGGTGCAATTTATTTATTTATTTATTTACCTTATGTGTTACTTAGGACAGAATGGTGCTGAGCCAGAAGTGACTATCCCACTTGGACGGCTCAAAGGAAGACAGACAAACGTGAAGGGGACGGACAGACTTGTAGATGTTTTCCTTGGGATTCCTTTTGCAAAAGCCCCTGTTGGATCCTTGAGGTTTTCCCCACCTGAACCACCTGAACCCTGGAATGGTGTGAGAGATGCAACTTCTTACCCACCACTGTGAGAATTGTTCAGTTCATTTGTTTATGGGACTTGCTTGTGTTTGTCAGTGTTGTCGTGTTTATTGGGGTAGAGAGGTCTGATTTTTGGTAAGGAGCTTATAATGACTGGTAATGAATACCTGCCAGTACTGAAATACTTCGTAAGAACGGTGGGACTAGGAACCACAAAGAATTCCTGGGAAATTCCTGTCTTGGGAAATCATGTTTTCTCATAATACTGTGCTGAAATAATTCAGCTTTTTAAGTACAAGTATAGAGCTGTGCTTTTACAGGTTGCACCTCTAACTGTATAAAAGGAGCACAAAGTTCAAGCACTCTGTGGGAATTCAGTCTGTGGGGCAAAAGCAAGTGTGTTTTCTCTATTGTTGTTACATCGTTGCTATTGCAGTTTTATTAATAATAGTCATGCTTCCTTTCTTTTGTGAAGATGTCCTCAAGATCTGTCCATGTTGAAAATAGCTGAAAAAAACTTTAAAGAAAAACACCTTCAGTTCCAAACTTCTGAGGACTGTTTGTATCTAAATGTTTACAGCCCTGCTGGTTCAAACAAGAAGGACAAGTTACCTGTATGTAAGCTTATTGTACAAACCTGTGTGGTACAAAGGTTGCACCTAATGATAGCTCCTATGTCACTTAATTGCTTTTGGAAATGTGATGCTGCATTAGCAAAATTAATATTACTCTGTAAAATTCAAAGTCCACAAACCTAAAATTGAGCTCCCATTGAGCTTCCATGATTTGGAGTTCCTAATTCTCTGATATTATCTTCCTTTTTCAAATGAAATCTACCAAGCAATGTATAAAAGTGCGTCTCACCCTTTTTTTCTCTAAGGTAATGGTGTGGATTCATGGAGGCAATTTTATATTTGGTGGTGCTTCCAGGTATGATGGTTCTGCACTATCAGCCTACGAGAATGTTGTGGTAGTAATAATCCAGTACAGACTTGGACTCCTTGGATTCTTCAAGTAAGATGACCTATTTCATTTTTTACAAAATACTTCCTATTATGTTTAAAGCATGGGTAGTTTTGTTTTCTGAATCAGCTGAACTTCTATACCAGCTTCCCACTGTTACAGTGGTTTAAAAGTACACAGTTCACTGACATCAGGACTTAATAACATTAAGAAATGTCTGTAAATTCCGTTTGCATTGTCAATTAATTGTAGCCTGCTATCAAATCATAGTTGGGCTTATTTGGTTCTGGATAGGATGTTTGTTCTTGCCTTTACTTCCGTCCGTTGGTGTATAAAGCAAAAAAGCGTACAGTGTAAAAGGCCAGGGGTCCATCTGTGTATGGGTGAACAAACAGTAGAGGCAGGTAAGTCAGGGGGGCTTAGATCTGACTGTGAAGGCCTTTAGGTCAGTAGGCTATACAGATCTTTCCTTGGCCGAATATGACACTGCACAAAATGTAAGTTGGTGAAATTTATTTTATTCTGGTATTAGAAGAACTATTACTCTTCCTGAGGACTTGGCTTATGATGCTTTTCTTTCAGTACTGGTGATGAACATGCTCGTGGGAACTGGGCATTTTTGGATCAAGTAGCAGCTCTTCGGTGGATCCAAGAAAATATTGAACACTTTGGTGGAGACCCAGGATCTGTCACGCTCTTTGGTGTATCTGCAGGATCTTGCTGTGTTTTTGCACATGTAGGCATGCAGTAGATACACTAAGAAGTAAAGTCTTAAAAAAAATCTTCAAAAATCAATTAGTATAGTATTTCATGCTTAATCTGATTTTTTGTTAATGTAAGGTAAGGTTAATGGCACAACCTCCCCTGTAAGCACATAAAAATGTGTAATTCCCCACTGAATCCAGCAGTCTAGTCAAGCATAAAGTTATGGGACAAGGACCTTAATGTAGAATAAATACTTTCTGTTCTTCCCTTCTTGGCAGGTTTTATCTCCTTTGTCTAAGGGTCTCTTTCATAAAGCAATATCAGAGAGTGGAATTCTAATCCCCCCTGCTAAAGATTTACTTCTTTCAACAGATCTTAAGGTAGGCTCATTTTTTTTTGCATTTTAAAGCCTTTATAACCTAAAATAGGGTATTTCTTATATCTGATAATTTGGTTAAAAGAGAAAAGGGGAAAATTTGATTGCATATCATGCAACAAAGTTGCATACCTATAAATATATAGATTAGCACTAAGTAAATTTTCATTCAAATAGTCTATTTATTTTCAATCTCGTTTGGTGTTGGAAATGGATTGTACAGTTATGTGATTATAATATCTGTGGGTTGAGTTAGGTATTTTCAGTTGCACACATGCCAAGCTAGGCACATGTCCCTTTTCATGCACACTGTAACTTAAACAGTAACTATACAATTTGTTATGGAAAGTTTAATTACAATCCAGAAGAGGCATTCAGTTTTTATACAGCTCTGGTCTTTCATGGAGGGCCTTTATTTGAAGTAAATTCATTAAAAAAACAAAACAAAACAAACAAAATCCTTTAAAATTTAATTCCTTTCTATAAGTACCTTTTCATTTCTCCTTCTGAAACAGCAGGTAGAAATAATGTAAATCTCTGATAAGTTGATTTTCTGAATTTTCTTCCCTTATTTGATTTATCTTACAACGTTGTATTACCTTTACAGCAAAATTTGTTGTACAACAATGAACGGAAATATAGCAAGAAAGAGAAGAATGGTTTCACTTTGTGATCACACTGTAGTATTTCTAGTAAAACAAAATACTCAAAGACCTATCAAGCTCACCTAAATCTGCCCTTGAATAGAACTATAAACAGTACTGTGCATAATGATTTTCTGTTTATAAATTCCTTAAAGGCCACCTCACAGCTAACTGTACTTGTCTTTGTTAATAATTTTCAGAAAATTGCAAGTATATTTAAGTGTGAGACGAGCAGTTCACTCTCACTGATAAACTGCTTAAGGAACCAGGAAGCAAAGGATATAGTCTTTAACAGTCCGGTAGGTGAAACTTGACTTAGTAACAGATTTTTTTAATGGCATGCTTGCAAAACTTTAGCTCAGACTCTGACCAGCACTTGTTGTTGGCCTGTTCCAAAGTTTTGTCAAAATACCCCCCTAAATGTTGAAACAATTTCACAGAGATTAGAATTTTCAGTGAAGTGTCACAGCACCTGTAAAGTTGTGAGCCAGACTCAAGCGTACATAAATGTTGATGTCAGTTGGAAGCAGCACAGTATCAGGAAACTATTACACTGCTCAATACCATGACCCAGCCAGGCTTGCCTTTTGTACTCTCGTGCGACACTGTAAATTTATGTTACAGTGGCTGTAGATACTTAGATTTTGCAAAGCCTTTTTTACACTTGGAACATTAAATGTGGACATTTTATTATATGATTTGAAGGAAAAATGGAAAATACTATTAACAAGTAATTTGATCTTTTTTTTTCTCCTCCTTCAGGATATCCCATTTCTACCCTTAGTTTTGGATGGAGTGTTTCTTCATAAGTCACCTGAAGAGATATTAGCTGGAAAAGAATTTAATGCAGTCCCATTTATGATAGGAGTCACCAACAATGAATTTGGCTGGAATATTAGATCTGTAATTTAATGGCTATTCTTCATATTTTTGAATGTTTGTATTAACTGATGCAGGCAACTCTGAGAAGGTATTTGCTGGTAGGACACCTTTTAAGTATTGCTGAAAGGCTTTGCATTGTTGGAAAGACATACACAAGGTAAACTTTGCTTGCATTATGATTCTGTAGTGATCCAGAACCAGTTGGTCACAAAACAGTGCGACAGGCTTCATCTTGCAAGTTAAACTACATGGACACCCTTGGAACATCAATTCTAGACAGTATTTTCTTATCCTAAAGTTTTACTCCCTCATCCAGGCAGAGAGAGGAAAAAGAATGCAACAGTCAAGGGCTTATTACTGAAAGAAAAATAAGACCAACCCTTTCCCCCACAACACATGGTATTCAGTATTGATACATAGAATGCTTAAAAATGTGACACTGATCGCCTTTAACAGTTTAACCTGTCATTATGTCATTATGAACTCTGACTGCTGGTTATATCATTGTCCCCGTGTTCCTTGTTACCATGCAGAAAGATCTATCATTTGAAAATCTCACGTGGGGACAGAGTATGGGGATAATGCAGGTGTCCAACCCATTCTTAGTGCATAAAATCTTTCTCATATGAATTCCATGGGTAACTCCAAAAAATGAGCAATTGCTATACAGTACATAAAACTGCAGGAGGTGGATTTGTGTCCTCTCTTCTTCATTTCCTAAGTATTCATGTTTGTCTATGTCGTACAAAACATTTGTTCTGAATCTACATAGTAACTGTGTGTCTCTGGGAGTGTGCTGATACTGAGTTCAAGGGGAAAAATGTAAAATGAAATCTATTCTAATTCATTTTGCAGACCAAAGAGTCATTTTATGTAGTGCTCTAAAAGAGGAGGAGCATCGCGGTGTCTTTACTTCAGAGGGATCAAACAATTGGACTATAGACAGAGAGGCTGCTAGTGACTTCTAAGATCTTCCCTAGCAGAGGGAAAATAAGCCTTTGAGACAGAAGAAACTTTTTGCTTCAATTCTGTCCTAATGCTTTCTAGTCTTGTAAGTTTCTTAACATTGTGTGTTAAGGATAGACTGGCAACATTCACTGCAGTAAATACAAGCTTTTCAAGACAGCTGCTGCATCGTACTGCATCTTTGCATATGATACGATGATTCAAAAATAAACACCAGTAGTGAGAGTAAAGTGGAATAATGTAGTTCCAGTGTTAAAAATATTGAAGAAGCTGGATGCTGCTAATAACCTTCTTTTCCCTTGCAGACATCAAAAATACCAGGTTTGAAGGAAATAGGAGATAAAAAATCGATCACTTCAACTTTAGAGTTTTTACTACCAATGCTGGTAAGTACTGTTGCACTAACCTAATTTGAGAAGTGAAATGTCTTTTAAATGCATGTAACAGATTTGTGAAGTTCGATGCTCTCTAGTTTCCTATTGGAGTCATAGTGTTACTAAGACTTGAGGTCAGTGTTATGTTTTGGGGAGAGTCCCAGTAAAGTTGACAGGACTATGGTCTGTGGAGTCATACAGAAATAGGACTGTCAGGCCTGGGATTTGGGGAAACACCTTTTTCCGTTTGGACCTCTGAGCCAACGTTTTTGTCTTATGTATTTGTATGTAGGATTACTATAATAGTGTCCCTAATCTTACGGTACCTGATGGCTAATCTCACGGTTGACGGATTTCAAGGCAGGATTTTTCAATATGTTTGCATTAAATTAAATGTAACTTTTGAAGTAGTTACTTTGTACTCCTACGTTCGAAATGCATCTTTCAGGCAGCAAATTCTAACACTACTAACACAAGCTGTGTTTGGAGATCCCATTGGTCTTGCTTTATAGTCCAATAGTCCAGAAATCTTTCAAGGACTCAGAGAATTTACTTCTGTTTTTTCCATCGCTTTTCTCGTGAAGAAAGCATAAGCCAAGGGTATTATCAGGAGAAGTTGCTGGAACTTCATTGATTCCTGTAGAGTTTTAATGCATACAGATCTGGTGGAAATTTGACCTGAGGTGGTTTTTTTGGTGTTGGGTTGTTTGGGGTTTTTTCCCCATGAAAAGTCTGAATAGGTTTTATTTACTGTGCTTTCCCATCAACATGAGTGCTACCCTGGACCTCTGTGCCTTTGCGGACTCTCTGAAATTTAAAAGATGACATTTTTAGTTGCTAATTCAGAGTGATAATTTTTCTCTTTGTTTCTTGTTTCCTCTTTTTCTCTTAGTATATACCATCAGAGTTTCTGCCTGCGATAGTGGATGAGTATCTAGGAAACACAGATGATCCCGCTGAGCTACGGGACCGATTTCTGGACTTGCTAGGGGATGTAGGAATTGTCATGCCAGCCATTAAAGCATTGAATTATCACAGGGGTGAGTGAATGAACACCAGTAGGATGTTCAAACCTCTTACTGTGTGCTGGATCAAATGACGTACGCACAAATCCTGTCGTGTGTGGGCAGCTCTTATTGAGATTCCCACTGGGAGCTCGGGGGTGAGAGTGATATAGGTCTGCAGGACTGCATGAAGCAAGTGTATGTACTCCTTTGTCTTTGTGCTAGTGTCTTGCACTTGTGCTCATAGTCACAGTATATTTGAGAGCACAGCATGCTAACGCAGGTAAATGTTTGCTAACTGAACCATCCAGGCTTAAAAACTAAAACGTATTAAACAACCTGGAATTTGTCCTTTGGCCCACTGCTACTTGGGAAGTCAGCAGCTCTGTAGTCTGGAAATTTTCTGGTATTTAAGTGTACACAAGCCATGCCAAAATACCCAGAACTGGAAAATAATTTGATGCTGTTTTGTTTTCTGTGAGTTTTCCTGGGCTGAATCTTCCATTTTTTGTTGTGTAAGTGCTGCGAGTTCTTGATTTTGAATTAAAAATAAAAATAAATATTTGAATGTAATGTTACATTGAAAATGTGCCCAGTATAAAGCTTTGGGCATATGTAAAGTAATATTTTAAACAGCTGGTGTCAGCCGTAATTTATGCATCTCTTCTTTAACTCTCTAAATGTTGCTTCTTCTAGAGTCTGGAGCTCCTGCCTACTTCTTTGAATATCAGCATCGGCCCACTTCATACTGGGACAGTAAACCAGACTATGTGAAAGCTGATCATGGAGATGAAGTTGGCTTTGTCTTTGGAGGACCATATCTGGCTGGTGATATTCAGCTACGTAGTAAGGAACAGAACATTCAACATTCACTTACCAATTACTCTCATAACACTGGCATTATTCTATTCAGTAGTGCCACTTCCATTTTAGTCAGACTAATGTACATGTATTAACAGTGAGACAAAAGTATAAGCCTTTCTCCTGTTAGAATTTGTTTAACACTATTTTACTGTCTTCTCCGCCCTTTATCATGTACAGTTTGCTGTTTCTGAAGCACAGTAAGTTACACCTTGTCAACAATTTAGCAAATAGGACATTTGCTAGAAAACATCACTTCATTGTACCAGCACTGTTCATGAATTTGCCAAATAGCTTTGGCTGAAAAATAAATGGAAGCAAGGGTCAACTAAACTTGCAGGGGACTAGCAAAGTGCTTGGGAAGCAGGAAATCTAGGCTCTCTTCCTGAGGAATTTAAGCTACTGTCTCCTTTCCAGGAAATCCCACAGGCTGTTGGGCTCCAGAGAATGGGGGACTTGGTCTTTCTTGCAGATAGTGTTCCAGTTGCATTGAATAGAGCAAGGCTTGGAACTCTAGTGTTTAATCTTCTGTGTGAAGGTCTTATGGTTAGGTTAAAGACTGTTTTCTCCCATGATTCAATTAATATTCAAGCATTTTATTCAAAGTGGAACTAGTCCACTGAGGAAGGATTAAGGGTGTACTCCAAAAATTGCATTTGCCTTGTCAGTTTGGGAATTCCCACAGGATTCTGGAAGTTCTGCTTCCTTCGGGCAGAATCCCACGGTGCTACAGTCCAAATGAAATGTGCCAGTCACTGAACAGTTAGATACAAGATGCCACATCCTCAGGAATTTTATGAATCCAGCAATTTGCTTGAATTGCATATGCCTAAAACAATAATCCTCAGGATATTTTCCCATGAAACAAATCAGGAGCAGTTCTTATTTTGACAAAGAAGTGCAGAAATTCTACTTATTTTAAGTTGATTTATCATTTTTTCTGCTTTTATTTTTGTCATTTGCACAGTACTTCGTAGTCTGTTCCAAAGCCTCCACAAGTGAAAGTATTTCCTTTTACTCCATTGCACTTTGGAGCAATCCAGCTATGTTGTAAAAGCATTTGTTAATCTGTTTCTAGAGCCTTCTGATTGTGCTTGTGGTTTTTTTTTTACTTATGTTATCCTACACTAGAAAACACTATACAGTTCTTTTTCTATTTGCCTCTCTTTACTGAAAGCATTAAAATAGCAAATATTTTTCTTGTATTGAGAAACATTTATAATCAGTAACACACTGTAACTAAAATTATTTTCACCTAGCTGGAACAGTGGGCCCTTGTCTAACTATATTTAAGCAAATATTCTTGAAGTATTGAGACATGAAATGACATCATCTTGTATCAGAATGAAGAAATCTTTGCTTAGTCATGCTCTGAATAATAGGAAGAATTTCAGTCCCACAAAGCTAGAATGAGATTTATGAAACTAAACCATGTGGCCCGTTCTGTGAGTTTTAATGGGACTCGGGACATGTGGATTCTTTTTTTTGGTTCTGCTTCTGGTTTCCTGAAAAGCTACAGGCAAATCACATTATTTCCCTGAACCCCAGTTCCCTGATTTGTAGAATAAGGACTATTATGCTAATCTCGTTCATAAAGAGTGCTGAAATCTTCTCTTGGTGATTGCTGTATTACTGACATACTGCAGGTACGGTGCTTCTGTTGTAGTCAGTAAGTCGTTACGACATATCCACAGACTCAAATGCTGCTCCTGTGGTAGCAATGTTTTGATTTCTGCCACACATAATGATTTTGTATTTTGTCTCTCAGGTGAAGTTACAGAGGAAGAAAAGAACCTTAGTAGAACTCTAATGAAGTACTGGGCTAACTTTGCTCGAAATGGGTAAGAATCGTGAGATTCATGACACATATTGCTGGTTTGTACTGACTCCATTGTGAGTTAGCTGGTTTGTTGATTCAGTCTTAACTTCTCTGATTGAATTCCCCTGTGACTGAAAAGGGCATTCACTCTTTCTTTCTTGTTGTTTACAGAAATCCTAATGGAGAAGGTTTGGTTGAATGGCCATCTTACAACCTAAATGAAGAATACTTACAAATAAATCTACAACAAAAGAAGGCCAGAAAATTGAAAGAAAAGAAGGTAGATTTCTGGAGAAAGGTGATGTTTGAAAAGACAAATAACCAAAGAACAGAAAACAAGAAGGTTAATTCAGAGTTATAATTTACAGTCTAAACATGCATATAATTTGCAAACTATTAGGATAGTAAAAGAAGTTACTTAAAGTAATTTTGAGGATAAAATTATGTTTCCCTTCTTTTCACCTTTTCTTCACATTTGTCATATTTGCAATTATTCACTGTGATAATTCCAATTATCTATTTCCCCTTTGTGATCCTTTACTTTTTCCTGGATTCGTATCTACAACAGAAGCCTCACTTATTAAATATAGGTACCAGACTTCCCTACCGCTCAGGTTTTTCTGTCGCTTCCCCGGGACTGAAGACAGAATGTAGCAGCAACATTGTTTTAATAAAGTGAAATCAATAAAGACTCGATTTGCAAGAAAAGCTGTCTTTTGATGTCAAGTGCATCAGCGATGGTACAGAAGTTTTGGTCTGATTTAGATACATAAATATCCTCTGTGAAAAAAACAACCAACCAACAAAAAAAAAACCCTAAAGAATGTTCTGCTTTGTAAGTAGGTTTTACAACAGAGATAGTCTGTTTCTGACTGTTGTGGCACATAATCTCTAACAGCAGTGCTGGAATTAAGACTTCTCTCAAATGTTAGAAAAGGGAGAAACAGTCTCTACTACCCATGCTTTTTTCCTTTTAAATTTAGCAATAACTCCCCTAGAAGGATCTATGTTGGTAACATTATTTTCACACTTCCTACACCTTTCCATGGTGCTTTACATTGTGCTCCAGGCTGTTCTCTTTGGCATCAGTCAGTTCTAGATTCCCTGTTTGCCCTGAGTCATAGGCCTTCATTACAGGCACTGGAGAGAGATTCGTTTGTACCAGAATTATTCCAGTGCCCTTTCTCTGCTGTGTCTTGTTTCCTGTATCTGGCTCCTCAGCTGCCCCAGGTATCCCAACCTGTTCCTGACTGTACTGCTAACTCACAGCAGCGTTATGCAGCTCCACATATCCTATGGGGTCCTAGGCATCTGTTCCCCCCTTCTTTCATCTCCCCTCTGTGTATCTGGAAGAATTTAATAAGATTGTTCATAGCTAACAATGTCCTACAGCAACTAGCTGTCCATCCCTTCTTTCTGAATTACTTTATTGGAAGAAATAGGGTGGGATTTCCTACATCTTTCTGCCTAAACTCTGTTGCCAGTCAGATCTCGGGAGGCAGGGTTAGACTGTTAGCACAACTGCTGTTTTGGTAAGTGGGAATTCCTGCTAAGCATCTGTCCCTTCTCCGTTGGTTTGTGAGGGGAGTATAATCTCAAAATAGTCTTGATAGGTTATAAGTGCATATAGAATTCCCCTGAGGTCCTGTACCACTCCCTTTAAAAGGAGATAAACAGGCAGCATTGTGTATGCACAGAATATATGTTTATGTTGTAAGTGTATGCAGAGAAGTGCAGTGGAACTGACATCTTACGCACAGGCACCATGCTAAAAATAAATCACAGTGGAAAACGACGGAAGCTTTTACTCCTATCTGCTTATGGGTGAGTGCTCTGATACTCTGCCTCATCCCAGAGACATCACGATGTGAGATTACCACATGCTAAAGAGACAGTGTTAAAGCTGTCCAAGCATTAGCTTCATAGACTCTAGCTCTAAGTTTTATCCGCTCTAGCTTCATCAAATACTCATCACAGGCTGAGTAAAAAAGCAAACTGACCCAGTTTTAAATGAAGTCTTCCAAACATTTCTACCATACATACTTGAGGCAAAATAAATTGTGAGCTCTTATGCAATTATGGGCCTATAAATGTGATATTTGTCTCTATTTTTCAGCTGTTGAAATCAAGAAAGGTAGCAGTGTGTTATATAAATAGGCAAATGTCATCATAAAGCATGATTTTTTTTTGATTGATCCCTGACTTATGCATCATTCACTGATTGAGGGTAACCTGCAAAACTTTCTCTTTTAAATGTCAAACAAGATTCAAGAATTCCACTTGCCAGGCATGTAGCACGGTCTCCAGATTCCACAAGTTTAGGCTACATCACTAGAGTAAGATTTTCCACACGTGCAGAGCCTATAGGTCATGCTTGTAGATCCATGTAACGTACCTATAGGCAAGGCTGTAGGGATCTAAAATCCCATTTGTTTATTATCTTATTGCAAGTAAGATTGGCAGAGTTTGCAGAAACTGGTTTGCACTGGCAATATTTTCAGAACAGCTGTTTCTCTGGGACTGTGTGTGGATGGGATATGGGCAGAGACATTATGCAGAATGGGTACTTGAGAGAGATGTATTGAGTAGAACAAAGATTGAAGAGTGAGGCTTGTAAAATGGAATAGTAAATTAAGGGGAAACATAAAGGGAAAGCAACTGGGAAAGGACAGAGTTTAGTAAAATCAGTAAAGATCTGGAGATAGAAAATAAATTGTTTATGGAGATAAATAAAGTTTGTTACAGCAAAAGGAGAGAGCAGAAGCAGAGTACACTGCATTTGGCTCTGTAGCAAAGGACGACTCCTGTAGTTTGCAGGTCACAAGTTGAGCTGAGGTGCGCATGCCCATCGGGATTGAAGCTCAGTCACAAGCACGGATTCTTGTAGTGCCACTTCACATGGAAACAGTTTTCCCATGCCAGGAACCAAAGCAGTTCAAGGTAAGTGGACAGAGAGTATTTGTGACAGTGTTCAAGCAGGCAAACAGGAGTCCAGAGTTTACTACTACATAGTACTTCTGCCCTTGGCTTCCATGAAACCTTTATCACACAGATAAAAGTAGAGGATAACATGCTAAACTCCACTTGCACTCCTGGTACCTGTTTCCGTTCGTTGCATTTGACAGTGCATACATCTGTCAATACAGTATAGACTGTACATTCATAACAGTGCAGACTAATCCCAGACCAGTTTTATTCACCTCTAGTGTTACGAACTTCTTGAGAAACAAGAAAAAGGTCTCTTAGAGAACTTTTATACAGCTATAAAAATTCTGCAATGAAGTTACTGTCCACATTATCTTCTTAGAAGCCCAGATTTACAGTTATCCCATTTGCCCGTGTATACTGAGCACTAACTGTGCACTCAGAAACAGCTGATAGGCGTGCTAGTGTAGCACTGGCACTGTTAACAGTGTAGCTGCTGCAGCACAGAGCTCAGTACGGGGGCAGGAGTCTCCTGATTAACAGACCAAATGCTTAAGATACTCAGCGTGCATTGAATGTGTACATCTGAAGCTACTTGCCAACAGAGAGAGAGTTTGCTCTCTAAGCAGTCCAGTTCAAAGTTGACTGGGATTTACCTACAACGGCTGTAAATGACACCTGTGCAAATACACTTAAAAAGATTTTGAGTGCACAAGCACAGCCATAGTACACAGGACTACTGGCTGCATAACATATGCCCTAGACTAATTTAATGACTGTGGGTCTTTATGGCCTACTGAGCTGAAAACAAAGGTGCAAGCAGTAAACTAATTTATAGAAATGCTGTCTCTGACAACTGAGAATTCTTGTGATAAAAAATTTCAAAACAACCCCTCTGGGGCAAGAGCTACTGAGCCTTGTCAAAACGAACAAACAAACAAACAAACAAAAAAGGCAGAATCCAAAGCTTACATAAAATTAACACAACTTCTTAGCTAACATAGGCAGAAAATCTCCTGTTTCTACTCAGGTGTCTCTTCCCTCTTTTTCATGTCATGCTCCAATGATGCATGTGAGTTCATGCAGAAGTCCATAAACCCTCCTGATTTTTCAGAGCCATTAAATGTACAGTTTACCACCCAAACCCTTCAATATTGTTCCCGCATTATGAAAGCTGAGAAATCATCTCTTTAGTGTTGCAAAAATCTTGTATTTTGTTAGATACCAAACAAGCATCCCTGAACACGCAGGACTGAGTGACAGGTGGTGTATCCACCCTGCAGGGAAAGCTAAGATTTTTCTAGCATTGTTTTTGTCAAAAAATATCCTTTTGTGAGAATAAAAATCCCTCAATTTTTATTCATCAGAAGCACATTTTTCAGGAGTATTGTTTTGGATTTTGCTCTTTGGCTATATATTATGTGTTCCTTACATTGAAATATTAACACCAAAATGAAGTAAACAGACATAATACAGTGAAAGTGTAGTTCATTCCTGGTTTCTTTACTGTGTTGTATGAGGAAATCCTAACTTCTTGTGAAAGACGGTAGTGTTACAGCAGCAGGATGAATCTCCTGGTACAACGGAAGCCTTTTTTCAAAGCACGTAGTCGATGCCTGAGGTTATGTGAATAAGATTTGTAAGGAGCATTAGGGAGCCAGTATGAGACTTGTGGGGCCATTCTGCAAGGCAGGAGGTCTCCCTGTTCCCATAGACAGCTGAGCTGCCTGCACTCCCCTCGAGGAGTGGCTTACAGGCAGGGCATTTTCCCACAGCGAGGTTGGCCAACAGCTTGAATATTACTTTTCCTGATCAGTGTTTGCTTTGCGTAACCGTTATACGTAACAGGGTATATAAGGGAGCACACCGAGGAGGTAAATATGTGACTAGCTTGCAGAATGGCAACTGGAAATGACTCATGGCTGCTGTCCTTGATTCTCACTGTGGGGGTGACAGCGCTGGTAGCTACTGGTAAGCTTCAGAAAGCTTTTTTACCTATTGCCTTCTGGGGTCTAGGACAACTCTGCAGCCAGCTTTTCGCAGGGACAATTCTCTGCGGGGGCAACCCTCCATGGGTTGGCAGATTCCGTCGGTCCTCCCCGCTGCAGAGCGAACTCCGCAAAGCCCTTGAACATCGGCAGGGGCTCTGCACGGCACCGTGGGGAGCCCCCAGCGCCTGGTGGCAAATGATCCCTCATGGGAGGCGGAGGGGGGACCGCTTGCGAGCTCATTCCTGCTGTGCCTGCAGTATACCTTACCTTACGGGGAGGAGGAGGAGGCACAGGTGTGCAGGCAGGGGGGCACATGGCGGGGGGGGGGGGGGGGGGGGGAGCAGCAGGGGGAGCAGCTCTGAGCACAGCTTTGGGCGGGGGGCAGGGCGGGGGAGGCCGGCTAGCTGAGCCGGGGGAGGACAAGCATGGTGCCACACGCTAGGGAGGACCCGCAGAATCTGTCGACTCATGGAGAGTTCTCCCCATGCAGAGCTGTCCCATTCCATGCCAAGGAAATAAACAGGTGCAGCTTGCTCACCTAGGGGAACTTCAGCTTTGTCATAGGGCTTGGGCAGCCAACCTTGCTGCATAGAAATTAAGTCTGAATAGCAAATAGTTCTTAATTTGTTTTTGTGATCTGTTTTCTGTCATTTGTCTTATTTGCCTTTTTTGCAAACAGTGAAACCAAATTCCTGTCCCAAAATCTTGTCTGGTGAGGCAGAGCAGGGCACTGTACCACATCTGTAATGGCGTTGAGAACCTTCACACCAATCTTAAAATTAATCTTACCTAAATGTTATGCTAGACTATTTTTGGGTATGTTAGAACCTTCTTTTAGCTGTATGTACTATAGCAGGTCTGAATATATTTTGTGTGTTCACAGGTCTTTTCTTAAAAAGGAAATGCCTTTTCTTAATGAGAGCAATCTATTAGACTTCTTATCTAACCACCTGGATCAAAAATGATTAGGATCTATATGCAGTTACGAATGTGTGTGTACAGTAAGACAATACATATGATATACTTAAAGGAGATTATACATGCAAACCAATGAAAATTAAGGCTGAAATAACGTCAGCTATACTGATTAGAGTTTGTGGAAGCCTTATTGCCATGGTTTAAGCCCTCCCAGATGGCAACAAAGCAAAGGTGTGTATCTAAGTAGCTCAAGTTCTTAGAAATCTGGCAATTACTTACAAATAGACCAATTATGTGATTTTGTGCTCACATCCCCCAGGGCAAAAAGCAGAGCAACCAGAAGTGATGACCAAATATGGGAGGGTCCGAGGGTACCAGTTCAAAGTAGATGCAGCTAAGAGGAGTGTAAATGTCTTTTTGGGACTTCCTTTTGCTAAGCCTCCAGTTGGACCATTGAGGTTTTCTGAACCCCAGCCACCTGAGCCATGGAAAGGTGTCAGAGATGCCACTTCCTACCCACCAATGTAAGACAATGACAAAACGATTGATATTTTTAATAATTATATATTACATGCAATTCCAGGACACTGATGTACAGGGCAATCAAAAGCCACAAAGACAAATTCCATTGTGCCATCTTGTTACCACCTGCAACTGTTATAATGATTGCATTTCTAAAGGCACCTTTATAAGATGCTCTTTTTATTAAAATCTGTTATCTAATGTGCATTAGTGATGAACTAATACGGAGCAGCATTTTGCCAATAATGTTCTGTTTTGGGAGCATTTGGCCATTACTTAGCAATGTTTATAACCTGTGTAGCTTCGGAGCAGAAACAGAAAGAACCTGAGGAAATGCTGGAATAAAATATTAGAAGAAAAAAAATGCCAAATGAGTCACATGCTTAACAGGACATATAAGAAATGCAGATCAATTCTAGTCTATATTGTAAACGTCTTACTGCCCTTGTTTAGTGCTTCGAGCCTAATACCTACCATTACAATGTAAAAAGCTATTGAAAAGGTAAAATAATTAATTTGTATTTTCCTTGAAGTAATTTATAGCCATATGTATTTGCAGGTATGTTTCTGTGATATTTTGAAACATGGAAAATTTTATCTGCACGTCACTGTGTACTGCTGTAGACTGTGGCTCCTTTTTATAGATCTCCTTAATGCCAGGTCAAAGGAAGAAAATGTATTAGAAGTGAAAAAAATATTTTATGTTTTCTATTGCAAACAATCTAGAAATGTACTAGAGATTGGTTTCTGGTTTGCACTTTGTTGTAGAAGTACAAAAAAGCTACACTTCATAGCTTCTAGGTTTTAGTTATTTCTGTTGCTTATTATTTTTTCATTTATTCAGGTGTCTACAGGATAAAGTACAAGGACAGGTTTTTTCAGATATTATTACTAATAGAAAAGAAAAAGTTCTTCTCCAAGTGTCTGAAGATTGCTTGTACCTAAACGTGTATACACCCATTTCTACAGAAAACGAGGAGAAACTGCCTGTAAGCAAAATCATAGGATCACAGAATGGTTTGGGTTGGAAAGGGCCTTGAAGATCATCTCGTTCCACCCCCCAGCCATGGGCAGGGACACCTTCCACTAGACCAGGTTGCTCCAAGCCCCATCCAGCCTGGCCTTGAACACTGCCAGGGAGGGGGCAGCCACAGCTTCTCTGGGCAGCCTGTGCCAGTGCCTCACCACCCTCACTCACAGTGAAGGATTTCTTCCTAACACCTAATCTAAATCTACCCACTTTCAGTTTGAAACCGTTACCCCTTGTCCTAGCACTACCCTCCCTGGTAAAGAGTCCCTCCCCATCTCTCCTGTAGGCCCCCTTTCAGCACTGGAAGGCCGCTCTAAGGTCTCCCCAGAGCCTTCTCTTCTCCAGGCTGAACAGCCCCAAATCATTACAAAACCTGCAGTCTCTGCTATATGCAGACTCACAGGTGCAGTTTTGTAATGGTGATCAAGTTACAGGCTTTGCCCAGTAAATATTTGCTGAGGTTTAAGAGACACAAAATCTATTTTACAAATAAAATTTTATTGACATTTTAGCTAGGTAATGTCTGATTTCCTCTAAATAATCCGTGGAAAGTCACGGGGCACTGGTATAGTGTAAACATCTAATAAAATCAATGCCATTTTGTAAAACTGCAGGCCTGATAGTTGACAGATCTCTACCATTTGTGAAATGTAATCTGAAAAAGTCAGGAGTGAAACAGCACAAAATATTATATTTTGGTTTATACTTAGTTTTTATCACTGTGGGCTCTTATCTGTGCTGGGTTGTTTCTGGTTTTGTCTTTCCAGGTCTTTGTATGGATCCATGGAGGTGGATTAGCTTTTGGAGCAGCTTCATCATATGATGGTTCAGCATTAGCAGCCTTTGACCGTGTAGTGGTTGTAACAATTCAGTACAGATTAGGTATTGTCGGATATCTTAGGTAAGACATTTTATCTCAGTTTTTGCTAACTGACTTCGAAAATTATGTGTGCAAAGCCTTTGTGAAAAGATGTGCAGAATACTTGCTTAAGTAAAAAACTGTACATTTCTTAATTACATATGCAACAGTTGGGAGCAATTTACACGTCCCAAGTCAGCTTCCAAGTCTGTTCTTGTTTGATTGCTACTCTGATCTCCACATTTTCATTTTTCATTTATTTTTCAGTTGTGTAGAGAAGCTCTGTGTAGGGAATGGCACCTGATTTCTTATAACACAGATTGTATTTTTCTCTGCCTTTTTTCTGCATTGAGCACTCAAACAAATCTATTCTTTCTCTGCAGCACTGGTGATAAGCACGCCCGAGGTAACTGGGGGTATTTAGATCAAGTAGCAGCTCTTCAGTGGATTCAGGAAAATATTGTACATTTTGGAGGAGATCCAGGATCCGTCACTATAGCTGGAGAATCTGCAGGAGGAATCAGCGTTTCTGCTCATGTAAGTTCACAGTAATACTGAATTTTAATTACTTAGGGAAAAAAACCCACCATCCATGTTCATTTTTAGTACCTGCACGAAAAGTCAGCGAGAGAAAAGGGATGTTTTTATAGTAAATGACACATCACCTTGGTCTATAATACCACAACAATACAATATCGCTTCCGATTGATAAAAATGTTCTTTTCATACCCAAATCTTGTAGTTCAGACCCCAAATGTAATTCCTCATCTACTAAATTAAATTCTGAGGGGTTTTTTGCAGTGTCAAAACCCCCTAAATTTAGTTTTCTGAGAAAAGTCCTTTAAGAGGGTGTATTGCCCATTTCCTGTTTGCTTTGACAGTCACTTGTGTGAAGTAACCGAGGCGAATGACAGCTGAACTAGACGTGCATTTTGTGACACAGTGATTACGTAAAATTTTTACATCAACACTGAGAACATTGGCTAAGAGGTTCTTCTTCTCCCGTCTCTCACAATTTGGTACAGACCACACAGTAAAACCAGGGTTCAGTGACACAAGTGACAAAAATTCCTGTTTCCTAGGCTCCTGCCCTCTGGCCAATAGTTCTGTATTCCCCTTTGCAGCACAGCCAGGCTATCTTGGACACAGTTATATTTGATCCGTATCTGGCTTGCGGTGTAGTTCCATGAAGTCTTAGAAGCAAGGTGCTATAAGAGGGGAAAAGGCAGGCATGAACTCCTTATCCCTGATAGTGCTGACAAAGCCCTTTGCATAGTTGAAGTACAATCAGAGGCTACAGAATA
This sequence comes from Leptosomus discolor, assembly GCF_034619465.1. NCBI lineage: Eukaryota > Metazoa > Chordata > Aves > Leptosomiformes > Leptosomidae > Leptosomus > Leptosomus discolor. The sequence continues at coordinate 51,342,920 of NC_141398.1, read as the reverse complement.
ACAGCTTTATGACATTTGCTTTCAAAATGTTTTAAATGGCAATTCCTGAAACTGAAATTCAAAGGCAGTGGTCAGAACATAATGCTTGTCATGCTTGTTCTCGGTTTTTTTACAGGTCTTATCTCCCATGGCAAAGGGCTTGTTCCATAAGGCCATTTCAGAGAGTGGTACTGCAGTCAGGCTTTTGTTCACTGACAAGCCTGAGGAGGAAGCGCATGTGGGTATTTTGTGGTAATTTTAATTATTTTTCCAGATAGTTTTGCATATCTTAAATTGTTTATTCCAAAATACAGAAACAGATCTGTTACTTATGAAACTACAATCACAGTCATTAAAGACAGTATTTCTGTTTGCAAATAATACATGTTTAATGAAGCTTTGCTTTTCAAATACCCAAATATCCACAGGCGTCTGAGTGAAAGCAAAAGACTAAGGAAGCAATGAGGGAAGGCAGGGGAGAAGCCTGAAATGGAATACTATAACACGTACTGTCTTCAAGAAAAGTTGAGCTATAATTTCTGGGTGGAAAATGGCACCAGATTCTGAATACTCTTCTCTTCCCTTCCTGTTTGATGACTGTTGTGTGCAAATAAAGACTTTATTCGCTGTGTTTATATGTGAAAAGAAGAGCTGACTTCAACTCAACTATTTTTTTTTTAACTACAAGAAACAACTTCCAGGAACCTAGATTTGATAATCTGGGATATAAAAGAGACAACATTATAATGAGCTCTGCCTCTCTAATGACAGCTGTTACTCCACCCAAAAAGACATAATCAAGAATGGTATAATGTGCTGTTTGTTACCATCTACATGGTTGTGTTCTGACCGTGCATCACTCTAACTCCTTTATGCCATCCTGCTTTCTCAGCACAGCATGTTACTTATCAGAATTACTATCTTGGTCTATTTCTGTACCAAAATATTTTGGAGGCGTATGTTTTGTCCTTCTGCTCAGCCCACAGTGTGAAGGGTTATGAAGGCTTCCTATTCTCTGCCTCTGCAGCTGGAACATGTCTGGTTTCAGTGATCCTTGTGCAGTTTAGACTCCCTCCTGCTGGACTCTCAGGCTCGGTGGCACTTAAAGCCTTCTATGGGAAGTGTATGAAAAAGTGAGTGTTTGTTTTTATCGATTGCAGGTAATTGCTACTGCCTCTGGCTGTGAAAAATCCAGTTCAGCTGCAATAGTCGAATGCTTAAGAGAAAAAACAGAAGACGAGATAGTACAGATAGCACTAAAATTGGTAGGTGAAATTATACTTCCTGCATTTAAATGACATTTCAAATTTTCAAATTTTATCATAACAAAGTATGCTATTTGTACATTGTAATATTAGGAGAACTTGAAGTGAATGTAACACCTGACTTTCCCGAGCTTTTGAGGATTTGACAACACTGCAGCTATGCTATACCTCACCTGGAAAATGGGAACGGGTTACTTCCCATTCATTCTGCATGGACTTTGAGCTACTTCTGTTTTGCTGTCATGCTCTACCAGGGGAAGGAAAAGAGTGCAGGAAATGTTACAGTTTCTCCTGGAGAACCTGAAAATTAATTAATACACTGTATTATGTCCTACTTAAAATTTCTTGCCACAATGCTGGATTCCATGTTCCTTTGCGGTTTCAACACAGAAGCTGTTTTTTCTCCCACTGCTCCACACATCTGCAACAGGACTGAACTAAGAAGAGATGTAAATTGGACATCATTGCCTATGTTTCACAAATGTTAAAAATAAAATGCTAATCTTCACACAATCTTATACCCAGTGCAGAAAATCTGTCAGAAAAAATTCAGAGATGGCTCCAATACTATTACTTCATACATTTTCACTTGGCACTTAATTTGTTTTGCTTTGGAACTGCAGTAAAAATCTGAAAATTTTTTCAGGAAGCAAAATTCATGTATTAATGAAGCTTTTGGGTTTTGGTTGTGTTTTTTTCTTTCTCCAGCCTTCCATGTTCTTCAGTGCATCTGTAGATGGTGTATTTTTTCCAAAGAGTCCCAAGCAATTACTATCTGAAAAAATGATCAATGCAGTCCCATATATAATAGGAGTAAATAACTATGAATTTGGATGGATTCTTCCTATGGTAAGAGATTCATAATGTTGTTATTTATATTTCATTTTGTTAATATAAGATTTTCAAATAAAAATGATTCTCTGTATCATGCAGATAATGAAATTTCCTAATTACACAGATGGTCTGGATGAAGATTTTGCACGTCAAATATTACAGAGCAACTTAGCAACCTTATTTAAGGTAAGAGACCATTTTCAGAACAAGTCAGTGCTGCTTCTTCACTGGTCTGCTTCTATGCTTGTACTCCTGGAGGGGTATATTTTAGAGGCAAACTTTGTTCTGTTGACAGCTTCCTACCATGGGGCAGTAATGGGCAGCAGATGTGGTGTATTCCTGTTGCCACTAGCAATTGAAAATACACTCTAAATTTCCATCCTAAATGGCCCTCTTTTTAAAAAGGAGTTAGTGGAAATCCAGGGGTTATTCAGGTGCCTAGTCTCCTGTGACATTTTAGACACCCTAGGTTATCCAAGACATGCATAGTACAGGCAGGTATGACACAAAACCTATAGAACACACCCTTCTGAAGCAGTAGCTGGAGACTAGAAAGGATAACCTGAGATGTTTAAAATGGCGCTGACACACCTATGTTCAGGTTTGTTAAGGTTTTGCTTCCCTGTACTTTAAAAACCTCTTAGCTTTCTGGTTCCTTTGTGTTCTCCTGAAACTACTAAGCAGAAAAATGCAGATTAATAGGTAAGAATTAACAACTTTATAAACGTGGCCAGTACTCACAACGGATCATTCAGTGTCACAGACTTCCATCGTGAACTTGGAAAGGCAGAGCCCAGGCTTGTTCTGAAAGGGAGTAAATTATGGCCATCTAAAACAATAAATGAATTTTATGCAATCCAACAGGATTTCTTTTCTCTTACGAGGGTTACTTCTACAGAAAGGAAAACAGACTACCATATCCATTTATCAGCATCACTGACTGATGTTTATCTAAAGATGTTTGATCTTTAGGTCTTGCAAACCTCTTTTCCCTGAGAATATCTATACCTGGTAGCTGTGTAACTCCCAATTCTGAGCTCTGACCCACACTCTGACACAGTTGAGCATTTTCTCTGGGGTTTAGCTAGGGACATGCAGATGGCACAGCACACTCAATTAGAGCTGTTACTCTTTAGAATATTCATCATCATAATAAGAAGTATTTTTATTGTTCATTTCAGTGTGATACTTCTGAATTTGTTGATCCAGTATACAATGAATACATAGGGAATGCAGAAAATCGTACTCAGGTGCGAGATGGCCTTCTTGAGGCACTAGGAGACCTTTCATTTGCTCTTTCAGCCATTGAAGTGGCTAGATACCATAGAGGTAAGCCTCTAATTCAGCATCTATTAGAAGAAATATAGAATTCCATCCTGGCCTGTGTTTGTGGACAGTATGCATCAGACTTCATTATCCAAAGAAATGATAGCGTTTTCATTTTATCAAATAGCTTGTAATGGAAGTTTATCTTCTTTGGTGGCAGGTATTTTCAGCTTTCAAACTAACACTCTTCCACGTATTTTCTATTAGATGCTGGCAACCCAGTCTACTTTTATGAATTTCAACATCGACCAAGTTCAGCTGCAGGTGTTGTACCAGAGTTTGTAAAAGCAGATCATGGAGTTGAGATTGCCTTTGTCTTTGGAAAGCCATTCTTAGCTGGTGATGTATCCATGCTTACTAAAGTATCCCTTTTAAAACATCATTATTATTCATTTTACTTACTGGAGGGCTTTAGAATATACTTTCTCTTTTAGTAGCACTGGAATCAACATAAGCACTTTCTGTCTTTAGTAGTAGTTAACTTTTCATGAAATTACTCCTCTGCAGTTCTCTCCTAGAGCTCTGCTCAAGTAAAACTCCCATAGCTCAGAGTAACCAATAGAACTCACTACAGTCTATTGGAATCGATATAGCTGCTACTGTTTTGATTATTTAGATTTTAATGTTGCCATTTCATCTCTCACTTCACAGGGAACGCTACAGAAGAAGAACATAAACTCAGCAGAACTCTTATGAGATACTGGACTAACTTTGCTAGAAATGGGTGAGAATCATAATGCTAATTAGAGCACAAGTTTTGCCTGTGCTGCCTGAAACACACCTACATGACTGAAGCAATACTCATATGGTGACTCCTACAAATTTGGCAGAATTTAAGATAAATTTTGAAGCAAAATATTTCTGTTCATAATGATTGCAAGAAAAACCTTTTAAATGAATGTGCAGACCAAAAAAGGAAACAAAAAAATCCAAGAGCTATTACTCCATCTGCAATGGAGTTTTAGATCCAAAAGTAATGGCAATTATTAAACTTTTGCTATTCCACTGATGAGCATTTTGATAAAAAACATCCAACTATTCAGGTACTAGAATCACATAACCTGAGCTCTTGTTAGTTTTCTGAAATGCTCTCTCCTTGAGCAGTCAGAGCACACTGACAGGCAAATGGAAAGCTAACATTTCATTCTATTATTTCCAGAAATCCCAACGGAGAAGGCTTGGTCCATTGGCCTCAGTATGATCTGGATGAAAGATACCTGGAAATAGACCTAAGGCAAAAGGCAGCAAAGAAACTGAAAGAAAGCAAAATGGAGTTTTTGACACAGCTCACAAAACAAATGATGAAAGCAAGCAGAGAACACCAAGATTTATAAGAGTTGTGGAGGGTACAGTTTGCTTTTAAAACCCAAAGTAAAATCAAACAAAATCAGTTTGTCAGGATGCAGAGTTTAATAATCACCTTCTAACTCACTATTATGTAATCTGTTGTCATGATCACCGTGAAAGGAGAGGATCAAGGGAAATTTGGAATGTGGGACCAAAAAATCGCTATTTAATGAAGCAAGCAGAAAAAACCCACAATCTTTCAGGCTCAAAAAGGTCATAGTATCTAATCAGTGGATATCAAAACTGAATAATGCTCCTGGGGGAATGAGGGGGAAATTGGCAAATATATTGAAATCTGTAATAAATTATCTATACAGAATATATCATAAGTGTCAGACTATGTTATATTCCAAATACTCATTATTGTACCTGCTGTTGTAACTCACTTACGTCACAGCTTTTACATCAAATATGACTCTGGTCTTTAGCTGTGATGGAAGGAATTGGAGTTGTGCAAAATCACAGCTGATGACTGTTCGCTGTGACTCCGTTGCTGAAGAAAGTACTGTCCCCAGAGGAGTAAGCAGCATAGTCAACGTAAGAAAATTGTCAGTCTTGTTACACGGATTGCAGAGAACTGCAACGACACTGGCTGTGAAAAACCTGATTCAGCTGCAGCCGTTCAGTGCTTAAGAGAAAAAACAGCAAAAGAAATGGTAAACATAACTCTAAAAACAGTAGCTAGTGCTGTACTTCGTCCTATAAGACAGAATAAATCCTTCTCTAAGACTAGAATAACTTGAAGCAAAACCATTGTATGTCACTTGATTGGCTTTTGCAGGGCTTCACAACAGTGCACTTGAACAATAATACTGCGCCTGAGGAATCTGAACAGTAACTTTCCCTGCCCTGCATTTCAGGGTAGAAGTGCGTTCATCACAGGAATGTAAACAATTAAGGCCTTTTTTTTTTTTCCCTGGGAACAGTTATGAACCAGGCAGGCTCACGAACACAAAACAGGGGCGTTAAAATTGCAAAAATGGAACTGGACAGGTTTGCACAGTCCATTGTGTCACCTTTATCACCAGCAGGGCACTTCCTAGCAGCTGGCTGATTTTTTGATACAGTGTGCAGGAAGGAAGGACTGCGTATTGGAGGAAGTAATACAGCATTTATCAAACCTTTCTAGGAAGTATACTCATTGAGAAAGCTCTCCTGTTTGCAAAACTGACCTTTTGTTAGCAGCTGTTTTATCTGTTGCCATACCCAGTTTTGCTGTCACTGTGCTGGCTTGTCAGTTCTTTTGCAATCTTACCACGTAAGCTTATTTTGACCCTGTTACCCATCCAACCCTAAGAAGCTGGAGTTACAAACTGGTTAACAAGTGAGCACTCTCTGTCTTGAGCATTCAGTATTAAATTCTTGTGCGGTGCTAAAATTATGTGAGAGAAACTCAGAACGAGGCCTGAAACTTAGTTACTTTTGACATTACATATTATAACTAAAAATAAGTCACTTGGGTGATTTCTTTAGGTCAATACCAAGGAAGCTGAATATCTTCCCAAGCAAAACCAGATCTAAGTAACAAAGGGGTACTTTTTTCTCCAGCATCCTCTCTTTATTGATGCAGATGTGAATGGTACATTTTTCCCTAAAAAACCCACCACTGCTACTAGCTCAAAAAAGGACCAATGCAGTCCCTTACATGAGTAATGAACTATGAATTTGGATTTCTGCTTCCGACTGCAAGATGTATATAATGTCTTTTAATTATATGTTGAATTATTAACTGTTTAGGAGCATAGGAGCTCACAGAAAACATTCTCTGCAGGTGCTGAAACACCCTCCTTTTGCAAAAGGATTGGACAAAAACGTAGCATTCAAGCATTAAAGAGCACAGAGTCTTTCACATTAAGAGTCAATTTTAACGTGCTAATTGACTTTTATCTAGTGAGGGTTGGTACCTCAGACCTGCACTAGTCCCTACTTTTTTTTCCCTTTAATTTTCTTGGATATAGACACTATAGCAGAATTCCCCCATGTACGGTGATGTCCTTGAACCAAGTGTCAGGTGCAGGGGGGGCATTAGGTGGTAGTTCAGGCTCTGCAGAAGGTCCACCTGTTCAGGGTCCCTGAGGCTGGTTCCCAAGCTCCAGGAGACACTCCATGTGTCCGAGGAGAACAACCCATCCCAGAAGGGAATGGAGTGAGCCTGAGAGAATTCTGTGACAACTCACAATACGAATACTCAAATTCTGTTTTTCTTATGCAAGTGTTTCCACATAGGGAAAACAGCAGGCATTGCAGGCAGATAGTACCTGAGCAGACACCCATGCAATTCCCCTTTGAGCTCCTGCAAACCTCTTGCTTCCAAGCAAAGCTGTAAGAAGAAACACTGAAGCACCAGCTCTCAGTTTTGATTACTCGTTTCTTTTGTCTGTTAGATAACGCAGTGTACTTCTATGAATTTCAGCATCAACCAAGTTCAACGAAATGTTCAAAACCAAACTTTGTAAACGCAGATCATGCAGATGGCATTGGCTTTGTACCTGGAAAGCCCTTCTTGGGGGGTTGCTAAGTGATTTGTTTACTCATCATCTGTGTTTGAGCCCTGTCAAGACAAAATACTTTCTACTAAAATAAGAAACGTCAGTATTCTTGTAGAGTACTGGGCTTAATGCTCTTTCATGGTCTTTGTGACCTGGAACCAGCTCTGGGACGCACATTTGTGCGAAGTTCCGCGGTGCAGGGGCAGAGCGGCTGCGGGGCCCCGTTCCGGCGGGCAACGCTGCAGGCGAGGGCTACAAACCCAGCGGGACGAGCCGGAGGGGCTGGGCCAGCGCCGTTCGGAGGGGTGCGCTCCCTTACGCCTGCCGAAACGCCACGCCAAGGCCCAACTACCGCTGTTTTTAAGGCTCGGAAACGAGGCTGCTGTGCCCTGCGGGGCCGCTGAGGCCACACGCAGCTCGGGGACGGCTACCCAGCACACTGCGGCGGGGAACGGGCCCTGCGGGGCGCGGGCGGACCGGCCGCCCCCCCGCATCCCGCCGCCGCCTCACCGCCGGGGCGCGCGCAGGCCCCCGACCCCGCGAGCATGCGCACACGCGCGCCCCCCCGCCGCTAGCGTCCGTCGCGGCTGCCGTAGCGGGGCGGCGCTGCCATGGCGGCCGGGCCGCCCGTGCTGCTGGGCCTCCGCGACGCCGCCATGGTGGGGCCGTGCCGAGGAGGCGGGCGGGCCCCCGCCTGGGCCACCAACAAGCTGGGCGGCTCCGCGGTAGGGCCGGGGCGGGCCGGGGGGAGGATGGCGGCGGAGGGGCCCTGCCGTGAGGGGGGCTCGCGGTGCGGGGGCCGGCCGAGGCGCCGGGCGCCCGCGGAGCCGCTCTAGCGGTGCCCGTGCTGTTGGTCTTTCAGGACTGGGTGCCCTGCGTGCGGCCGGGCTCTCCCTGCTGCGGGGTGTGCGGGCGGGCGCTGGCGCACCTGGTGCAGGTGTACTGCCCGCGGGAGGGGTCCCCCTGCCACCGCGTCGCCAACGTCTTCGCCTGCGCCGGGCAGGGCTGCTGGGGAGCGCCCCGGAGGTGAGCGCCGGGCTGGCGGCCTCAGTCCCGAACGCGCGCGGCTCGGCTGCCCCCGATACCTGCCACTTCCACTGACGTGTTTTGGTCCTTACGTGTCCTTTTTTTTTTTTTTTTTTTTTTTTTTTTTTTTTTTTTTTTTACGCGGCACGTTAAAGCTGGAAGGTGCTGCGCTCCCAGTATTTGGAGACACAAGAAAAGGAAGCACGAGATTGCAGCGTGAAACAGGTATAACAAGCAAAGTGCCCTCTTGGGTTCTGTCCTTTGTTTCAGTGCAGTGCGGAGGAGGTTCTTAAAAGTGCAGCTGAGCTGAAGGAGTTTCGCACTTGTAAGTAACCCTAACCTGCCTCAAGAAGCTGTGCTGTATGCTAGTTCTGAGTCATGTATGTCGTCATGTGGAGAAGTCATGGTTGTGGAATTTTTGGCACCGTGAGTACTCCACGTTATTTACTAGTAGATTAACTTCTTGTTTGTGATCTATGTTAGGATTGTTTTAAAGTGGAGATTGCAGTCCAACCACATGATTAAAACTGATATTTAATACTTTAGTTACTTGAGCTATCTAAACATTATTTTTCAACTTCAAATGATTGGGCTACACTGTTTAGGTTTGGATTTCCAGGATGGCTATTTTCTAATTTAAATAGATTTAAAAATTTTTATCGGTTTTAATTAATCTGACTCCGTTATTGTTAATATGCTTCTGGTATTTTTGCTTGTGAAGAAAAACTGCACATTGGCTTAAGATTGAAGGAGGAGGATGGCTATCAAACTAGTGATGACAGGCAGAAAGTGTTTATTCTGCTGGTGCATTTGCAGTATGAAATTTTGGTCTGTGGTAAATGAGCTTATACTTTGATAAAATGATGGTATTGTCATTGTTGTTATTTTCCTCCATATTCTGCTCTTTAAGCTTACCTGTGGTGCAGTAACTGTGCTTCAGATAAATGTACCCAAACCGGCTGTCAGCAGTCATGCCAGCAGCCAAGGTCTGGCAAGATGGTGTACAAAGTCTGTTCAAAAAGTCAATGAATTGTCATTCCATTTCTCCAGTTCCTTGTTTTATTTTGTTTTGTTCTTCTTGGGAACAGGAATCAAACTTTGCTGCAAAGGATTGGTGTGATGAAGCAGATGACTGGGGAGTTTGTGATGGAGCAGAATCTCCTGCGTATGCCTCCCTGCATCTGCTTGGCTCAAATGAAGCAGGGAGCAGCTCCTTGTGCAGAGAGGTGGAGTGTACATCCCAGTTCCAACAGCTTCGCTTGTCGGAAGCTATGAACGGGTCAGGTTCCCTGAATACACGTGCTCCAGTCAGCGAGGGAAGGGTAATGGCAACGTCTAGTTCAGCTCCTGTGTTCCAGCCCTTTTACATTAGTGTTGTGGATGAGGAAGACTACACTGGTTTCCTTGATACAGATCATGCAGATAAGCTATTGAAGGAGTATCAGCAGAGAGAGGGTGTTGATTTGGAACAGTTGATGTCAGAAAGGTGAGAACAGGTCTGGATTTCATGCTGAAACCAAAGGGATTACGTAGTTCCCTGTATGCTGTCTGATAATCTAAATCTGACTCTTACTGAATCCAAATGTTTTTTATTTGTAACTGAGTCCTTCAAGAATCGCTGGTGCGTAGCACTTTGCTGGAAGAACACAATGCACCCAGTTCTGTCAGATTTCGAGTTACTCAGAGGTGCATCTGTTTCTGAGTGACTGCGTAGTTGGAATGTCCTTGGGCTCCAGATAGAGCAGTGGATTGTTGATCTCTGAAACCAAACCAGTGTGGTTTAGTCAACATCTTGTGCTAAATGGCAGGAGTTTATATTGTAATATTTGTCGTCTTTTTTTTTTTTTTCTTTACAAGGCTAAAGCTTTTATAATATTCCAATTGCATTTTTAAGTGTTCAGTTACTTAGGGATTTTGGCTAGAGACTGGTATGATGGTAAGGCTCACAAAGATTTTGTAAAGGTTGTCTGAAAACCAATTTTTTAATGTAGTTACTGAAAATATTTTCACTCTTTAGGCAATTACAGTGAGCAGTTATATCCAGACTATTTCTCTTTTGACTGTATTAACGTGTACAGTGACCTTTCCCGAATTGTGGACAACATTGAATGTTTTGGTAACTAAAGCTACTGTCAACTGCAGAATCTGCATAGAATGCTTTTTAGGAACGATGTTCCTGTTGAGTTTTGTTGACCTTTATAGAATCATAGAACTTAAATTACACTTAATTCAAAATTTTAGAAGACAACATAGTAATTTAAAACCAGGAAAAAACTTCTGAGGAGCTACTAAAGGAATTTTTTTTTTTTAAGGAATAAGCGGGTATCTGGGTTTGAATCTCATGTGGTAGTTTGAAGCACTGTTAGTAATTGTAAGCCACCAGAAACTGAAGAGCTAGAAGCAAAATGTTCGTTTGCAACCTCTAACAGGAATTGCCTCTTAATTTAAGATGTATAGGGTTTTTTCAGAGTACTTAGCATGATTTAATGTGAAGGTGTAGGAACCGTTACTGATTTAAAGCATGCATGTCATACTGAAAACTTTAGTGGAAATATTGTTTCTTTTCTTGTTTTCTTACAGTTTTGCTGGTGAAGGTGATAATGAAAAATATGAGAAGAGTGAAGTCAAAAGCAGGGACCACACATTCCATAAATTTCTGAAAAGGATATCTGTGTGTCGTGAACAGATTCTAAGGTATGTTGATCATCTGGTTGTAACAGGGAGATACAGAGCATAGACGTGGATTGTTAATACATCAAAATAAACTGTTTCATTGGAAATAGTTGTATATTTTTGTTTCTTAACACAAAAAAAAAAAAGCTAAAAGGGCTGTTACCATGCCTGTGTGGTCAGACTTACGTCCCTGATGGGGCTTTTTAATACAAAGTATAAGTAGATGAGAAGCAAAGCAGGATCAGAGACCCGAGATCTGGCTATGGGAGACTTTATTCAGCATGAGACCTGATGAAAACAGACCCAGACTGGCTTTTAAGACTCACTGAAATCCAGACATAGAGGTTTTCAAGAGACAATTTTGAGATGATAGATTTCCAAGGCTATCTGCTGGTCTGAAATTTTGTCACTCCATTGTAATTGCTTATGTCTCAGTCCTTGAGATGTTTCTGAAGTAAGAAATCACTCGTTTTAAAGCCTGAGTTCTCCTGCAGCTTATTGTGATCACCCCTTGGGACCCTGCAGACCTCAGCTCTGGTAAATCTGTTGCTTTTCCTAGAACAAAGGCAGATTTAACTGCAGAGCAGCTACTTTGCTGAAAGAGCAGTTAATTCTGAATTAAAATATAACAAAAAGTTCAAATCATAAATTATTCATAGTACCAGATAATACACATGGTTTTTGTGGATGAAACCAGTGTTAGTTTTTAACTTCTTTGTTCCAGAGAGTCCAGTGCAGCCTATCTGGTCAAGCTGTTTCAGCGTAGAGACATGACCTTTGTTTATCAAGTTTCCAGAACCAGGTGGAACTAACTGGTACCTTTTTGATGAGGAGGTGAAGTTTGAGGGGCTGGTTACACAGTTAAGAAACATCAGAAACTTTCATTAATTATCTATAAGAGGTTATACAGAAAAGGTACTAAAGCGGAGTGCAAGTAACAGACAACTTCTTTTCACTGTATCTGTCACTTTGCAGTATTACCCTGGAATTTTCTGTTCTTCTAAAACATCGCCTCTGGTGATCCCTATGACTATCCCTGGTTATAATCTTTACTTAGCTCTCCCTTTCCCCTTCATGCGTATTGTGCGGACACCTCTTGGACCCTCATTTCTCCTGGGCTGCCAGATCTCTGCTGAGGTTTCAGCACAGCACAGAATCCCCAGGTTGGCATTCAGTGGAAACTGATCCTGGTTTCCCTTTACCTGGGGAGCTATCGTAGCTCTTACAAATAGAACATCCGTTCTGTGGCATAACTACAGTGGTTTTGAGACCTGTTCGGTGTGAGTATCTTTAACTGCTGTGGGTCAGGATTATGTTTTTCAGGAAAGTGTAGTTTGCTTAATTGAGTCAAGTACAGCATATTTTGGAGGTGTCAATTCAAAGTGTTTGTCTCCTTTAAATCCAGCTCTTTCCTTAAGACTTTCCAAGTGTTCACCTTCCAAGTAGTTCCCCCTCCCCATCTTTATTCTTTGTTTAATTGCTCATCTGAAGCTTAGGCAATGATTCTGGCTCATAATGATGTTTTTACTTCAAGCAAGTTGAGAAATTTCAGAGAATCCTGAATCCTGCTGCCAACGTGTATGTTTTCCTATGAAATTTCGATACAGAAAATGAATATGTTTTTCCTTTTTTCTCTTAGATACTCTTGGGGTGGCCAGCCTTTATTCATAACATGTCCTCCAGCCAACATTGACAAAGCTATTCCAGCTTGTAGTAACTGTGGAAGCAACAGGATATTTGAGTTCCAGCTCATGCCAGCGCTGGTCAGCATGCTCCAGAGTGATTCAGGTGCTGACCTTTGACTTGACTGAATGAATACTAGAAACAGTCGCCACCTTGGTAAAGTTTAATGAACTGCAGTTGGGATTGTTTCTTGCTAACCGCGCGCACTGATGAGCTTAACTACAGTGATCATCTTACATAGAATCCACTCTGTTTCCGTCATAGATTTCACCAAGCAGAAGAGATAACTCTGGTTTATGGAGACCCTATGATCGCAACTTCATTTGCTGACTGAACCTTAATAACAGCAATATAAATAATTCCATGACCTTGGGAGTAGCTTGTCTTTATTGCTTCTTAAACGAGGCCTTGGAAGATAATAAATATTGTTAGATAAAGTTGTAGACACTTAAGAAGCTCTTTGAAAATTCTGAGTCAGCTTGCTTTAAAATCTTTAAAATTAAAAAATGCAGTGTGTGGGGGTGACTGAATATGAAAAATATTTTCTGAATTGGCAAAGGTTGAAGTATAGCAATCAGCAATAGGTCCCGATTATGTAATTTTTCATACCTTTACATACTGTTATTGCTTTGTTTTTAGATCTGTCAGTGGAATTTGGAACTGCTATTGTTTACACGTGTGAGAGAAGCTGTTGGCCCACAAATCATCAAACCCCTCTGGAAGAATTTATTTTTGTACAAGAAGATCCAGATCAGAAATTATTTAAATAAATTTTATTTCTCTGCATAGATGGAAAGTCTGTTGGTTTTTTTTTTTTTTTTTACAGGTGGAAGTGTGTAATTATGCAACAGTTTTCCTGAGATGTAGTGAAAAATTAAATTAATTTGGTGACAGTGTGCTTATTTCTGAGAATAACTGGTTGAAGTATATACTGGCATGCCTCTAAATTGTGGCAACAGAAAACTTGCGTACTTTGGTAACGCATGAAAGTTTAAGTGTAGAGATTGTTTTGTCACCCTAGTTACACTTTACAGTTGGGGAGGAAAGTAAAGGAGAAAGGGTGTCTTACTGCACATTGTTATGCTGCTAGCATTCATCAGCCAAACAGGATGCAGTTTTTAGAAACTTAGCAGGGAAGAACTTAATGTAAGCTTGATTTTAAAAAACAGATCTGCTTTGTTTTAACGACAGATTGGAAATTCAGTGGGCAGTGGCTGAAAGGGCCTTGCCGTCACTGCAGTCTTCCTGTCCTGAAGCTTCTCTGTATGTTTTTCCAGTGAAGAACAAGTTACATTTGCATGGCTCAACAAGCTCTGACAGTCATATCGCTTTGGACGGGGAAAAGGTGGAGGTTTTTTTTAGCGCTTCTGTTCTCACTGGTACAGAACGGTGGGGTAGGTACAGCACTGCCTTGTTACCGCAGTCTAGTGCTCGCAGGCTAATCATGCAGTTTTAGTTAAAAGAGTCTTCTGTGGAGTTCCCTCTTGGTTTAGGCTAAATTGCAGTATTTTAATTGACTTAATGGAGGAGTAATTTAACTAAGTGTCCTTAAAGCTTTTTGTACAGGTTTAATGCTGCAGCATAAATTAATGCACTGAAAGTGTGGGTTTAAAGGAAGAAAGGTGAGGGGGAGCTAAAATTATGGAACGTGTTTGCAGAACTACTTTTTTTTTTTTAAGAAAAAATTGCAGGTTACCACGTCAGCTTCTAGAGGCGAGTCAGTTAACCGAGGCTAACATAGAGAAAGCTGGTACGTTACGCCCAGAATACTGCGGGTGCTCCCCGGGGCACTCGGCCTGCTCTTTTCCCCCGGTGGCAGGTAGCCCAGAGAGCACAGTTCGGGGGCCGAGCCCCGGCTGCAGCAGACGGGCGAGGGCCGGTTGTCCCGGGAGGCACCGCTCCCGGTGCCGGGCCGTCGCCGGCCCCCAGCCGCGGCGGGAGCGGGGCTCGAACCGGTGGCTCGGTCCGCCGCGTCCCGCCCGAGCTCCGGCCCCGCTGCAGCCTTCCTGGGCGGTGCGCGGGAGAGGGCCGGGGCCCTCCCGCCGACAGGGGGCGGTGCGGGCAGGCGGGCGGCTGCCGCTCTGGTCTCGCGCGGGCTCTCTGTCCGGAGTGCGGCCCGGCTGAGGAGAGCCGCGCCGAGTCGCTCCCGCCGCCGCCGCCGCCGTTGTTCGCCCGCCGTCATGTCCGTGCCGGTGTCGGGCCCCTTGCGCAGCGAGCTGGCGGAGGCCGTGGCCCAGGCGCGGCTCTTGGTGGTGGGAGCCGGCGGCATCGGCTGCGAGCTCCTCAAGGACCTGGTGCTCACCGGCTTCAGCAACATCGACGTGGTGCGGGCCGGGGCCGCGGCCGGGGCGGATGAGGGGCCAGCGGGCGGCGGCGCAGCCAAGGCCGGGGGCTGGGGGGGGGGCATGGAGCGGGGCGGGGGCCTGAGGAGGGCCGGGGCGGCGGGGACGCGGCGGGCGCGGGGGCGCTGTGGCGGCGCGGCCCCTCCCGCCAGCCGCAT
Source organism: Leptosomus discolor (assembly GCF_034619465.1). Taxonomy (NCBI): domain Eukaryota; kingdom Metazoa; phylum Chordata; class Aves; order Leptosomiformes; family Leptosomidae; genus Leptosomus; species Leptosomus discolor. The sequence goes on along the minus strand of NC_141398.1, from coordinate 51,327,798 downwards.
TGTCTGCGTGTTTTCAAACTGCTCCCGGCCCGCCAAAGCCGCCGGGCGAGGTTGCCGCGCCGCCCCCGCCGCCGGGGGACGGGCTCCGCCACAAAGGGGCTGCGGCCTGCCGGCGCCATCCGCGCCCCCGCCGCAGACGGGGCTTCCCCGGCGGGCCGGCCTGAGCGGTGGGGCCGCTGTGCCCGGGCTCCCCGGCGGAGCCAGCGCCGGGACGGGGAGAGGGCGGTCTCCCCCCGAGAGGTCGGGCTGCTTTCGCGGGTCAGCGGCGGGTCTAGCCCTCGCTCGGCGGAGGAGCGGCTGCGCCTCTCTAGGAGCCCGTAGATGAAATCTGGGAAACAGTGGTGTGCCATGTTTGCTGCCCAGCGACTGCTCGTTGAAGTCCTGGGTTTGCCTGATGCCGCCTTTACTCGCACTGCGGGTAATGGTCCAGTGATGGATGGCGGCGAAAAACGAAATACGTGGGAGGCGAGCTTTATTTTTAGATACCAAGTTGTAAAACTGTCAGCCCTAGAAGTCCGGTCGCGGTAGCTTCCCGCGGGCTGTTGCTTTCGCTTTTGCTTCCTGATGGTAATCTCCAAATGTGTATAGGAAGGGCGGAATTGGGAGGATGATAATGACAACGGCATAGAGAGAAATACTATTGGCAAAACTCTGATTAGCTGGTTTCCAGACCTTTATTGATCTCTTACTGTAGTTAGGAAAAGTACATGGTTTTAAGAAATCACAGGAGTACGAATCCAGCTAGAGCACAGGTCTGCTTCCTTGGACGTCTTTCTTATTTGCGCGTGCCTGGCCAGGAGTCACATCTCAGAGTTTTGTATGATGTGTTGTAAGAAGGTTGTTTTTACAGTCAGACTTGCTGAGCAGAGCATATTAGAAATGGCTTTTATCTAAAACTATATCATCTTGTAGAAGACTAAAGCTACCGGTTTGCTTTGTTACTCATACAACTCAGGCCTTTCTACTGAAATATTTTTTAAAAACTTGTAGGAGATTCTTAAGTGTAATTCCAAATTATCCCTTTGATTTCAGTCTGCCACTGAGAGCCTATCCAATTTTAACATTATACTGGTGAAGTAAACATATGCAGCAGAGTGGAAGCCTGCATTTTCTCCAGTGTTTCCCACCCCCCCTTTTTTTTTTTTTTTTTCTTCCTTACTATGTCATTTTACTCCTGCAGAAAGAGTTTAATATCTCCTGATTTCCCAGTCAGTCATTAGGCATAAATCTTATTGGGGTATGCTTATTGTTTCACTAATTATAGTTTGATATTTTTTTGTATTGTCTTTCAATGCTGACTTGATTGGACTCCATTAACTTAAGTACAAGTTGGATCAGGGCCATCTTCATTTAAAAATACCATTAGCAGTGTTTTATGCAAGCCAGTAAGGTTTTGATAGCATATGGAGTGGGTGGCCTAAAGAGAAGGCAAGAGCAAAAAGAGAATTGTTACACAAAGGAAACTTGCTATTAGGAGAATAAATTGCTTTTGTCAACATTTGTGATATTTTTGAAGGTTTTCCTAGGTTATTAAATACTAACAGACTTGAACACCTAAAAATGCTCTTATTTTTGTAAGTTGTGATTTTTTTAAAAGCAAAATATTAACACTAAAAAAAAATTACTAGTTTTGAATACCAGACAACTCACAAATCTGTGATTTCAGTAAGTATAGTTTGTTGAAAGGCAGTGCCATTGTCCTCATGAGTGAAGAACAAAATCAAATTACTCAAAATCCAAGCCCGAATTAAGAACATGAATATATATTCTTTGGAAGTTCTGAGGCCTTCTAACTTGCAAAAATGGTAGCAGTGTAAAAGTTCTTTTAATAAAAGAACTGTTAAATTCTGATCATTCTTAGCTAGATTGGAACTTCTGTTGAGGTCTAGTGGTCTTGAGTATTCCCTCTGGAGAAAAACTTCCTTTGCTTCCTTCGGTCTTGGTAGTACTGTTTTCAGCTGTAGCTGTAGTTAAAATACTGAAAGCGTTCTGGCTTCTGCAAGTTTTAGCAGAATCATGCACTTAAGTTTCACTTGAGATTCGTGGGCTTTTCGGCTTTGGACTAAGCAAGCTTTCTTTGTGTATCTTATGAGAAAGGAAAGGGAAGTAGAAAAGTGTTTTCATGCAAATACGATTTTCATGAAAAGGTACAAGACCATGGGTAGTAACTGGGTTACTGTGGTGTGGGTAAAGATTAACAGGCTCTGCTTTATAATACATTTCTAAAACATTGTCTATTTTCTGCTTGCTCTATATCGACAGGTGCTTTTATTTAGTATTTAAATGAAACTTTTTAGCTGTTACAGTTCTTAGTCTATTAAAACTTAATCTTAAATTAAAAATATTCCCTTCAGAAAACAGGAAATTTAATCTTGAAGCTTGGATCTCACATGCACAAGATCTTCAGTGAGAAGTGTGTGGCATACTTTTTTTGTTATTCAAGTTTGATTAATAAAATTAAAAGCATATGAGAACACCTGTAGTAGGTCATGTTTAAACTTCACGCTGCACAGTCTGTAGTACTCTCCATATAGCTGAAAGTGTTACTATGTTGGGTATGTCGGCATTATCTGTGGGAATTTGGGAGAAATACCTCTGAGGTTCAGAAAAATTGTCTCCTGCCCCTCTAGTTAAAAAAATTATGGACAGGAGAGGACTTATACAAAGAGTGGTTGATCAGAGGAACTGTTTAATGACAGGAAAAGTAGTGGCAATAAAGGTAGCAATAAATCTTCCCGAAGTTCTAATGAAATCTTCTTAATTCTTGTGATGGGGGTAAAGACATTTGAAATTATGATGTTTGTGTGCATATATTAATAAATAGAAACATAGCTGTTAGGGGAATTACAGTCCTGGCATCCTTTGAAGTTGCACATCATGGGTGTTCTGTGGTATATGTTTTACACATCTTGATCGCGTGATTGGATTATTGGGGTTTTCTGTAAGTAGGCTTCATGAGTTTTTAATATGCACCTAAGCAGTTAGTCCTGGTGACAAGCAGTAAAAGCTTTTGGCCTGCAGTGTGTGAGTTAGATGACAATGCAGCCCTCAGTTTACTAATTCAGTTGCTCAAAGCTATGTTCAAATATAAAGTAGAAGTACCAGTCAGTTTGCTGAGTAGCTTTTCGTGGACCTTGGGGAAGCGTGGTATAGAGCCAGCGTTTGGGATGGTTCATCCCGTGTAGAGTCTGACTGGACCTATCTAGGCTGATTTCTGCAGCGTCTGCTCTGAGTTTGTACGTTGTGCTCCTGATGAATGCTCATTAAAATCTTTATCCTGCGATAAATAGGATAATCAGTTATTGACTTCCAACTAACTACTGTGCATATGTGCCTCAAAATTCATGTGCGTTTTTAGTAGGGACTCTTTCTTCAGAAAGTTTGTTGTCATGTAGCCCTTAATTTTTGACATATTGTTCCATTGTTAGTAATTATGTAAAATGTATGGATTCCTGAAGATGATTAGGTGATCGCTTGTGCCTCTGCAGTTGCTATAGTGCAGGGGTAACACCTGTATGCGGGTCTGAAAAGGGCTCTGTAAAGTTTATGCTTTTTGGTCAATCGCGTTTGCATCAAACTCTGTTAATATTTTGTTCCTTTTATTTCTGTAGAAGTGAAATGGGTGTCTCTTGTATGTTTATAGATTGACTTGGATACTATTGATGTCAGCAATCTCAACAGGCAGTTTTTGTTTCAAAAGAAACATGTTGGAAGATCAAAATCTCAGGTGAGGAAAAAGCCAAAATTCAGGTCTTTCCCAGTACTGTTTTATGGACAGTGTTGGAAACCTGTCACAATTTTTTTTCTACCATGAAGAGGTAGGTGTTGGTTGGTTGATCATGGCTATCCACAACATTTCGTTATAAAAGTTTTTAAATCTCTTAAGGTAGTCAACTTACTCGATACTTAACTGGTATTGAGTCTCTGTTTAGAGGGAAGGAAGAAATAATAAGTGTTTTTTTTGTTTTGTTTTGTTTTGTTTTTATTTCTAGGTTGCCAAGGAAAGCGTGTTACAGTTTTATCCAGAAGCTAATATTATAGCTTACCATGATAGCATCATGAAGTATGTTTGTTTTTAAGCTCTAATTACATGTTTTGATTTGCAAATACTGTGTTATTTAAATGCTACAGTGGTGTGCTTTAAGATATTTTACAAAGCTACTGCAGTAAGAAGAAATAGCTGTAAATGAGACTACTACACACCTGAGTGGGAGTGTAGATTTTGCATGAGTTTTCTTAAGCTCTGGTAGTAAGCTGTAGTCATTTGCTTGTGTCTACTTTTCATTTTATTAGCAACATTTACTACATAAGTTTCCACACACTAAGGTTACCCTGGTGTCTTGAGCAATAATTAGATTAAAATTAATGTGAATGTTGAGTCCATGATTAAAAAACCTAAGTCCTTTGTGTGTGTGTAGCTGAGTATCATTTATATATGTCCAAAACTGTTAAAATTTAGTCTTCGTGATCCATAACCAATGAATAGAGTACAAGACTATGTAGATTTTCATTAGCTGTTTCCCATGTTTTAATGTATATTTGTCTAGTTTCTTAAAAATTGATATTCTGTAATATTAAGGTTTGAACTCTGATGTTGCTATTGGCCACTGAAACACTGACTCATTGCATCCTTCTGAAACTGTAAACCTGTTAATCCTGTTTCCTCTTTACTCTCTCTCCTTTGCCACCTTTTTTAAATCAGAAAAATGTAATGTAAAGATACCAAAGTGTCAAGATCTTAAAATCCCGTGTCTTGGCTCTTATGGGTGTGGAGACATGATCAAAACCAGTTGAGCTGTCACCCTATAATGAATTATCAACAGTCTGATGAGCTATGGTAATTACAGTGTGCACGTTTTAGCCTCAGCTGATGGTTTTTAAGGTCAGTTACCACAGCTCAGCCAATTTACTCATTAGGTCAGAGCAGTATAATCACTATTTCGTTGTCTGCTTGTTTCATTGGTCAAATTAGTACTAATTGCAATAGCTTCCTTCCAGCGGCATAAACTTCATGCTTTCACCCAGCTTTAAAATGGGCAGAAGACAAATGAGGCAGTCAAAGGCTAGCAGTAAATTTATAATATGTGTAATTTATCACACAAACATCAGTCTGCCCTTTGCATGTGTATAGTTTCTGTTGTGGCATAATAACCAACAACTTTGATACGCCATTTTCAGTATTGTTTTTCTTTTCTGTAGCCCTGACTATAACGTAGAGTTCTTCCGCCAGTTTACGTTGGTTATGAATGCTCTGGATAACAGAGGTGAAGTTTTCACTATGATTTTGTATTGGAGATGAAAATACTGTTGCTTGTTCATAGAAACAGAACTTTAATGTGTTCTACTCTTAGTACTTCTGCAATGTCAGTTAAATAACAAGTATCCTCTTAACCCATCTGTAGTTTGACTAATGCTTATGTGCTTCACTAGAAACTTGAAAGGGTAGTTAGTGCTTTTACAGGTGTTTTGAAAGTAAGCAGTAACTGCTATGTTGCTGCTTGATGGGAACTGATGAGTATTGTGTGTACATATGTAACTTTATTCAGTTGAGTTTGCTGTATTTAATAGTGTCGATATGTTCTGTGTAATTGGAAAATTGACTTTGTGAAAAAGGCGTAGTGCTCTATAATGAAATAAGGCAGATTAAGGATAAATGTTTGCGTAGGAGGGTAGTTTGAATTTGGAGAAGTAATGCCTTTTTTTCCTGATTATTCAATTTTTTCTTTAAAAACTCTTGATTTGCAGCTGCCCGTAACCATGTGAACAGGATGTGTCTGGCTGCTGATGTTCCTCTTATAGAGAGTGGAACTGCAGGCTACCTTGGACAAGTAACAGTTATTAAAAAGGTTAGGTTGTGCATTACTCTTGTCGCTTAAAGTTGAAATCATGGGCTATTTTAGACAACAGGGAGTTGGGTGTTTTGAGATACAGTTACAGTTCATCTGGTAATAAATAGCATATACTATCAGTAGCTCTCACTTGTGTGTCTTCACAGTGTGACGAGTAAATATTTCACTTTTCACCAGGGAGTGACAGAATGTTATGAATGTCATCCTAAACCAACTCAGAAGACTTTTCCAGGCTGCACGATCCGAAATACGCCATCGGAACCTATCCATTGCATTGTGTGGGCTAAGTATTTGTTCAAGTAAGTGATTTTTTAAAAAAGAAAATAGGTGCTGTGGTTCACTCTTCTGGTTTCTAAACTTACACACTTGGGGGTAGGGGTGCTGTGTTCTGTTGTTTTGGGTATTTTGGGGGGTTTTCAGTGAATGTAGATTATAGCAAAATCCTCCAGTTCTTTGACCTGGGTTTTGGGGTCATGGGTTTTTCTTTTCCTTTTAATATAAAGTTGGAAGGTTAGTTAGTACTTAGCCCTTGCTGTAATATCACAGAAAATCTGTCAGAGTAGTTTGGCACAGCTGTGTAGGTGGAGGTTACTTTATTCTTCACCTTTGTGTGAAGTTAACACATTTTTCAGTTAATTTATTAGCGGATGTGAAGTTTGCTGGGATCTTTGAGAGTTACAAGCAGTGCATTTGGTACTACAGTATAAATATAAGGCTAGGTGAACTACTGAATGAATTATAGAACTTTTTGCTAAACTTATTTTTGTATTGGGGATTTAGTGTTGTCAGTGTTAAGTCCATCTGTAATGAATCCCAACAATTTAAAAAGCAATGTATGAAGAGGCACTCTGACAGCAAGAATTCTGTAGTGGATATATATCCATTAGCAAATATTTCAGTCTTTAACCAGATATGATGAAATTCTAGTGTTGTGTTGTTGTTCTTAATTATTATATAGCCAGTTGTTTGGAGAAGAAGATGCTGATCAAGAAGTCTCTCCTGACAGAGCTGATCCTGAAGCTGCCTGTGAGTGTGATATAAGCTGGTAGCTTAACCCTGTTACTGAAATGTTCTAGTTCAGAGATCATGACTTGTTTCTGTTCATTTCTTAAGGTTAGAGAGTTCAGCTCCATTTTCTTTTAAGAGGTTTTCATTTATTTCATTTGGACAACAACAGTGTGTTAACAGGAGTTTTCCTTACAGATCTTCATGTACACTGTGCATAATTTAGTTCCCTCATACTGCCACTTATTAGATATTTGAAGCAATTTCAGTGGTTTTTAGTTAACTTGATGCGTAGTGCATGCCAGAGGTTTGTTCTGTCAGAACTGCAGGCCTTGTGGGCCATCTAAAACATTATTAAAATTACTACTTCAGCTGTTGTGAAAACTTTTCAATACCGTGTAAGATGGGTCACTGGCATTCACTAGTCGTTCTCAGACAGTGTGGGTAGAACAGCTGTGAGGAACACAGTTGATACACTTGCTAATCATAAAGTTCCAGTTAACTCATCTAGGTTTAAGATACATGATTTAGATGAATAGGCCTGTATCTGTTTGGAGACTCCTGTTCCCTCTGCAGCACATGCTTCCCCATGTGTACAGAAACTTGAAGAGTGAGCTTGAAGTGCAGATTAAATATAACTGGTCTTCACAGAGTAGCCTTTTTTTCCCTGTATATTTGGATTTGATGGAGCACTTTCTTCACTGCAGCTGGGAGGCTTGTCTTTTGAACTGAGGATGACTGAGAACAGTGATATTTGTAACCACTCTGCATTTTCCCCTCCTAGCTGAGGAGTGGAAATACAGGGATTGTGCAAGGAAATACAGGGATTGTGTTTGAACTCTTCTAGCCTGAAGCACTTCAGTGTTAATGTACATAGGAAATATGCCCATTTTGAGTGACGTTTGTGTAGCTATTCAGTATTTTTCTGTAAGGACAGTAACTGTAGTTACTATGAAGGTGAATAAGCATCACTGTTGCTGCTTTTGGATCTGTTGATAAATGGACTTGGGAGAGGGAGCTTAGAGGATTCTCCAACTCTTCAGATTCTCTGAACATCAGATAGTGATCACCCAACAGGTTGTTCGTACAGGAAATGCAGAATGAAATAGCTGATTCTTAAAAAGAGTGGTTTATAAACTTACTTAAAACAACAGCAGCTCGAATACTTGGAAGGTAGCAGACACTATCCTGCTTGTTTAAACAAAGATACCAGGACAATTGTAGGAAGGCCTGAGCTGTAGCCTCATGTCTGTAGAGAGCAAACTGTAGCAGTAATGCTGTTTAGAATCAGTGGACATATGTGGGTTATCAGGGAGGAGTCAATGCAACCTTTGTAAAGGGAAGTCGTGCCTTGCCTGGCTCTGTAGGTCCCTCGAAGGAATCTGCAAACCTGTGGACAAGCATATCTGATTTACACTGTTTTGAATCTTCAGGGGGCACTTGGAAGCTTCTTGTGAGGAACCTGAAGGAGCTAAGCAGCCATGGGGAGAAAAAAAAGGATAAAGATCCTGAAGTGGATAAATTACTTAAATGATAGAGATAAATGGTGATTAGAGGAGTCTCTCAGATTGGGGGTGGGACCAGTGCTGTTCAGCGTACATGATTGAGCAGAGTCGCTCAGAATAAAGGTGATGAGGACTAACTGCAAAAAGTAGTAGAAAGCTTCACCATACAGAATGACTGAGCAGTGAGACATAGGTAGATTTGATGCAGATAAATATGAAATGATGCATTGGTGAAAGGGGGGGAAGCATTCACGAATTTACATATAATGTGATGGTCTCTGTGTTGATTTTTCTCATTCAGTCAAAATGTTAATAGATAGTTTTATGAAAACATCAACCTGCTGCTTATTAGGAATCACAGTAGCAATTTCTGGATGTCACTGGGAAAGAACAGTGTCTGTATGCATGGAAATTTTTTTTGTATAGGAATAACCAGAGGTAGGAAGCTGGTTCTTTTTGTGTGTGTGTTGAAGTTCTAACCGAACTAAGACTCTTCAGCCAGGAAAAGAGAATACTGATGGTTAGACATTTATGCAATTGCAATATTATGTGGAGAAAATTAATAGGAAACACTTGTTCACTGTTTCTGCCAATGAAGGAATTAGGTGACATCAAGTTAAATTGGTGAGTTGCAGAAAGCAAACAGGAGTATTCACAGTGTGTCTAATTCAGCTTTTGTTGGGCACAGTAAAGCCATTCTATGGTCCCTGCATAATTTTGCTTAAACTAGGGGAAATAGTTGATGTGATTTTCCTTTTCTAAAATTAAAATATTGGTTACCACTTTGTTAATAGGGGAGCCAGCAGAAGCAGAAGCCAGAGCACGAGCATCCAATGAAGATGGTGAGATTAAACGTGTTTCAACTAAGGAGTGGGCTAAATCAACTGGATACGATCCAGTTAAACTTTTTACTAAGGTATCTTTTTTACCCCAAATAAATGTCTTTATTTGAACTGTATGAGGTGCTTTAAAGTCAAAACGCAGTTTGGACAGTTAGTGCTAGCCATCAATTATGCAATTATGTTATGTCTTCCACCAATTTGCTGTAGTGTTGGTCTTTTACAACACTTAGTTGGTTTACGGCATTCCATCTGCATCTGAACATGTGGCTTCAGCAGCTTGTCCATACTGTACAGAAAAAAGTTCATTCAAATTACTTTTTAAATGGAAAGGTAAACTTGAATTCTGTAGGAGTTTCACTGGGCATAATCAGGCCCATCTGACGGCCTAAAAGCTATCAGGCATCTTCTGTGTAAAATCAGGCTCTGGCAAAAGAAAATACAAACTGGTTTAGGAGTTTTCCTTCTAATTAGTTGCTGAAAGTGGATAAATAGAGGAAATGAGTATAGAATGTAATGTTGATAGGTAGTAATATCTTTACTTTGAAAATTCATTGGCAGGTACGTAAGAATATCTCAGGGAGAGTATACAGTGAGCTGTAGTGATGGCTTCAGTAGGCACATGAACCCACTCTTTGGAATTTTGTTTCTTAATTTTTACTTTACTCTCCCCAAATGAATCAGAGCTCTCTCTGCTTTATGCAGTAAGTGTTAGAGAATGGGGAATAAGAAGTTTTTCAAGTCTGGGTTTTTTTTTTTCCTGTGGAGTTTGATTTTTATTTATGTGGTTGAAAATATTTTCAAGGAGAAAAGCAAAACCTCATAAATCTAATGCTGATTTTTCAATTTCACAGCAGATGTGAAAATGAAGTGTGTCTTTTTTTATTTGTTCCCCTTTCATTTTAATGTTTTTTGTTGGTTTGGTGGTGGGGTTTTTTTTTTGTTTCCTAGCTTTTCAAAGATGACATTAGATATCTTCTGACAATGGATAAGCTGTGGAGGAAAAGAAAGCCCCCAGTGCCACTGGACTGGGCTGAGGTACAAAATCAAGGTAATTGTCCCTCCTCCCACGGTATGTTTGTAAGTCATACCTGCTGTTCGTTAATGCATCTCTGCGATATGTATATTTTCTCAATGTCACAGATAATGAACATATTCGTAGTGATTCCTGAAGATTTTAAATTTTTCTCTATAATGAAAATCTTTTTTCTAAAACTTTTTTGCAGTTGTTACTTTAGATACTCAGTGTTGGCTGTAGAAAATTCACATTTCACAAAATTACATGTCAGCTTATTCTAGGAGACTTTATCATAAGCACTGATACATTTATGTCTGAAAGCTGAGTTTTGCTGAAAATTTACATTTGCTGTAATTTGTACATGTCTAGGCAATTGGTTTAAGTATAGCTGTAGTTGCAGTTTTAAGTGCAGATTTGTTGTAAAACGTTGGGGCTGCTGTAGTTTAAGGATATTGTTCTTCAATTTAGAAAATATTTAATTTTGCTGAAATTGGAAACTAGTTAGCTCTTTGAGAGAACTTCTGTGGGATTTATAAATATTCCTGATCTTAATTTCTTTTTCTCTTTTCCCAAAGAGAAAAACATATCTGACCAACAAAATGAATCCTCCGCAGTCTTAAAGGATCAGCAGGTTCTTGATGTCAAGAGCTATGCACACTTATTTTCAAAGAGTGTTGAAACCCTGAGACTTCACCTGGCTGAGAAGGGCGATGGAGCAGAGCTTATATGGGATAAGGTTAGTCTGGCAAATCCAAAAGAACCAGTTATACCCTACATAGGTAGTACAATTATTAGTTGGATTCATTCAGTTTCATTCCAAAATAGTACAAATTAGAACAACAATGTCTGGCATCTCACTGAAAGCACTTTCCATATGTAAACAAATACATACCTTAAACACTATATTTTGTAAGTTAGTGATTGTAGCGATTAACTATTGTGGTGTAAAATAACTTAATTCACCAACTTTAAAAAGCATGAATTCAGAAGTATTTGTCCTATTTAGATTTTTTGGAATATTTTAATAATGAACTCTGGGGGTTTTTGGCTTTCTCTAAAACATGCTACAGTGGTTTGTAGCTAGAGTTCTACTGAGCTCTACCTAGAATTAGCTCTGACAATAGGTATGTGATATATTATGAGTTTTGCTGAAGAAAAAACAAGAAAAGAATTTTCTATTTTAGCACCAGAGACAGTGTAATCTTCCTGTGGTCAGTTGTCATTTGGCATAAGAAAGAAAAAAAAAAAACCCAACAAAGTAGTTTGTAAATACAGAGGGGACAAAGTAGTAAAATAGTATTACAACACAGAGTAAAAATACCTTTTTCTAAAGTACAAATTGTTGAAACTGAGCATAGAATGTTGTAAGATTTGGGATTTAGATATTATTTTGAACATACAAGGCATTTTATTAATACTCATACACTAATTTTATTGATACTCATACACTAATTCACTACTAAAATACTAAGTACAATTTCTAAATGTGTATTTAAAGTATTACTGCTCTGTCTAAACTTACCATCTGAAAGAGGAAGTGTATTGACTTTGAAATGGAATATTGGACAGACTTGGTTTTTTAAACTTTCTGGTTTTAAGGTTTTAGGGACCATGTGTTACAAACTTTTTCCAGTGAGTAATTTGATTTTAAAACACTTTTTCTATTAACCTCTTGTCAGGATGATCCTTCTGCAATGGATTTTGTCACTTCTGCTGCAAACCTCAGGATGCATGTTTTCAGTATGAACATGAAGAGCAGATTTGATATCAAGTGTAAGGATAAAATATAACATTATTTTATTTAAATAATAATCTAAACTTATTTTCATTTACTGTTGAAAATCTTGCTTATTTTGCAGCAATGGCAGGAAATATTATCCCAGCTATAGCTACTACTAATGCAGTAATAGCTGGTCTGATAGTGCTGGAGGGTTTGAAGATTTTATCAGGAAAAATAGATCAGTGTAGAACGGTAAGTGGGAATAAGATACTTTCTTGTTATTTATTATTTGTTTAAAAGTCATGTTTAACCTGCTTTGACTACTGTGTAGTTTTACTGTCTCTCACTTGTTGCTTCAGTAGATTCTGAATGTGTTGGGAACATTCAGCCACAGTGAAAAGAGAAGTGTAAGTCTCAACCATTATTGAATTTCTCTGATTTAATGTAAATTGGCAGCTGGATCGGAGAGAGAAACAGACTGATATCACTTGAAACATGTTTGTTTCATGTTACAGAGCTGTTTGGCAAGAGCTGGTTAGTCACCAGAGGTGTCATTGCAGACGGGCTGTAATACACACTTCCTCCTGTTCAGCAGGCGTGTCAAAGAGGATTAGGGAACAGGACAGCCTGTGGGACTAAGAGAATAAACCTGTAGGAAAACAGGTTTTATGAGTGCTGTTACTTACAGAATAACTTGCTTTATTCTTGTCTGTCCTCAAGATTTTTCTGAACAAGCAGCCAAATCCCAGAAAGAAGCTATTGGTTCCTTGTGCTTTGGATCCACCAAATCCTAACTGTTATGTATGTGCAAGTAAGCCAGAAGTGACTGTGAAACTTAACGTACACAAAGTTACTGTGTTAACACTCCAGGATAAGGTAAATCTTGAATATTAGCTACAGCTTTCATTTTTATTCTAATACTGCAAATTATTAAAGTTAGGGTTTTGTTCGATATATTTTGACTGAACATCAGCTGTTTATATTTGCTCTACATTTTGCATTTCCCTCAGCTACAAGAAGAGCTAGATTAGCCAGTATGCTTCTTGCTCATGTGTGCTTGTATATCTTGTGAAAGAATGTTTGTATTTCGTAGCTTTTTGGTGGTTTTAAAGCCTATTCATATGTAACAGCAAAAAGCTAAATTAGTATTTCAGTTGAATAGTCCAGTAGCCACATTACAGTTGCATAGTCACAACTGATTTGTAATTCTGTCATTTTATGAAGTATACTAAAAAATGTTTTAGTATACATCTGAACCTGTAGGTTTCAGACAGCAAAAACCAGAATTATTTTGTTCATGGAAGTAAAAAAAAAAAAAAAAAAAAGTACAGGCTTTCAGCAGATGCCTGAAAATGAGCCAGGATAAGAAAATCAACATAATTCAAGGTTCTTTCTTTTATAAGTGTTTTAAAGTCAGATATTGATTAAATAATCATACTCATCTTTTCAGATAGTAAAAGAAAAATTTGCTATGGTAGCACCAGATGTACAAATAGATGATGGAAAAGGAACTATTCTTATCTCTTCAGAAGAAGGAGAAACAGAAGGTATGCATCCTGAAGCTTTTCAGATAAGAGTAGATTAAAAATAGGAAGAAACCAAGATACACAGAATGGAAGTATAGCAAATGCTCTAGTATTCATCCTGTAGACTAATATTTGAAGAGAACTGGATTTGCAAGTATTTAAGAGAATAGCTAGTGGTTTTATCTGCAAGGCTGCATGTCTGGTTCAGCTTTCCTATATAAAGTACTCTTCACCCAGAGTGTCAGGATTCCTTTCAAGAGTAGGTATTCAGCTATAAAAGTGAACGAGTTCGTTCCCTCTCTTTACAAGTCCCGTTCACTTTCTTGTTCTTTGATTGCTGTCTTTTTACGATGCTTGTGGGCACTATTAATAATACTATCTCCAAAATGTTCCTAAATCTAATAATAGTGAAGTGCTTGAACATGGTGCGTGAGGGGTAAATAAGTCAAATTAAGGTAGTTTTAACTCCTGATATGCTTAAATGTCAGCTTTTACTTTAAATATAGCTAATAAATGTTAATCTTATGTTTCTACATAAAACTTCTGGAGTCCTCATTCCATCATATTTATTGAGATGTAAAGGATCTTTATATAAATAGCTGTATACACTGCAGTTTTTCACTATTTTTCTAGCAAATAACCACAGGAAATTATCAGACTTTGGAATTCGAAATGGCACTCGACTACAAGCAGATGATTTCCTCCAGGACTATACACTGTTAATCAATGTGCTTCATAGGTAAGGATTCTGAAATAATTATTTTTGTGTATGTATGTAGAACAGTTCCACAGGGAATTTCCAACTCAAAATTTTAAATTAATGAATAAAGCTCAAAGATTAAGATGTCAGAAGAAAATAATAGAGGTAAAAGAGGAATTGGTTTTTTTATGAATTTATAGATTTTAGGGGTGTTGTGTTTTGGTTTTTGTTATTGTGTTTGGGGTTCTTTTTGTTTGTCTGGGGTTGTTTGTTTGTTTGTTTTACAACAGTAATTGGAAAAAGTTTATTTGAATAATTTGTCATTACACAACATAAAAATACAGTGCAAAACCAAATTTACTTTTGGGGCAGCCAACAAGTGAAAAACTGTCATTTAAAAAACAAAACAAAATTTTAAAAGGCAAAAAAAACAACCCCAGCCTGCTGGGGTCGTGGATCCTCTGCTTGACTACCTGTGCTCAGATACAGCAATGCAGATAAGTCACTTTGAAATAATTTGGGGGTGGGGGGTGGGGGTGGTGTTTAACCCTGGATAAGTAATATATCATATACAGTGAATTAACAGACTGCACTTTCAGTGAGGCTAGGAGTGTGATATGGAGGAGGAAAGGTAAGCTCAGGTAATGATTTTTCTCATTTCAAAGCATTTTAAGTCATGGCATTGGGTGAAATTATGTTTATGAATAGCCAAAGCATAAATTATAAAGGAGGATTGAACAGTTTTTCCTCTTTTTTAATATGTTTTTCTCATTGTCATAATTGCAGGGTGCTCTAAGACTTGAATGACATACTTTCTTTGTGAAAAAGACTTTTATTTTTTAATTTTCATCTGGTGGTTTAAAAGCATATGTATTTTTCTGCAGTGAAGACCTAGAAAAAGATGTAGAATTTGAAGTTGTTGGTGATACCCCTGAAAAAGTTGGCCCTAAACCATCAGAACCAACATCCAAGAACATTACCAATGGTAGTGATGATGGAGCACAACCCTCAACATCAACAGGTAAATAACAGTAATCAATATGAAATAAAACCACAATACTCTTTCAGTAGTGCAGTCCAATTAAAATAGTCGTATTCAGTTTTATGACTTAACTTTGCAACATGAAATAAATGGCATTTAAGTTGCCTTTGTGTATATATATAATGTTAAATAGGAAAGTGCACATTTACAATTGTTATAAAATGGACATTTAAGATTCTTACAGAGGTTTACAGTAAATACACCTTGAAATTATATTCTTTAACTCGCAAGGCCTTGGTGGTGTGTCAGCTTAAAGTGCATCATTTGCACAGTGATTACAAAGTTAGACCCATTCTATCTGGTGGTCATGCTATTGCGTGACAAAAAAGAATCACCCAAATTTGTCGCTTTCTCCCTACGGATTAAAAATCACTTTGTGGATGTCCTTGATCATGTTTCATTTTGTTAGTTTAAGAAGACGTCTTTATTATCTGCTTACAAAATAATTATTTTTCACCTGTCAAGCAAAGCATGACAAAATATTATTTGCAATCCAGGAAGAAGCGCCGCCCCCTTCCTAATGTAGAGTGTTTCTCTGAACATACTGAAGATAATTGAACTTAAATGAATATGGGATGCTTAAGCACTGAAGGCTAATGTGCTGGAAATGTCATACTGTTTTACAGGGATAGCATACAAATAGGAATACTTGTGACAGGTGTAAGTTAGATATCTGTAGTTCTGTCTTATGCTTTTGGGTGATGTTCCTTTGCCTGTCAGGTGCGCAAGTATGTAGTCACTTCCACTTGCCTCTTGTTTCAGGGGAGATTAAATGTTGACTATTGCTCAAATTGATTTCAAATTATATTTAAAAAACTAGCATAAAATTAGTTTTTACAGTGAATTTGTACTTCAAAACAAAATCCACCAGATGTCTTGAAAGTTCACGTTTGGTTCTGTTTTCCCTTCTCTGTACTACCCATTGTTATCGTTCAGCTCTTTTAAGGCTGCTTACCCTTCCCCTCCTCGCTCTCTTTGCGCGTTCTCTCTGGTGAAGTGTGGCTTCTAGCGGGAGTTCGGTTGAAGGCACTGGTGAAAGGAGAGGCTGGACTACAGCCGTGTGTGTAAAAGTTGTTTTCTTAAGCGCTGTTGCAGGTAGCACACAATTCTGCTGGTTTGTACATGCAAAAAAAACATGCGAACTAATGCATTTCCCGTATCTTGGGGAATATTATTGCAATATTTTCCATACCTCTAGTGAAGAGGGAATAATCATGTGAAAAGCCTATTTGATACTGATTTCAGAGAAATTCAAAATACTCTCGCAGTTGAATGACAAAGAACATGGAGAAAGAATGCTCCAAGATGTATTTGTTGTATTAGAGACATTCTTATTTTTATGTATGAAATTTGGTTCGAGTAGGCTATCTTTACAGTATCCATTTGAATTAAAAACATATATTTTGCAGCTCCAGATCAAGATGATCTACTGATTGTTGATTCTGAAGATGAAGGTACTTCAAGCAATGTTGATGATGATATGGAAAACAAAAGCCGCAAGAGAAAACTAGAAGATAAAGAGTGTGTTGGTACAAAGCGAGCGCGTACTGAGCAGACAGAAGAGCAAGATGAAATTATAGCATTAGACTGAACATGCGGATGCCCCTTGACAAAATTATTCAGATAATGAAATACAGTAACAGCATATTATGTTGGGATGTGAAAAATGTCCAGAACTAGACTAATTTTAAGGCCTTTGTTCCAAGTGGATACCAAACCACTGGCTTAAATAATTTGTGTCTGTTTCTCTTGACAATAAAGCTCTCATCTCAATAGTCTCTTTCAGAAGCTTTTCCATGAATTCCATATATTAAATGTAGTAGAAACATAGTTTATAAATACTTAACAGATAAGTATTTGCTTAAACAGTCATAAAAAAGCATGTTATTTTTGTGTAAATAAATACCTTTTAGGTATAATTCAGTAGGACAAGAAAAACCTACTCTTGTTTAGTAAAGGGTCGTTATCTGATGCCCGGATTTTAAGTAACTACATTTTTATTTTTTGCTTGAAGAAAAATATTTTTAGCCTAGTCCTAAACATTTTTCACACCCTGAACAAGAAGAAAATTCAGTAAAGCAAATTAGTGCCATGTTTTAACAGTGTTCTTAAACTTCAACTGGCACTATGTACATTACTGTAAAACTGTTAATTTACTCAAGTTTTTCAGCTCGTACTGCCTGGTATGTCAATGTAAGAAGCAAATTTTTGTGTATTGTTACAGTTTCAGGTTATTTATATTTGATGTTTTGTAAACTCAGATACTACTACTATACTGTACATCTGATGGACCAAATAAATGACATCTGAAATACTTGCTATATTTGCTTGCACAGTCCAAGTTTATGCTGACTTATGGGATTTTACAATGTATAGCCTTCAAAAATTACTGTATTATTTTCGTTTTTCTAAACATAACCTAGTAGTACAGAACTTAAGCTTCACTTGTTTGAGGTGAAAGGGGAATTTTTTTAATAAAACTTTTGTGAATGTTTTTTTTTCTTGGACAATCGATTATTGGCCTCCAGTTGGAGCATTTGCACTACCACACACATGCTTTCACCACCTCGTACCTTCAGAAAGAAGAAAGCACTAGTCTTCTATACATTATACTCTGTGCATAGGACAAAAGTGCAATGGTTAGAATCAGTATCTTAAAACCTCTACAGCATTACTGCACTATTTTGGTAGCCTGCAAAATTAGCAGTGTTGATTCTTAGAATGTATTAATCACCCATTTCTGTCACTCTCCTGAAATTACTTTCCAACTTTGTGTGAGTGAACAAAAACTGCTATTGATAGGTAAGTATGCAGAGTTAGCCTTACAGAGCAGAGGAATTGAGCAGACAAGATTTATTCTGTTACAGTTTGCAAACTGAATGAATTGTAAACAAGATAATTGTATAGAAGGAGAATGTTCAAACAAACAAATAAAACCAAAAACAACCCAACCAAAAAACCCCACCAAAACCAACACCTTTTTAGGTTTTCATTCCTGCATCTGATTCTGTCCAGTACAAAGGCCAGCTCCTTGTCAGTGTTAAATTGCCAGTGCAGTGCAAAACTACGATTCGACGGTGCAATTAATGTTTCATCTCTTTTGGGTAGTAACAGTCATATGCAGGGGCTTGTTTGGCGGCATAATGCTCCACCATGAAATTAAATCCTTTTGAGTTAGTTGCTTCTTGGCCAGCATGAGCAAAGACAGAGGTAAAGATATAAATAAAAGGCGTTACAGAAAGCATTTTCAGTGCTACATAGGGAAGTTTTACAGTTCTTGCCATAAACACTTGAAGCACTAGAATTAAATATGTCTGATTTCATCTTCCAAAAATTAAGGCTGACATTTTCTTTTTTTTTAGCTTTACTAAAAATAAAATTACTGGTTTATTAAATTAGTTGTGAAATAGCTTGTTATCTGTGTAATAAGATGGGCTTCTTATTGTGACATGACAGAGCTTTATCTAAGCTGATGGCATGTGTAATGTGTCACGTGATCCTGTCTCACTACCTAAGAAATTTCCTTGCTTGTACGGTTGGTATACAGGAATTTAGCTGTCTGACTCCGATTTCATTAGTCTAACAGTAGAGACTATAATTCTGGTAACTTTATTGCATCGGTTTTACTGAAGTTGAAAGCGTTCATGGCTTGGAAGTTGAGTGGTGTATGAGCTGAATCAAAATAACACCCAACACCAACAGAGTTGGCAGTGAAAAAGGGAGGAGGGGGCTATTCAGTCTCACTGGCTTCTACTCCTTAATAGTGTTAACAGCGTAAGATGACAGTACTCAAATGATTTCTTAAAGTATTTGGGATGCTGCTGTCCAAGAAGATACTTGTAATAGTTTCTTAGGGCAGTAGCCTGAATGAACCACTAAAAATGCAAAGTGCTGCTGTGCTGCATGAAAAACTGCTTTTCAGAGCTGATGGGAGTATGAATGTCCTTAAGTGGTTACGAGTCATCAATATTGTATTAATGTAGAATTTTCCAACTTAAACTATCTCTTGCCCTGGAGAGCAGATTAGAAATCAAAGCATTTATTACACTTTCAAGTAATTTTTTTTTTAAAAAAAAAAAGCCCCTTCTCAACTGACAATTTGTTCCACTCCTACTAGCAGTAATATTGGTATGGAAGTAAGCGTAGTTGGAAGACAAAAGATTTACATGTTAAAATGGAGGAGAAATTCTTCCTCGTGCCTTAGTGTGGTAACCCTGCTGTAGGCTCCGTCTTCACTAACAATTTTTGAGCCAGCTCATTACATTAGGCTACAAATTGCTGTTTGCAGTGATGCAATTTGGCTCTTCTGTCACACAGTGTTCTCTAGTTGTTTATACTGATGCAAATTTCTGTAACACAGATAAGCTTTTCTAGCAGCTTTTTATAGTAACAATTCATTCTTGATGCTTGTATTTTTAATCTACTTAGTAAATTTGAGTGCCCTGTATGAAATAGAAAAGGAAAATAGTGGAATATTTTAGCATAGCCGAATACAGCTGAGAGTGTATCTGGTATCTGTATGCTATTAGTTCAATATCCCTTTTCTGCAGAGGAGCATGGAAAGGAATATTGCCCATCATTGATATACAACAGTTAACTAGAAATTCACTACGCTGCTCTGACCTAGAGTGGAGAAATTTGTAATGACTTTCCCACAATCTTCTTGTTTAAAAAAAAAAAAAAAAAAAAAAAAAGGCAGAAGTGCAACCTCTCTGATTCTCAGAGCATCTAGAGAATTGCTCCTAAGGCACAACTGATAACCATTCAGGAGAGAGAACTTTTGGAGCCAGGAAGACAGAGAGCCTTGTACCAGTCCATTTCCTAAAGAGCAACTTCAACCTGTAGGTAACGGTTTAATGTTTGTAGTAGTTCTAGGTGACAATTTTACTTTATGAAACCATTGCATTGTTTAACTACAGAGAGACGCACGCTTTCCTGACCTGTTGACTCTGACAGCTGGCAAGCAGATTGATGTGCCATTTCAAGTTCTGACCTTTACAACAAAGACCTCTTTCTAACCGTTATTAGATCCCAGAAGATAAAATAGGCTTGTGTTCACTTCATATACACCGTTGATACCTGCTTCAAGCCTTATCTCTACTGACCCAAAATTTTAAATTTGGAATAGAAAAACGAATAAACACTGAATTTAGGAAAATAAATTTGTTTTTTTCCCCATGTTCTGTTTCTGTGCCTATAGGTACAGATATTTTCTTTCTTCTCTTTGCAGCTGTAAGGACAAGAATCCTTCCGTTTCAAGCATCTAAAATACTGAACGTGCAAGAAAGCAGAAACTAGCACCAAAGTAACACAGCAAATCTTAGAAAAGTCAGTCATGTGGTTTTTGCTTGCCTGAGATTATTTCTGGGATAGTGTCTAAGCAGAATGATTACAGAGAATATACACCTACAGACAAAGGAACAGGAGCGGGAGGCAATTTAATACTTTGGTTTGGAGGCCTTGATTCTTCTTTAAGGGAGAAATAGGATGAAGCAAATAAATGTTCTCCTGGATATAGCTTGGTATCTTCGTATGAAGAGAAGAAAATTGCTGTTCAGATACATGTCACAATCTTTGTCTGTCTCAGCAGCATGCTGCTTCACTCACGTGTGAAAAAGTGAGAAATTTTCAGGATGATTTTCTAAAAAA
This sequence comes from Leptosomus discolor, assembly GCF_034619465.1. Classification (NCBI taxonomy): domain Eukaryota; kingdom Metazoa; phylum Chordata; class Aves; order Leptosomiformes; family Leptosomidae; genus Leptosomus; species Leptosomus discolor. The sequence continues at coordinate 51,306,945 of NC_141398.1, read as the reverse complement.
AAGATACTTACGGAATTGCTCTCCAGCAACATTTGAAGTTACTTGCAAACTTTAAGCAATTACATCAGCGATCTCAAAGCTACTGCAATTCTGCAAGTAAGTGGCTGTAGACAAGGAGAGTCAGACCCACAGAAGTGCTTCTGCGGCAGCACTGAGCCTCTTTGGGTGTGCTACACACGCACACGTCTACCTGCTGGTGGGTCTGTATGCTGCTCCACGTGGGAGTTTGCTGCATTTTGTGCACCTAACCAGTGATAACTGGAGATAGCAGGAGTGTGCTGGGGAAAAAAGGTGGCTAAGATACCAAACTAGAAGCTTAGGAAGCTGTGGATATTACAAAGGGGACAGAGAGAAGGTGGTACATAGGTGGATCTGAGAGAGAATTAAAAATGGTGTAGAGGAGGAGTGCCAGAGACAGAAGAGCACTGACAAGTCTATTGAGGGATGTAGGTGAATATGGTGGGAGGAACCTGGAGGTATTGTATATGGCCAGTGGCTGAGGACTGGGTTAAGTCCTGTAGCAGTGGGAGCGTTCTATGGGACAAAGGGGGTGACAGGACAGCAGCATTATTGGGGATTTGAGAAGAGGTTACAAGCTGGACAATGCAAAGGATGCACATACAGACCTGCAGGAGACTGGCCTTCATTAGTCCCACTGCTTATGGAACAGCTCTCTGCTTCCTGCAAATTTGTTCATTATTTTCAGTTAACAACTTGTACCTCTGTAATACCATTTTTTATGGAGAAGACCATGAAATGTAAATATAATTGTTGTTCTCAACAAACGAATGTCCTCTTTCTTCTGAAATGATCCTTCCCATCATAGCTGAAGTCTGTTGTATTGTCAGGTCAGGAGGTCAGTGCTCATAGCCTGCCTCCTTTCTTGAATGGGTATAAAGAGGTGCATACAGTTAGTCTGATACTTTTCACCATCAGAGAATAGGGGGGCATGTGTGTAGCAGTCTGACCCTAATGCAGTGTTTCTATTTTTTATTAAATGCACTACTGCTATCGGATTTCTTTGCTGAATGATGGTTTGCAGTATTGTAACCAGGACTTTGTTTTTGTCACATCAAGATAAATTTTAGCTCTGTAGAGTCCCAAGTTCGTTTTTATATTTCCAAGTCTCTGAAATAGGAAGCTATATAACCTAACACCTCGTTAGAAGTGCTAAGCGGGTGCACTGCTAACTGAGCTGGCCAACTAAATCATGTATTTATGCAAATGCAGCAGCTGCTATTAAGCTGATTGTGTTTGAATATACAGTGATTATGTCCTGTGATTGCAAGGAAGTATGACTAAGGCTATGGGCAGTCTCTGAACTAAGAGCCGTTAAACTGCTTTGGCCGGAACTGTTGTTATCTGAAATATGCGAGAGAAGTGGCAGATGAAACTAAAAAAGAAATAAGATACATAAATGGTGTATTAATCGTAAAAGCTTGGACATATGTTGTCTGCCTGACCTAGCACGTTCACAAAGTGCCTGTTGTGACTGGAATTTTACAGGGTCTGCCCCAAGTTATATTTGTGCAGCACAGTGAATAGCTGCATTTACAATGATTAAGAAGAATGTAAAAAATGTTAAATAGTGTTTTATTGCAGATTTAGAATGAGAAATGACCTGTAAGCCTGCAGAGTAATGTTAGTCAAAAATATTTTAAATAGTTGTGCCTCGCAAAGGTAGCGTTCAAATACAATGTGTTCTGTCTACCAGAAGATGGTGCCCTAAAACACATTCAATAATTTAAATTTTTAAAAGCTATGATCAACGGCAAATGAGTATTTTTAAAAACATGTCAGAACAAGGTGATCTGCAAACAAATCACCCAAGTCCAAAAACATATTAATAACCAAACATCATATTCCAAAAAAGCTTGCTTATACTTAAAGTTGTCACAACACAAATTAACATACAGGACTCAAAAAAGAAAAACAAAGCAGTATAAAACACAACACAGCTACCACTTAAAAGAAGACAAAAACTTCAGTTCCCCCCTCCCAAAATAAAAACATTCCTCTGTATAATTTTTGTATGAATTTTGCAAGTGTGTTTTGGTTTTTTAATCAGGCTTAAAACAGACCAGAGAAAAAGAAAAATCATTACATTCCTCACCAAGAAACGAATCATTTTCAAAACTGGATGTCAGAGCAGTAAATCCCTGAGTAATAATAAGTCTTATTTACCTTGTGGACTTTAAGGTATAGTTTCATTGTTTTCTTAATGTTGGAGACAAGGAGGGAAATTGCAAAAAAAACAGGTAACATCCAATTCAATGAGCAAATCTATGGAGTAGCTTAAATTGTTAAATTGGTGAAGCGAGACAAAGAACTCCCTCGTGCATTGTGTCAGTAAAATCACGTCTGATACAACATACACAGCAACACCAGTCTGTGGGATTTTTGCCATTGTCTTCAACAGGGCTAAAGTTTCACTGGTGAATTCTTACGTTTACAGATTCTCTGCTTTGTTGGTAATAAACCGTTTGCAACTCAGGGAGACAAAATCCCCAGCAGACCATCAGGTCTCCCTGCCTGTTAGCTTGGGCAGTGTTTCCTTGAAGGCACTGGCAATTAGAAGAAACAGGAGTGCACTGCCTGTGAGGCCCAGCCAGATGATATTCACAGATCAATAACTCCACCTGGCTTTTTTGCTGCCTTTAAGTCTGAGACAAAGGAGTTTATTTAACAGAAGCAGCTGGCTTTCCCTAATATCTGATTTACTGATATAACTTAAAATCAGGCATAAGGATTACCACACCAAATTAAGAAATGAAGTTCAGCTTTTACAACACTCTATGACAGCTCTTGTGCTCTTGGTTGCAGAAGTGTGAGTCTTTTTGCAATATATACATTTTACTGCTGGATGTTAAAATTAAGCAAATACATTTAAAATAATGTATTTTAAATACATATATACATATACAAAACCACATCAGGATTGTCAAGCTGTAATTGCCCAGTACTTTGAGTTTTCTTGTATGTAACAGTAAGGAAAATGATGGGGGTACTTACCACAGCAACAGCAGCTTTAACTCTACACATTTTGTTTGTGCGGCCCGACACATATGGTCCCCTATGAGAAACGCAGCAGTGCTTGAGCGTGCCGTGTACCACTGCAAACGTATTTATTTCACCCGTGTGCGCTACAGCTGTGGCTGTGGTGTGGGTAAGTGTTACGTTCATTATGCATATGACAGAAGTACGATTTACTGGTGAAGAGCAGGTCTGTAGTACTGCCCCTGCAGCAGGGCTGAGACAGGAACACGGTGCAGGCATTCTCTGGCCCAGGGCTGCAGCAGGCTCGGCTGGGCCTGGCTTTGAGGATTTACTTATTGAGCGTAAGCTTTCAACAGTAAAAGTATGGTTTTTATCATTTAATCCACACTGCGTACTAAAAAGGGCTGTTTCCTTAGATTTCCCAGATTCTCTCAGTCCCCAGTATGTTTTTCCTCATGAGCTCATACTCAACAAAGCACATGCTTTAACAACTTACGCACCAAGAGGCTTACCACAGAAACTTGCTACCTGCTGGCAGGAGAAGCAGTATAGAACTGCGCTGCCTGAAAAGGTGGAACAAGGGCAGATTTGCGGCTCAGAAGGACAGAGCTACAGAAGGACAACAAGCTCCTGCTGTAATTTACACTTCTGACCTCACACCACAGCAGCTCTGCAGTTCTTACTGTAAAGATAGCTGCTCGAAACGCTTCCTTGCACGGGCACACCGGCAGGGCCTCCTAACGTGTCCTACCCACTCTGTTAGATTAATAGTAAAGTTATCTAATGTTGTAAAGTTTTTTAAAACAAAACAAAACCTTAAAATAAAGTAAATTAATTTTCCTTTATATGTGCTCTGATAGACCACGTTCCCAGGTCAACCTCTCCTAGTCTCTCAGGAAGACAACCTTATAAAAATTGGCAGTAAGTAGTTCAAAGTCAGTAACAGGATAGGACACCCTAGTACAGGCCCCAGGGACGACTGCGGGAACTCTGCACCAGTACACTTCAGGGCAGCAGCCCCTGAAGATGCCCACTGCCCCAAATGAACTTAGTGCAGGAGTCCCAGGTGGGGTAGACGAGGGCTCAAGTTAATGGTGATTTCCACATGCTCTGTGGGAGGGACCCTCTTTGTTCTTAGTGGGTACATATTCATGCTATGTCACTAACAACACAGTTTGTGTTTTGGCTGACATCTGCCTTTTACCAGAAAATCCAAGGCTTGAATGGGACGGGGGCTTGAACTGCTGCTTTGATCCTGCTCAGTGCCGTGGCACGTTTGCTGGGAAGCTTTTGCTGCTGATGCCGAGGGCCTGGACTGTGTTAGCTGGAGCAGCGATGGTGGGCACTGGCACCCACAACGGCAAGAGGTACTTTTGACCATCACACACCTGCAGACGAAAGATGAAATGTAACTTGTTCCACAAGTAGCAAGCTGCAGAAACACATGGTCACAGCTTGTTTAGGAGACTGGCAAAAAGTGTAATGAAAGATGTGAACACATATTAGAAGAGAACACTTGACTCCCAAGATTGTAAGTATTTGCACACGGATGTTCACATTGACAGGGGACTACCTCTCCCATGTCTAACAGATTTGCTTTCTAGGTCTTGCTCTGCACATTTACATGGTTTGTTGGATTTTTTTTTTGCTTGCCACCCCTGCACACACACACAGATTGACAATCAATTGCCCTCCGCAGCTGGGGACATTTTTGAGTACACAGTTGCTTTTAATGTTTAATTAGGTATGATAACAGGATAAAATGTTCTTGGCACGGCAGAGTGCCTACGGCTCAAACTTGCAACCTACCTCTCTCCTCGCAGGGCGCTCAGCACCTCGCAGTGTCAGGACACCGCTCAGGTACCTATCGTTAGGGCTTCATCAGCATTTCTGCCGTCAACGCAAATGGTCGTCAGGGACTTGCAGCTTAGCTGCAAAAACATTAACTCTAGGCTATGGTTTATTATCGGAGGTCTCAGTTCAGTAGCCATTTCGGGGGTATTGTTTTCTGACAGCCCTTTTCGTGTGCCTACAGCTGTAACGCAAGCAGCGCTGGGTCTCGTCTGTTTACCGGATCAACAGACGAAGCCCTTGCGAAGTTACACAGACAGTAGCACGCTTTTTTAAACTTGTGTCAATTCATAGATTGCTTTAGGCCACAATATGTTTATCATATGTCTTAGTACTGCCTTTTTTTTTTTAGGACAAAATAAATAACTGCAAATAATTGTCAGCTGCCGTGCTGGAGCGCAGGTCCCTTCAGAGAGTCACCTGGCCGGTTCTGGAGACTTTGCACAGGTGCGAGGCAGCCGCGGCAGGGGGGCCGACCCCGTAGCCCCCGGCCCCTGCAGACGCCTCCGGGTCGTCGGTTATTTGACTTGGCGCTGCCCGGCCCCAGCCCCGGCAGGAGGGCAGGCGAGGGCTGCCCCTTCCCGCGGCGGGACGAGGCCGCGGGTCCCGCCGGGAAGTTCTAGTCGGGGGCGAGAGCGGCGGAGCCCCCCGGAAGGCGGGAACCCCGGGCGGCTGTTCTGACAGAGCCCTCCGTGCGCGGCTGCCCTCAGGGCGCTCCGCCGAGCCCCCGCGCGGCGACTCCTCAGCTCCCGGGTTCCCGCCCGGCGGCGGCCCGGGGCGCGGTGACAGCCTCGCCGCCTCCCGGTCCGCGGCGAGCAGCGGCACCGCCCGCCCGCCGGCCCCGGGCAGGGCTCGGTGAGCGCCGGCTGAGGAGGAGAGCGTGCGGCGCGGAGGGGAGCTGCCGACCCCGCCGCCGAGCAGCGCCGCGGCCGCCCTCTCCCTGACTGACTCGGTGAAAATCATTGTTTGGCTCCGGCATTAACTACATTCCAGCGGGACGCAGCGCCCAGTCTCCTTCCTCGCATTCCTGCCCCACACAAAGGAGTCCCTGACTCGCCGCGCCCCGCGCCCCGCTCGCCGCGCCGCAAAGCCCCTCCGGGCCGGCCGCCGCCTTCGCCCCCCGCCCGGGGGTGCGGGCCGGGCTGCGGCCCCGCCGCGGGGCGGCCGGCCGGGGGCGGCGGGGGCAGGGAGCCGCCGAGCGCAAATTCCTCCGCGCAGCGCGCCATTGACTGGACCGAGCAACTTATTTAAGGCTGGAAAGTGACACAGGGGCTTCTCGTCTCCGCTCGCCGCGCTCCGCCGGGAAGCCCGGCCACACCGAGCCGAGCGCTGCGGCGCGGGGATGCCGCCGAGGTGACTGCCGCCTCGCCTGGTCGCCGCCGAGCAGCCCTCCGGAGAAGCAGCCGCGTCCCGCCGCTGCCCCGCCAGGACCGCGTGAAGGGGCTTTCTTCTGGGGTGGGTTTTTTTTTGGTGTTTTATTTTTATTTTTTTGGTCCCCCTTTTCTTTCTCTGTTCCGGGCTGTGCTTTCGTAGAGAGTTCGCCGTCCCTACCCCGGCCCGCGCCGCCGGGCTCCGGCCGAGCATGGAGAAGTACGAGGAGGACATGGCACTGAAGGCTACCAAGTTCATGGAGGATCTGTCCCTCTACGAGCCCTGCCCGGAGGGTCCGTACGGCCGGGGCGGCCGCCGGGACCTGGCGCTGCACCCCGACCTGGAGGAGACCAAGCGGGTCATCGCCGCCCACATGACGGCGGAGCAGCGGGGCCGGAAGATGAACGGCACCGCCGCGCCGCCGCCGCCCGCCGAAGCCTTCCCCGCCGCCACCCCCTGCGGCAAAGCCTACCCGCCCGCGGCGCCGGCCGCCCCGCTCCGCGCCGCCAACGGCCGCGCCGCTGCCGAGCCGCCGCCGGCCGCGGGGCCGCCGTGCTGCGAGGAGGGGCTGTGCACCCGCTCCGAGGTGGCGCTGCCCTGCTACAGCGGCTTCGCCGACAAGGGCAAGCGCTACTCGGCCGAGGGCTACCGCTACGCCGCGGGCAGCGCCTACGAGGGCGGCTACGTGGCCAAGGGCGGCGGGCGGGCGCCCGGCGGCCCGGACGGCAAGTACGGCGCCGCCAGCCCGCGGGCCAGCCTGGCCGCCTCCTCGCCGGGCCCCGTCGCCGAGCACGGCAAGTTCTCCAGCCCGCGCTCCAGCCTGGGCGGCGCGGCCGCGCTGCCCTACGAGAAGTTCTCCAGCCCCCGCTCCAGCCTGGTGGTGCCCGGCCAGGAGAAGTACGGCAGCCCCCGCGCCAGCCTGGTGCAGTACGACGGCGCCGCCCTCAGCCCCCGCTCCAGCTACGCCAGCACGGCCAGCGACACCAGCAAGCACTCCAGCCCCCGCGCCAGCCTCACCAGCTACGACGGCGGCGGCAGCAGCAAGCCCAGCAGCAACCGCACCAGCGGCATCAGCATGGGCTACGACCAGCGCCACGCCAGCCCCCGCTCCAGCACCGCCAGCCAGTACTCCTGCACCACCAGCCCCCGCTCCAGCTACTCGGACTCCAGGTACGGCCTGCCGGGCAGCGCCGAGCCGGAGGGGGCGGGCGGCGCCGGGCTCGCCCTGGCCAGCCCCCGCTCCAGCCTCTGCGGCCCCGAGGGCCGCGGCGCGGCGGGCGCCGCCGTGGTCAGCCCCCGCTCCAGCATCTCCAGCCAGAGCTCGCGGAGCTCCCGCGGCTCCATGAGCGCCTACCCCGAGCTGCAGCTGCCCTCGCCCCGCTCCTCCCTGCTGGGGCCCGGCCTGCAGGAGGACGGCGCCGCGCCCGAGCTGGGGGACGTCTACCACAAGATCCATGCCCAGTCCCCGCCGCGGCACGACCAGCAGCACCCGGCCGCCGCCCCCGAGGCGGCCCCCCCCTACGCCTACAGCCCGACCAAAGGCTCCGCTTCGGCTCCCAAATTCAAGCTCCCCTACCAGGTGACGCCGTGCCGGGAGAGCGGCCCCAGCCAGGCGGAGAGGCGGCTGGAGGCGCTGACGCTGGAGCTGGAGAAGGAGCTGGAGATGCACATGAAGAAGGAGTACTTCGGTGAGTGAGCCGCCGGCGTGGGGCGCGGGCCGTCCCGGGGCCGGAGGGGGCGAGCGGCTGAAGGGCGGCGGTGTGCGGGGCCTGCCCGGAGCCGAAGGGGGGGGGGGGGCGTTGAGGGGGGGGGGGGGGGGGGTTGGCTGTGGAGAAGGCGAGCGTGTGATGCCCAGGGCTGCTCTGGACTAGGGACCTGCCGGGGTCCCATATCGCCACGAATGCTGTCTGCCTGATTGGTGTCAGCAGTGCTTGCACTGTGGCTCGTTCCTGGTGTTTGATCTCTCCCCTGTCTGTTCCTTACACCGTTCTCCGGGATGTGTGGTGCTTCCCCTTCCACGTGCGGATGGGAGATGTGTCTGAGGTGTTACAGAAGCTGTTTGTACTGTCGGGCAGTGACTCTTGTTCGCCTCTCTTCCTCTCAGGCTGCTGAAGCTTCACTGATAACCTCCAGCATCCCTGAGGCTGTGGTGTTTGCGGTCGTGCTCTCGGGCTGTCTGTGATAACTTTTATAGATGACGAGCACGGCTGGTGAAGCAATTTCTAGTGCCTCATTCAATAAAATCTTTGTGCTAGTTCGGAGTGCCTGTGGCAGCCCCGCATTGTTTCTGCCCCGCGAGGCCTCGAAGGGTCTGCTCAGCACGCCAGGCTGTCAGGGGTCGGTATCTTCTCTGGGATGGGAGAGGAAAGCCCTCTGTCCTTGCTGAGGCTAAGTCAGCCTGTTGGTCATCTCCTGAATTTCTGTTGCTTCTTTATAGAACAGAAGTAACTTGAAATGAGTGAACATACTTTGTAGTCACAGTAGTTCGGACTAAGCTCCCATCTTTCTTGCTTTGTATTGGATGGAAAAGGCCAAAATGCCTTTGAAAGATGATCCTGGAGCGAGCGAATACTGTCCTGTTCCTCCTGCGCTGGTGACTGCGGATGAGCTGGGAGACTGCCGGACCTGGGCAGCTCTCGGGAGCGGTTTGTGCCCTGGTTGAACGAGGGGTGAGGGCTTTTGCGTAGGGATGTAAGAGCTCCCGGCAGAGGAGTGAGAAAGAGGCCTAGGAAGATGAGGGACTGTGGATAGCCAGCCTCCATCCATGGCCTTTGAGGGGACAGTTACCTCTGTGCCTTTGTGTGCTGCCTTGGCACAGGGGAAAGGCACCCTGGCCGTGTGATTTCTGACAGACACGAGCATCGCTGAGGATGGAGACTTGTGTTACCTTGGTCACTGATTTAAACACGAGGATTCAGACTGCTTTTGGCACAGCATTAGTGTGCCCTGCATGGAAGGAAGGAGTTGCAGGGCTCCTTGCAAGCGTCTGGGAGATGCTTGTAGTGAGACAGACTTGGGCCAATCAGCAGAGGTGAGCAGTACCCTCTCCTTCTAGGAAAACCTCTCTGAACTGCAGTGGCATAGTTTCTGCAAGCTGTTCTGCCCAGACAAAGGAAGCTGAATGCAGGTGCTTACTACCTCCCTCCATGCCCTGTGGGGCTGATAAGAAAGCTGATGGTCATCCACTGCATCATTTGCAGGGTCTGGTGCCTGGCATGGTGCTCCTCACCAGCTGAGTGACTTCAGCTGAGGACAGTAACATTCACTTTTGAGTATGTGCAGAAGCTGGATGGGAGGGCTCCTTAACACACTAACTGCAGGAAGTGTTACCTTCAAGTTTTCTGTGGTATACAGTGAGAGACAGAGAAATAACGTATATTTGGAGTAAGAAATAGTTACCACTGTCCTGAGCATCTGAGAAGGGTTTCCAGTGGCCAGGGCAACTGGGTGTGCAATCAGGGACTCCAGGAGCAACCCTGGGGAATCTGTGTTGTGGGTGGGTTTTTTCTTATTTATAAGAATTGCCCGTTGCAAGTGTCACTACTTGCAGGTATGATCTGTAGCAAGATGTTGCAGCATGACTTAACCTCTGTGGATGTGTCCTGTGTAGGGTCAGAAGTAAGCTTGTGCCTTTATGCCTAGAGAGCGTATGTACCAGCTGCTCTGTAGGCATTTGTTGTAGCAGCACAAAGCAGTGCTGCTGTGACTTGCACCCTGGAAGCAGATGAAACCTGGAAAACTGGGGTGCTTGAAAAGAGAAGGTTGAGTTCTGTGAGTTGTTGAGGTTTTGATAAATCCTGGTGGGCTTGATCCTGTGTTTCTCGTTCAGGCCATCTGTGGAAGTGAATGTTGAGCTTTGGCTGAGCAGGTGAATGAGGGGTTGGCAGGAACGACCACAGGCTGATGGGTCAGAGACAAGGAGAGCGCGAACAGGATGGGGAGAAGTCTGCTATTTAGTTCGACTTAACTGAGGCTTAAACAATGTTAATAAAAGGAAATGGGGAGAAATGCATTGATTAGCATAGCAGCTTGCCCGTACTGCAGCTGAAGTCTTTGATTACGCATTCACTCCCTTGGTGCTGGTGTCTGGCACTCTGAAGGCAGTTGTGGGGTGTTCTGTGATGCCCATGGAGAACACAAGTGTTGAGCCAATCATCTAACAAGGTAGAAGGAGCAGAGGAAATGATTTAATGCTCCTTAATTAGATGAGCTTGACTGTATAGTGAGTAAATGCTTATATGAAGACACTGGTAACTTTACTGTGATCTGTCCATCCAGTTGTCATGTCCCCACCCCCCCCAATTTGAAAAAACTGAGCAGTGTGCTATTTTGAAACTGAGGTCAAGTGACTAACCAGTCCTGTTTGGAGGAGGAGCAACTCTACCATGCCTTTGATCTGTTTGTGGGTCAGTTTGAGTGTTCCCCTCTAACTGTGCTCATGTTGGTGGTGCCTGGCTGCTCTCCCACACCTCATTGCTCTGCTTCAGGAGGAACCTGTAGTCTGGAGCAGGTAGGTATGTGATGGAGGACATGGACATGGTCTGAGCATCGGGGAGGTTCTGGGGGAGCCAAGCAGTGTGCAAGCAGGCAGGTCTTAGGGGAATGACAGCCATCTCTGCCTGTGCTGGCGTGAATGGCTCTGAGCAGCCCTGTGCTGGGAGCTTTGCTTTACTGCCTCACCTTCTCTATCCTCCACTTGCTTGCAGCAGGCTTCAGTGCATCTGAGAGAGAAGGAAAACACCTGTATGCGGTTGGTTTACTCTGAAGATGCAAAAGGAGTGCTCTGCATCTGCCCTACCCGCAGTTGCACAGCTGAGAGTTAGCACCCTGCCACTTCCAGGTGCTCCCACCAGCACGTTGCAACCACGTGCGCTTGCTAATCTTGCAGAAGACAAAGCCTGCAGAGAAGGAAGGGGAGAGGGAGGGTTGTTTTGGGCTGGATTGGTGGGCTGCTCTGATTCATCCCTGTTGAAGCGGTGGCTGGAGCTGGCTCAAGGGAGAGGGTGCAGGCAGAGGGCTCCAGGAGGCTGAGACAGTTCCTTTGGCAGCAGCCTGCAGTTGGGTTGGGTAAAGCTGTGAGACTTCATTCCCTTGTAGCTGCTTCCTGTGCAACCCCTGCCCGAAATACTTTGTCCTCAACCCTCTGAGACCTGTTGTCTGTCCCCTGTCAAGGTACTGACAGTTTAGTTAACATGCTCAGTTTAGTGGCAGATGCTGAGAAGAGAGGTAATAAAAAAGTACTTTAATTCACTTTCATCACTGTTCTCGGCCCAGCATTTGTATGTGATGACGTGAATTGTCAAAGTTATGTTACAGAGATGTTTTAAGTTGAATGTGCATCCTGAGGTGTCAAGAGGACATTTGTGGGTGTTGGAAGGTAATCAGCTCCGGCACTGTCTTAAATTCTGTTTACTTTGCAGAATTCTTCAGCCTGATGTCTAGGTGTTGAAAAAGACAGTTTAAGGCAAAAATCGGGATTTTGGCATGCCCATTCAAGTTTTCAAAGCAGTCCTTGTGGGACTGACTACAAACCTATGGCCTGTCCAGTTCCAGCCTGTGGTGTTTTGGGGAGCAAGGGATAAGGCCAGTCCTGAATGTGAGTTCCTGGATGGGTCAGTGTGGTGTGTTCTTGAATCTGAAACGCAGGGCCAGGCAGCTGTTAGTGAATGTCCCAAATTTAAATGAGAGTAATTTGAGGTTCACTTTTTTTGAAGGGGGGGGTGGTGGTGATGGTTTGCATGTGCAAAACTGCAGCATGCGTGCAGGGTGTAGTTGATTTGAAACCTTTGTTAGAAAGGGATTTCTAACAAGGTGGGGAGAAGTATGGTTGGTTTTTACTATAATAAATGAAGTGCTGACCTGACTGAATTCAGACAGCTGAAGTCTCTGTTGCTGTGGCTTGATTCTGTTTCCCTGGGCTCCCAGGTATGACATTGCCTTCAGTAGTGTTAGAGTAGGGTCTTGGTTTTGTGTTCTGTCATTGTTCCTGGTGTGAAATTTCTACTAAATTCATTTGTTTGGGCCAGATGTTGAATGACTGAAAAATAATCACTGGGGGAGTGGTTCTGAGCAAGGGGATAGTGAATAGACTGCTTCTTATCCATGGTTTCCTCTGCTCAAAAAAGTGTGCTAACCCAACCATGTGCTGCTGTCTGCTGCCCTGCCTGTGCTTGTTACCGACATGAAGCACAGCAGGATTAGACCGTTGGTCTCTGTGGACTATCTCGCCTGTCACTCTTCTTTCCAACTCTCCATAACTAATTCAGTTCAAAGAGAATGTTGATTTTTGGTTTTGGTTTAAAAAAAATAAAAAATGAAAAAGGTAGAAGAAGCAAAAGATGTTGGAGCCCAACATCAGCTGAGACAAAATAACTGTTTATACTAGGCAGTGGAAAGAGCTGTAATTGGTAAAATATTGGACCTCTTGAATTTTCTCTGTGTTATGGCAGTTTCCATGCCGTTAACCTTGAGCATCCTGGTTCTCAGGTGTAGATGGGGGAAACAGGTAATTCCTCAGGGGACAAGGCAGAAGCTTTGATGAATGGCTAATAATAACTGTTGCAGCTCTTTTTTTGCCAAGCAGTTATGTGAAAATTCTCTGCAGTTGGTGGGTTGCCCATTTTTAATCAAAGCCATGTTTCCCAGATCTAAACACTCAATAGAAAACAGAGCTGCACAACAATCAAGTGTGTTAAGAGTCCAAATTTTGAGCTGGTTTGAGAAATAAGCATGTCATTTTCTGAAGTGTAGGTCAGTAGCCAGTCTTCTTAGAAAGTGTGTTGGCTTGTTGTACCTGTTCCTGGCTAGAGCAGGGCTGAGCCTCTGCGGTGCAGCCCTGTAAAGTAGCAGTGGTTCACAGCAAGCAATGCAGTTGCACTCGTGGAAAATCCCTGCAATTCAGGTGCAGACCTTAATGACTTAACTAGAAAAAACCTCAAGACATCTCAAAATAAAATCCATAGAAGGTATTAATTAAATTTTTATTTAGAAAATGGAATACTTATCTGGTAAATCCAGACCTTCCTCATTCATGACAGCCCTGTTTAGGTCACGGGGGCATGTTTGACTTGTTTTTGACAGCTTGGAGTCATCTCTAGTTGTTTTTATTACACCACAGAGATCGGGGAGTAAGTAAATTCACATCTGTGTTTTACCATTTCTGTGTTTCTCAGCCTGGCCTGGCCTGCCCAGCTGCCTCTGTACCTCCCAGAACATCTCTGCTGTGGAGCTGTTGGGTATATGGCTGCTTTGTGCTATGGCTGTAAAAGCAATGTGGGCTTCGCCTGGGAACTTGGTATCTTGACAGATAGACACCAATTTCCTGCAAATTACGATGTAAATAACAAAGAGCAGATGGAGTTAATGGTATGAAAGAGGGCTATAATGCTCTGTTAAGTCCTGCTTACCTCCTTCAGGTTGTACAACGCCAGCTATTGGCACTGAGCTCCCAGCTTGCAGGAGATGCGTTTATGGAAGATGCGTGTGAATCCTGGGAAAGCTCCTTGCTGTGGAACCTGGGATCCCACCATCTCAGGGCACTACAGTGTCAGTGTGAAGAGTCTAGATCCAGAGACTGTATGTGACTTTTCCCTGCATGTGATTTCAGGAGGGTGGGGTAGAGGTGGTGTCCACAAGTGGTGTTCTGCATCCTTTGCTTTTCCTCTCCTTGTCATCTTCTGCCCAGAACAGAAGTCGCTTAAAGGTATCAAGACCTAAACCTGGAGGGGATGTAGAGAGCAGAGGAACAGGTGCAGATACGGGTGATGCATGTGACACCCGTTCCCTCTGATCTGCAGGTAGTTGCAGGGAGCACCCTGGCGCTGTGTGTGTTGTGAATGAAGTGCTGGGAGCTCTGGGTACTGTTGCCACTTTTTTACTTTGGTTGCCTTTTTTGCGGCAAAGTAATAGGTCCTGCTTATTGATACTTAATGTGTTTTCCTGAAATCTTGGTGGCCATTAAGTGTTGTCTCAGATGCTGTTTTACAGAATTAAAAAAAGGAGGAGAATCTCCCAGTCTTATTTCTGCGTGTTAGTTTTGAGGGAGGCGTTCTTGTGCAAGGTTGATGAGCGTGGCTGTGCTGGGAGGTGTTGCCCAGTCTTGGAGAGTGGTGCAGGGCTTCCTGGCAGCCACACAAGCAATGCCTGCAAAGCAGGGCACTGCCCGGTTCGGAGAGAGGGGAAAAAAAAAATCAAATCCTTGGCAGGTTTGGGCTTGGAGCTTTGAACGTAGCACAAGGCAGGCACAAGGCAAAGTTTGCCCGTTGCTTTGGTTTCTGGCAGAAGAGAGGCATTGCAATTCACTTGCCAAATCCCATATTGCCCTAGAGTTTGAGAGCCCTTGTGCCATGGGGTGGAAGGACTCAGGCATACCAGACCATGCTCTTCTGAAAAAAGAGAACCAAAAACCCTTTCTGACCTATTAGGAAAAGGGGAAAAGAGAAAGGGGTAGCTTGGGTTGGGCTGAAATAGACTTGCGTGCTGTGTAAGACAAACTGATGTTCCTCTTTTGGGAAGAGACTTTCTCAGCCCCTGTTCCACACCTGGCAGGAATTCAGGCAGATGAAGAAACAGCCCAGAAAGAGGTGATCCCCAGGGGCTGATTTGCATTTATTCACAAAGAAAATACTTTGAAGATGCTCCAAGTGCAGACTTGCAGATCAGCTTCCTGGTGTGCCAAGTGTGTGAAGCTCTGCCTCTTCCTTCTGCTGCCTCTGCTCCCTACTTTGCAGGGGCTTTGCAGGGCTTCCTCGTGGGGGTGGTGGGAGTGACAATGGGCAGGAGTGGGGAGCAGCTTGGACCTATCTGGCTGCAGCAGTGGCCTGACTCTAGCTGGATACCCCATCTCACTTGTGTCCATCTAATTTGTTTCTGTAGCTCATGGAAGAAAAAAAAAAAAAACCAACCCACAAACAAAACCACCACCACCAAAAAATCCCCACACACTATCTCCTGAGCTTAAAGCCGAATCTTGGACTCCTTTGTGGGCAGAACTTCCTTTGAAATTTCTCAGTGTTTTTCTTGTTTAAGGATTGGCAGATTGGGAAACCTAGTGTTAGATTTTTGCAAGGTCTGGGGGAAGTATTTTCTTTCATTTTTCTGACAAAGTGTCCCATGAGTAAATGAGTATTGGCTTAGAGCTTTTTTATTTTCAAATAGGGTGGTCCACACAGCATACCTGCATGAGGAATTTCTAGCCTTGCTCTGCAGGTAGGACAACAAGCTGAGGGGCTGCAGGCCGCTGCGCCTGGGTTGAAGCAGAGGAGAGGACTTTGTGGACCTGACTGTCCTGTCCATGAGCAGTGCCATATGTTGTGCCTGGATGGAGCTGAATCTCACCTGTGGGAACCAGAGGTCAGCAGCACTAGTGGAATGAGGGGTAGGCTCTGGGCTGCTACTGGGAGCACACAACCATGCACCAACATTAGCTGGACCTGAAGCTGCAGTTGTCAGGATAACAAGTGATATAAGAATTTTTCCCTTTTCCCCTTCTACATCCAAGTGTCTCTAACTCTCCTAGTCTGTGTGATTGGGTGAGGACGATGTGCACCAGCTGATCCTAATAGTCAGTTCCTGTCTTCTCTCTTCTGATCTTTTGGGTGGGGGTTGTCCTTGCCTTGACTCCTGTCCTCTCAACCTGCAAATAAAAGACCTGCGCAGGCTTGTACAAAGACCGTGGCTTCTGCGAGGAGGTAGCTGCGCTGGTCCCTCAAGGTTGCTATGAATTTTGCTGTGATATTTAAAAGCAGAGAGGAAGAGGTGTACAGTGGTGGGTTGGGGGGAATAGCTCTTCATGGAGTGTGTCACTGTGACTGGGCAACTCACCAGCATGTGCAGTTTGGGGAGCTTTTAAGTTAATGTTCCTAACCAATGTGTAAAACACAAGAGAGAACTTTGATTCGAAAAAGGAGAGGGGCTGCTGAGAGCTCTGGCAAATGTGTGGCAATATTTGCTTAAATTTTTGAGAAATGTGTTAAATGCGTTTTCACCTTTATTATGAAGCTTATCTGTGTGCATTCCCCTCGCCCCTGTTTTCTAGGCTTCTGCCATATCAAGACATTGTTCATTGGTCCAGAACTGCCAGCACCAAGGCTGAGCTGAAAGTGGCTATAAAACCACTTTGGTTTTATTTTGATTTGTTTTCATTTTGAGCACAGAACCAAATTATAGGGGCACTGTGGGGGAATGTTAGGTTATAAGTTTTATTTTGCTTATATATGTTTTAGATTGGATTAGGACTGCAACCAAACTGCATTGAGATGAATGGGAGTCTTCCCTTCTCAAAGGACAAGAACTACACACCCAGGTGGCAATCATTTGTAAAAATATCTCCCTAAACAGTAGACATTCCTGTTTTGAAGAAAGATCAGCAGTAGGGACCTGGCTGTGCTGCTGGTGCAGTCTGTTCTGCATACATATCCTTCTGTAACACTACTGTTCTGAAATAACAAGTTACCAGCCAGAAAAAGTGTTCAATAAGCCCGTGAACAAATTGTTGTTTGAATTTTTTGGACTATGCAGCTTGCAGTTTCTCACCAAGCAGTTGAATTAAAAGAACAGAGTTGTCTTGGGGTCTAAATTAGAGTAAGACTGACTCCAAGATCAAGTGTGACCATTTTGTAACAAATGGTCGCATGTTTGGGTTTGTCCTGCAGCTCAGGGCCAGGGCACTAACTTTTAAGATGGGGTGAGGAGGAGGGTGAGATAAGGTTGTTCTGTGTAGACTGGAGTGTAGATCTGAACAGAGAATAGTCCACATGCTTGATACTAAATAGGAATAGAATAGTTAAAGTTCTCTTTTCTCAGAGCTCTAGGGTCAGGTTATTAAGAAACAGTAGCAAGTAGCACACTGGGCAGTACTGTACAGGGGAAGAAGAGGTTGGAGGCTGGGGGACAGCTGGTATTTTAGGTCCGAGCTGAAGGTCCTTCTGTTGTCAACAGATGCTTAGGTATTACCTACTTCAGCAGGTCAAGGACTGAGATACTTGCCAGGATTTAAACCTAGTACTATAGAGGAACATGGCTTTTGTTGTAGGTGAGATGCAAGTTGCTCAGCTTACTCTTAAGTGGCATCACACGTCTTTATGGCATGCCTGTTGGTTCAAGGAAAGACAGGGAAAAGGATACATGTTCATCCTGTATTCTCCCTGCCAGAGACTTGCTCAGCCTGAGTTGTTGACACCACTGCAAGATGAAAGCTATGGGTCCTGTCAAATGAAAACCAATAGGGAACAACCATTTGTAGTGATCACTTAGTTTTCTTGCTTTGCTTGGAGACATCTCTCTCTGGCTATGGTGGAAGACAACCAGAGAAGCTGTTTTGTGACTGGTACTAGATTGAAACAGAGTCTGTTTTAATTGAGGATAAACAATGATTCCTTCTCTAAAATAGACAAATAGCTCCTCTCCAGAAATGATGAAATCCTTCGTCCCTCAAAGGCACCAGTGGAAGAAACAAGGGATGTGTAGGCACCCGCTCAGTACCAACTCTGACCTTACAGAAGCAGCACAGTAGAGAGATTCTTCATTGATTTAGTAAAAGCTACCCTTATTTTTGTGGGTATAATTACAGAAGCAACTAGATTCATCTGAAAACAAAGGCTCTAGTAATTTAAAAAAAAGGCAAAAATAAATTACCCCCCCCCCCGCAACAGATACACTGATTCTTCCAGATAGTTTTCAGAAGAGAAGTTTTGTGGGTTGTGTTTTGTTTTGTTTGTTGGTTGGTTTATTTTTTTAAAGGGAACACTTACAAACTTATTTTTTAGTGGATACAGTGGAAGGAGAGATTCCAAAAGGGCTTTACTGCAATTAAGGGGAACGGTTGCAGTAGGTTGTGCTGCAGTGATTTAGCGCGTGAGAAGAAAATCCCAACTGAGTGATTTACACACTGATGCTGAATGTTTTGATTAAAGGTCAGACTCAGAAATGCATTTATGCTTGTTTGGAAGTCTAAAGAGAATCCACTGGGGAGTTAAATCTCGAAGTAGGAGTTGAATGTGTAAATATTCACAGATAGCTCTTTACTTACCCGTGTCATTTTGTTGTGAATTTAGTTAAGGAAAGCTTTACTTGAAAACTGAATCCAGTCTCTACTAGTACCTCCAATAGGGGAGAGCATTCCTGTAGACTGTCCTGACTTCGGATATTGCATATATAAATTCTGTGACTTACTGACTTAAAGGAGTTATGAATTAGCTAGGAAGAAAAGAGATCCAGGAAAGCTGGCTGATTTTTTTTCAAGGATTGCTGTCTCCAAGCTCAGAGATGGTCTGGTCCATCCTGACATGCAGGAAGTCAAGCAAGAGTGGCAGGAGGCCTGCATGGATGAGCAAGGAGCTCCTAAGAAAGAAATTAAAAGGAAATGTATAATAGGTGGAAGCAGGGACAGGTCACCTGGGAGGAATATTAAAAAACCCTCCAACTATCTGAGCATGCACTATCTGAGTTAGGGTCAAGAGAGCCAGCGCTTCCCTGGAGCTGAATCTGGTGAAAGATGTGAAGGTCAAGAAGTGCTTCTGCAGATGTATGAGCAAAAGGAAGACTGGGGGAAATGTGGAGCAGGGGTATTGGGTTGGCCACCTACACTGAAAAGCATGGTGAATAAGGGCAGAGCAGTGGATGCTGTTGATCTCAGCTTTAGCAAAACTTTTGATACTGTTGCCCATAGCATCCTTCTAGACAAACTGGTGCAGTACAGGCTAGATAAGTGGTCTGTGAGATGGACTGAAAACTGGTTGAGCTGCTGGACTCAGAGTTGTGACCAGCAGGATGAGGTTGAGTTGGAGGCCAGTCACTAGTGGTACACCCTCAGAAGGCACTACTGCGGTCAGTACTGTTTAACATCTTCGTTAATGACCTGCGTGATGGGACAGAGTACACCTCTAGCAGGTTTGCAGATTATAGTACTCTGGGAGGAGTGGTTGATAGACCAAGTGGATGGGCTGTCATTCAGCAGGACCTTGACAGACTGGAGAAGTAGGCTAACAGGAACCTTGTGAAGTTCAGCAAAGGGAAGTGCAAAGTCCTCTACGTGGGGAGCAACAATCTCACAATGGTACGTACTGGGGGCCCACTGGCTGGAAAGCAGCTCTGCAGAAAGGTCCTCTGGGGTCCTACTGGACATAAGCCAGCAGTGTGCCCTCGTGGCAAAGCAAGCCATCAGTGTCTTGAGCTGGTGTTGAGACCCAGCTGTCTTGGATCACGGGTATATTGAAGCCCCGGACATCTGCCTGGGAGGGAGCTGGGTGCCCACATGCTCTGTCCATGCACTGTGTATCCTTAAGCGTTTGGGCAGTTTGCCCACAAGAGCTGTGTCTATAAACAGGGGACTACAGAGCCTGCAGGGTTAGGAGTGGGTTGTGTCAGCTTCTGGTATGGGTAGGTCTTGGGTGGGAGAGGTGCCAGCTCCCACCCAGTGCCCAGACAGAAGATCCCACTGCTGTGAGCCTGTGCAAGCAGCTCAGGTTTCACCTGGTCTTCCCAGTAGGAGCCCTGCTGGTGCCCGCTTCTCAGGTGGACCCTCTGAAACTTAAAAGGCCACAAAACGCTTGCCCCATAGACCATAATCAGATGTGAATTATCTTTTACTGCTTTTGTCATGGATCCTAATCTGAATCACAGTTTTAGTAGTAGGGAAAATACGTACCACTGATGTTGCACGTGGAGTTTCCACCAGGCTCTGTAATGATGGATGAACAGACAGTGCAGTTGAGGTGGAAAGGGTTACTTCTCTTTATCACTCCTCTGTGTTTTGCTGAGTATTTTAATTAAAACCAGATAGAGGAAAATTTTTCACACTGTTTCAAATTTTTAGTGATTTCACCTGCTGTTGAAAATTGTGTCAAGACATAACACTGAAGGGATGATGTAAAGAGGAATGAATGCTCCTTTTAGCTGCTATGAATAGAGGCTTCTCATATCAGTTAAGTGTTGACTTTATAATTATGAGAAGATTACACATTTCTGTTATTTTTTTTTTAGCTGGTCATCTAAGATGTAAATTAACTAATGTTTTCACCACTTTGTGTAACCTGGAGAAGGGAGGTTTGGCTGATAAATTGCATTAGGACATGTTTATTTGGAGATGTTTACTGTAACTAGCAGTTAAAGTGGAAAATTACTTTCCTAACCCTTCAGTCTTTTCTGTCTGCCCGCTCTTTCCCTGATTTTGCAGTTCTTGAGTTTTCTTTTTGCTGCCTCTGCTCCACAACTGTGATTTGGTTGTATTTTTCTAAGTATTGCTAAAAATTCAGCCGCAACTCCTTTGCTATCTGATGACTGTGTATGGTTAAATGAGTGATGTCTGAGCGGTGGGATGCTGAAGGGGGTGGTGGTGTGTTAGGAGTGGGAGAGAAGAACATCTTGCCACTTTGACTTGAGTCTGGCATCCAGCTCCATGAGAAAAGGAGTCCATCTTCCAAAATTCAACTTAAAAAGAGGATGCCTTGCCATCTTGGTATGGAGATAGTGAGCAGGGTGGGTGTGGAGAAGGTGCCTGATGGTAGTTCTGGGAGCAGGCCTGCTGTGATGTGCAGTTGGGTCCTACAGCACTGAGGGCTGGTTGGCAGCTGCCAGCATCTGTTTTGTGAAGACAAGACTTGTTAGGCAGTGGGGTGCCAGTGCTACACACAGTGATCGTTTCAAAAGATAAATCCTTTCTCCCCTCGAGCAAGTAGCCTTTGACATTAGTCATTGAGGCCAAAGTATATTTCACCGTTTGCATCTCAGTGCCAAGCGCTATCGCAGGACATGTGTTCTTTAATAGTAGCAGCTTAGCACTTTGGCTAAGTGGTTCCAGGTTTCTCTGTAGAGATTATGGACCAAGGGTTTGGCTGCAGGTGCAGTGGGCAGGTTGTGAATAAAGCAGATGATGCCAAAACCCTATTATAGTTGGGATTTGCCTTTTTTGCCAGTTCCTTTCTGAGATAACTTGCTGATCAGTGTCTTGTACTTTTTTTTTTTCCTCTATGCCCAGCTTTGGCAGAGGAGCCAGGCACTTCTACTAACCCATAAGAATATAAAAGGTGGGTGGCAAAAAACCCAAGTATGTTTCTAGGCATTAAGTCTGTTAACTTTGGATGATGGTATGTCACTAGCTGGGAAACAGTGCATAACTGTGTGCATAAGCAGAGTCAACACATACTGCTTAGTTGAGAGCTACAATCATGCCTGTTTATCACTTGTTTTGATCTGAGAAAACTAGCTCTACTCTTTTTCTTCTGATTTTCTGGCCTTTTATACCCACTTTGCTCCCATTTTGTCAAGATGAGCAAGACAGGGACAAAGCAGGGGAGAGTGAGGGCCCTGAGTGTGGTATTTGTGTGTTTCTGGATCATTCATCAATAGTAATTGGATGTGGATGAAATGCATGTTCACATTTCAGTTTTCACATTTTCAAATTAGCCAGACAGACCACTTACCCTGGAGTTCACACCAGCTGCTGGAGAGCGGACTGTCATCTGATCCAGAACTGGCAATACCTGATCCAGCACAAAGTCAAAGCAGTCCAGCCAGATGATACCTGACCTAGCAGAAATCCTGCCAATATGGAGTTAGCCATCAGTACTTTACACTGTGTGGCATCTTTTTATACGGTACTAAGAGTTGTAAAGCTGGATTTACTCTGTCATTGGAACATGGCCTCATCTACTGCAGGGCTGCTGCCCATCTCAGTGGAAGGGTTGCTGTTGAGCTAAATGAGATCTGCCTGCTGCTATGGGTCTGAGCAGTGCTGGCTGGCCACAGCTGCCTTGGAGAGCAAGTCACTGAAGGTGAACATGGAGCTGAGGTCCTTTCATGGTTATGAGAAGCTCAGAGTTATCCTCTTGTAAGAATCATTGCAGACAGGAATCTGACTAAACCTGGAACCACCACCACTTGTCTGCCTTAGGTCTGCAGTGGAGAGCAGCTGAACGCATGGGACTACCCAGATCTGTAGAAGCCTCATTTTGCTGCGGAAGTTGGCAGCATGTTGATTTTCTAATTTTTACTTTCTCTTCCCCTGCTCCCCACCCCTCCCACCAGTTGCATCCATAGGAAGGAAATTAGCCTACATATATAGCATTTAGTGTTACCGTTTCCTGGAGGTGGAGAAGGCAAAATTAGAATATCCTGTTTACATGTTGTTAGTGCTGTATTTGACGAGCTGTCCCAAGGGTTTTCAACTTGCTAGATCAGGACAGGCTTTTTTTTTTACAGTCTGAGAGTCTTCCTGTCCTACTGGAGTAGATGAGTTGTGGCTATTTCCCCTAGCCCTGAGCACCTCCCAGGACTGGGCCTTACAGCTGCTGAGGAGACTGGGCTTTTCACTGTAGCCAAGGCAGGGAAAATGAAGCTTGCTATGTTAGGTACTTTAGAACTAAAATCTTTCATAAGCTGAAGGTGGGAGAAACCTATGGCAAATGACTTTGTGAAATGGTTGTTCCTGCTGGATGTCCTTACAGGAAGATCCTCCTCCCCATGTTCTCAAAGCATCATTGAATCACTTGGCTTGCAGTGACTGAAAAAACCTGGTTCAGAGGGTTGAGGTGACAGAGGTTTTAAATTAATTTCCAACTTTCCTTAAGCAAATAGTTAAGTCTTTCTAAATAGCTTGGTATAATACCTACCTATACATGTGTTTTTGTTTAAGCAAATCTATTTATACTTCTGGGAATGATAAAGAAGCTCTGTGTGGCAGGTGGGAACTAGCAAGCCAGTGTCGGTGCCACCTTTGTGTTGGGCTGCTGTAGACATGTAGCACTTGGGTACTGCTCATGGAAGGAGCTGCTGAATTTATAACGAAATGTGGTTACGTAATGCCATGCCTTTTCCAGACTGTCATGCTTGTTCTAGAAATAGACTGTTATCTAAGAAAAGTGCACCTGGAAACTTTTAGACTAGTCTCCCTGTTTAGTCATGAACCCATTTAAAATCTGTCAAGGAAGGCAGCTGTAATATATGACCTTTTTCTGCCATATATTAGAGTGATGACTCATATATGCAATGTCAGGAGAATGTAATGAAAAGTCTCTCCAACTTGACGTCTGCAGCTGATGTTTTTGAGTCTGACGTGCTGTGGAGTTCAGGGTATTTGAGCTGCATTGTTGGTGCTTTCAGAGTCTGTTACCTGATTTTTCTAAGCTGAAGCATTTCTGTGTCGTATCAGAAGGTTTAACTGTCTTTTCTCTGAAGATCGCACAGGTGTCAGTGGCTCCCATTTCATATACAGAAGAGCCAAGACACAGGGAAACTAGATGGTTTGCTGAAGACAACTAAGAAAGTCAAAACTAGAAAAGGGGGCTGGTTCAGTAGAGCTCCTGGCTGGTTCTCTACTCTGATCACTGTTGTTTATATAGGAAAATCTGCAATGTCCGGACAGATATGCTGTTATTAATGTGTGGTATCACAAGGGAAAGGTGATGGAAGTACAAGCTTTAAATATTTTGTTTGTTGTTTATTTACTGTAATAAAACTGTCTCAATATCTGTAAACCTGCCACTGGAAGCAGCTTAAATAAAACTTAGCAGGTCTGCATTCTAACCTGCATTACACCACAGTAAATCTAAAGTAATGGTGTGGTCAAGCATCTCATACCGGATCTCAGATGATCTCCAGTTGGTGCAACCACCTAAATGCACTTGTGTACTCATTTAAAGCACCGGTAGGAATTGCAGTATGCATGTTAATTAAAAAACAAATGTTTATGTCTGAGTGCATTTGCAACCTGAACTTTTTTATTTGAGAAATCTCCTCTATCGCTATCTTTGAACTGCCACTTCTTCTGTTGCTCCATTGTATTGGGGTCTGTGGCCTTCCTAAATCAGTGTGAATACACAGCTGGACTGAATGCCCCTGGTGCTCTGTACCAGCTTCCCAACAAGAATTTTGCACAGGAGCACCAAGAAGCTTTGGATGTTCATACTGGATCTTTCTGGACTGAAACTAGGACCTTCAGGACCATCACTCTCACTTCTGTCTGTGTGACCTATGAGTGTCTCTGTTGGGCTTGCTTGGCTCACTCTGGATGTGGTCGTGTGTCCTCCTCTGCCAGCAGTTGTACAAGCTCAAGTTTTTGCTGGCCCTAGCCTGTCTTCACCTGATTGCTACTACCACTGTGCTAGAAGCTCCTTAAATAGGCTGAATTACATGTGTGATCATACTTGCCGTGTTCCAGGCAAAATAATTGTGGTTTGAGCTGCAAAGCCTTATTGACCTGGTCCCTTTGGGAGGTAAGAGGATGCATGTCCATAGTGAGACATTCAGATGTTCAGCAGTAGAGTCAGTAGACAGGGAAGGGGCTTTACAGACACACTTTTCCATCCAAGTCATTCCCAGTGATGCTCTCCTTTAGCCCCTCAGCTATATGTATCTCCTTGCTTTTCTAATCCCAGTAATCAGGTACTTTTAGAAGTAGGATTTTCTTCTGTCTTTTTGTTTTTGGTCAATAATTCAGTTGCTGAAGTTATTTGCAAATCCCCTTGTGCTGTGGTTGTCAACTTGAGCATGAACCTTGAGCAGTCAGCTGAGCTCTGAATCATGGACAAAGCAACCCGAAGCGGCACAGATGATAGAGCAGCCACAAGAACTACTTGGTCTTCCAGTTCATTGCCTCAGTAGCAAAAGATCTTTCTATAAATGCCAAGTGAGAAGTATAAATCATGCTGAAACTGCCGTGCACTAAATCAAGAAGCAGAGAAATGAATGAATATTTGTAAACCAAGTGTCAGTGTAACTAAAACACTGTGCAGAACAATAGGCCTGTGATATGCCTTGTGCCATCGGGAGGCTCCGTGGCGGAGTTGGAGATCACACAAAGGGAAGTTATGCAGAGGCACGCCAGCTGCGGCTGAGGCAGGATGAACTCCGTGCAGATAGTGTCAGTAATTTCATGGTTCAGAGCAGTAATTTCGCATACTGTATGAAGCAATAAGCATTTGCTGCGCTAGCTTCAGGCTTTCACTGTGCGACTGGGTGGATCTACTTTAACAGTAACAAAAGCCTTCCAGTTTCCAGCAGCTGCTAATCAGAGCTGATACTGGCTCCCATGACATCTCCCACTCTGCAGTGCTGACCTGGAGCTACTGTGGTTTAATTCACCAGTACAGACATGCCCTAGGCTCATAGCTGCTAAAATGTGGAGTTGGAGAGGGTGGTATTTGAGAGTTGTTTCTACAGCCTTCTATGTTCCCAAACTCTTGCCCATCATCTCGCCCTACATTCGAAACTCTGGAAAATTTCTGACAAAACAGAATGGCCCATGTATTTAACGAAGCAAGTAGGAATAGGCTGAACCTTGCTGGCAGCGCTGATCCGTCAGGCAGGTAAAGCTCAACTCCTGTGTCCTGATCAGCACTGTTGTTCCTGGAACTGGTCCCAGTGCTTCCCTTTGTGGCCATGACCTCTCCCAGCAGCTTTGTCCTGCATGAGCCACAGCCTTGTTAAGCGACAGGCAGAATGAAGGTAACGAAAGTTGTTCCAGGAGCTGGAGTTAGAACCTAGAGCTTGCTTCTGTGAAACTTCCAATGAATGTTGACTTCACTGTGTTTGTAACCAAACATAAATTAATCTTGAACTTTGATTTTTCTGAGTGAGTTCTACATGTGCATCCCTCCTGTCCCAAGCCTGTGTATTAATTGAGTAAAGCCTCCTGTAGGAGGCAGGCACTGGAGTAATGAAGAGCTTTTTCAGTCAGCAATCTATATCTCAAGGTCCTAAGTAGTTTATTGGTGGGGTTTTTACCTTCTTTCCTTGAGGAGGAGAGCAAGGTTGGGGGCAATCTCAATAGGGTTTAACAATGACAGCAGAAAGTTTCCTGGTCTACAGCCTGCTTTTTGTCTTGCTTTGCTTAAGCTGTGATTTGTGTTAGGTGTTGGGGCCTATCTGCTTCCAGTTTAACGTAGTCCAATGTCTGGGGTGGTTGCTGTGGGGAGCATGTGGGTACTTGCAAGCCTGAGTTGTGTTCCTGGATGGGGTCAGGTCCCTGCTGGCCATGGGATGTTGCGGTGTCAGGTGAGGATGGGCTGTGGCTTGGGAGGGGAGCTTAAAATGTCTACCTGAGCATTTCCCACTTTTTTTGGTCTGTCATTTTCAACCTTAATTCAAGTTGTGGTGTCTTCTGATCTTCCCCGGGAGAGAGCGCAGTGCTGGTAGCTTAGCCAGACAAGTCCCTCTGTCGTTCCTGTCGCACAATATTGCTGCTGAGCGTGTCCAGAATATATTTATTTATTTGTAACTTGTACGTACCAGATTGTATTTTATGTGGATATTCAAGCCTTGGTACATATTTCCAGGCATCTATCAGGTGAGAAATTGAAGTCCTCCAGTAAGAGCTACCTGTGGTGGTGAGGGCCAGGATGGTTACCTGGGCTGCCTCCCTCTCTCCCGCCTGGCTGCTGGGAAGAGGCTCTGCCCCTGCGCCCTGTGTAGGTGCCTTGTTTCTTCCATCTGCCTCTGGCTGGGAGATGACGTGTGTGTTGGAAGATCCCTCCTCCTGTGGTTGTTGGAAGGAAGGGAGCATTCTTCTTGCCTGAAGTCACCTCTCGGCATCTGAGCTGCCGCAGTCCAGGATGCCTGCCCAGTAGCTGCCGTCAGCTCGGGCAGGTACTGCTGCAGCAGTGGCACGGCTGCCCAGGCTGGGGGCAGCTCTGATGCTTTGCTATTGACCCACTTTCTTATTTTTTTAAGGTAGCAGCAACACGCACCTTGCATAAAACCTGCCCAGGCATGAGATCACTGGCTGTAGGCGCTGCAGCCTGTGTGGAAACACCTCCCATGGCTAGTCACACCTGTAGGTGTCTGACACAGCCCCTCCACAGCCCTCCCGCTCTTGTAGCTGGCCCCTGTTGCTGCAATTTGATTACTTGAGCTGAGATGAGAATTCTCTCCTCCTTTATTCTTCCCACTTCATGGCTGTACGTTTTCAGTTCTGTGCTCCTGCACCTAGGCTAGGCCACAGGTGTGGAAAAGCTTGTTGGGGACTTAGGTAGAGATGGTCTTTTCCTGTCTGAGAGAAGAAAAGGAGATTTTGCAGTAGCCCAGTGTGACGTTCACCTGCCCTTTTTCCAGCACTGCGGCATGAACAGAACTGCAGAGACAGGGAAGGAGTCATCTGTGCCATGTGTTAGTTGTTAATTTTAGCTTTACCATAACTCTTGATGACAGGGCTTGGTTGTTTCCTACTGTAGGCAGCATGTAGCAGTTATCCTGGAGATACGGTGTGGCTGTAAGACAGTAAAGCTCAGCTCATCCCTAAGCCGTGGAGTGCTGTCAAGGAGTGCGATAGTCAGATTCTCCCTCTGACTCACATGGCTGCTGCTTGCTGAAGTTGAGAGGCCATATGGTATCATTTTTCTTGCATTTGTACTAAACTGTTGACTTAGGTTAAGTGAGGATGGTGTTAGGCACAGGCTGAGTTCCACATGTGTCTGAGGGCAAAGCTTGGCTAAAAGGTAGGTTATATGTCTGCCGTTATACATACTCCTTTTGAACTTTGTCTGCTGCGTTTTTGCCAATTCTGGGTACCTGGTGAAGCCTGTATGAAGTACCAGCCTGTACTGGCATGTCAAAAGAGCATCCTAGGATTTGATGTACAGGTCCCAAACAGAACTTCTTCTAATGCATAGGCTACTATAGGGAACTCTTACAAGTACGTCGTAGCAGGCTGAACAAAATATAGCAGGCTTTAATGTCTTCTCTAGGTTGTTGCTGATACCTTTGCTTGTTATACTGCATAGCATTCATTTGATCTTGAGTCTAGAGCAAAATCACTGACTATGTCATAAAATACCTGTCTTATTTTCTCCTGATGCTGATGCTGGCGTTTTGCTACTGCATCAGTTACCCAGAGAGCATCGTGCTTCTGATAGCTATGTTGCCATAGAGTGCTGGAGGCTTGCCTGGCTTATGTCCAGAGGTGTTCTTCTGACTGACACAGTCAAGCTCAGTGAAGTGGACTGCTTAAAGGTGTGGGGAATGCTGGCAATGTGCTGCAGCTAACTCTAGCAGGGAGCCTCTGGGAGCTCCTCTTTCTAGTCTCATTTTTGTTGGTGGTCTTTTGCAGTGGTCCACAGAGTGTGTTTGTTCAGTCTGTACTCTCATGTTTGGTTAAACAGTGTGTGAGGATGCAAACGTCTCTTCACTGCAGCAAAGGAATGCTGTGACGCTGTGCTTCTGCTCAGACAACCTTTTTGCAAATTTTGGGTATATGCAATATCTCGTAACATGTTTTTCTAGCTAAAGAGAGACACCAGATCTGTAGGAGAGCTGGTGACTTGAGTGGAAACGCAACAGTTGATGTGTTAAACAACTGGAGGTACAGTTGGCTGCTTAGAATAGAGGTATCAGGAGGGGCAATGAATTGTATAAAGGCTGAAGCAGTTGATATGAAGTCACGTCAAGTGAAGTGTCAGAAACGAGACATGCTTGCTCTGTAACAGAACATTCTTCATAGGTGGTTTAACAAGCTTTGGAATTAAATCTGGAAAAAAAAAAAAAAGTGATGTAGCTGTTATGTCAAGGCTTTCACAAGCTTGCAGTGTGCAGTCTGGGCTGTGGCTGGTGAAAAACCAGACCTGAACAGCCATGTAATGAGTGCTTTTCCTAGGCTGTTATGAGCTCACACTGTATTCATGCCACAGCTGCATATTCTAAAATACAGTTTTGGAATTATACATGCACTTTTTTAGTACACTAATCGTCTCTGTGGTCATTCATTCCTGGAGTTAATGAGTAGTCTCTTAGAGAAAACGAGTTAACAAACTGACAGCTGCTCATAATGAATTACTTGCTGGAGAGGCCAATGTAAGTTTAACATCCACAATAAATCCTCCTTTTGCTTCTGATGGTTCAGTGGAGCAATGGCAAAGAAATAAGGCAATAACTTCATTTATCAAAGCAGTTCATGGCTGTAGTAGATTTGTGCATGAGAGCTCGTAGATAGACATGCCAGGGAATTACAGACTGTGGATTTCTGCTCTTCTTAGAGTAACATTAAGTGTAATTAGGAAAAGGTGGGTCTCTTGGCATAACCTCACAGACAATCAGCAGCTGCCAGTCCCAGGTACATGGTTGGCATGAAAAGATGGGCGAGAAGGGTGCAGATAAGATAGCTGGGGAGCTCTGAAAGGGCTTTCTTCTGGCTCCACTGCCAAGAGCGAACTGAAACATCATACCAAGACCCGATGCTGAAGGAACAGATGGCTTGTTTCAGATGTGAACCGCGTGTTCTCTGCTGTGTGTGCAACCCCTTCTGCCCCAGGGCCAGGAGGGACCAGGGTTATTGCAGAGCTCGTGGTATGTGATGAGACAGCAGGTTTGTGGATGCTGTGCTGCTGCTGGGAGTAATTCCTGCAGCTGCTGGCTGACGGGATGCCTTTTCTGATCACAGTGTCTGCAGTAATCAATAACCATCTTTCATCATCAGTTAACCATTAACTCATGGCAAATAGCAGACCTTTTTCATAACCTTTGGTTACAAATAAATACATAGATGTAACAGCCTTGGATAAGGCAATACATTTTCTGAAATTCTCATTTCCTATATCAGAGCTGAGCTAGCCTAAGGACCAGCATTTTCTTAATACTTTGCAATGAACTGGTGGATCTAGCTGGCAGCTCGTTTGTATTACAGGTTTAGCTTGGGACTTTGGTACCTGATAATACTAAATTTACAGTTGCTGCTTCACTGAAATCAGGTTTAACATTTAAAAAATATAATAATCATTATTATTATTAGATTTATTGGTTTTTAAAATTATTGTTTCCTTTGACAAATATGCTTATGGTCCAAAGTAGCAACATTGTGCCAGGATGTTGAGCTAATTGAATGAACTGCTAATATCTCTTCAAGATTCGAAATAAGTGAGTTAAAGGCATAAACACTAAGAAGCTCATGATTTAAGGTCTTTCCATTTCAGTATTTGAATTGGTAGCATAGGAAGATTCTTTTTTTTCAAATACAATTTTTTTAACTTGACAGTATCCCATTTAAAGTGATCACACTACGTAGTCCATACAGGTGGCTGGGTTAGTGCTGCACTGAACTGAAACAGTTTAGTTTTGGAAATGGTGTTTAAAATGTGTCTTGAATAGCTTAGGGAGGGCAGAGATATTCATGGGCATTGTAGTATCTCTGACTGTTTCCTCATTGCAAGCCCAGGTGAAGTCTCAGCTGTATTACTGGGTGCTGCTCTTCTGTCAGGTTTGCTCATCTCCACACAGCTACCTGCCAGGGACAGATGGCACTTCTGTCTCTGTGGCATGGCAGCTTAGGCCAGTTCATACACTGGGAGTGAATAAAAGCAAAACCCTTGGAAACTGAACTAAGACATCAAACGCTTTGTTAGCTTAACTTTGTTTTTTCTGCTATTGAAGTTTCTACCAGTTCATAATATGCTAATTTCCCCCCAAATACCTTGCATTTGTATTTTCTGTGTGTTTATCTGTATAAAATGTCTGCAGCAGGGGAGAATTCTGGATGATTAAAGTCCAGTTTTGTAGTTCTCAAGTTTCTAGACTCTTAAGTATATTAGCAATTCTGTTGATGCTAATGATTAATGCTAAGCTTGTGTGTGCATTTGTAGAAATAGGGTCTCAAGCAGCACATGGAGCATGATAGCTTCATTACAGGGTTTTGTACTACAGTACAAAACAAAAAATCTCAATTTTTATTTCATACTGTAATGTTTAAAAAAAATCACACAGCCTTGTCTTGAGATGTGCTGTCCTGCTACAGTTGAATAGAGACCAATGGACATTTCAGGAGAACTTAAAATCAGTAGTCCCAAGTACATGTTGGAAGGACATGGATTCTCAAGCGTTTTGTTTCCTCTTCATGGGGATACAGGAGCAAAGTGATTCTTGAATTAATTCCCTGACCTGGTTTGAATTTAGAGAGGTTATGCATAGATAGAAATAAATGCTTAGGCAAAAGACCCTTAAAGCTATAACTATAAGGAAAAAGCTTTTTAAAAACAAAGAAACACACCCCCCCAAACCCCCTTTTTGTAGAGCTAATTGAAATCACGACCTTCCCTGTCAGTCTGCTGTGTGTGGAGCTAACTGTTGACTTTTCCAGTACTACACTGGCTCTTTGTACTTTGGTCTCGTGCAGACTTCATGGGAGTCATCCCAGGCATCACCAAGAGCAGGCTTGGGCCGCGAAGGTGAATTTCTGACCCCCTGAAGCAAAACTGCCATCCAGAATTTTTGTGCTTCCATAAGGAAGGTAGCAGCTATGCTCTTCTGTTTTGTAAGGTGCCAGGTTATGTTTATGAGGTTACATACTACTATTCACAGACAGTTAAACAGTTATTAAATGTTTAATGACGGAAAGATCTATTTTCCCAGTACTGCGTGGCTTTCACAGTACACCAGTTCTCATGATGTTGCATTGCTGGAGAGGGGCAAAGAGAAGTCTTTTGGTTTGGGACTGAATTGTTGTTTTATTAGTGGTTATTGAATGCAGTGTGGTGGAGCACTTAGTTGTGAAGGTCTCACTAAATTATTTCTTGGGCAAATGGAGTTATTTCCAGACAGCGTGTGAATTTTCTGTCCTCTCTTGTTGCACCTGCCTCCTTTGGACTCCTGTCTTTATCCAGCCTCAGTCTTCATGCTCTGAAACACCAGCAGAGACTTCCCCCCACCCCCCCCCTTTTATTTTGGGTTAACTTCCATGCGTTTGTTTCACTCAAGCTGCCTGCTGCTGTCTTGGGTACTTGAATCTATTCAGGGTGAGGAGCTCATTGATTTAGGGCCATCGTGAGCATTATGAATCAGTGGCCTGGAGCTGTATTTAGGAGCTGCAGAGGATTCTAACTTTCATTCTTTTTTCTGCTTCGTAGGTATTTGTATAAAATGTGGAAAAGGTGTGTATGGAGCGAGCCAGGCTTGCCAAGCAATGGGCAACCTCTATCATACCAACTGCTTCACGTGCTGCTCTTGTGGTAAGTCAGATCTACTGTAGCCTTATTAAGTGGCTTCCTTTTGTAGTGTATATACCTTTAGCAGCCTGTTTGCAAAGTGAGATCTCATCTTGCTTGCTTCCTGAGGGAAAATTCCCACACAAGACTCCAGCCTCAAAAGTTGTTTTTTTTTTTTTTTTGCCATCTGTAAGTGTTCAATGGTGTTTTCTCAAGCAATAGCCCAGAAAAATAGTATTTGGTTGTTTTAAGGCCTGTGTTTACAAAATGGCTTCAACCTGGACATTATAAGCACTACATATTGTAAATCACTTGTGTTTATGGAACTGTAATGTGCGTTTCTCATTTTTTACAGAAAAATGATAACATTTGTGCAGCCAAAACCGTATTTTCTCTCACTTTCTTTTTGCAGATGCAACTCTACTCAAACATGTATACTTGTCATTTCTGTGTATACCTAATGAGCAAAAATTGTTGTCTTACGTTCGAATGTGAGAAGAACAAATAGAAACTGCATGTTGAAATACCTTAAGCTATTACAATATTTTATTTTTGTGGAGGAAAACTGGCAGGTAAATCACTATCTCCTCCCTGCTGTTCTTGGGACCTTTTTAGGTTTCTCTTTTAATCTGAATGTGTCTGAAAGTGATATACTCTGTGTGTGATTTGAGGAAGTCATGGCTTTGTTAGGGGAAACAGGGCTTGGAAAATTCAGGACAGCGCTTTCAGAACTGTTTGCCTTAAGTCATGCATTGTGAACTTTAGTAGGAAACATCCTCAGTGTCTTGTCTGTAACTGCTGAGATCTCACAAAATCCCACTGAGTTCAAGGGAAGTATGAGAGCTGAATTTTCAGGAATCAGGTAATTTTCCTTGATATACCCACACATTTATTTAAGTTCCTAATATAAGAAAATATTTGCCTGGATTTTGAAAATCTTGTTGCAATACATGTACACAGCAAAAGACGCTGAGCAGAATATGCTGAATGTAAATTGTTTATAAAAAGGATTAATTACGAATTAGAAAAAGAGTATAATATTATTAGCATAGAACCAAGTAACTTGATAATAACAAGACCACTGTAAAGTTCCCCTGTGAAAGGAGAAGTGTTGTCTTTTCTCCTGAGATTTGTACAGATAAATGTTGGTTTAAAGAAACCTACAGCCTGAACATAGAATTTAGTGACCTTTATAAATTACTCTGGACCATTACCACGTTCTAGAATAAACTCATTTCAGGCCTTCAGGGATCATTCTCAACTTTCCTCAAGTCTGTCAATGAACGAGTGGCTATTTTGTTGGCTCCCGAAGAGAACAGCATCCTGCTTTAGCAGAGGGTTACAAAATACGGTATCGGATAATATCTATCCACTCGTTGCCAACTTTAACCTAACCTAATTGCATGGGTGAATTCCAGCTTCTTCTCTGGGGCAGACGTGGTTTTTTTTTAGTCATCAGGATGCATGTTGGCTACCGCAGGGATCTGTACACAGGTCACTCTGTTCCTCGGAAGAATGTATAAGGGCTGAGGAATGTATTTTAACAGCAAAGTACAAACATAACTTAATTATTCAAAAGCACAACAAGCTTTTCTGACTGTTCTGGTGAGGTGTGCGTGGCCAGTGTACATCTACCATAGGGCAACTTGAGACATGTCTGTTCGGAGCGTAGTTTTGCCCCACCCCGCAGTGCCGGTGGAATTTCATGATGCACACAGCTTTCCATGAGTCACGCACGCGCAGAAGGAAACAGTGCTCCGTGTTGTCGTCCGAGCTTCTTGCTGTACTGCTCGTGGGCTGGGGGGGCCAGCTATCATCCGCCAGGATGTTTCACGAAGTAAGAAAGGCTTGGATTTCCTTGTGTGTGCAACCTCTGAATCCCATCGAAAGGGGAAATGTGTGGGGACTTTCTTATGTTAGGCACTGAAAAGGTGGATGTGCTGCTAATGTGGTGGTAGTGCCTGAGTGCAGGTAAAAAAACTTGATCAAAGTTTAGGTTCAGCTACATGCAACTGTGAGTCAAAAGCGGAGCTTTTCCTCTCAACTCAGCTCCGAAATGGTGCCAAAGTGAGCATAGCTGCAAAGGGGATGTTGCATTAGCTCTTTGGTTTCCCACTTTATTTGGGGCTGTGCGATCCTTAGGAAAACCAGAGTGATTCAGGACAGTATCAGTAGATCCAGATCTCGGGAATGAGGCATGAAGGTCCCATCTACAGGAATTGCATCCTGGAGCGTGCTGCTGGAAAGGCATTACAGGACCTCTTGCACAAGCAACAGAACGGAAACTTCTTACAGTAATGCAGTTTATAAACAGGGGAGTTCATTTTACCTTCAGCGTGACATTGGTGGGACCCAATTCTGTTTAGTTTTGGTGCCTGCCTTTAAAGAGATGAGGAAAAACTGGAGAGGGTCCAAAAGGAGTTACGTAGATAATTAAAGGCTGGAAAAAAGCTAATCATGAGAGCCCTGTGTATTCTGTGTATCAGAAACAATGGGAGGGACACGTGGCTGGAGCTCATAAATACTTTTATCGTAGAACAGCATTAGAAAGTGGTCTCAAACGTACCACAGACAAGCACAAGAGAGATGTTTTCTGGAGGCTGAAATTACACAATACAAATAGGAAATAAAAGACAGTTTTTATACAATGGGGATGATTAACTGCTGGAACGAAATAGCAAGAGAAGTGGCAGATTCTCTGTTCTTTGTTTTCAAATTAAGACCAAATGTCCCTTTGGAAAGTGTTTTAAGTTGAGCCAAGCTTTTAGATTCAATGCATAGGTAACTGGGTGATCATTAATGGCATTTGTTCGGCAAAAGGTCACAGCACAGACTAATGCTCCTTCTGAGCCTTTGACAGGAGAGTAGAGAAGTATGTTAGTACTCTCTGCCTAAAACAGTTCCTACGCACTAGTTCGTATGTATATTTAGAAATCTGAGATGGAGTAAGAGTGCAAGCTCGCCTTTCTTCCCCCCCCCCCCCCCTTTTTTTTTTTCCCCCCCCTCAAATAACGGGAATGATCCAAACTCTCCTCCAGCAATTATCAGTCTTTTTTTCAATAGAACGGATCTAGAAAGTAAAAGGCAGTAACAGAAGAAGAAAAATTCTGTACCTGAGATTTAGATAAGGGCACAATATTTAACTAGCTAGAATTAAAAAAATAAAAATATATTTCAAACCCTTGGGAAAACTTGTGGTTTGGAGACCACTCAGGCTGAAATGTGATAATGAGTGATGGAGCCTCCAAGGGCCTCGTTTCAGCACTTTGCAGCGAGTATTTTCAGCTCAGCAAAGACAAATGCAGTTATGCAGAGAAGTGGGAAGAGACCCTCAGTAGGAAATTTTGCCCAAGTCAGAGTCCTTTCTTAGGTACTTTGAGTTTAACTTTGGTTTCAGTGCCAAGTGCCATCTGTCAGGGTGCCCTGGTTGAAAAGGGCAGCGTGTGGCAGAATGGGCCATCCTGTGCCTTCCAGGGAGCATACAGTGCTTGCCCTAGTGCTGTCCTTTTTGGCTCCCGCCATCGTATATCACACCATTGCTGGAGGGTATGTGTTGCTGGTAGTTAAGAGGAAAACCTAAAATACTCGTACAGATATAGGCACCTCTGTGAGGACTCCAGCCTTGCTAGTGTAGAAGTGTGAGAATGCAAAGCTGGATTCTCAGGGGTCTTCTGCAGTGGTGGTGGCTAGCTCTTGAGAACATGAATGCAGAAAGATGAGGAAATACTTCAGAGATACAGTAAATAAACAGGAGACTTCCATCCCCTTTAGACATTTTGGTAAAATGCTCAGATGGTAAATCTCTTCATTGTCTCCCTAGGTTCTGGCAACTTTGGGATGAAACTTGTTAATAAATTGATTTAGAGTTGTACAGGATCTCCTCAAAAAAAAAAAAGAAATCTTGGCAGCGAGCTGAGGTCAGAAGGAGAATGGAAAGGAAAAGTAAATGACTTAGCAGGTGCATTTTATGTGCTGTGTTTCTGTCTCTTTAATGTGTTCAGTGGGCTTTGGATAGTTGAGCCTCGCTCCCGTAACTACGCAAGTTCAGCATCTCAGAACTTTGTCAGTTAATTTTTGTTACATCTCTGTGTAAACCTCTTGCTTTCTGCAAAAAGCCCTGCTCCTCAGATAGCTTTATTTTATTTTTTTTTTGGAGGTCAGATAATTCTCTTCAGGTAATGTAAAAGCCAAAGTGATCTGGTTTCCCTGGGATTGAGTAGTTCAATGTAGATCTTTATCCACAATCTCTTAGAGAAAACAACGGAAGCTTGTTAGGGTGGTTTTTAAATGTAGGTTCAAATCCCCTCTCTAACACCAGTGGAACCTCTTTTAGGCCTTGATTCAGCAAAATACTTATACATGTGCTTTAATATATTACTCATATGTAAGCATGCTTTGCTGAATCTTAAATAACAGGCAACAACATACATTGTCCCTTCTGTTAAGTGTAAAATTTTAGTTTTGGCAGGAGTTCAGTTGCAGATTTTGCTTATGGAAGACAAGAGCTGAAAAATGACTGCTTGAAAAGCTCATCATCTAATTCCTCTTGGTAGTACTTCAGAGCATGACAGGTTTTCTTGAAGAATAATTGCAATAATGCCAGATAGCTTGTGTGCTCTTAAGTACGGGTGATCAGTTGCAGGAATTAATGGGCTCTATTTGATACTCATTGCAGAAGATAACTTATCAGGTGCTTCCAGTTTGTTGATCATAATGCCATCCACAGCATCTTTTCAGGCTGAAAATTTTAGTCCAGTGGCAATGACTGCAGAAACTGCAGTACAATAAATCAGTTTGTTATTGTTACTCTGGGGGTGCAGGAGATGGGCAGGGAATGTGCTTTGCAGAGCCAAGGGTTTGAAATATCTTTACTCTCAAAGCTGAGACTTGTTTCACCATAAAAACCAGGAACACATTCTGCTGTCTTACATGAAGGCAAATGTTTGAGCATGCCATTCATCTTTAATTTGCACTTTTGCCACCGCTTTTAAGGCACAGGAAATCACTGCAAGATCAATCAGAAGCCTAACGCAAACTGTATAATCCCAAAGGTATGCAGCTCATTTCTTACCTGCTAGCTATTGATCAGACTGGAGCACTCATGGGGGTTTCATACAGCAGTTTAATTTTAAGGGACAGCTCATAAAGATACCACAGTTCAGTTGATTACTGGCACTACTGCTGCTGCCTCAGCACCAGCCTTTGTCCAGACTTCACAAGCTCATTGATACAAGCCTCTAGGTTAAAGGATCACAGTGAGGGCTGACGGCACTGCCATTTTAAAAGGCCCATGTGGGACAACTGTAGCAGTAGGTATTGTTACCCTGAAGGCATAAAGAGTAGTTCTGAATTGGCCCGTGCGCTCCAACTGATGTGAAAGCGGAATTGGTTCATGGTTGTGAGCGCAACCTGCCTTTTCACTCTTATTAAGTCTCGGAGACAACAGCTCCCTTCTGACTGAGGCCACTCAGTGCTACTGTACGTAGATGTCTATTAACAGGAGGTTGCTCATGTCCCGGCTTGTAGGGAGAAGTTCCTTGTGACACTGGCAATGGTCTTTTGCGTATTTGCTGACCTGGGTTGAACCTTTATTTGCTCTTGGTGGTAGTAAGGCACAGAACATCTTAAGGGAGCTATGTCCCTTCAGTGTATACTTATCAGCAGTTGGTGAGTTTTTAAAATACTCAAATTCTCAGTGGAAGGTTAATTTTCAATTCATATTTGTTCTGTCCCCACAGCCTATTTATAACTTTGGCATAAGTTGCTGCATCAAATTGCATGCTGCCAGTACTTGCTTTGTAGCCTGTGAATGTGACTTTCACAGAATAAAATAAAATACATAGAATATATAGAATAAAACAAAATACACTGACAAATATATGAGCTCTACACTGTGTGTCCACCGGCGTTAGAGTTGGTATTCACAGTGGTACAAATCTGTGGGGGTGTGTTAGTGGCTTTTAACTCTTCAGTGCCTTGTGGCTGACTTCTAGGGGACTGAGTTGCAGGTTCAGTATCTGTTAATCTGACTGCCACCACTTTATGCAATTATTCTGAGCACCAAGGAAACACAGCAAGAAGACTTACGGTAGAGGAGCTAATGAGTATCACGGTGAGGGGTACATAGCTGTGCAGTGAAAGTCTGCGGGGTAGCTAAGGTCCTTGCGCACTTTTCCCTCACGTTTTCTAACCATGTACTGTCCTACCGGAGCAAACTGGAATTCTGGGATTTTTGGTCTGTAATTGTGCCAGAGCCATTGGCTAATACCTGGTGCTCAGGGGAAGACAAGCCGGCGGGTGATTCAGTGCTGTGCATGTGGGAACATTCCTCCCTGACCCCCGTGGCCCGGAGCTCGAGAGCTGAATGCCCTCAGCTTGCGTAACTGTGATTGTTACTCATCCTTGACTCAGACCTCGCGTTTGGTTTGAATTCACGGCCACCTGAACGTTTGGTGGTTTCTAAGCCATAACTAGAGCTGGCAGTAGGTCGTGATGCACTGCGTGCAGGGCAGTTACTTTGAGGTGTGATTCATGGGAAAAGCCAGGCACTTTGGAGAGGTGCGAGTCTGGTTAGGAAAAAGGACCGTAGGATTTGCTGTATGTGCTGCAAAGACTGTGGTTTGTGTGGATGTGTAATTGAGATAACTTGCAGCGCTGCTGCAGGAGTGCAGAATTTTGCCTGAGTCATTCTGTGTCTGGGATAAGTTACAGCCTGCTTAGCCCCGTGCTTTCCGTTTTAACACCTATCAAGACAGGTAGTTAAAAGCTATTTCAGGTATGTCTGTAACTGCAATCCCAGACAAACCTATTAATGCAAAACTCACAGAAAGGGAGGTGCTCGCTTTTAAAAGAGGCAGTCAGATGGTAGAGATGACAGCTGACTTCAGACAGTTCGGGTTCACCTTGTGCAATACTGAACCATGAATGAGTCTCGGCAAAGGAATGTAATCTTGTCTTCTGGTAATTAAAAGTCAAACTTGGATACTAGCCCATGTAAGAGCCCAAGTACCTTCAGGTACTGATTGGTAGAAAAATGTTTTGTTTATCTTGATCTGTGGTTAGTCTGATAATATTCCAGGCTTTAGGAAAAAAAAAAAAAAGAGGGAGGGATGGGAAAAGGGTAAACAGAAATCACAGAATAGTAGGGATTGGAAGGGACCTCTGGAGATCACCCAGTCCAACCCCCCTGCTAAAGCAGGCTCACCTACAGCAGGTTGCCCAGGATCGCGTCCAGGTGGGTTTTGAGTATCTCCAGGGAAGGAGACTCCACAGCCTCTGTGGGCAGCCTGTTCCAGTGCTCTGTCACCCTCATAGTAAAGAAGTTTTTCTTCATGTTGAGGCAGAACTTCCTGTGCTCCAGTTTGTGCCCGTTGCTCCTTGTCCTGTCACTGGGCACCACTGAAAAAAGTCTGGCCTCATCTTCTTGACACCCGCTCTTTAGATATTTATAAGCATTGATAAGGTCCTCTCTCAGTCTTCTCTCCTTCAGGCTAGAGCCCCAGGTCTCTCAGCCTTTCCTCGTAGGAGAGATGCTCCAGTCCCCTCATCATCTTCATAGCCCTCCGCTGGACTCTGTCCAGTAGCTCCCTGTCCCTTTTGAACTGGGGAGCCCAGAACTGGACACAGCACTCCAGATGTGGCCTCACTAGGGCAGAGTAGAGGGAGAGGAGAACCTCCCTCAACCTGCTGGCCACGCTCTTCTTACCACACCCCAGGATACCACTGGCCGCCTTGGCCACAAGGGCACTTTGCTGGCTCATGGTCAGCTTTTCTACCAGGACATCCAGGTCCTTCTCTGCAGAGCTGCTCTCCAGCAGGTCAGCCCCCAACCTGTACTGGTGCAGGTTTGAGATGGGACTGACATAGGAAACTTTCCTTTATTTAGAGTGTACTTTGTTGGGGTTTATATTTTAGGAGTTATTTAGTAATTTCTCTTCATTGCTTTCTGTTGTCCCAGCTAGCTCTGGTCCAGCAGGGCAGTGTGTGGTTGACTTCAGGTAAATAGACCACTCCATTGACTGTGTCCGTTCAAGAGACGATGCTACTAGATGTTGTGTCGTGAAAGGTTTTCAGTTCTGCGACATTGTTAAATTAAGTCAGTTAGGCTTCAGGAGAGAACCTGTTTTTTAAAGGTGGCTCATCTGATTGGCCCAGTCCTGGGCCTTACTTCCATGGAGACATCTTAGATGCTGGAAGATAAACATGCATAAAGTTGTTTGTTTTGTTTTTTGTTGGGGGAGTCTTAATACAGAGTATCACTGCTCTGTGAGGGCTGCTTTAGCAGCTAGCATTGGTAGATCTGCAGGCTGACCCCCAGGGGAAAGGTGGTGTTGATAGGTAGCTAGCCAACAGAGAAACGGAAAACATTTCCATTCCCTATTTCTGATTATCAGAGGGCATGTGATCAATAGCTGGCTGGTGGTTTGTGTCTGTGTCTCTCTCTTCTTGAAAGGTAGTAATTGTGTTCTGCTATTAATTATTCCAGCATGAAATGCATGGCTTTTGATGGTTATTTTAATTGGTGGGGGTTGCCTGGCAACTAATGATGGAAACTTTTCTCTGTGTTGATTGACTGACCATAGATTTATTTCTCTCACAGTATTTTTGTATTCATAATGTGGAACCAATCACTAACAGCACCTGTGATCCTTTCAGGGGTTGGAAAACACATAAGGTACAAAAAAATATACTCTAGTTAACAAGGTTTCTGCCTCTATTTTTAATTCTCTGTAAAAACCACAGAGAACCTAATCACTTTCTTGCATAGTTTTGTGTGTTTGGAATGCCACCTATTGTTTAGTGTAATAAGATTTGCTAAAATTTCCCCATTTCCGTATCAGCATCTATTATCTGCAGATCTCGATTGTCTTAGTCTGAAACCCACTTCTTGTGCTTTTTCTTTATCTTTCCCTTCTATTCCTTTTTCTCCTTTTTCTTGCCTTCCTCTTCACTCATTTAAAATGTTTTCTTGGAACACATCTCAGTTTCTCCAAAAGAAAAGATTCCCTTGGGCTGCTGTTGAGTTCATTTCTCAAAGGAGAAGAAATCCAGATAATCCAGAACAGAGCACAGGCAAGTCGCTGACATTGTCAACAGATGTTTCTGTTTGCTATTTCCAGGGTCTGTAATTTTTGAGTATTACCTAAAAACAAAGGGAAAAACAGGTGGAAGGAAAAAAGTGAAGCAGAAAATGAATTAAAGGAGATACACATGGTTGGCTTCCTGAAATTTTAATGATCTGAGTTTCTGCTGCATGTTGTCCCTATATATTTTGCAAAATGCCTAGTCAATGCTTTAGTGATGTCCTTGATCCTTTACTCATCTGAAAACTAGACCCCAGTGTGCCACAGCTCTCTGGAATAATTTCTAATTTAATATAGATCATCATCATTTCTTCAACAATAAATCAAGTCTGTCTCCACATGTGCCAGTTTATCAGTTTTGTCCTTCGTCACTTCAGCACTCAGTGCATCAGTTCTCTCTCCACAACCAACTGATCATTTCTTTTCTGGTGTCTGTCTCAGTAAATTTGGTCCTCACACACAAACCTGTCCGTGTACACAAACACGTCCATGCTCATGTGTTTGGCCTCCCCTCTAAACATGTGTCACCCGGATACTCTCCTACCATTTGACTGGATCTCTGCTTTTCCTTTGTCCCACCCTTTGGATGTGTGGATCTCGCCATTACTGCTCTGGACTGACCCAAAGTG
The DNA here is from genome assembly GCF_034619465.1 of Leptosomus discolor. Taxonomy (NCBI): domain Eukaryota; kingdom Metazoa; phylum Chordata; class Aves; order Leptosomiformes; family Leptosomidae; genus Leptosomus; species Leptosomus discolor. The sequence continues at coordinate 51,265,116 of NC_141398.1, read as the reverse complement.
TGGCCTGTGGGCCACCATTACCTGATTGTTTTCCTGGTGTGTTGAAAGGATTGAACTTCAGGTTTTGTCTCTGATGCATCTTCTCTGAATAAGGGAAGGCCAGATTTCCATCTCCCTTGAGTTTTTCTTCTTCCTTCTTTCTGCTTATGTTTGCTCTGACATGCACCTGCTTCACTACTGAAGAATTCAGACTTTACTGTTATTTCTGTGTGGACATCTTTTGTTCTTCATTCAAAACAAGCACAACGGATTTCTTTAGTAAAGATCTTAACTGCATGTCAGTACCTTTTCCTCAAGAAGATAGTGACCTTGCCCCCTTGCCCTTGTCACTCTTTGAAATCTTACTGTACGCTGTTCGTTTCCCATTTAGACTTGTAATGCCTATCTTAGGCTTTTCCTGGATCCCCAAGTTCCCAGGGTCTAAAGACTCCAGACTGCTGGCAGCTCATGATCCCCTTACCAAGGAGGCAAGATCATACTGCTTTGCAGCTGTGGAAACTTCAGTCTGTCCTTCCTCACCAGCAAAGCTCCTTTTCCAAACTTCCTGTGTACTTCTACAGCTGAGCAGTTTTCTGTTCTCATTCCTGTTACCTGTTTTCCTGCCGTCTCCAGTCTTGGACTTCTTGCTGTCCCTTCCCGTGGTGGCACTCTGCAGTGCAGTGGCAGGACCTCTCCTTTCCCCTCTTGCCTGGCCATGCCCCCACCTCTCAGTCCTGCCTAAGGAGGACAGGAGCTCTTAGCAAAGGTGTGAAGTGGAAGTCTGGTTTTGCTGCTTCTGTTTTCTGCATGCTCATGTGCTGTCTAACAAAAGGACTCTCTTGCTTTGCACCTCATCCATGCCTCCTATCCGGGCTATGTTACCTGAATCCTTAATAATAATTCTTGTTTACTGCTTATTTCAAGGGACAGATGTCTGTATGGCCTGAAAATTCATTGACGTTCCACACCAGAAAGCAGCCTGGGTTTTATCTTACAAATTAATTTTGCAGATCAAAGGTTTCCACTGCCACTCTTCACCTTAAGGATGCTTTTACTTCTTGCAGGTCTAGAAAAAGCTGTTTCCTCTAAGAATCTTGCCATGTACAAAACAAAAGAAAAGATCTTTTTTTGGTAAAGTTTGCCTTCACATTTATAAAATAAACAGTGTCAGCAAACTTTAGCATTCTGTCTTTCAGGCTTTCTTCTGGCAGAGGGTATTGGCAAACAATAGAGAAAAAATTCTTAGAGGATTGATAGGTTGGTGGTCATGAAGGGGTAAATCAGTCCTGCAAGTTGGAGGATAGGGTTTTACTCCACTTGCTACAGTATTTCTTGTTGTCTTGGGCAGATCACTTAGCCTGTCTGGCTTTGCTCAAGTGGAGATAATTCTTCTCACCTAACTCACATGGGTGATAGTGTACTTCATTAATATTTTGAAATTGTGTGGAGATCCTGAGGTCAAAGTTCTGGAGAAGTGAAAATTTTACAAACAGATGCATTTGCTGGAGGAAACACAGTGACAGCCAAGCCATACAGCTGCTGCAGCATGCTACTGAAAATAATTACTTGCTCAAATAATGCGTATTTACAGTTTATGGAGGACCATTTTGAGGATTATGTATCATTAAATACATGGACTAATGTAAGATTTTTAGAAAGACTACTTTCCCAGCACCACTCCCCAGAGTCCTTAGTGCCTGGGCCACGTGAATAACGTTCCCATTCCTCTGTCCAAGCCCAACGTTATGTTTTTAATTTACTTTAAGTATCCAAGGAATGCTGTCTCCAGTATTCAGAGGACTCTAAATCGGATGTGAGACACAAATGCACCAGAGAAGCTTATCAGAGAAACAGGCTTGGCACGAAGCCTACATAAACAACCATAAATTTTTCTCATTTAAATGACGGGACTCAGGAGGATTGGCCAATTGTAGCTGCAAGTGGGCTGTCCTTGGGCACTATGGAAAGTGCTTTGGTGACCCCTGGTATTTGACATTTGAATGTTTTGCTTGGTTATAAACTTACTGTTACAGAATGGACAGCTTGGTTCTGGTAACTTGACTTCTACAGGTCACTTTCCAGAGTGATTTACCAGAAGTCCTGCCCTTGGACTTCTCACGAAATTTTAGCTTGATTTTAACCCAGGTAGGGACGAGCTCCTGTTCCCAACCACTCTTTCTGCCTCTTTCCCTCAAAACACAGCACAGGAAGAAACTCAGTAAGTTTGATCTTGTCCAGAAAGCATTTTTTTCCGCTTCCAATAAATATCTCATTTCCTGAAAATCCTGCCTTTGACCAGAACTTCTACTGGGACTTATTAGATTTATCATCACTCATGGCCAAATCCAGTTTCAGTTAGCGTCAAAGTATTCTTGACTTTGTGGCAAGCAGCATGAATCTGCCCCCATCACACCTACAGGGTGGTTTGCCCTAGGTGAGCCCCTTCCCTGTACTTATATAAAAAGCGGGTAATTTTACAATATAGCTTTGATTATGAACACCATGCTAGAAATAGTAAGGAATTACTTCATGATTTTACTGAGAAACTCGTAGTATTCTACCAGCATGAAACCTGTATGTGGGTGCCCTGCATTGAACTGACGCAAATAAAAATAGGAAATCTTCGTGCTTGCAAACTTGATCCCACAGCCTTGAATTAGGTACAGTAAATACTTTCTAAAAACAAAACTGAAGCAAACCCCCGCCATGGCCTCCCTGATGGCCAACGGCCAGTCCGTATTCAGTACTCCTCCATTTATAGGATTATTGACTCCATTTGGCAGTTCACAGGACCAGTATCTGATTGAGCACAGGCAGTGTGCTTTGGCAGCCAGCAGAGATAATGCGATATGCTGCAGTGTTGGTGCGTGTCTGGAAATTGGTGCTGGGCTGTGGAGGATGAAAGGAGTCCGGCTGGAGCTGGTACCTGATACACAGATGCTTCTGTGCTGTCCATTAAACAATCGCCTTCTCTTCATGATCCACCCTCTCATGAGAGCTCACCAGCTCTCCTGGCTCAACATTCAGATAAATTAATGAGAAATATCTTCTTACAGTGGTGGAGAAAGCAGGAGTGTAATAACGTTGTGCATAGTCCCTGCTCCAAATGTCTCAGCAGGGTTAGGGCATGCAAGGAGTAAGGAGGGGTTCCTCAGGGAGTGGTGTTGAGCATTTGCTGGACACTTGGTCTTCTTGCTCCTCTTCTCATGGATGTTTAGTACTAAAGGAACAGGTCCCTGGCCAGAAGAACCTCCTACCATCGTTTTGAGGTAGTGGGGACTCAGATGCTTCAGCACTGCACCCACAACATTGCTGTTCGTGGGTGATAAAAAAACCGCTCTGCAAGCCAAAATGGCAAAGAGCATTCCAGTCTTTCTGTGCCATGTTCTACAAAGCTAATTGACAGGTGAAGATGTAGCACAGTACATTTGCATTTAAATTTTGGTTTGTGCATAAAACAACTAGAGATGTGGAAGCCTACTGGAGGCAGTTAGTGTTGCTTATGCTGTCAAAGCATCTTCTGCCAAGCGGTTTTGCAAGTGCTCCTGTTGCCTCGTGCAGTTTGGGAAGTGTGCTTTGAGACAGGAAGGTATAGGGGAGGCTGTTGACAGTCGTGGCCTCTGAGATGGTGTTCAAACCCCATGGTTAGTTGTGAGGTTACCTGTGGCCTTGCAAAGTCATTTCCAGAGTCCCCTGCGAGTGCTTGCTGCCTTGTGGTATCGGGGCAGGCTCACAAAAACAGGTGTCAAGTCCCACAGATAACCTCCTTTTCCTCTGCCTGTTCATCCCATGGGGTGCAGGTGGCACAGGGGCGTTGGGTTCTTGGCGAGGGCTTCCCTTGCTGCTTTGTGCATTGTCCTGCTCCTTTCCGTCTTCGCAGCCTCCCTTTATAGATGCAAACCCCCCTGTTTTCCTTCCCTTTCCTGTTCAGGGCCTCGTGTAACCTTGTCCTCACCTCCGTATCTGCTGTTGCTGCTTCTCCCGCCGTGACTTAGCTGGTCAGTCCCTAGCGCTGCCATCCCTTGCCTGCTCCATCTGTCCTGCTCCTGCAGCCCTTCCTTGGTGTTGGCAGGCAGCCTGCCTGTGGTCAGGAAGGGACTTCCACCTCCTGTCTGCCCAGCCTCCCTGCCTTCCCCTGGTAGGGACTCTGCTCCCTGCTCGGGATGCCTCCTTAGGCTTGCTTCTTTCTTCTCCTCTCCCCCAGCCCCCAAGCTGATTTTTCTTGCCTAAAACCATCAAGTTGTGACTCTTCGTTTGCCACGCTCCTGTGAACTTGCACTGTGTTTGGAATAGTAGTAATAAAAGTGAATGATGAGCTAGGCAAGAAATAGGCAAAGAAGTAGAGGAGAAAAACTTTTAAAGTGTCTCCTGTAAGAAGAAATAAAATCAGCAGTGGCTGCTGGTTTCTGATAGCACAGCTGACTTGACTGGGGTAGGTGACTCACAGTGCCTGTGCACATGCAGAATATGGCTGCTAATACCTGCCAGCTCTTTTAATTTTATCTGTGCAGACTGAAAGGCATCTGATTTAATGCTTATTTAAAAGCAGAAATGGATTTGGCAATCATTTTTGGTTACTGACTGCTGTGTCTCAATGGTTGTCTATCAAGGTGTTTTAAAACACAAGTGTGTTATGTCCTAACGTTAAATTGGATATAGTTAGAGAACCTCAGTCACTTAACTCAGCTGGCTGCCTGGGTACTCCACACTGTCACTCTTCCAGCTGCATTCCGTGCAAAATTTTTCCTGGAAATAGTGCAAATAACTTACTTGAGCGAGTCAGTGGATTACTGACCTTAGGAACCACAGCAGTGTAAACTCAGACCTCTGGAAGCAGTGTAAATTCAGACCTCTGGAAACAGTTTGCTGAATCAGTATTAACAGTCCGGTGGTCTCTAGAGCAGCAGTCCCCAAAGTGGGGTGCACACACCCCAGAGAGTGCTCAAGATGATCCATTGGGGTGCAGGAAGAAAATACTTCAGTAGTAGATGTATATAACTTATAAATAAATATACATGTATTATATAACTTATAAATAAATAAGTATACATGCTCAAACATTTTTTACTGATAGGGCAGCATGATAAAAAAGTTTGGAGACCGCTGTTGTAGAGGAAGAAAAAATCATAGAATAGTTTGGGCTTGAAGGGATCCTTTAAAGGTCATCTAGTCCAACCCCCCTGCAGTGAGCAGGGACATCTTTAGCTAGACCAGGTGGCTCAGAGCCCCGTCCAACCTGACCCTGAATGTGTCCAGGGATGGGGCTTCTACCACCTCTCTGGGCAGCCTGTGCCAGTGTTTCAGCACTCCCATTGTAAAAAATTGCTTTCTTATATCTGGTCTAAATCTACCCTCTTTTAGTTTAAAACCATTACTCCTTGTCCTATTGCAGCATAAAGAAAGCACAGCCACCAGGACTTGTTTTGCTGTTTCCACAAGTTAAATAACAAAGGAGAATGTATATGCTTGGGGAAGGGAGGCTGGAAATCATCTACTTAAACTCTTAAGAAGACACGTAGGTGAGAGCCAGGGATTGTGTTTTCTAAGCCTTGTTTTTGAACAGATGTTATTTTTTATTACCTTGGTTAAATTCTAGTAGCAAATCATCCCTGTTGTTACAACTGTTCTTTTTCAGGCTGTGCTGCATGTGGTTGGTTCAAGTGACCAGCAGCTAATATCTAAGTACTACGGTGTTTAGATGATGATGGTGAAAGTAATTTGGTGTTACACACAGAGATGGCACAGCATGGATGCTGACAGATGCGGACATACAGTACCTGCACATTGAAACCTTGGGGAGGTTCCGCTGAAATATATGCAAAGGGGAAAGTAGTCCTTTATCAGTGAAGTTCTGCAGCTGATTCTGTGCCGTTCTGAATGATGCGCTTTGGGCTTTACAGCAGCTGATGCATTTGGTGTTTGTGGTTTGCTCTATAGCTGCTTTTTGTACTTGCTGTATAGCCCAAACATTGGGCTAGTGAACAGGATGTGCAAAACCAGATAACCAGGGAAAATCAAAAGAAGGAACAGCCAAGTTTGATATGAGCATGGCTGAAGGCAGAGGTTTTCATTGTCTTAGTCACCACTGGCTGTAGTGGCAAGCTGATGTCTCATGCTGGGTAGGGAAGAGAGGAAGGAAGTGGATTTAGTGGAAAATTGATTGCATCTACTTGGGCTCTTTCCAGCTGAATCCTGAGTTAAGTACATTCATCCTGAACTAATCGTTGGGGAGAATTGGCTGAAGTCTCACATACTTCTTAAAAGCAAAGCTAAGCATTAAAGGAACAATATCCTTATTGTACCTGAGTGCCAAAAGAAGTGAGTGTACTATCAGGAGTCCTACCTATTCAGCTCGCTCTCTTGGAAGCTGCTTGTGGTTTTAGTTCTAATGTGACCTGGTGCAGGAAGCTGTGGTCAGTCCACCACAAAATATCAAGGACAGGCCATTTTGGAGGGCTGATTTCTGATTATATTTTGAATTGGCTGAGCAAGCCTCAGTTCATTTCAGTAATTCAGTACAACTGTAATATTCAGGTTTCTTTTGTTTACAGTGAACTATACTGGAATATGGTCTAAAACAGGTATCTGAGGTCCTAGCAAGGTTTTGTTCAAAGTTAACACAGAATAAACCGTAAGTAATGCTATTAACATCAGTATAATCGTCCACCAGTGTGAGCAAGAGAAGAGTTGTCTCTCTGTACAGTTCTTTCAAACCTACTGCTAAATAACCTAAACCCGAAGAATGTGCTTCAAAACTGGCAGAATGTTTTAACACACTTTAACATTTGGAATTTTTTCCACTGTATACTAACCTTTGTAAGCTTTCTTAGCTCTTCTGGTCCCAAGGACCATTCCCTGATACATTCTTCCATTATCACAGGAAGAAAAAAAGTTACGACTGTTACTCAAGATGCCATCTCTAGGTGCTTGTGGACCTCAACAGTCACACTTTATTGCGAAGATTTGTCTTAAGGGAATGAGATTTGAGCACTGTGAGCTTGATTTCATGAACACATGGGTGCCATTGGTGTTGGCTGCTGAAAACTTTCTGGATGTGACTCAAGTTAAGCATTGTAGATTCAGCAGCAGCACCCTTTGATGCTGCTCACACTGAGGTGCTGACACACACAATGCTACTGGGAGGAAGAAAGTAAACTGCTCCTGTGCAAATCCATTCTTGTTTTTCTGAGACAGCGCAGAAGATAGTTTAGGGAAATTGCTCATCTCCCTTGAGGCTGTCTTGCATGTTGCCACAGGATTGGGCTGCGTCCATTCCTTTGTTCAACATATTTTTATGTATAAAATATTAGGAGAGAAGGTGATGCTGCAGCTCACTCCGTGCAGAGATGACATTCAACAATCTGCCTTGCTGTTCCAGCTCTTCATCAGATTTCTGATCATGTGCTTCAGACCCAGGTTAAGCAATGATTTTTACTTGAAGCTGAACTTGAATGAAGTAGAGAATAATGACTTGCAAGAAAGAACCTGGTAGCAATGGTGAGGGGTCTGCAGTGCACTCAGTTTAAGAAGTTTACTTAACTCCTGCTAGTTAAGTTTGTCAGGTGGAGTCTCTGGTGGGTTCTTGCACTGCTCTGAATGTGCAGATGGCAGTAGGGACCAAATATTTTGTTTGTTTGCTTGCTTTTTTCTTTTATTTTCTTTTATTTTCTTCCTTTAGTCTTACTGGAATACAGTGACTTCTACTTTTGGATGTATTCCTGTAGAAGTTATATCCTGTTGGGTATTGTAACAGTTCACTCCTCATGAAGGCTGCTCATTAACTTCAGGCAGTGTGGAACTCAGTGGCTTAGCCATGTCTCCTGCAGGGAGCTCACACACAGAGTGGGAACTTCTTGAGGTGGAGACTCTCAGTTCCACTTATACCTGTCCACTTTTGTGTTGTACAAAGACAACCTGAGCAGAGTCTTAAAAAGATACAAATACCAATTATGCCTTGATCTGCATCCCCTTCATTTGCAGGTGCAGTTGAAGTTTCAGGCTTTGACTTACAAAGCTCTTCCCTAGTCTGGTGGTGATGACTGTAGAGGCTGCTTTGTTCTTTAGGATGCAACAGAAGCTTGAGAACAGCAGAGGTTAGGGAAAAAAAAAAGGGGGAAGGCTTCATACCATGCATAATGAAATTGTGGCACTCACTGCCATAGGAACAGTGTGGAGGCCAAAAGTATAAATGATCTCATAGAGGAATTAGACAAATTAAAGAAGGATTGGTCCAGCGAGGCTATTAAACATAATAGTTATGATGCAACCTGTGGTGCAGGAAGGGCTTAAGTGCTGGCTGCTGGAAGCTGAGAGGTTATTCTTGGGCATCAGCCTGTGTGAGCCTGGTTTCTAATCCTCTCTGCCATGGAGCTTCCACTCTTGGCCACTGCTGGAGACAGGGTACCACACTAGATAGATCCTTGTTGCTGCCCTTATGGTGGTTCTTACTGGAGCTTGAATGAAAACCACCCACCACGTTACATGGGTAGTGGCCAGCAAAGCTGCGTGGGAAGGTTGTGTCCTGCAGAGCAGGAAGGCTTGGGCTGGAATAGGCTGCCCTTTGGTGATGAATTTATTTTGCCATAGAAGGGGCTGCCACTGGGACCCTGGGACAGTGCAATAAGACAAGTAGTCTTAACTCCTGGCTTACGGGCAGCCGCTGGAAAAGTGGAATTCTTTGCTGATCACAAGCACGGTCTGTGATGGAACCATGAAAGCTTCCCACAGTGAAAGCTACCTTGAGGGAAGAGCTATACCCCCTTCCCTCCCAGCTTGCCAGGTGGTGGGGAGGCCTCTCTCAGTTTTTACCCAGCGGCCTGTGTTGCTTTGCCCTTGTTCTTAACATTTTTTTTGCATTTGTTAACCAATCCCTGGGGAAAAAAAAAAAAATCTTAATTGAAGTACATTTGGAGCTTTATTTCACATTTCCCTGACAGTGTGTCCGCTTGCTAGCTTATTAAGAAATATATTTTAAGATATATGTTAATATGCAGGCACAAAATAGCTATTAGATCAATGCAGGCTGTTGTATTTCTGTTCTTAAATATATGCTTCGCTTATGTTTTTACAAACTCCTTTTCAGCACAAGTTCTTCTGTTGGAGCTCTGTGGAAATAATTTATGCCTTGACCCTGAAATTGATGGGTGGTATGGGATAGAATAAATACATAAGTGTGAGAGAAAGGAAACATCTGCCAATTTTAACTTTTGCAAATTACATGGAAGCTTGAAAGTATTTGCTAAGTTTACAATACGGTCTGCACAGGAACGCTTTGCCCGAGTACCAGAGGTCAGAGATCTTCTTGTCCCTGCAGCATTAAGTAACCTTTTGGTTAAATAACCTGACCAAAGAGTAGGAGGAGAGAAAGGAAGAGAGAATTCCACACTAGAGTAAACATGGCATGGAGATTATGGATACCCTGCCAAGAAAGGTGGGGTTTTCCAGCAAGGTAACAAAAGATATTAGCTAGCTATCTACATAATCCTGCTGGAGACTACAGTTGAAGTCATGCAGCTAGGTTGGGGCAGAAATGTACCCTCCATGTCCTCTCCACCCAGTCTTGGGCTTGCTGTCTGTGGTGGTGGTGAATGCTGCATAGCGGTCAGAGCAAGACACATTACCTGCCTCAGTGCAGAAATGTGAGGGGTTTTGGTAGCAAAGGCATGCTTTCTGAAAGAAAGGTGTTTCCTCCAGTGCAATAGCTGACACAAGGCAAAATCCTAGGGAAGATAATGAACATTTGCATTTTGACATCACGGAGGTTAAGGTAGACTGCAGAGGAGAGTCTGGAGTTTACCCTGGGTTACAGACACGTCAGAATGTTAAACTGCCTTGTTTTCATCTGGATTTTACCACATGTTAGTGAGTGCGTAGCAAAGACAGACCTTTTTTTTGGCGAAGATCGTACCTTGGGGCAGGTCTAGAGCTTGTATAAATTGTGATTAATTCAGCGATGCTGTCATGATTGACACCAGCTGCAAATTCAGCTTAGCGTGGTCGTCTGTGGCGGCGGTGTGTGGTATGAGCACGTCCGTGTGGCAGGAGCTGGCACGCTGCTCCCGTGCTGGAGAGGTGGCACAGAGCAGAGAGCAGTGCAGAGCCTGGATAGCAGCCCAGAAATGGAAATGATAATTGTATTATGCAAGAGCGTACTTTTGTGAGAGTCCAAGTAAGAGCTGGGCAACGGTAATGGGGATGAAAAATAGTTAACTGCCATCTGCCTCTCCAGGACAGATCAACTTGAGATAGAGGATGAGAATGAATACTGACTACTGAATACTTTGTAGCCACAGCTAATTCACACTGAAAAGCTCTTTTTTTAGTGTACAAATATGAATTAGTATAGGAACTTAAACTATGGATGAATTTAAGACTTTTAAAATAATTTATTTTAAAATGGTAATTTAAATTATAATTTTAAACAATTTTTATGCTTTCCCTGCATCGATATTTTTAAAAAGTAAATCTCCTAATATTTTAAAAGTGTTCATTCATATCTTGCCATGTCTGCCTACCTGATGATAATATTTGATTAGAATTTGTTCACAGACTCTGAATACTCTTTCCTGAAAGAATCTATGTGAAGGGAGAAAACAATACACATCCTGTACTCCACCTTCACAGGCCTCTAGCATACGATGCCACCTTTTGTTTGCAAGAGTTTAAATTTCAAATAAAATCCCAGCATTCTTTTGAAAAAAAGGAAAGGGCCTCTCCCCTGCTTAGATTGTCAAATCCCAGACTAGCCCGGAATTGAATAGGCCAAGTCAGTGACCTCAGGCAGAAAGAATGTTGGTTATTTACGTAGGGCTTCTGCTATTTTAGCAGCAAACCTTTTCTTCTGAAAGGACAATGTATACTGTTTTGTGTTTATGGCCAAGTAAAAAGCTTGTACATTTGAGATTTGCATCGTAATAGCCTCGTAACTCAATATACAGCATCCTCAAAAATAGCAGTGCAAGGGTCTGTTTTTGTTTTAGCCAGCGTAGGTCTTTTAGCGGCTTTTACAAAAGTTCTCTGAAAAACCTTCCTAAAGATTCAGCTGCTTATATGTTTGCTTTGGTAGCTTTTTTTTCCACCGGAGTTTTGCCTTTTTTCCCCCAAACCCTAAAATTACACGTGGTTTCTTTATGAGCTATCAGGCCAGTGCTCAAAATATTTTGATGCATCTCAAGCTAAGCTGTGCCTGCAGCTTGAAACCAGGAAAACGTGCAAGTGTGTGTGTTAATTCACACACCGAGTGTTTTTCCTGAAATAATGGACGATCTTTACAGGCATTCTGGCCTGGTGGATGAGCCTGCAATTCCAAATGGTTTTTAAAGTGTGCCTTTCTCAATAGATCGTAACCATGAGGAGCTATTGTGTGAGTAAAGCACACATTTAGGATCCAATCCTGCATTCCTTAAAGTCAATGGGAGTCTGAGCGTGAAAGGAATGCAGGATTGGGTCCTGAAACAGGGGAGCAAAACTATGTGCCAGATTGCTTTGAAAAGAAGAATACAGCACATCCACAGTAGCCACTTTTTAGTGTTTCAGATTTCAAACGGCTGGAGTCTGTGAAAAGTGGCTTCTGCCAACATGCAGTATTTTCTATTCAAAGGAATTTGGCATTGATTTTTTTTTTTTTTTTTTTTTTTTTTTCATCTTAAAACCCTGAAAGCCCTAGAAATTCACCCCTCCTTTCACAAAGCCGGAGCAATTGAGCACTGTGAGGAGGGGACGGGGCAGTGGTGGTGGGGGATGGAAGTTTCTCCAAGCCCAGGGGCTGGGGCTGGAGCACAGTCCTCCTTGCTGCCCCTTCCCACTACGAAGACCCCATGCTGCCCTGGCACCCGCGAGGGAAGCTGGGGCTCGGACGCAGGACCCTGTCATGAAGAGGTGGTGCTCACGTCGTGTGGTGGCTTTGTGCGAGTCCCCTGTAGGAGATGGAGGAGAAAAATTTAATTAACTGTTACTCAAGGGCTAAAGCAGCCTCGGTGCTCCCTGTTCTCAAGTGGGTGGAGTGACAGAAACCCCACGTAAAGAAAATCTCTGTGCAGATAGGCAATCATAAGCCAGAGGGAGGGATGGAGAACTGCGGGCCCAAACTGACATGTGAGTAAAGGAGAAATGGTAACAAATAAAGTATTGGAAGCTTTTGTTTTCTTTTGGGACATCTTTAATTTGGGCAGGCATACCTCCTCTAGCAGGTGAAAGAAAACAGATCTCCTGGGTGAAATTCTGTATCAGTTTATCTTGAGATGACTGGGCAGAGGAGGTAGCAGAGGTGGGTTGCTAGCACATAATATTTTCAACAATTTATTCCATGTCTGTAAAACTAGATATTTCTTTTCCTGGCATCATCTGGCAACTTAAAGTTTAGCTTCCACTTTTCAGAAATAGTAGTTGTCCAACGTGGGGGTTTGCAGAGAAAAGATTGGATTCTGGATGTGTCATCACGCTTCCGCTTTTGAGTTACTTTGGTCCTGGTTTCTCAGTCATTGAAACACGTACTTAGCACACAGGTGCTCGCTCTTCAGAGGGCGGGTCACACCTTGGATGGCAAGAAAAGCTGCAGCATCTGTGCTAGAGTTTCATTTCAAGCTGTGGATGGCAGTCCCCATCGTGGTGCCCTGTGCTGTCAGGATGGTGCCCGCAGGCCATATGGGAGATCACTTGGGCACTAACTTGCCCCTGCACGGGCTCGGCAACGGGCCCCGCCACAGCCCGTGGGCTGTAAAAGTGCGTTTGGGTGCTGCCTGCATTTGGGAGTGTGGGCAGCCTGTGCGTGGCCCCCACAGACCGGCTCGGAATCGGAGCAGCCCCAGACCTATACCAGGGGCTTTTGCAAAACAAAATCACCAGGTTTGGCCTGGTAAGTTTACGTTTCCATTGAGCAGTGATGGAGCCTGTGCCCACAGGTGGGCAGTGGGCACGCAGATATGTTTGCTCAGCCCAGGACACCTTGTGTCTGGTTTCACTTGTATAGGGCTTTGGGGCAATATGTGGCAATTTTCCTTCTCTGTTATGGTAGCTGGGAAATATTTGAGCAAATGTTGTTGTGCATTAGTCCTGTGTGTATGTTTACGTTGCTTTAGTCTGAATGCTTTCAGAGGCCATCGCTTCAGGTGGTACCATGAGACCAACAACGATGCTGGTGTTGCATCAGTCGCTGCAGAGATGCTGTCTGAAGCGGTTAACAAGCAATTAGGTCCATGTTTAACATTGCTAACTAAAACAGATATGCACAGTTCTTTGGTCAGTCAGGCATGAAGAGCCATGCTCAGAAAGCTGAGAGAGTCGTGGAGCAGAGCTTCCAGAGTGCAGAGATTCTCACTGCGTGTCCCCTTCAGCCTTAGAACCAACAATTCATAAAAGTAAGAAGTAAGGGAAGAAAGCCCAATGAGAGGAGCAATATGATATGCTTTTTTCTTCTAGAAAGAGCTGTTAAAGAAGGATACTGTGTTTGTGTTGTTGCTGTGAGACAAGCCAGGAGTTTGTGGGTGCCACTTTCCCAGCTCAAGCGAGCCCCTGACACAGCAGAAGGGCAGCCTCAGCCATCCCGCCGGGTCCTGCCGCAGCCTGCACCTTGCTCGCTGCCTGCGCGGGGCTCCCCGGGGGGCCCGTGCCCCCACGGGAGAAGCAGCAGCAGAGCCGAGGTCTGTGCTCGTGTGTGGTCAGACCTACCCAGGCATGTCCCCGGCCAACAGGAACGGCAGGTACTTGAATAATATTCTGTGGCAATAGCTTGGACTATTCAGGTTTTTAATTAGCTCTGCTTTAACAAATTTCTTATCTTTAGCAGCGATACCTACAGCTGAACTCTTCGATTGCACTCCATATGGGGAGGTTTTAATTACATTTTCTGACTAAAACCCAATCCTCATTCCACACAGCTGTAACGTTAGAAATAACAAGGACATTATTAGTCATCTTGCACTTTGTTCCTTCTAACGCTGAACCTTTCCTGCATGAAGTTGTGAGAAGAGGCAATATATCACGAGACTTACCACAAGAGAGAGAGTGATGGCAAGGAGGTATGCTGGTGTATTTTTTCCAGCACTCTGGTAGTCTCAGGGATGCACCAGGCATTATCTGGGAGGCGAGGCTGGGGCTGCAGCATTCCCATTATGTCAGAGGGGAGCTGTTTGTTTTTAAGTAGCGTCGGGCACTGAGACAATGCAGCCTTCTCACATGAACTTGCTTACGCTACAATACTAGTAAATCATGATTATTACCCAACGGTTGCATGTTTTTAATCATCAAAGTACTTAAAATATTATAATAATGCCCGGCACTTTTCAACTTCAAAGCAGGCTGCAAACAGTAATTAGGTCTAATAACCATGCTGTGACAGTGAGACATTGCTATCTCTTGTCTTACAAAGGCGGGGGGGGGGGGTGTTAGCCCCGACACGGTTGCATCATCCCGTGTGAGACTGGAGCTCTACTACTGAAGGCTGTGACTTGATAAACTCACCTCCCTATAGGCAAATACCCACACTGCCAGCAGCAGCGGGGAGGGCTTTGAAGATGCTTTCTGGGCTGGTGGGGCGGGCAGGATGTTTTCAGTGCTCTTTTGGAGCACCTTCTCAAGACCATAAAACCCGGTCTGATTCACATTTTGTTCCGTGAGGGCCTGGAGCAGCTTTTGAAACAGCATTGGAAAAAGTTTCACCCCATCTGGGCTTCCTGGCCGGTGTGTTTTCACCACCCAGCAAAGTGTTATGGAGACTGGAGAGAATAGTTGTGGACAGCCTGTGTCAACTGTGGGTCATTTTTCCTTTTACAAGCCGAATCTTTGAGTTGAGTCCTTTCCTAAAGCAACAGCTCTCCTGTCTATTCCTTTTAGTTTGCAACATGTAAGAAATAAAAATTGTGCAGGAAGTACTTGCTAGACACATTTAAATACCAGAAACTCAAACTGGTTAAATATGAAAACTGATGTTAAAAACCTAAAGCTGATTCTGATTATTTAAAAAATTCCAAAAGCCTGTGTTCTTTTGAATGTTTGTCATGTTGGTTGCAAACACCAGTTGTGATCATTCCTTAGGACAGTCATTTCTAGCTTGCATTTTATTAACTACTAGGTTATCTGTGTGAATCTTTGCACTCTTTGCTGGAGCATTTGCAAGGTTTCTGCCTCCCACCTGAGGTGGTGGAACCCCCTTACGCTGGCTCTCGCTACCCCTCAAATGTGTGGATGTCAGTCAAGAAATGTAAAAGTTACTTGCAACAGGCATTTGTTGTCACTGTGAGTGCGTAATCTTCGTTTTCTATGTTAAAACAAGGCTAAAGAGCACTCGGGGAGGGTAGAGAGGGCTTCCCTCTAAAGCTAGTGTTAGGTGCGTGTGCGCAGGCCGCAGGCTGGGTGGTGTCTGCCCTGTCCCGTGGTCCCCCCGTGCGTTCCTGGCCGACCTGCTGCTCTTCTGGTCAGGTGTGAAATGGAGCCTCTTCCTCCCTCCTGTTGAAAACTGGTCTGACAGGGAGGATGTGCCAAGGTGGGTATCCAGCAGGAGGAGGAGAGAAGCACAGTGTTTGTGAAAGCCCGTACTTGTGAACTCTGCGCTAGGCTGCTCATTGTTATGATAATGAGCTATCGGCAAGTTGCATCAAGTTTTCACAGAAACTCTTGACTTTTTGTTTCAACATTGTGAAAGCAAACAGTAACCCGGGCTTGGCTATACTCGGTCGTTCAAAGGAAAGCCAAGCAGCAGGTTCTGTGTACCAGTGGGCAGGATGATATTACCTGTCTAGCTGGCCAGGCACTTGACTCAGCTGGCTAAAGCAACATTAGGTTTTTTAAACTTGTAATCTCTACCCGATTGACAAGGATAGGTTACAGCTACACAGAACAGGCTGGTGCTGTGCAGGCCCCCGAGTTACTCCAGGAGCTTGAGAGGTGAAAACTGCCTTGTCCAGTCCATCGAGCTCAGGGCAGGTACCCTAACCTCGAGGCGTTGCGTCTGCCCTGCTGCACGGCTGCCTTGGCACTGGGAGGTGCCAACGCCGCATCTCCTCAGCCTTTGTGTCTCCCTGGCTGCAACTGCCAGCACTTTCCTCCTGATTGCGAGTTTCACATGATGCCCAGACACTTGCAGAGTTTGGTGTTTGACCGTGTTCAATGCTGTCAGTTAGCAAACTCCTCTGGAGGGCAAATGGAAAGTATGATTTTGCCTTTATTTCTAAAATGCAGTATGTAGAAGCCAATATAGTGCAGCCATGGCTATTTGTGTGATAACTTGCTGTTTCTTGTTTGAGATAATTGTACAATCTCTGAATGAAATTCTTCTAAGGTAAAAGGCCTGTCAATCTTATTAATTATTGCTAATAATAGTAATTATCATGTGAGCAAGCTGCATGCCTGCTTCATGAGTTTAGGCAAGTCAGTTGCCTAATAGGTGGCTTGTTTTTTTCAGCTGTAAAATGGGGAAAATGGTATTTTTCCTCAGTTTTGAAAGGGGTTGCTCTGCCAGTGGTGTGTAAAACAGAGATGTTTTTACCACGTGAGCTCTATGGAAGGGGAGGCAGCTGTCTGTGTTTGGCAGGCAGGCGGGCTTGCAGAGTAGGGTGTGAGCAGGGGCTCACAAGTTGTGCGGTGGCTGAGATGGAGGCTCACAGCTTTGCTGCCTGGGGTTGAGGTGAGGGTGTTTCATGTTGCAGGTCAATCAGCTGCCAAACACATCTAGTAACGTAAGTGTCTGACAGCCAGTCCAAAACACTCATTTTGCCTTGTTTGCTTTGGGCCGTAGACTTCCCAGTCCAGGAAAGCTCTGACCCCATTGGCTTCTGCCAGTGATGCTATGCTAAGGAAACAACAGGAGCAGAATTTAGGGTGTTTATATCAACCTGAGCACTGCCAGGCTCTGCCCACAGGGATTCTAAGCGGGATGTACGGGTCCTTGTGCACCTTCTGCAGTGCCTCGGGAGATGCTGACGCCTCCCCGAATTAGGGCGTTCCTTTCCCGCAGAGATCTTTCCAGCAACAGGGTTCAGGATTTGTCCCTAATTATCTCTGCTGCTTCTAACCATAATGGGTGTGTGGTGAGGGCGATGGCCAGTGCTTCTCTGCCTGAAACAAACGCCTCGGCTCTGCACCGATGGTGCATGTGAGCGAAGTGGAAGTGCTGCATCAGCACATCCAAGGCAAGTCCCTGTTCCGGGTGCAGCCGCTTCATTTCCACCATCTAAAGACAAGTTGTGTATCTAGGCTGGGTCTGGCAGAGCCAACATGTCCTTTAGAAAGCTATTTTGACCTCTTTTCTTTTCTTCCCTCCCATTTACCTTTCCTTTACCTTTAACTGGAGAAGTTTAAAAACAGCTTGGAAAAGCAGGAGGGAAGACCTAGAGATCAGTTGAGAAAGGCCCTATGACCCCCTGATTGCAGTCCCAGCCCTGTGCTTTGTTTGTGTGACATGTAGGATGGACCAGTTTGACCTAAGAGTCTCGGAGGTGGGACAGTCGCAGTGCATTGCCCACACGACCAGGCTCCTGGTCCTCACCAGAGCTACCAGGCAGCTGGAAAGACAAACAAGAGCTGACTCCACCTACCAGCAGTATGGAGACAGCAGCCCGTGAGATCGACAGCCCAAGAATGTGCACACAAAA
Source organism: Leptosomus discolor (assembly GCF_034619465.1). Classification (NCBI taxonomy): domain Eukaryota; kingdom Metazoa; phylum Chordata; class Aves; order Leptosomiformes; family Leptosomidae; genus Leptosomus; species Leptosomus discolor. Next base: position 51,247,552 of record NC_141398.1, on the reverse strand, counting down.
GAAGCATTTCCCTCGGCCACGACAGTAAAACCGCCAGACGACCACATGCAGCATGTGATTTCCCAAAAGCATCAGCCCAGATCCCAACTTCTTTGTGCCACACACTGTTTCCCAGGATCAGATCACAGTGGCAACGTGTAAAAGGCACTTTCAAGCACTGAAAATTAATCATATTTTCCTCAACATTGTTTATGGAAACCGTGGAGAGCACTCCTGCCCCTCTGTGCTCGGCCAGCTGGCTCAGCTCGCCACCCCTCAGAGTCAAACCCTCCACAAAGATCGGCGGTGTTTATGGTGGAGCTACTCTGCCTCGGTAGGAGACACCCAGGCTTACTCTGTGGAGTGACCTGGGAGGGCTCGTCTGTCAACCTGTAAATACAGAGCCCCTTGCCCTCTTCCTTGCTCTGTATCACTGCTAACGGCAGCTGGTACGCGGCCCTGGTAGGCACCGTGCCATCTGCTCGCCAAGGCTGCGTGTGGCTTGTGGGAGCACCCAAATGCTTTGGCCAGTGGGACCGTGGCATGGTGCAAATAAGGTGAGTCAGGATGAGTGCGGATTCCCTTCTTCCTCTCTGGTTTTACCCTGATAAAAGGGCATTGCTTTCAACAGAGCAGCTCTGGTGTGAGACAGATCTGATCAGCTGTATGTAAAAACTGGTTGATCTCCGTGGTTTTTGATTCCTGGTTTTAATCCTTTTTGTTGGGGCTCTGGAGTCTGTTGTGCATTTCTTAGCTGTAAAGGGAGCCATCCGTTAAGGATGATCAGAGGCTTTGTCAATAGAGTTCCGCAACTGCTAATGAAATGGCAAGCGTTCAAACTTGAAAATGAAATCTCTTTGTTTTCAGTGTGATTTTTCTGCCCTTCCTCTCTCATGTGCGCCTTGTACTGCTGTAGTTTTGCGGGAAGCTGTGGGTGTAGCTGCTGTGGCATTGATTAGTGTATTAATATTTTAAAGGTGGCAGGAACATCCATATTCAGTATCCCTTGTTTGGTCCTTTGGAGACAAACACACTGCTGATGTTGATTGCAGTGGATGTATGCCTGCTGTGATTTCACCTGCTAAGAAAATTGTCTCAATTTACAAATGAGCCTTTCCGCCCAGAATAATGATTTTTGGCATTTAGATTTCAAATTTTCCAGGAACTGCTATCAGCTAGGTTCCATTACCTGCATTTAGAAGTAAGTTGATGAGGAATTTGTTAAGGCAGGATGGAGGTGAGAACCTAACCTTCACCCATCTCTCTAGATGGACCTGGAACTGGCCATGCAGACAGGCGCAGCCGGGTGTGCTTTTCACTTCACATCCTGAACAACTGGGTTTGGGGACAGAGCACAAAATTCTGACAGTACTGTATTTTAACAGGGAGAAGACTACGCGGAAAAGCGTTCTACAATGTCAATGGCAAGGTGTACTGTGAAGAAGACTTCCTAGTAAGTAAGATTTCAGGCATTTTTTTATTGCTTTTAAACCAAATTGTTCTTTAATATTGGATTGTTTGCTTTGAGAAACAGTTCAGTCATCTGGGGCCTCCTCTGCCAGTGCTGCGATTGGGAAGCGTTTACCACTAACTCCATAAAGGCAGGATCAGGCCCTTGGTTTGAAGTGGTGGCTATGAAACCAAGTACATAACTGTCCATTAGCCATCACAAAGTGTAAATTATGAGAATAAACACTGGAGCTGCTCAAGCTTGGGACTTGAATTGCAGCCACAAAGCCTCGCCTGCCAAGCAAGAGCTCAAAGTCAAACATCTGGGGAATACCAATCATAACAAGAGGGGAGATGGTTTTGACTGGAGCACGTCATCGCTGCGTACAATGTTGCTTTGTTGCAGGCACAGTTTTAATCACTGCTCTGCTCGGAGTGATGTGGAGCTGCATTGTTACTGGCTAAAAACTGTTAGCCACGGAGGAGCAACTAATTTTCTCTCCATGTGCCCAGAGCTTTTATAAACGCTTTAATAGAGACTGAGTCATGAAAAATGAAGCTTGTTGCCGAGTTGTGTTGTTCCAAAAATAAAATATTTGTGCAATTAAGGGTGAGGGTTGTGCAGTACACAGAGAATGATTTGATAAGTGGCAGATCATTTATAATTAAGATTAAGAGGATGGCATGGCTGGGAATTGAAATTAAAGAGGAATGATATATTTTAGCTTAGAGGATGATGAATTGGTGAATCGGTATGTTGAATTTATACCACCTTTATTGAAATACCATTCATTTAGAAGCTTGGGTCTTCCAGAATGACTTTCCATTTCTAATGAATATATATGGCCATGCTTTTTGCAAAGGAATTATTCAAAGTATATCCCACAACAAAAATGTTATTGGCAGTTCAGAGTGCACAAATGCATTTCTCATCAATGCAATCCATAAAAATCATGGAAAATCCGAAAATATAAGCTATATTTGCCTTCGTGTTACACCTTTACTCTCAGCCTACCACAGCTGGAGCCTGTTGAAAAGTGCAAATTGTATTTTGTGCAGAAAGTAACTTTCTTGTTGTGATTGAAAGGTGTTACTGTTTTGCTTGCATTTGGAGAGAAAATTATTTTTTTCTCCCTTACTTTTTCCAGCTCTTTCTTTTCTGTGTTTCTGCGGAAGGTAGAGGTAGAAGAGGTTGGACTGTGAGATGGAGGGTCTCAAAGCGTAGGATTTTTATTTTGAACTGTGTTGGAACATACTTTCCCTATGATCAAAACCTTTCAAGCAGACTTAATTACATGATTGTTGTTATTAGGTTATGATTTCAGCCTAAACATGAGAATTTTAAATTTAAAAATCTCAACCTTTTGGAGAACATTCAGTTTTCAAGGAGTAAGGGGGAAACCTCTTTAGTTCTTAGACATGTTCTGTAGTAGGCTTCTGAAGGGAGATACTTGCAAAGACTTCCCCAAGAAAACTCAGGTTAAGGACTTGATAGGAATAAACTTTCTGCAAGTTAGGGAACTGTTGGGACATTTAAGGCACAGATTTAAAAGCCCAAACCTCCCACAGGTGTGTCTTAGCAGATTCCCCATAGCACAGAGGGATGGGAGAGAAGCAGATCAAGGGACTGCGTAAGTCAGGAAAAGGAATCCAGTTCTGATGTTGTCCCTGTCCATGTTAAGCCAGCTGCTTCTCAGAAAGTGATTTCATCTTCTCTCAGCTTCCCCTGAGCACACGTCATAGCAAGAATACTAGGAATTGCCTTGTTTCCGTAATAAAATAGAACAACTTTGCCTACTTTAGAGTTCTGTGGACAGAGAAATCTCAAAGCTTTTCTCAAAGTCAAAGGAAAAGACTGCAAAGTAGCAATTAAAAAGAAAATTATTTTAACTACTTCATATTCCCAGGTTTTGCTCCTGACCACTTGCAAACCCCAGACCTCTCTAAAATGAGGTGTTTTCAGTGCAAAGCAGATAGCCAAATGGTTTTTCTGTATAACTGAGAATTTCAGTCTCTACCATAACTCAAAATCTTAGTGCAGCTTTATGTATGGATTCCCTGCTGACAGTATGGTAGTGGTATGTTGGGGAAGTTACAGATGGGGGAGGGGGGCAGTTTTTTTTTAAAAAATTCTCTTGGGGGTTAATTAGGCTGATCTTGCACTCTGTTCTCTGACCACTGCCATGCAAGCTTTGCAGGCGAGGAAGAGAGCACCAGCAGAGCTATAAGGAGCTGCTGTGCATTGTAACAGGCTGTGGAGTTGTCCCGTAGCCCTGAATCCACAGGTCTTCCACAGAGACCTGCCTCCTCCCTCTCTGCAAGCATCTGCCCTGTCCTATAGCAGCCATGTGAGTACACACTCCTGCCTTTGACCATTCTTGCACTGAGAGACTTGTCTCTTAGCTCGTTGCAGCCTCTCTCTGGCCAGTAAATGCAGCCAGAAGCAGAGTGGATCATGTTCTGGTCTCATTCTTAGATAAGAGCATAAGAAAAAGATGATTTTAATTTCGGGACATAAATGGAGGCAGGCTACCTACGTTACAGTTGTGTTCCTGCTAAGAAAATACTGTCTTCCATTGGCATCCTTGCTCTTCCTTGGCTTTTGTTTGCCTGGGAACTGATCAGGAGAATTAGATGCTCCTGTAGGTATGGGAGCTGGTCATGCGTAGCTCTGTGGAGTTGTAACCTTGCAGCTTGTGACCAGGTTATTTCAAGTATGACACAAACGTAACAGGAATTTAGAAAGCAGAGCAGCTTCAGAAAATTTGGGCAGGAGGTACTGTGCTGTCGCACTGGGGTCATTGATGAAATCCATGTAGTAACAGCTGAATTGGAGGGACTGGTGTGTACATGGTTAGGCTTGCCACAGCAGGGTGTTCTTTCTCTGGATCCCTAGGGCCAGGTGTGCGCAGTCGATGTTTCATTGCTCACAGTCCCGCCAAAGCAGCAGTGGTCTGAATGAGCCCCTCTTTGTCCTCCCAGCAAGAGGCGTGCTGATGGGAAGCAGGTGATTTGCAAAGAGTGAGCAGGGGTGGTAGGAGACTGAAGACTCCCTGCTACCTGGAGGAGAGCCTGTCCCCATCCCACCCTCAACAGGCAGCACGGGGCAGAGCTGAGGGCTGTTAATTCTGGCAGAGCTCTGTCCGTCCCCACCTCTGCCTCTGTGTATCCCATTAATTTGTTGCAGGTGCTTCTTCCCTGTCACCCCTGGTGTCGTACTGGGGATGTCCTGCTGGCCAGTCGAGGCAAAACACAGGGACTGCAGTAAGGCCCGCTTCAGGACTGCAGTAAAGAGCACGTGAACAGTGACAGGCAGGAAAGCTGAACCGGTTCTTGCTGTGAACCAGTCAATGTAGGAAATTTTAGGGAAGAATGGGTATTATGGGTTTCTTCTTATTGTAACTGTTAGAAATGTTTAACATCTTATAGATGTCAGTATTTTAATTCTGCAATACTTCTGTTTTCTGTGTTGGAATGGCTCCTGCTGGAGCAGTCTCCGGAGCTGTAGTTGATGGCTCATATGTGATACCTGGTTCTTTAACTCCCACTCACTTAAGACAGATAAGCTCTTTTTTTCTATTAAAGGTGATACGGGGAATTCACTGCAATACTATGTATGGTCCTTGATGGCAAGACCTTGAGAAGAGCCATTATCTGATCCTTACACATTTGTCACCTGTCGTAAGAGCAGGGCTCACCCTCCTTAGCTAAACTGCCCCTCTGGAGGTTCAGCACAGCACTGGTGCCAGCCGCTCCGGGGTGTGTCTCTTCCACTCCAGAGGCAGTTGCACTTCAGTGATGAAATGCTGTGTGGGTCACATTTCTTGAGAGCTCTGTTGTCACTTATAGCATAGTGAGTGCCAGAGAGCTTTGGCTACCAGGTTGTTTCCAAAAAATTGGTCTGTAAAAGTTGACACGAGTAGCTGCTAGTGTCAGGCATTCAAAATCTGTCCCTTTCCTTGAAAAGTGCTTTTGATTTCTGGACGAAAGGTGTTAGAGAAAAGTAGATGTTACTCGTTATGAGCAATTTCCACTGCACAGCCATAAAGCTCTCCACTGTGCAGATACACCCATCAAAACCTTTGGCAATAGCCGCAAGGTACATTCTTCTAGAAAATAGTTTTCCCACATGTTTGCTCTTACTGAGGGCACAAATTATCTTTCTCTGAATCAGGCGGCTTATTTTGCTCATTCCTTTCGGGGAAGAAGTGCTGGAAGCTTTTAGACCCACTTGTGGAGTTGTAAAAGGGTGAAGGGATGCCACATGCCGCAGTCATCCTTGCAGGAGCAGTGCTGGCCTTCTGGGGGTGGGGGGTGGGGGTGGGGGGTGGGGGGGGGTGTGGCGAATCGATGGGTGAGGGCTGGCAAACCCTTACCACCTGGAGGATGTGGCATACCTCTGCCGCCTTTGTCAGCCTCTTGCTTCCAGCCCCAATTAGCTGCAGATTCTCTCGGTGCTTAAACTCAAGCCACATTGGCTAAATGTACTGAATGAATCAGATTTAAAACAAAAATAAATTAGAAATCCACAGATAATTCCACTTCTGCCCAATTGCCTAATCTATGCAATTTCCAGTAGGAGCACTTCTGTGGTGATACTGCACGTTGCTGAGCATAAGGAGTAAAAAGAAGAAAACCAACCCCAAAACTTTTCGTTGCTTTGCTTTAGCTCCAGGGAAGATCCAGTTACTCTTTTTCATGCCACCTTAAGGTAGCAAGTCCAGCAATATCCAAGTCTTGCCTCAGCCCTGTTAGGATAATTATTTCATGAAAGGAAATAAAACAAATGACAGTTTAATCCTTCCCTGAAAGCTCTTAGGACACAGATGGATAACTAGCCATAACAGGGACACTGTTCCTGGTGAAATGAACAAAAAATAAATGCCTTACTGTATAATAAATAATCCCAGTCAGATGTTCGTGTTCCATTTTCTTGATAAATTGCTGTGTAATCATGGGTGAAGGAAAAATAGCTCAATAATTTTAATTTGTCTTTCCTCTTCAATGCTTAAATATCATGTAAAGAAATTTAAAAGAAATTACTGTTTTTCTTGGCAAAAGAGACTTTAAAAATGTCACCAAAGCAGCCTGAATCTTAGATCTATTATCTCTTTTTTTTTCTTTTTTCTTTTTCTTCTTTTTTTTTTTTAATTTTTGATAGGCTTTTCCTTTTTCTCTTGAGGTAATGAACATTATTGAGTTGGGGGTCCAGTAGAGGTTAAGAAATGAGAGAATTTCCCTCCAGGGAGGAGATGAGAGGGAAAATGAACCTCGTGACAGATGTTAGTTACATTGCTTAATGCACTACTGGAAGACACTTAGATGCTCTGGAAATAACCTATTGCAGACACTACAAGCTGTAGCGCATAGCATTGAGGTCATCCAAAACTTCCCCTTTTAAGATTATCTTTTTCACTGCCTTATAACTTCACCAAATTTAATCATTTAGGCTGAACTTCTTCACGCCAGGTTTTTGCCTCCAGCTAACTTTGCTGTCATCAGTTGTTGAAAGGTTCATCTAAAGCTGTTCATCCATTTCAGTGTGTAAGACTGGAGGAAGGTCTGTCACTTGGCCTGTAAATTGTCAAAGAGAAAGGCTCCAAAAACTTCATTTTGCACATGCCAACCATAAAGAGAGACTTAGCGCATTGCAAGCCTCCAGGAGGCCTTTGGGTGTCCCCTTTCTGTCCTTCCCAGCTCGGAGGGTAGCCAGCCCCTGTGGTGGTTGTGTGCTGGTGCCTCAAAGACCACTATAAGGTCTCTCCAGAGCCTTCTCTACTCCAGGCTGAACAACCCCAACTCTCTCAGCCTGTCCTCATAGGGGAGGTGCTCCAGCCCTCTGATCATCTTCATGGCCCTCCTCTGGACTTGCTCTAACAGGTCCATGTCTTTCCTGTCTGAGGACTCCAGAGCTGGATGCAGCACTGCAGGTGGGGTCTCACCAGAGCAGAGTAGAGGGGCAGAATCCCCTCCCTCGCCCTGCTGGCCACGCTTCTCTTGATGCAGCCCAGGATGCCATGGGCTTTCTGGGCTGTGAGCCCACACTGCTGGCTCATACTCAGTTTTTCATCCACCAGCACCCCAAGTCCTTCTCTGCAGGGCTGCTCTCCATCCACTCACCACCCAGCCTGTATCTGTGCTTGGGATTGCCCCAAGCCAGGTGCAGGACCTTGCACTTGGCCTTGTTGAACTTCATGAAGTTGGCCTGGGCCCACCTCTCCAGCCTGTCAAGGTCCCTCTGGATGGCCTCCCTTCCCTCCAGTGTGTCAACTGCACCACACAGCTTGGTGTTGTTGGCAAACTTGCTGAGGGTGCACCAAATCCCACTGTCCATATCACCGACAAAGATGTTAAATAGCCCCAGTCCCAATACCGACCCTTGAGGACCGCCACTGGTCTCCACTTCGACATCGAGCTGTGACCGTGGCTGTCTCAGTGCGACCATCCAGCCAATTCCTGATCCACCAAGTGGTCCATCCATCAAATCCGTGTCTCTCCAGTTTAGAGACAAGGATGCCATGCAGGACAGTGGTGAATGCCTTACACAAGTCCAGGTAGATGATGTCAGTTGCTTTTCCCATATCCACCATCACTGTAACCCCATTGTAGAAGGCCGCTAAATTTGGCAGGCCTGATCTGCCCTTGCCTGTCACCAGTCACCTCCTTATTTTCCGTCTGCCCTAGCATAGCTTCCAGGAGGATCCGCTCCATGATATTGCCGGGCACAGAGGTGATACTGACTGCCCTGTAATTCCCCGTGTCTTCCTTTTTTCCATTTTTAAATATAGGGGTTATGTTTCCTCTTTTCCAGTTGGCGGGAACTTCACCGGACTGCCACAACTTCTCAAATATGATGGATAGTGGCTTAGCAATTTCATCCACCAGCTCCCTCAGGACCTGCGGATGCATCACATCAGGTCCCATGGACTTGTGCACCTTCAGGTTCCTTAGCTGGTCTCGAACCTGATCCTCTGCTACGGTGTGCAGTTCTTCATTCTGCCAGTCCCTGCCTTTGCCCTCTTCGACTTGGGTGGCGTGGCTGGAGCACTTCCTGGTGAAGACTGAGGCGAAACAGTCGTTAAGTACCTCAGCCTTCTCTGTATCCTGGGTAGCCAGGTCTCACGTTTCCTTCTGGAGAGAGCCCACATTATCCCTAGTCTTCATTTTGTCACTGACGTACCTATCCAAGCTTTTCTTGTTGCCCTTGATGTCCCTGGCCAGATTTAATTCTGTCAGGGCCGTGGCTTTCCTAACCGGATCCTTGCCTGCTCAGACAATTTCTCTATTCCTCCCATCCTTCTCCTCTCCGTCCAGTCTACTGGGGTTTCTGATCCTTTCTGTCCCCTACACCAGTGACTGGTACCTGCTCAAGGACACTCCTCCTTGCTACACCTGTAGCCTCTTTGCTCCGCAGCTGTCCACTGCAACACAAAAGTTGTTTACAGAGAACATACAGGGCCTCATCTTATATCCGCAACTGTAAAACTGTCAGTGATTTTAAAAATGTGAAAGGTTGAGGGTGTGCAAGGCTGGTAGGGATGTGACAAATGGAAATGATCAGTCTTTCATGGGATAAAGGGATGGGATATCAACAGAGGACTGGCTGGGCGATCAGCAGTTCACGAGAGCAGTGCTTGCACTTTCATCCCGTGTAGCACCAAACAACAAGACCCTTACTCTAATTTGGGCCCCAGGGCATGGTTGCAATGTAAACATTAATACTAACGAGGCTGCTCCTCTCAGTTCGTGTATATGCTGTTTTCCAAGCTTGGCAGTGTGGAAAGTGGCCCGTCCCACTTGCTTGGGGTCCTAGGAAGATAGTTTTTATTTAGTGTAATGGAAGCTGGTGTCAGCTGAAGTCAGAGGTTTGATTTTCTGTCTCGGTGAGTATGAATGTTGGGAGGTGAGCACTGGGACTAGTGCATTAGTCAGCCAGCCCATTCTGGCTAAGTGAGACTCCTGCAGGAAAAATAGACTCGGTTGAAAAGGTAAATGATTAAAGTTGCAGCTTGTGTCCATTTCATACCTTATAGAAATCACAGAGCAAACGGAGTTCTAGATAACCATGAGGATGTTGTATTTAGGAGACTTGCTGTTAAAATGCATACTCCAGTCAGAGCACAGACAGACATGGGTGTTTATAGGTATGTTTAACAGAACAATGGAAGCAAAGATTGGGAAGGGATTTGCTGCAATATTCCCAATGTACAGAAATGTAAAGAATTCCGTGAGCATTTTGAAGGTGCTGACAGCTCTAGGTTGGGACAGGAGGCGCTTTCAAGTTCCAGCGGCATCATGCGTGCCAAGCGTTGCTGTGCTCCCAAATACTGTCACTGAAAACAAAGGCAAACAGATTAGTGTGTTACTGTAATCGGTGCACGAGGGAGGAAAGTTCATGTTGTTACTTGTGTGTGTCTTGCTCCAGCCCCTCCCTGCCGAAAAAATTTGAATACTTTCCTTCCTTAGTTTTTCCTAAGTTTGTAGTATGCCAATGGTCCTGGTTTTATTTTATAAATTAATTTGACAGGAATGATGATTAATTGGGGTATTCTGAATTGAAGTGTTGCATCAAACCTGCAGAGGGTCTTAAAATTCAAATTTCAAAATATCTGGGGATAGTCAAATATTGATTGGCCTCTGCGCTTTGGACTTGGATGTGAATCAGCGTGAAGAGTGTGTAGAGCTGGCGATTTGGATTCACCTCTCATTGCAGCACAGTGCTGTAGTGCTGTATCCCATATCAAGAAGTTACAAGTCCATTGAATCTGGTGGCACAAGTCCTGTTGACTTCAGGGAGGTCTGGATTTTGTCCCAGGAATTCATCCCAGAGGGCAAATTTTTAAAGCTGGGGCCCATATAAAAATGTTGGCACCAAGGCTGAGAAACTGAGGGTGAATGCTGAGAACACGGCATGGCATGGCAAACTGCAGGTCTGCTAATTGAAGAAAATTGCTGTTTTGAAGTAGGAGACCAACTGGAGTCCAGAAAAATCCCTCAGGTTTACAGAAGAGCAATACACAGGCAGTACCTAGACCCAGGTGATAATGTAGATAAACGTAATGTGATGGAATGTCAGTGTGTGAGTAAGGTCTGTGTTGGCTAAAAGGATGCTCAGCATTTCCCGAATTGTATTCTGGATTGTTAAATGGGTCACAGTAATCACTCTCTGGGCCATGACAAAACAGACAAGGAAAGACAAGATTTCTTTTTTTCTGAGATATATCACTACGGACTAGCCTTTGCCCCTAATCCCATACTTTACATTTGCTAGTGGAATGTTTTGAAGAGTGTATTACAAAGTCTAGTTGGTTTCATGCCATAGTCACTCCCCTATTTCTCTTGAGACGGTGATCCAAAAAGTCGGATTGTCCCATTTTTCTTAATATTACATTGAATAACTGAAGAACACTTAAAAGAACTAGAGCTCTTTCTAATTATATGTAACTCCTGCCAAACACTTGTAAGCAGACAGCATTAGGTTTTTTTCTATGGGAGAGTTAGAAAAAGCAACATGTAAGAAAGTGGTGTGTTTCCCCTGCTGTAGTAAACCTTGGCATTAGTTGTTATGTTTTGAATTTAAATCTTTCAACAACTGTTTTGAATATAATCCAGATATTTTTTTTCCGAGGAAGATACATTCTAATGCAGACAGTTTCTTTTGCAGTGTACATAATAGATGGTAGCAGTGACAATAACTAACCCACAGCAAGAGTATAGCGCTGTGCAATATGAAGCACTGTACAACGTGTATCAAGATTTTGGGTTGTGTGATCTGATGCAGAGTTAAAATTGTTGCTTCAGGCTTTTTTCTTGATCATTGTCACTGCACAGCTTCCACAGGAGTTTAAGGAAGATTTAGATAAGAAAATCATTATTGGCTCTCAGTTAATGAGACAGAAAGTAGCCTCGGTGAGTGCTCACACATGGGTCTCTGTAGGCTCTCTAGGAAGTAAATGGCTGTTCCCTTCTCAGAGGCTATAAAATGCCTGACTGCTAAGGCGAAGTTAGCTACCAGTTGAATTCCTGATTTTTTGGCACAGTTTTGTGCATGGCCAGACCAACTGTTACCTCTGTACAGAACATGAAGCCCCTCCTTGCCCTGCCCATGTCCTTCAAACATAACAAAGTGGAAATGCAGAAGCAAGAAGATAAGCTGCTGTGGTAGTGTTTCCTCGCTGGCAGCAAGACAGGGTGAAGCAACAGGATATATGAAAGGCTTTCAGCGAGATGAAGAGTAAAGTTCTGGACTATTTTCCTTTAGTTTAATCTCTGCCACCTGCCATGAGGCTCCAGTATCTTTGAGCCTGAGAAGGCCCCATTTTGTTCAGTTCAGTTTAATCGCTCCATTTAAATGTGTGTGTAAAAAAAGCCAAACCAACAACAACAAAACCCCATCTGCATGAAACCAAATTTGATATTTTCTCCCTCTCTTAATGTGATCCCATGAATTTCTTGCATTGTTGTGTCCCGTGTACTAAGAGTCCCATGCAGAGAGCAAACAATAAAGCAGCGAGAAGACAGATGCTCTGCTAATGGGAAACCAAGGAGAAGAGAGTCTGTGAGGGATTACAGGCAGCCTGGGGTTGGAATACATTATTAGCATAGCACCCAATTCAGAAATTAGTTTTCAGAATTAAATGCCTGAAGCATTTTGGCAAAACCTCCTGATCATCCCTCTCAAAAGCCCTTAAAGCATAAAAGAGTAGGGATCTAAAGTCTAGGCTCAGCAATCACATTCGGTGACTTTGCAGTGCTGTAACAGTGAATTGTAGTTTTTACGGCTTCATACCATTACCGGGGCAGCAACTGCCACACCTACTGAAATGTAACCTACTCAATCTGCTTGCACAAACCTTTAGCAGGTTTTGAACATCCTCATCAAAGAAGAAAATGGGCCTGAATGAGATTCCAGGGTCTGTTTCCAGGAGGAAGGTTTTGTTTTGTTGAGTGCATAACAGCAGGGAAGTGCATCAGCCTCTCCTTGGGCACGGTTAGGCATGAGAAGGAGAAGCGACATGTCTTTTCAAAGATCTGACATTGCCCAAGGTAGGAAACTTTGGGTCCTGAAGCCTTTTTCAGGCATGCTATTTTCTGAATGTTTTTGCTTTTGAAAATCATGATGAGAACATCAAACTTAATTTAAAAGACCCTGGGTAAACAACCAAGATTGGTTACAGGACTGAGGGCAGACAGGAGAAATTGTTTCTCATAGTACTTGGTGGGATTATCCTCCATGCATAATTGTTCATTATATGCTCAAAATTCATTGTTAATTTCTTTTGGACATATTGCACATTAAACAGAAGAGTTATAAACCCCAAGATTATCACAGGAGGACACTAACAGGCCCAAATATTCAGGACAGAAGGGGACTTGTTTTCCTCTTGCATTGAAACAAAGACTCTTGGACAGAATCGTTACAGATTTTTTTGCCTGTTTGATAGTCGAAGTATATTGGACAGCAAACAAAAGAAAAGTTCAGCCAGCCAAGTAGTCTACTTTATTTTTACTCTTCTATTCTAACATAATTAACATATTTCTCAAGGTTTATTTATTTTCAGAGTCTTATTTTATATAAGTATTGTTGGGGAGCTTGATTACAAAGTCTTGATTCATGTACATAAAGTGAGATTTTATTACCCTGGGAGAGAAGTCAAGGACAAGGTAAATATGGGAGAAGAGAGCTGGGACTAAACTAAGAAACCAGGAAAAGTAATATGCCAACTATTCAACATGCACTTGTTTTCTTTGTGTCCTGATAACTAGCATTTTATTTCTAAGTCACAGAAGTGAGAGTAAAGGGTACCGCTTCATTTTCAGCTTTGAACTTCAGAGCTGTTCTTTTTATAACATCTTCTTTCAATGTTTTTATATGTGCTTAATGAGCATCTATAATGAATATTTGGGAAAGTTCAAAATTACACTTGTTATTTGTGCTGGGTACAGACTGTAGACTTCTGAACGTTTCTGTGTAGTTTGAGATTGGTTTGTATTTGCATCATCTTACTGGTTAAAAAAAAATTAAAAAATAATAATAATAATGAAAAAAGAAACAACACAAAAACAAACAAAAAAAACCTTGGCACATACAAAACCCGTATCGGGTATGGCTGGAATTGAGCCCAGTACTGCTTACAACCTGAATGAAATTGTCGGTTTAAAATGCCGTATGTACGGGAAGCGTGGCTGTGACTGGGCTCCTCCACTGGGTCTTGCCTATCAGCCTGTGTCACTTCACTGTTCACCTCAATCTGTTTTTCACACCTCCAGGTTGTGAGGGAGGGCTGGGGTGCGCAAAGATCTTTTTCCCCCTCCAGCTGTGTCAGTAATAAAAGAGGCTACAAGCCTGTAGAGCACAACCTCCTCTTCTCCTGTGGTTACCTAGTTCACAAGCTCTGCAGGAGCTGGGTGCTTCTTCTGCCCAGTCACACTGGGAACCCCTCATCAGGGAGGCTCTTGGGGGTGCTGAGAGATAATAAAGAGGCCATTCTGCCTTGTCTGCAGTCTGGAGCAAGTCACAACTTCTCTCTTGTTGCACACACAAGATTCATGAAAGTTAATAATAATGAAATGCTTCAAAGACAGAGGTTGCCGATTTTAATTAGTATTTTAAGGCTTTGTTTGTAAGCTCTGCTTCTGAAACTGAAAACTTAGCACAACGGCCTTGTTTGAACTCTCAAGTTCAGAACAAACACTACAAAGCAGAAGTTTACAGGTGAGCTACAGAAATGTAGAGAAAATCATTTATTGTTTACCTTTAAATGGCAGTGTCCACAGTACTTCCATCATGTAGTAAATGGTGCTGCTGGGATCTGAGGCTGTTAGTCCTTTCCAGTCCAAATTGATGTAAAGCATAGGCAGCGCTGAATCCAAAACCCTGATCTCACTGGATCAGGTCTCCAGTTTGTCTGGGATTCTGTGATCAGAAAAGAGTGTAGTGATAAGGGACAGCAACCCAAGCCCATGAAATACTTTATCACTGCTATTAGACTTACTGCCATTTTGCAAAGTCTTCTTAATTGGGTAATCCAGTTCTGGATGTGTTTGACAAATAACAATTCTGTTCTTGTTAAAAATAAATCATGGTTTTAATTTAATAGGGTTAGTCATATAAAGCATGATTTTGTGTCAGCAAAACCTTTCTTTCTGACAAACAGTGTAATTTATGACAATCTAGTTAGCAATAAATGACATTAATCTGGCTACTATGCCATTTCGTTCCTGGGGAACAATGTTCCCTCTTAATCAATAGCTGGGTAAATGCTCCTTTGCATTCCTTATCAAATGACAGCCAGATGGTACTGGTAAATTCATTCCAGCAGGATTTTAGAATTAGCTGGGTTTGTACTATTGTTAATCCTCTGCTGTCTGCGCCGCTAGGACCTACCCACCTGTTTCCAGTAACCCTCGAGTTCGCAACCTTAGGAAATAGTCTAGCCAGATGGTTACTCAGATACAGTGCAGCCAAGAAGCATCCCAAGCAGTGAGGCCTTTTTTCTGCATCAGTAAGAAGAAAATACAGAAAACCCAGTATCTTGCAGAAATAGCCAGCTAGGACTGGCCACCTCTGTATTTGTTCCTCAACACTGTGGTCACTTTTGATGAAGCTTCAAAGTTTCTTAAGATTGCATGAACTGTGTTCCTTGGTGCATGGTAAATTTGGAGCTGTGACAGCTGCTGTACCATCATTTACAGACTTTCTGGGCCTGTCAAGTGCCTGAGAGACCTCTTCCTTCATAATCATTTTGTTGCATAGCAACAATAATTTTGTCTCCAACCTATTGATCTGAACTAACATGTAATCCCCTCACACCAATAAAAAGGAAAACATATGGCAGCTCTAGGCTGGGAACCATTGGCTTTTGAAGTGAGGGGCCAGTTAATCCCCAGTAAATCAAGTGGGGAATGGAGCAAGCCTAAGCTCTGTTGGGCTTGGGGGCTGAGGATGCATTAGATGCCTGAGCCAATTAACCTGTGCTCTGGGAGAAGAGTCCAGTTTACACTCATCCTCCCCATTCTCTGTCTTTTATCTTGTGCAACTAAAGTACACTTCAGGTGAGCTTTGCTACAACCTTAATTGCTGAAATAAGCATCACTGTGCAATACCATACAAATAACTGGGCATCCTTCCCTCTGGCAGGAAAGAGTACACACGCAGCACTTGGCTTAAATGGGACTGCAGTGGGTGAGGGTAAAGTTCAGCCACTGCAAATACCAGTTTCAAAATTACGTGGCTGGAGTTCTTCAGGCAAATGCCTCTTGCCTGTAGGGTAGTGTTTGGTAGGTCACTCGTCTGGCCTGATAACCTTGGTATTTTTTGTATACCTCTAAACACAGGGCTAAAGACAGACTTTGGCATCTGAAACAGGATCTGCTTTGGGAACCCAAGTACAAAGTTAAGGTCAAAAACACTCAGGCAGGGAACACAGAGCTTTGGTCCCAAGTGGGCAAAGTATCTCCTCACTGCCGTGCCCCCGGCACCGAAGCAGAGGGCTCTGCTGCCAGGCCTGCCCAGCCTTCCCGTGGCCCACTGCAGGCTGGAGCATGGGCTGGACGTTGGGGTTTGTATCGTCTTTCTGAGGTACCTTACTGTTGCCTGTGTTGTGCAGGGAGCCCAGGCTCCTGTGACTGGACTTCTAGATTCTTCCCTGGATAAAAAGCTTGGTATCCATGAGGCAGCTAAGCCTTCCTTGGGCCTGTCTTCATTTTCTCTAGCCTACATAGAGCAGCAAGTGAAATGTAGGTCCAAAATCTGAGGTTAGTAAGCATCTGGTCACTAATTTAGGCAGGAGTCAGGAGGTAAGTCCTATGTTAAGTTACTTCCCACAACAACAACCACCAAAAGAGTGAATTCAAGCTAATTCCAGCACGCTAAATGCAAACTCGACAAATGGGCTTCAGAAATAAAAATCAAACTTGAAATAATATTGTTACATTGGAAACCTCAATGGAAATCGCGCAGGGGATCAGAAGGTCAAGCTGGTATCTGCGCACTCTGCAAGGGCAGAGCAAAGGCTTCTCAGTCCCTGTCTCCCAGACCTGTTGTATACTTGGCTATCGTGCGCAGCACAGGCTGGAAAACAGCGTAGCGGTCACTTAGGTATTTCTGCAGCTGGAGGAGAGGCTACTAATAATCCTTTCTTTTCTGTCATTTGAACAGTATTCAGGTTTTCAGCAAACGGCGGACAAGTGCTTTGTTTGTGGACACCTCATAATGGAAATGGTGAGAAACCTAAATTCCTAACCACGGGGTAGCTTGCTTTTCACATACTGTGGGTAGTGCGCTGTGAGATACCGTGCTTTTTCTCCAGTCAGATTATCATTATGTCTTCATTGCTGTCAACATAACTTTTGAAACTGAGGCAGTAAATAAACAGAAATACTTCCATGCTCTATTACTATTAAGTACAGAAAGTTGGGCTGGTTTTCTTCTTCTGGAGGCTATTGTTCTGCTATATGCCATATGCAAAAAAAACCAGACAACCCCTAACCAAGAGATAAACAGAATTTTAATACTGAAAATACATCACACCTTTATATGAGAATATGGTAAAGGAAAACAGAGGGTGTGCTTTCTAAGACAGAATAGCAAGATCGCTGTCAAGTGGATGGGATCTGGGCTAGAGAGGGACATTATCAGCAGTCCCAAGGATTGCTGCCTGTGCTGTGACTTGCTTTATTTACCTTCTGCCACTTGCTTCACGTCAGTTAAAATGTGTTATTGCCACTGAGATTTGTAGGGAGCCAATAGTCAGAGTTACTTCAAAAAAAAAAAAAATCAAAGGTCTACGGGTTGGGCCAGATACTGCTGGCATCATTTCAGCGGGTGAAAGCAGGAAGAATTTAATCTGTTCTTCCTAAGCAGAAATTCCCAAACAAAATGAAGTGGCTTGCACGTTGAGTAAGTGCAGACCATGTAGCATATCTATTTTTCTCTTGCTTTAAAATTTATATGAACCTCAGTATGCCTGATAAAACTAACTATTGCGTTGCAAGCACGGAGATTCAGTAGGAGCTGGAACGGAGGCTTCACTAATGAGGATTCTGGCTCATATCCTGGCACCACTGGTTGGACAAGGATATTGTTCGTTTTAGCCCAAGAGCAAATTTCTAGAGTTGTGTCATGCTGGGAGGGGGAGGGGTATCCTGACTTGCATGCCTTGAGCTGGCCCTTAATTGCAGAATCCCAGGCAAGAGTCCATACTATCTTGTTGGTGGAGCTCAGTAGCTGGAAGCTTGGCAGGTGCTCGTCTGCCTTTCTCCCATCAGCAAGTGTGCTCTGACAAAAGGAAACAGCTCTGGGAGCTCCAGGAATTAAGCAGTCTTATTTGGCTAATTCCTTCGTGTTCCTCCCTGGGAGCACGTGTACGACCAGCGCGCCGGCGCACCAGAACTGCCGTGCCCAGCTGGGGAGCATGGAGCTGCAGCCCCACGGGCCTGGGTGCAGCTGAAGCTGTCCAGGGCTGAAAGTGCAGCTGAACGAGGAGCTGCTCCGTGCAAAGGGTGGCGGCAGCAGCACGCCAGGCTAATGGCGCGGGTGAGGTGGCTGCCCAGGTGGCAACGCACGCACAGAGCCAAGTTGTTTCTGGCTAGGAACAGCCTTGCAAACCAAATGGAATCTAATGGTGCTCACTGAACTGAGAGCTATAGGGCTTCATTACAGGGAGGGAAAAAAGGTTAAATTAAATTGACTTTGTGCACTTTTCCTATGTGCCACTTCTTATTTCGTGTTGATTTGATCTTTATTCTTAGCATCATCTGCCAGGCCATGAGAGCTTGGCCTGTGAAGACTTATCATCTCCAGCTTATTAGCAGCTCCAAGCTGAGCACTGCTGCTAGCAGATACTTTTTGAAATTATTTTCCTAAGGTTTTTCTCATAGCTGAAATGTACACAATTGGTGCTGTAACCTGTTGAGAGCTGCCTGAAGATGATACCCTGTCTCAGTCTTCCGAGAGGCTAGTTCATGGGCTTGGTGCATCCTCCTTGATGTCCCAGTGCCATGCTGAGTGTTGCATACAAGGACACCAGGAGGAAGGGGATCTGCTCTGTAGTAGTGTAGCTGAGACTGCATCACACCTTTCCTTGAAACCTTTGACCTGCGGTAGGGAAGGTCAGCATGGGAAAAGCCTGGGCAGATGGATAGATCTGTATCCAAACACGTGGATACCGATGGAATTTTAGCAGAAACCAGTGGGCCCCTGTGACTGAGTGATAACCAGTCAGTAACTGTGGTGTATTAGGATCCATAATTAGTAAAGGGACACCTATTTATTTGCTTGCTTTGTTAATTTACTTTTTAAAGTTTGAATAACGACTGGTTTGGATCCTGTCTGTCACAGCCTGTTAAGTTTTGTGAATTAACTCTGTATCCCAGTAACTTGTATTTGGCTGCAACAAATTTTCCAAGAAGTGGTCTCTGAAGCCATTTTTAATTTCTGTTGGCAGTATCGGCACTGCAGAGCTAAGACTGATGGGCATTAGCTTGATTTTCACAGTTCTCTTTACTGGGAGCCTACTGAAACCCACTGAAATAAGCAAGTTGATTGTTTTACAATGTCCCTTGCTGACAGATCTGCAGAGTGGTAATTTCATCCTCAAGTGCTTCTCTCATGGTCCTCGTTAAGAATCAGACACAGCAGTATATGGGGACAATCTCATGTAATCATGCATCCACTTATTTTGCTGTCTGCCTTTTAAGATCTTACAGGCCCTTGGAAAGTCATACCATCCTGGCTGCTTCCGCTGCGTGGTGTGTAACGAGTGTTTGGATGGAGTCCCCTTCACTGTAGACGTGGAGAACAACATTTACTGTGTCAAAGACTACCATACGTAAGTATGCAAATGCATTGCATGCTTGAAAAAATTACAGTGGTTAGATTACTGGTATAGTTGTAAGTCTTGTAGTAGAGGAAAAGGGTCATTCCTGTTTGTTCAGATGTCCCTCAGGTGCTGCTCTCATCTGTTGCATTTGTGAAGCGTTTTAAAGTTTTATTAAAGGTCGCTTCATGGGCCCAGTGTAGCACGGAGTGGCCAGGTGAGGTTGAAAATCAACTTGTGTCAGAGGATGTACTTCTCTGGTGACTTCTTTCAAGACTTTCAAATACTAATTAGATCAGGCTAATTCTGCAAGTAATGGTCAGTTCTGCTGTCTGTGTCTAAGAGTCGAGGTTCTGGCAGTGCATGGTACTGGCCAGTGTAAGTGAGGTTGACCTAGACTGCACAGACATGATTAGCACCTACTGTTAAAATGATTTTAGCCTCACCTGACAAAAAGTTTTATGGTTTAAGTGATTGCTTTTGGACTCCTTTCTGCTCCTGCTCAAAAGGCAACATGAATGCTCTTCCCTCCAGTCAACCAATAATACAGCTTATGCAGCAAGAGCAAATCACTCTGAACTCAACCCTATTGGTACCAAGTTGACCATGTGACAAGGATAGAGTGAATGTTGGCCCAGTGACTGTTGTAAAATGCAGCTGGATAATGGATAATAAGACCACTTGATGGATTTGGTTTAAGTAGAACTACCCATGATCAGTCCTTCTCCTATTTAGCATACTTATGTCTTCCTGACATCAGATGGTGACAGGCCACAAGTCAGGAGCTGCTTTGCAGTCAAAGCAGCGAGTCTCTGGAAGAATTTGAATGGCTTTATGAGTAAAGGAAGGTTACAGAAGGGGCATACGTGGGAAGAGGGCTGGATTCACTGTGCCCAGAGGTCAGGAAGACCTAAGTAATAAAGCTGGGGTAGATCAGCCTCTTCCAAATCTCCTTTTACTGAGTATCATCAAACCTTTAAAGGTGTTTCAAATCCTGTGGACCTACGTTTTGCTAAAAACAAGCATGGTTAGAATAGCTCTCTTGGTTCTATTTTTTGAAGAAGCTTTAAATGTTATTTGAACACTTTCTTCTTGCACCCTAGGGTTTTTGCACCAAAATGCGCTTCCTGTAACCAGCCGATCCTGCCAGCACAGGTACATGTTAACATGCATTGACTCTTTAGAGAAAACAGCTATTGGCATATGAACACTTTCTAAAAAACACATTAGATGCTTTTTTTTTCCCTCTTCCAGAATCTATATTATGTCAGCTACTAAATTAAGTACAGTTCAGCAATAATGTCACTCCCAAACATTCCCAGAGGTTGTAATAGTCGTACTACTTATGCAGCGTAGTACTTTGTATCTTTAGGGTGCTTTCCAGGTTGTAATTATGCTGTTATAAATCTCATTTAATTGAAAGCCCTGACTGGGCCTCCAAGAACAACTCAAGAAGTAAAGCCCTGTTTATTTTTGGAATCTCCCATTAGTTCAAGTAGCAATTTTCCTTGTCTGCTATGTTTGCATTTCTGATGTGGACCTGTTACGATGTCCAAACTTGGAAAGACATCTGAGGGTTACCCTGACCCTGTGACAGGGCCACACAATCTGTTGTCCTGGAGTGGCAATGTAGCGAAAATGCTTAAGGGATGGAAAAGGCAACAGAAAAGTTGGCTGAAAGGCAAGCAGGTGGATGACCTGCTTGCAACCTCAGCCTATCCTGACAGTATAGTTAGCACAATAAGACTTCTGTATTAAGACATCCCTTTTCTGCCTGCCTGCAGCAGTGCTCCCTCATGCTCTGGTGGATACAGGACCCTCTGAGTTCTCACTGTTGAGGTCACAGACCAGCTCATTTGTAACATTTGTAAGCAAGGGCCTCAATGCCTCCCTCCTCTTCCTCTTGTCGTGGTTACAGAGCTGGAGGTTGCATCCTGTAAGCTGCTGCGCCCTGGTAAAGCCTGTGGCTAGAGCCTCCCAGCATGCCCAGCTCCATCACCCTGCACATTAACAGAAATAATAATGACAAATGGGGAGTAAACAGCCAGATCTGACATTATAAAGCTGAGCCGGAACTGCTTGTCCTGGTAATGAGATGTAAGGAGAAAACCCCAATGTAGATTTCACTGGATTTGTGTCTTAAAAAATGACTTAAAAAGAAAAAAAAAAAAAGCAGTCTCACTGCTGACTCATCTGGTGGCTAGGGGGATAGACTCCACGTTCTTTCCCATGGAGGTTTCTTAGGTTAGTTCAAGTCTAGCAGTGCAGGTGCTAACTTGCCCACAGCTTCTCTCAGACCTAGGCTACGTCATATCTGATGGTCTAACCACACCTGGAACTAGAAACAATGCAAGGTAGAAAAGTTAATGAGCTCTGTCTTCAGAGGCTTCAGAGTGGATCAGGGAAAGAGTTTGTGAGGTTACAAGAAGGGTATGGGCTGCTCTGCAGGGTCTGGGGCTCAGCCAGGAATTACACAACTCCGCTGCATCCACCCTCATGCTGAGGTTTTGGCCTGTGCACGTAATTACCTGCTGGACTGATATGTAAATCCCGATGGGGTACATACAGTGACATGTGCATGTGCAAAATAGCTGTGCAGCAGATGGTTTGAGGGGAATAAGGTCTTGGAAAACTCAGGTCAGGCTGTCTACAAGGAAAAGTTACCCAATCAACAGGTCATAGTTTTTGGCTGGTAATTCGTTCAGATCCTGGGTGCTCTTGGAAACTTACTTGATTTCACAACTAATTTATCCCTTGGGGATGAAGTTATGGCTACGCTTGCCAGATGATCTCTGCAGCTTAGGTACGTCAGACACCTATGCTGCTGCTGAACAGTAAAACCAGTGGTCACAGAGCTCTGCTCTGCAGAGGAAGAGGGGATCCCTCAGGGAAATAGCTCTCCGAAACAAAAGGGTGGGTGCTAAAAGAAGATTGAGGAAAACATCACTTACAAGCCTGCTTTTACCTTCTCTCTGCTTCCCCAACAGGGCTCCGAGGAGACCATTCGGGTGGTGTCAATGGACAAAGACTACCACGTGGAGTGCTATCACTGCGAGGTAAGCAGCAGGTGCCTCTGCTGGCCTGTCCCACAGCAAGGCTTTGCTAATAACTGCCAGCCTCGTGGTAGGTGCCTGACTCGCACCCCAGGGTGCGCTTGCTGCCTCTTGCACGCCTGGGGAGGTAGGCTCTGCCCCACCGCTCCTGGAGGGAGGCAAAGGCCCGAGTGCTCCCTGGGTTGCAAGTGGTGCTGCCATCTCCAGTACCAAATTAGTTTCTTTTTTTTCCCCCAGTGTATTAACTTCAAAAGCTGGGTTTGGTTGTTTGGGTTGAATTTTCTGAAAACTGCCAGATGGGGAGAGAGCAGAGTGGGTGCCAGTTCTCTTCTTCCTGACTTCTGGATACTGCTTGTGTAGCTCTGAGCCAAGGAGACTTGAATTCACGTTGCCTGTGCAGGGAAGCACCCTCACTCTTACACTGCAGGGCTTTTCAAGGGGATCTGTGTATTTTCCGTGCTGAATGAATATTCATTCTTTACTGGAAAAGAGACAGGGATACCACTGACTTTCTGTCACTCTTTTGGGAGTAGTTTCTTTTTGTGCAGAACATTTAAATGTTCAGTGGGGCAGATCAAGTTGTGGGATGAGTGCTTTTGATTCGAAGAGTAAAGCTGAGTTCTACTCATGCTCTGCATCCAGGAGCATGAGGAGGGAAACAAACGAACTTGGGATCAACCCAAAGCGTCCCTTTTGCTGTAGGTTTGGCGCTCTGATACAACATGCAAATATCGACACAGATCCTAACTGTGCTACCTCACTGTCTTAGCACCAGAGGCAAAAGTGCAACAATACTCTCTTCCATGTGCTTTTGCACAAAAAGGTTTTACAAAAAGCCTTCTGATTGAGGGATAAAATAACATAATTCAGGGCATCTTGAAATGTGTATGAACCTAAATGTAAGGAAAACCCCCTCCACTCAGCTATCTTCTTCCAGCAGAGATACGTGATACTCCATCCTTTTCTGTTAATTTTAAAGAGAAATTGGCACAGGAAATCGCAGCATTTTGGAGAGCTGTACTTCCCTCCTCCTCCTTCCCCCCATCTATTGCTTTGTGCAGGCTTCACCTAAGATGACAGCTCCCTCCCCTTCTCTCTCAGGCTATTGACTTTATATTAGAATGTCCCAATGGGGGTTTATTTTCAGTTCTGTTTCATTATTCATTTCCCCATTCTGCTTCCAGTTTGAGGCAAATCAAGCTGCCTCTACATCTGCCCAGAACGGCAGAGTGCATTTATGTACAGAAATCAGGGGGTTAGCCATGTGTTCACGGGGTAGGTTACTGCCTAATGGTCTCAAATCGGGCTCTCAAACTGTACACGCTTGGGTCACTGCTGTCTCCAAATACAGCTAGTGCCAGTATTTTGAGGTATCCGCCTGGAGACTTTTGCAAAGGCCATGACAACTTACATAGCTGTTTCTGAAATGCCGTTAACACCATCATCACCTGGTGGCCATGCAAAGTCAGTAGTCAGTTTGGAAACTTTGCTGCTTTTCTGTATCATCTCTTCCTTGTGCAACCATGTAACTTGGGCTGAGACGGTCAAGCCAGTTTACAGATCAATAGACCCCCATTCTAAAATCAAAATCCACTGAGGAGGCAGGTTTTCTCACTGCCTCTCATTGCAGAAAAGGAGTACAATTTGGAGAGGGAAAAAGGTATAAACACCTGGCAGATCTGTAGGGTATCTGAAATTGTTACATTCTAATGAGGAACTGAATTTTAAATCTTACATAAAGGACTATAAAATTATTATATAACATATAGTAACAACATACAGTATAGAAAACTACCCTGGCAGAAACTTTGATTAAAGCCTCCCTAAAATAATACCCCAGCTTACTTAAAAGCCATTTTTCATTCTTACTTCAGCATTGTAAAATTTGAGGATTTTAACTTGAGCTATGAAAGCTGAAAAATCGTACTTTGTGTCCAATTAAAAACTTTTCAATACTAAAAAGACCTGTATGTCCATTCAATTTTTTTTTTCCCCTTTCTATTAAGTGCACAGAATTTCTGGTTTGTCAGGACTGGTCACAGTAACAACTTTTAAGCATTTAACATATTTGAAACATCAAATCCAAGCACAAAACTGCCATGACTTTCTACATGCCTTTAAAGTTGTAATGATGACAATTGAAAACCAGGATTGTCTCTACTGCACTGTAGATGATAGTCAGCAGGCAGGATCATTATCTGTTGTTTGTCATTTTACCTCTGTTCCTCCACTTGTTCACCCATGTTGTCCCTGTGGTTATGTACCAGTCCCAGAGGTACTAACATATTTGCACTAAAAATGGACCCTTGGCCTTGAAGAATTTATTTTTCTAAATTCCAAATTAGAGAAAGTATAGCCCTGCTTCAGAAGTAAAACATGTCTCATCTCCCTCTCTTCCCCACTCCGCTCATTCTCTACTTATGCTCCCCCATGTCTTGCTCACTGCCTTGTTGTGGAAATAGCTCCTTCCCTATTTTAACCTCTTCCAGGTCGTATGTGTCAGTGTCAGTCCTTGGCCTGGTTTTGTCTGATTTGCATCAACATTCATTAGATGAAGAAGAGACCAGAATGGGAAACAACGAGGAAAAAAATGCAGGGTACTACTATAGACTGTCCGGTTTGATTTCAGTGATGTCATTTTGCTTAATAGGGGCTAGTCAGAGTCCACCTATCAACAACTCTTGAGGTTGCTGGCTTTGGAGGCACAGGAAGGAGCTCTTAGGGTTTTGCAGGACAGATCAACATGGTTGTCAGATGACCTACCTGAATCACTCACTAATCTGAACGTATATGTTTCTTCTAGGATTGTGGCTTGCAGCTCAATGATGAGGAAGGCCATCGCTGTTACCCGTTAGAGGGCCACTTGCTCTGCCATGGATGCCATATCAGGCGCCTAAATATTAAACTGCCATCACATCCACCTCCGAGCTATCCAATGCATGTCACAGAACTCTGAAAGGCGTTTCCATTACCGATAAGCCGTTTGAAAGAGAAGACAAATACCTAAAAGTGACTTTCCTGTTCCTTTAGAAATGAGATTCCATTAATAACCATCTAAACCAGCTATTTATTTTTTAAATCAGAGGTGAGGGGTCCTTTTCTGATCTTGTACATATGCATTCTTTTATCTAGGCATTTTCACTGAGACACCGTCTACTTGAACAAATAATTCACCACTAAATGGTAACTGTAAGTGGCAGCATTTTTAAAAACAATGGTACAAAGGGCTGTTCTGCACTCCCTACTCACTTTCCTTCAGTGGAGATTTTGCCCAAGTAGGGAGTGTAGAATTACTTTCCAAAGTTAGCACCTTATCATATTGCAGCAAGCATGATAAGATAAATGCTAGCATTTTAGCTAGTTTTTGAATTCTGGTCTTAGAGAATACAGTCTCACATTTTTTTTAAAACCTAGATTCCCAGAAGTAGTGAATAGGAAGCGAGCAAGTGTTTTTAAGAACAATTCATGGCATTCTGTGAAGAAGCATCGGGTCAGCTTTCCATCCTAGAAGGTTCTGTGGTCATCCAAAGACTAGTTAGCTTGTTAAAGAAACATAGCAAGCATCTCATAAAAGCCACGTTACAGAGGAATACGTCCGAAAGATTGGCACATGCAGGGTCATAACAGTTGAAGAAAGTTACAGACCTCTGTAATTGCTTGCTGTGTACAAACGTAGCCATGGTTTCAAAATGCATTCGTATCAACTTGACGATTTGGCACTTACTAAAGAATTCATCTTTTAAATCTGTTTTTTAATAGGGTCAGCAGCCACTTTCTATGCAAAGGTACACTTGTCTTAATACTAAATGTTTTATACAGGACTTCATTTGTTACCAACTGCTTTATGATTGTATGTTGATACGTTATTAAAAAAAAAAAAGAGGGGGACAGTGGTTTTTGTATTATCTTTTCAGCTTTGTGTTCTTTTCTAGATGTACTTTTGAACTGATTACGGTGATTGTCTTCATTGGAAAACAAAGTACAGTTTAGCAGAAATAATAATTTAGAGAGTCAGACCATTGAAACATCGGTATTTTATAACAAGTATTAGATGTACATAGAATGTACACACTTTCATATTTTGCATAAGCTTTGACAGTAACCTCAGAGCTCTGGGGAAATAATGTCTTCCATATAGGAAGTTAGATGAATCTTTTTTTTATGGTTTGTTTTCTACCATGTGTTGATGATTTACATGCAAATCACACATCTGTATGTTTAAAAAAATTCCTTGCATTCTCATGAGAATTGATCCAGCCTTCCTGAATTTATATTTTAAATAAATCCATCATTGCTGTCTTTAACTGTATCCAAAATTACAATAAAATAAAATTCTTCTGCTCCAGAGGAAGCAGAAATAGCAGGCCAGATTCTCTGCATGTGTAAATTGGGACATTTCCATGCCAGTTTTCCACACGAGAATCTGACTGATCCATTCAGAAATGATCCCATGTTAAATTCAGTACGCAGACTGATGAAATGACTTGGCTTATTTGGCAACACCGTTGCAGTTTAGTTTCTTATGCTCCATTGACTTTTTGAAAGCCATTTGTGGTGCTCTTGAAAAGTACAAAGAGCATCCAATGGACGCTAATTCCAAAGTGGAATAATTAACTCCCTTAACAGAACTTATTGATAGTCTGGAATTTCCTTGGGGGGAGGGGGGGGACAGGAAGAATTCCTGTGAGCTATTTTTTTTTCTGTTAGTCAGTAAGGAACAAAAGGTATGTTTCCTGAACTTTTGCCAAGCTTCCATTGGCCTAGATTAACCTGGCCTACTGAATGCTCCTTGGCAAGTCACGTGCTCCTTTGAAAAGTCATTTTCTATTTAATATATATCAGTTTAAAATGAACATATTTAATGCAATAGCCGTGTTTTGAAGGAATTGGGTGCAACCAAGGTCACACTGTAGAAATGGGGCACAAGAGGCCTGGCCTGCAGATAGAGAACATTGGGTGCATGCATACTTTTTCTGCGTTTGCAAACATTACCTCTGCGCCTGTAGTCACCAGCCCAGCCTCAGAAGGAAGCAAAGTGCCTCTTGCCCAAACAGCAATGCTAGAAAAGGGAAAAAAATTGTCTTAAATTGGATTGTATGACTAGGTCAATTCCTTAATGTTATTACAAACATGGAAGATACCAGAGCTTCAGGATAAACTTTTAGCATCAGCTGCAATGTAATACTTTTTCCATTTAAGGAAGCTGCTTTGGACCCCGTTTAGCTTTGAGGCATTTTTACTTGCTTATCTTTACAATATATATTAAGGAACCCAAATTAAGAAAGCGATCATTAAAATACACAGAGAAGGTTTGTGTCGGCTCCTGTGAGCAAGTCATCCCATAGCAGTGCTAGCTGTATGGGAAAAATGCTTTGCTCTACCAGTATAGAAGCAAAACCTTCAAAGAACCAGTGGCCAGAGATGGAGGCAACAGTCTTCTGCCAGTACCTTCCTACCAACTCCTTCAGTGGCAAGTTTAGGTTTCCACTCCAACATACTTTTCAAGGGACAGCACGCTGTCTAACACATACATACCCTACCTTTTCTTCTTTTTTGAAAATGATCTACTGTAGAACAGAGTCATGTTTAATTTCGTTTCACATGTTAATTTGTCAGTCTCTTGTAGTTCTACTCAGTTCCAGTGTGTTAAGTATCATTGTGGTAAAATTATCGAAAGGTAATACTTCAATACAGAAGGAGCAGTTTGTTTAAGACCAGAAAGCAGGAGTTGTTGTTCCAGTATAGACAGGTGCACTCGATTACTGTATAATGAAGTACAGCTTTGCTTTTTTCCAGCATTTAGTATAAAAACTGGAGCTGGAGTGAAATTTGCCAGTTGATTTTGTTTTGTTTTGTTTTTTTTTAATCAAAGAGAAAAATAGAAACAAATCATAGAATGGTTTGGGGTGGAAGGGACCTTAAAGATCACCTAGTTCCAGCCCCCCTGCCCCAGCATGGGCAGGGACACCTTCCACTAGACCAGGTTGCTCCAAGCCCCATCCAGCCTGGCCTTGAACACTGCCAGGGAGGGGGCTGTGCTGTACTCTTTAGTGCTGGTGACAGTTTCTGCACATTCTTACCTCCTGTCTGGGGAATTATGTAAATGAGAAAGCTTCTTTTAATGATTTTTTTAAGGAGTATTCTTAACATTAAATCATTTCAACATAGATGTAAACTTTCTAGTGTTCATTTTATGATGTGATTGTTCTTTCAGAAGCCTTCACTGTACTTTCAGAATATTTCCATAAAGTTAAGGCAATGCCATCTTGTTCTCATTTGCATCAGGACTACACCTTTCTGTTTTGGTAAGGAATCTTACAAAAAGTCCCTACAGCATAAAGCTGCTGTAGGCAATTCAGAGTCCCTCGTGCCCTGGAGGATGGGTTCCAAAAAAAGGACCAAAATAATAATTTGAAAAGCAAAACAAAAGCATGCACTCAGATAATTAAGCTTTCAAAGAGGGTTTGTTTGGGTTTCTTTCCTTTTCCTTTCACTTGTGTGCACGTGTATATATATATATATATATTTTGTAAGGTGGAGCTTCAAAAGGAAAACATGGTTAGAGGAGCTCTTTAAGACCAGAAATTCCAGAGTAGTTAAGTAAACCAAAGCTCTAAACGAGACAAAAGCTGCTTTCTTGTGTTTCAAGAAAAGTTTAAAAGTTTATGATTCATCCTGTAACTAATGCCGTAACTAGAGTATATAATTTGACTTAAATTAAGTTTTCATTTGAGAAATATTTTCATTTTCTTTAAAAGAATATAGTTTTCTTCCAAGAACTTGGACCAACGTTGATTTTTATTTTGTAGGAAATATATAAATTCCCAGTTTGTATATCATGTAACTAGTTTACATGCTGAAAATATACATTAGTTTAACTATTTTTGTATATATATCCTTGTAAAGCCTTTCAATGTGCTTCTGTCTTTTAGTCTTTAGAATTACTTGTGGTTTTGTGTTTCAGTGTTTGATTCCCTTGATTGTTGAAGAAAAAAAATTGGGAAATGTAGATTTATTTATCTAAAGAAGCTACTTGCTATCATCCTAAGTTATTTAATATTAAAGTCAGAAGTTTCATTTAACCTTAGATGCTATAATCTGCTTTTTTCAATAAAGACATTTTGTAGTTACCTTTGATTTTGTAGTTCGTTGCATATAAGTTCTTGTGGTGTTGGTTTTTGTTTTTTTTTTTAAGCTAGGTGGCCACTAAAACAATTTTCAGGAGACCTTTGTATTGCTTACAGAAGTGCCTAACTGATATTAATTGATTTCAGCTGCATTCATGAAAGATTTTGGTCCTCCAGTGCAAGTGTTACTAATTAAGGTCTAAAATATGCCCACAGCTAATGTTTTGCAGCTGCACTTAGAAAAGAATTTAGCCACTCTGGCAATTTTTAATTAAGCTTTAACCAGTCTGGCTAGTTCACATGTAGGACAGTCAGTATTGAAGAACACTTCCTTTTCAAGACTCCCATTATTTTTTTGGAGTGTTCCAGGAGAGAAGTATTTTCCTGGGCTATGAACTTGCATAGCTTTAAGCATTCTGACCTTGATTTGGGGAATTTTTCTCAATTTTCTTGCTAAGTCACAGTAATTCAAAAACCATGGCCAGAGCTCTGATAGGATTGAAAAGATGCTTTTTAATGTATTTTACCTTCCTGAAACTTTGCCACTTTCTTGTCTCCAGCTTCATGGTACAGATGGGAGCTTGGCCACATTTACCTTCTGCACACAATGGTCCTGCAGGAGCAGCTATGTGTCAGGCAAAAGGTTCATCAGTGCTGACATAGTCTCCAACTATGGCCAAAAGCAGATGCCTGGGGAAGGAGTACAAGAACTAGTTTCTTCCTGGTTCTCTCGTATTCAGTGGGTTTCCTTTCCATTAAGCTGCTCAGGTACCATTCTTGTGGCTACTCTTTCTTCCAGGGATGTGCAGAAGCCAAATACTCATAAGCTGCTACTGCAGTGTGATGCCACCCTGTCCTCCAAACAGGCCTGCTCTGCAGCTCTGCCGCCCTGCTCTTGCAAAGTACAAATGACTTCATGTTTGGAAATGAAACCTACTGGTGGTTTTCACACGATGGCTATCTTTGCAAATTTTTCTTTTGCACAGTCAGAATGCAGAGAGTTACAAATGCCACGGCTGTTTTAGGGACACAGTCTGCCCTTTAAAACAGATGTACCACACTTCAGGCCTTCACATACATACTATTTTTTCCACTCAATTTTTTTAACGTTCATTCAAAATGAGCCCTCCTTGAAGGGGAAAAAAAAAATAAATCACAAAGACTGGCCAACTCAAAGCATTATAACAGTGCCTCACCACGTGGGTGACAATTGTAGTCAATAAAATCCAGGCCATATTCTCTATGCACCAAGAATCTATACCAACCTATAACCAGCCTGATTGAAAACAATACTGAAAAATACTAACTGACCGCCACTTGTGGGCCTCCTTACAGGAAACGCTTACTGGAAAGAACATACATTCCCTGCAGGAAGGGTGTGAGTCAGGACCCAGCTCCCAGAGGGGAGCACCGCAGAAGTCTACAGTAGGACTCCCTGGCATGGCCTCCAAGCCAGAGAGCAGTGTGTAACTGGGAGCTGTTGCATGACACATGGTTGTTAAATCTGGCATGCAGATTATCTGGGAAGGCTTTGCTAGCCCTGCTCCTCACCAGCTGCCCCCCAGGTCTGTGCCCTTCACCTTGCAGGTGTTGAATAAAACAAGGATTTTTCCAAGTCAGCCCAGGACTGAACCAGAAACACTTGGCTAGTGCTGGGAACCATTAGGAAGCTGTGAACTAGGCTGGTGAGCCTGCTTTCAGCTTATATCCCTGTTATTCAGCTTTTAGTCCCACTAATTCATAGACTTAGGCAATAAGTGAGGTCGGACAAGACTTCAAGCAGTCATCTGGTGTAACACACCACCCCCCACCCCCCCCACTCAAAGCAAAAAAAAAAAAAAAAAAAAATGCGTGTGTGTGTGTATATATATATATATATACACATGGCACCTTATATATATGTAATACCTTAAATATTCCCTTGGGTTTGTTGTTGGGGAAGGTGGTATCGCAGTCTCATTCTTACTGCTACAGCATTTCTTAACTGGCCCGGTCTGACAGGTAGTAACAAAGCTGCTCAGTGCTCACATTTGGCGTTGCAGGTTTCTTTCGCAGACACCCCCTGGCTGGATCACTGATGCCCATGCCTTTAACTTCACACCAGCTAAGAGAGAAAAAAGGTGGCAAAGGTTAGCAAATGTAGGCAGGCAAAGAACCAGGGCTGTGCTGAAAACAATGTAAACAACTTCAGATCAAGTGTGAGCATTGCAGTTTGCAAACATTTTGGGCTGGCCTGGCTTTTTGCAAAGGCAACACCTGTGGGGTTTAGGTTGTGGTTTGTTTTTTGTTTGTTTTTTGTTTGTTTTTTGTTTGTTTTTTTGTCTTTGGGGGGGGGGTAATAAAACATCCTTATTTCAATCACTGATTTATTTACATTAAACATTGCAACACAGCAACAAATACCTTTACTTGTGAAATCTATTTAAAAGCAAAGGACAATACTCTGCAATTTCAGCCACTGTGTATCAGACCTCGTTACTCTGAATGCAGTTTAGGGCAGCAGCAACCTGTGGGCTTCTTCCCACTTGCTGCTCCCCTTGCAGGTCTGTGATTTCATGCAGTCTTAAAAAGCACTGAGTTTAGCTGAATTTGCCAAGATTATGATCCCAGTTGGTACTACAACCTCATGCTTGGGGTTGGCTTACAGATAAGCAACTTTGAAGGACAAACTATTAAGCAAGGTCTGGAAATAGCGAGTGAGAGCTGCTGGACATTAAGCAGGACACATCAGTCTTCTCTGGATGCCTAATTTGGACATGAACTTGTCAGCCATTATGCAGAGGGCATTGGTTTCTGGAATAAATTGCAGGTCATCCCTCAATCACCACTGTTGGGCTCATCAGCAGCTGAATTACATATTTTAAAAGCTATGGAGTTAGACACCATTTTTGTTAAAACTCCGTAAGACCGAAAATATTTTCTTCCTGTTCAAAATTCATTTAAGATCCTACCTAGTGCTGAATGCAGATCTCACCATCTCTTTACTCAATAGAGACAGCAAAAATAAGTTGCCATATTGTTTAAGGGCACACAGTAAGAACAAGTGCTTTTCTGCTGTACCTGCATTTTCCCTGTTCTGTCAGTTTCTGTCCCATCAGAAGAAAATACACTGCATTAGACAGCATAAATCACTGCTCATGCACACAGGATAGGAGAAGTACAAACTGAAAACCTTACAAGTAAGAAACCATGTGGAGAGCTGGTTTGCCAGAAATGATAAAAGAAGTATCTATCCAGCAACACATTTAAGAACAAATGCTTAAAGGTTTGTGTCACAGCTGAAAAAAAAAAAAAAAAATCCACAAAACCCCACATTTCTATGTACATATCTGGGAAGTCATCACCTTGAAGAGCAAGTACTGCATCCGTTAGTTACAGTAATTCAAGTGGTTAAACAGACTATCCAAAAAAACCCCTGTTCATTAAAAATGAACGTGCATGTGGATAAGACAGCAGCTAGCAGCTGACTGCAAGGAAGGTAAGTTATTGAAAAAAAAAAAAGGTTACAAACATTTTTTTAAAATAGAGAAGGCTATAAATATTATTTCAAACTAAAGGCAGATCTTACTACATTTATCAATTAAAAATTTAAACTATTGTAGGAATGTTAAAGCCAACTGATCAGTTAATTACTGGCTGCCCTGGCAAGGCAAATGAAAGCCAGCAGCACCCCTCTGTGCTTCCAGGCACAGTGAGGAAACGGTGACATGCACAGTTCCCAACTGGCGTAAATGAGTCTTGCACTGCTAAAACCAAGGGAGCTGTTCTTGTTCATGCTAAGTGAGAGTGTCTCATGCCCTCTGTAAGACAGGGCATTAGGACAGGAAAGGAAATTATTGTATCAAGCTGTCTTTCTCCACCTAAGTCCTGCAGCTGAAAGCTTCCCAAGTCAAATGCGACAAGCTTACCAGAGGGGAAACAAAGCAGCAATAAATTCCGTTCTGTGAAGGTCAATTATTGTGTGGCTCTGGTCTCACCTAAGTGCCTTTACCTGAAGTTTGCAAAGGTCCCACACTGTGTGTAAGGATGGATACAGCAGCAGAGTAGGAAAGAAGACGAAAACAGCGTGCATGGCAGAGCGCAACACCAGGGAGAGAACAACAAGACTTACCTGCCAGACCTGCAAGCCATGCGTTTAACTGCACTTCGCTCTACCAGTGGACATGGCTCCCAGAAATTTTTTTCCACAGAGCTTCTTTAAAGTGGTGAGGAAAAAAAAGGGCACCTGTGTCCTGCAGCAGGAACTTTCTTCCAAAAGGGTTGTGCTGGCATGGCTCCACGTCTGCTGTGCCTGGGAGTTGGTGCTTTTTCTCACTCCTCCTTCCTATATCAGAAAAAAAAAAAAAAAAAAAAAAGAAATAAAAGAAAAAAGCATCACAGCTTTCTGCACCATTCAATTTTCCATTCCTTATCAGGGCATTTCCCAGCAAGGGAGAAGAGGAAGATAGCACCCTGCCATGCACAGGCCTGTGGCACCTCAGCACAGGCTGCCAACGTCACTCTGTCACATGTGAATCCCTTTTATCAAAACGGCAAGTCTTGGTCCAACTAACATTATGGTCACTTTAGACACATCCTATTGCTTCTAGCGATGTCTTACCATTTGGAATAGATCATTTGCTACCTACATTCCCAACCAATAAAAGCTATACCTACAGTTTTTTTGACTCATTGTTCTTTTATCACCCCAATATACCACGCTTAATGGTAAAAGTGACATTCAGCTGTAGTAAGATCTGCCTTTAGTTTGAAATAATATTTATAGCCTTCTCTATTTTAAAAAAATGTTTGTAACCTTTTTATTTTTTTCCCAATAACTTACCTTCCTTGCAGTCAGCTGCTAGCTGCTGTCTTATCCACATGCACATTTTCCAAACTGGATCAAAAGCATATTTTTTTTAAAAGCCAGAAAAACTATTTTAAAAATGAATAAGTTTCCTGACAGTTAATATGCAATTGGCCAATTATTTTCCAGAAGCCCTATCAGAATGGGAAAAAATTAATAAAAATGTCTTTATGGAAGAGTCTATGAATGCCTTTGAAATGGAGCAAAGTCCTTAAAAAATATGCAGTGGCATCTTATAAACTGAATCAAAGAAGAAGGAAGGTGGAGCAAAACAAAGTTTTCTTTAAATGTTTCTTATTTTATTCTGCTACATACAGCAGAAAAATCTGCTAAATCAATGACTCTGGCAGCTGCCAGACAATGCTTTGATAAAGCATGCTGGATTTCATGATAAAATTTAACTTCTATTTGATTTTTTTTTTTTGCATTAATCATAGTATCTTCAAAGTTGAACTCTTTTCCTTTGCTGTTGAGCCAAAAGATAATATGAAGCTAGGCATATGCTGCACTGCAGTTAGTAATTTCCTTATCACCTTTCCTAAAAATTTTATGGCTTTATTTGCACCCCAGGTCTAAGGATCTCCTGCAGCAGGAATTTGCTTGTAGGCTTAGCAGGCACAGTCAGGGAGTGCAAAGCAGGAAGTACCAAAGACTGCTGCTTTCTTTGAGCTGGATCTTCAATTGCAGCCTTGTATATAAACTCGCAGCCCAAAAAAAAAGCAGCACTGTAGAGACGATGCTGCAGAGACTCAGCAATGCTTCCATATTAAACAGGAGTGAAGCAGTGAGCAGGACTGTATGTAACACACCAGCTGCCATCCCTGTTTGCACAAGAGCAGCAAAGAGAGCTGTTAGATCTTGCTGTGGTGCAAGAGCAGTCTCGATGCTTCATCCAAAATCTCTGCAGTTTTACTGTCACTGCATGTGATCCTTTGTGTCTGCTCATGGAAGTGGCGAAGGTTTTGTTTGTCCTAAGATCACCTCCCACCTCAAAAAAACCCAAACCCACATTATGAACTTACTGTCTATACTATACACAATATATATAAATAATAAATCCATGTATAGAGATATAGGTGGGCTGAAGGGCTGTTTTTCTGCAAAGATCTCAGTTTAGAGGGAACCAGGCCTTATGAGATTCACTGGCAAAGGCTTACTGAGTATTTTAAATGTATCCCAATATTATTCTTCAGAGGCAGGCGATAACAACACTTGCACGTACATAAGCACATTTCCTTGCACTATCTGGCAGTGTGCATTTGTCCTGGTTCGGCTGGGGTAGAATCACAGCCCAGCTATGCTAGGCAGGCTGTTAGCAGCTTCAAGTCAGCCAGGGCAGCTGAGTTAGCTATAGGGGTAGCCCATACCATAATGTCACGGTCGGTATAAAGGGAGAAGGTTTGCTGATGAAGGGGAGCTCCTGTAGGGTTCCTGGTGGTGTTCCTCCTGCTCCTCCTCTGGCTTCTCCCTGCTCCTGAGGACTGCTCTCCTGTCCGTTGTGACGACTAGATATTCATTTGGCAGACTATAACTCTGTGTATCTCTGTGGGTATTGGTGTTATCTCATTAAAATCTGTTCTTACTTCTACCCACAAGTCTGCTCTCCTTTTCCCCCCCAATTCCCCTCCCTGACTGGTGAAGGGTTGTCAGGTGATAGAGCAACTGTTGTAGTTTAGCCCTGGGTACAGGCTAAACGTAGACAATGTTATTCCTCACCCCCTCTCCAGCTGAAGGTTACTAAATACCCTATTTTACCAGGGAGGAAATTCTCCCTGAGTTGCAGATACACGCTCAAGGACAGGCAGCAGGAATGAGACCCGTGAGCTCTGCCCACTGCAGCTGTAGCGGGCACAAGCCGGGGCCAGGCTACAGCAAAAGATGAGGATCAAACTCTTGTGCTGTTTTGGGTAACAATATACTGCCCCACAGCCTACTGCAACAAAGCACAGGCTCGTGAGCACAACAAGAGGCACCCTCCTAGGTTTTGGTGTGTTTGGATCTCAGGTGAAAAAAAAAAAAAAAAAAAAAAAAAAAAGAGTTGTAGCTTGTTGAACTAAAATAAAGGCCAAAAGACGGGAGAGCCAGAGGTGACCTAACCAGTGGCTTGGTCTGAGGAGCAGACTGCCACTGCTCAGCCTCCTGCACAGTGCCAAGTGCACCGACTTTGAAGAACATGGGAATGTCACCAGAAGACCTTTTCCCAGCGGAAATATCAAAGTTATTTCAAAACAGATACCCATGAGGAGCATACTCTGTCCTCCTCAGTGCTTCATGGTGTGCAGAGCAGAGCCAGCTATCAAGCAAGCATTAGAAAGACAAGAGCAGTAGCACTGGTCCCTCTCCTCCTCTTCTGAAATGGCTGTTTGAAGCCTCATCAACCCCCCCACGTTGTGTAAGTAATCCCAAGAGGCCTCACAATACCTCCACCCCATTTCTCACCTGGAGGACATCAGTAATTATTATCTGGGAGACCACAGAGGAGACCCTCCTCTTGAGCCTACCGCTGTGAATTGCAGTGAACTCCACTAAGTTCCACCACAGCAAGTCCAGGTTTAGCTGTGCAACTATCTCAATATATTTTTTTTTTTTGTAGTAGAAGCTTCTGGAAGTCACTAAAAATAAGTTTGTTTGGGTTTTCAAACCTAATCCAAACACATTTGTGTCGTCTTTCAAGATGGCACTTCCCCCTTGTTCCTACTTGACAACAGATTTTTCAGTCATTAAGAATGCTCTGCATGCACAGAAATATCCTGGGTTATTTTTCCCATAATCAAAAGAAAACAAATCCCAGAGCAGCCCTGGCAGGCCGCTTCCGGCCAGCACTGCTGCCCCCCCAGAGACCCATCATGCTCGGCTGCTGCCTTCAGAGGGCAAACAAGAACGTTTGCTTTTAATATAAAATTAGACACTGAAACAAACTGACTTTTTTTTTTCCCCAAAAAAAAACCACCAACCAACCCCAAACTCTTGCCCAACTGCTTTTCCATTAAATGTACTCCAAGACAGCAATTCAGATGCATATAAGTGGCTTGGATTGTATAAACCAGCACTTATGCTCTCTCCCCACACCCCTCCTGCTGTCAGTACCATTTGATATATTCCTGGGCAGTGCTGGAAGCTTACAGCACGCTGCAGTCACTTGTAACTATCTGTGACACGGCTCAAACCACGCTATCAGCTACCAGGACGCCCTCTGCTACTGCCTGCTTGTTCTCACGTGCTTTCTTCTACAAGGCCCTTCCTGATTATAGAGGATTGGCATTTAGAAGGAACTGCAGTTATTTACTTCATTATCCTCTTTAAATCCCTCCTTAATACCCTCATCCTCTGTGACACCTAGATGAATTTTGCCAATTAGAGCTGGCAACATGCTATTGCTACCACCTGTACCCATCTATCGCATCTTAAATTTAGACTGTAAGTTTGAGGGCAAAAAGCTGTTTTTTAATTACAAGGAAGACATTCTTGCAACTCTACAACTACAAGTTTACAACTAAACACTAACAAATCTTTCAGTATTACCAAAATCTTCTTGGCATAATGTAGTGGCAGCTCTGCTACAGGAAGTATTTCTATGTCTAGCACTGAAAGCTATCATTATTAAAAAAAATAATTAAAAAAACCCAACTCTATCACAGCCATCCTTAGCAGTAGCATTCCTGCAGTGGGTTTACATTGCTAAGTATAAATTAAAGAAATTTCATAAGCAGTTCTCAATAATTTACCCAATTAGTCTTTTGCTTTCCCTGTCCATTTATAGATAACTGGAGAGAAAATTGCTGGCCACTATCTAGAATTGTTGATGAAAGCTTTGGGAACTCTTGTGACTGGGGACCTTAGCAAGTGACCGCTGTCAGCACTCTTAGCCTTGGGTCTACGAGGTCAGATGAATCACTGCAGTGTCTGCTTTTTAACAGCGCAAAAACCTGGGGACAAATAGTCCTGCACATTACTCTTACGTCCTTGGAATCTTCATTCATGAGCATTCAGAGAATGCAAGTATGAAACAAGGCTGCAAAGCAACATCATTTAGAAATTTAAGCAGAGTTACAAAGAAAAAATCTGGAGACCTAAACCAACCTTTTGCTATGCACATACAGTACCCAGCACAATGGAGACCTAATGTATTATTGAGCCCCTAGGCTTTATGGTTTAATAAACATTTTCATTTTAGCAGATCTGCTAATTCATTAGATGTCCCACCTTTGGCATTTACAGCAGCTTTGAGCACCCCAAGATCTTTAAACCTCAGCTAGGCCTCTTCCCTTAAAAATACGTACCATCACACTGAATGTGCCACAAGAATGCAAAACAAATGTTTTGTGTCACCGCATTTTTCAGTATGGAGTTGCATGAACTACAACACTCTAGAGAGCTCTGGAAAAGAGGAAAATTACAGTAGCTGTGATCGCTATAAAATCTTCAGAAAGTGAAGCTCAAACACATAAAGGATCCTGGTTGTGCAAGGTCCTTTCACTGCTATTAACTGCAAAGAAATAACCAGAGGCACCACTGAATACAGACAAATGCCTTCTGCATCAGGCTTTGTACATGTAGGATTTTATACTCCCTTTTAAGCTGAAACCTAGTTTGTGGTCTTGTTCTTTGTTAATGAGAGGGGTGTTCTGGGCAGTGAAATGGCTGAGAAAAGAGCAAGGAGAGAAGACAGTACTGCAAGAGGGAAGGAAAACAACTGCCTGGTTTTCATTTGGAGACAAATTGCTTCTAAGGTCTGGGCTTTATGAGAAAAGCAACAGCTGAGCATGGCTCACAAGGTGGTTTGTTTGCCTTGGCAAAGCCACTCAGCCTAGGGGGAGGCACAGATAGGTCTTAAGACAACTTAATCCTCTCCAAGCTTGGTCCACCAGCAAGTCCTTCAGCAAAGCTTAGTACAGCTCTGCACCCACCAGAGCACTTAAGGATCACCAGAAGTCAGGAACCTACCAACTGCCCTGTCCCCCCGGTGGTATTGACACCCTCTGCCTAACCATACTCATGTGGAGCACCAAGTGGCCTTCAAATAGCATAAGAATTTGGAAAGGCCAGGAACAGGTATCACACACATAGACTCTCCCTTTAATGCTCAAATCCAAGCCTCTAAGCAAAAGAGCAGCAGCAGCCAACTGCAGCAATCACAGTCCAGTCACCAGAGTCACTTCTGCAGAGGGCTCCATACTCATCCGGGCTGAAGGTGCCTGCAGCCAGTGACAAGCTTATAAAAATAAAATGTCTTTATTCTTTGATTTTCTAACTTTTTTTTTTTTTTTTTTTTTTAAATCATACTGAAGAAGAGGTGTGGAAATAAAGATTGCTTGCACTTGGGACATGAGAAAACAAGTACCTGCTATGTAAGGCCCATTCCCCAGCTTTTAAAATATTTGTGTACAGGATGCTGCAGAACTCCCTACAGCCACCTAGTGCTGTAAAAAAAAAAAAAAAAAAAAAAATCACTTTCCGCACTTCATGACTGTCCTCTGCAGTCCCATAAGTCTACTTGAGACTGAGTGGCCAGCAAGGAGGAACAAATGCCAAGTCTCTGCAAAAGTCAAGACTGCACTTCCAGTTACGGGCAGCAACAAGTCTGAGAACAAAGTGGCCGATGAAGCTGTGCACACAGGAAATGCACTTTTATCCCAATTAAGAGAAAAGAAATACATCTCACAAAAGACACGGCTACTGACTGTGGATTCTCCAGTGGTGGTATCTGTGGCACGTCTCCTCTGTGCTGCTGGGCTAAGCCAAGTAACAAGTAGATCTGCTTATTTTTAAGGGTACCTGAGCTGGCCTCCCCACTGCCAGCCCTCCCAGCTCTGACTCTCCAAACATGTTGCTCTCTTCTATTCCTAATGGGGAACTACCAAGATTTGCTTCAGTCAAATCTTTCCAATTTCTCAGCAATTCCTTGCTATCACAGGACTGAGACTGCCTGTCCTCATATCTAATCATGGCTATAAAATAGAATGGTAGCATGCTCCTTCCAAGTCACTTGCTCCTAGGTTCACACCACCCACTCCCACATATGGTGTCACAGGCAATAGGGCAACTGTGGAGTGGAGCAGATCAGTGAACCAAACTGGGTTAAAACTAATCCAGCAAAGAAAGGGGGGGAAAAAAAAATAAAAGGAAAAAAGGTTTGCATTCAGCCAGATCAATTACCTGGTTCCTGTTCACTAAGCAGGGTTCACCACGTAGGTAGGTGAACAGATGCTTGTGCCAGCAGGACACTGGGGTCAGCACTAGCACAAGATGGTGGCCTGATGTATTCAACAAGCTACAGCCCAAATCATCGTCTCTGCCCCCACCATGGCCAGAAACAGCCAACAGGAGTCTGGAATATGCCTGCGATGCCTCCATTAGGCATAACCCTGATTAAAAACAGGTTAGTCACTTAATACCTTTCTTTAAAGTCACTATTTTTCCATAGCTTTTAAGACTGGTTGCCTGGAAGATGGCAGAGCTAACCCTGCTCAGGAAGCATGCCATTTGGATGTCAGTTTGGAATAACCAACTTTGCTTTTTTTTTTTTCCCTTTAGAATTAAAATACATTTTGCCATGCAGCTAGCTAACCAGGTCTTAGAGGGATATGGTTTCATGTTCTCTTGCTTATAAGGGAAACTTGAAACAAATTAAAATTATTCTGGCCTCATACTAAAGGTCAGCGTTGTGGGGAAAGATGACTTGTTCGGAATTCAGTCAGGAAGTTTAACACAAATAATCCAGCTTGAAGTTCTGTGAGAACAAGTCCCAGCCAAAAAAAAAAAAAGTGTGCTGATAGAACTAATTTAAGTACTAAATCTCTCCTTTCCAACCATTTTTTTTCCACCGATAAACCCAGGGGCTTTTAAAGCTGCCATGTGAACAACTATTTAGCTGAGGTGTGAAAGAGATGTTATTGGTACCTTCCCAGATAAAACCAGGCTTTTATGAGGAGACTTAAGCAGGAACAAGCAGGAGAAGGAACAAAAGCTGTTCTAAATTGTTGTCAAGATGGACCGCACTGTACAGTGTCACCATTACTTGTTGTAAAGCAGTAGGCTGCCTCAAACTTTTTTAGCAAAATGTTCATGCCATAAAAAAAAAAGGGAGAACAGCTGATAAAATCCAGCAGTTCATTTGCAAATAACTAATTCTTTGTCAGTAACAAAACGCCTTGCAGTTGTACAGATGCCTTCTGTATCTGCAAAGCAACATTTGCCTCTCTGAGGCTACATCATGAGTTGCATTTGGAAGTGTTCATGACTTAGTGAAAGCCCAGAAACACTTTAAGATATCCTGTTCCCACTAGAAACAGGTATTAAACCCCAGATATTAGAATTAGAAAAAAAAAAAAAAAGGTAGATGTTCTACTTTCATGTCACTGCCAGCCTTGAAAGGATGACTTTAAAAAGAATTAGAGACAAAGCATTCATGTTTCAGAGAATACGTATGTGTTCATTTGTACATAAATACCTATTGTGCTGGTTTTGGCTAGGACAGAGTTAATTTTCTTCACGTACATGGTGGTTTTTAATAAAGTCCATAGGGACACAGTGGGTCATGAGATCCCTCCCAAAACTCTGGAAATGAGAAGAACGTGGGTTGTCCATTCCTCGCAGGTTTATACCTTTGTGGTTGGTCTGACTGAAGCCAGCAGGGCTATAAGAGCACCTGCATCCAAAGATTTAAATCCAGACTCAGCCAGTCTGGGTTTTTTTGTTGTTGTTTTTTAGGGGTTTTTTTCTGGCTGACCAAAAGCTGTTACCAAGAAATGAGCCTTTCAATCATCTCTCATCTTTACAGATCATTCAGTTCACCAGTAAGTGGCTGATCACATCAAACAAGTTGTACCTGGGACTAGAGAAACATCAAAACCAAACAACCTGCAATCTTCCTGTAACAGCCAAATAACACAGCAAGCATGGAGTGCCACAGTCAGTGATGGAACTGTCCCGCAGATAGAAAAAGCCATGAATCAACTAAGAAGCCTATGTAGCTCTTGAAAGAATTTCAATACATTCCCAGAGCTGCTGAGCTGGAATAATAATCAGTCTACTTTGAAAATCCTCTACTAAGCTTTAAATTCAGTTTCTATACTTGAATCTAACAGGACAACCTTTCAAATACTAGTAATAAAAAAGCCTTCATGTTTTATGGGCAAATGTTTTGATAATTTTGCAGGAAGGGTTGCTGTGGCCTACCTTTCACCAGCAAACATGCGCTTTATGAACAGTGGTGCAGTGGTTTTAGCACAATTCAGACTCGAGTCTTTCCAAAGAGGTTTCTGCTGTGTTACCTGCAAACCCAGTTTCATCCCGCCCAATCCTGCATGATCATGACTCGCTGCTGCCCTCTTTATTCCAGTATCGGCTCCAATGTATGATAAATACAGCAGCGCCAGGAATCTTTCTCCCACTCGATGAGTCAGTCTCCATTACTTGACCATTTCTCTTATCTTCCCAGTGAAAATAACTTGGAGAAAGTTATGCTTCATTCAGAACAACAAAAAAAAAAAATCCCTGTAGTCCAGGGGGGAAAAACCACAACAAAACACACAACTGACACCCTGAGTCCTCCCTTCCAACAAACAATGTGATGTTTTGCCATCCAAGGTGTTGCAATCAGACCATTACAAGGTGGCTGATTTCCTTTCAGCTCTAACGAAGCGTTAGAAATGGATAACGTATCTATAGCCCCTCTCTCTTTCTGTCTGTCCCTGGGAGGCAGGTGCAGACTCAAGTAAGGTTCACAAAATGGATTCAGATGTGACTGACTTGTTCCCAGGCAACTATCTAGAGAAATCTTACTGCTGCCAAAAATGGGCACTTTGGAACATCACTGAATGTCTTCTGTGTTTACAGTAATGGTTTACGCTTCATTCAGTTCCTCAAGAGAAAGGATCAGAAAAACATCAGAGAAATATTAAATGTTATGGTATTTAAATGAAAGTGCCAGCACC
Organism: Leptosomus discolor; assembly: GCF_034619465.1. NCBI lineage: Eukaryota > Metazoa > Chordata > Aves > Leptosomiformes > Leptosomidae > Leptosomus > Leptosomus discolor. The sequence goes on along the minus strand of NC_141398.1, from coordinate 51,204,343 downwards.
AGTGCTCTCGCCTCTGCTAGTTAGCAGGGAAAGACACTCACAAGCACTCTCCCATGGCAACTATGGCATTTTCCTTACATATCTTGAACTATTTCAGCGGGAAAACCCACAAATCTCAATTTCCTAGATAAGGTTACATAATAATGTATAACCACAAGCAATCCAGCTCTGCCTTGAATAGGAGAGACATTTTAAATTGGCTTTAGGAAGGGTGGTTCTCCTGTACCATGTAAAGCACCAGCTTTGTATTAGTGATATGGAAATATGAATTTAATTCGCGGTCAACTTATTTTTTGCCAGTTGACTTGCTTGGGATTTTTTTTTTCAGTTTGTCTTGTTTCTCAAGCCAGCAAAAATGAAAGGATTCACTGAAGTGTCATTTTTAATATACTGAACATTAAAGACAAATGTTCCTTTTGTCCAAACCCAAAGAAGTTCCTGCAACTCTGCTCTTTACTTGTAATATAGAGTCAGGCAGTCTATTATTTATTCTGTTTCATGATTTAGTCTACACAATGTACTGAAAAATAAGAAACAGAAATGCTAACCCAAAGAACAAAACTCATCCCAAATCTCCATTTATGCATGTAATGCCAGCAAAGCCCTTTGGCACGACTGTAGCACAGCACAGCAACAACCCCATTTTTTGCTCTGAAGAAAGAAAAGATTTTCCAATAAACCTATTAAACTTCAGCCAAACTTAGTAATAAGAATACCTTGTTCATTGCTTGTGTACAATATTCATGAAACAGAAAAATGTTCTATCAGATGTGTATTAATTGGCACCTTATTGCTGAAAGACAGTGACAGTGATGCAGCAGAGTATTTTGAGTTTTCCCCAAAACCATCTTTCTCCAAAAAAAGGATGTCAGGTAGAGTCCTAAAGTATCAGCTTAATTTTAAGCCTATGAATCATGCCATAAGCTACCAGAACAACCACCATTTCCAAGCACCAAAGCCCGACAGTCACCCTCCAAGCAGCAAAGAGGTTAGAAAGGTGATGGTGTTCAGAAACAGTAGACAGTCAGGAGACTTGGAGTCTGCCATTTATAACTCATTACATCTAAAAGACCGTCCCACAGCAGAACAGTAATGCAAAACAAGCAGAGTCCTGAATTAATGCATTAATACTTTGATCATGATTCCCTTTGTATTTGTCAAACTCTCCTTATTCACCCAACAAGGCAGAAGCTCCCTGTACGACCAGCAGTAAGCAGCTCTGTGCAGCACCAACTCCCTCCCATTACTGCTGCCTCCAGCTAACCAAAAAAATGACAGCAGTGACACAGAACAGCTGCCCCCAGAAAGTTTACTTTCGTGGGCCTGTGAGAGCCTACCATCCAGAACTCCCTGCACAATGTCATATCTACCTTTTATGCCGCTCAGGGCTTTTAAAAGTCGCCAGAGCAGCAGTGGTGGCATGCAAGGGGGAAATAGTAAGCCTCCTACCTCCAGATCACTTTTGCAGTTTTGAGGGTATTTTTTGCCATCTTGAAGGACTAAAATAGATCAGATGGCCTGTTTCCCCCCAGCCCCCCCAAATTATTGACAAAGTCTTTTCACGGTTGTGAAAGCTTCGTAGGGCTCATGAGGAGTAGTAAATAAATAAACAAAGCCTAAGAAACATTCCCCCCTCTGCATTCATTTTTTGCTGTAGCCTCAAGCTCTGAAATTATACGAGGGAGGGAAAAAGGAATTTAAATGTATACACAGAGGTCTATATAGCTACAGCATAAACACTTGAAAACTCAACCCATGAGAATACTGACTGCAGGCTCAAGAAGTCAACTGCATGTAAAAAGATTTCAGTTGCTAAGTTAGACTCCAGATGACATTTTAAGAACTTCAGGAATCTGTGCTCAGGTGCCTGCCTACTTTGTTTTCTAGATATTTTGTTCATTACCACTTTGCCATGCACACTTGAGTCAAATCAAACAGCCTTGCACTAGCCATAGAAACATTTCTGCAAGAGAGATGGACCCATACAACCTGTGATGGACATCCAATGTAAAGGAAGCTTGCTTGCACCTCTCCTAGCACATCTGACCATCCTCAGGAGGAGCTCAGCCCTGTAACCGTGCCTGTGGCAGTAACGTGCCACCCTGGTGCCAAATACTGACAGCTGGATCAGCCAGCACCACTGCTGCTTGCAGACTCGACTTTTCCTGAAGTTCCCTGCTAACAGTGGTCATCATCTGCTCATTTACTGGGATCCCCCCCAATCCCAGTCCTCCTCTTCCCTTTGGATATTTGCATGTTATCCTTCTTGTAAGTGACCAGTGAGCACCATAACTGCCCTCACCATCAAGGTCAGTGATGATGAACCTTGTTTCCACTCAGGTGAGCCTCCCTATCCATATGCAAACCTTTGCTGACTTGAAGTATGTATCTACCATTTTCTTGGTTTGCTTGTAGGACAGCAATATGATAATATTGCCAAAACAGCAAAACCTTGTGTTCTCTACTGTGACTTTTTGGAAATGGGACATTTCTGGTAATCCAGCAGAACACTCTGGTTACACCCGGGGGGGGGCGGGGGGGAAGTCTCCCACATCTCCCACCTGGACGTCTTTAAGGATGCAGGTACTGACTGTACTGCACAGTAAACCATGATGTGCACATAATCATTGGTATGCCCCTATTGCAAGATAAATACCACATGACTGAGTGGACAAGCCTGGAGAAAAAAATGGAAAGGTATAATCAGCAATTTCCGAATTATCACAGTCCCATATTGGTTTTTATTTGTTTCTGCGTGCTTGACCTTCTGAAGTCTCACTTTGGAAATTGAAACTAGTACAGATGTTTTTATGAAGCAAAAAAAACCCAAACACCTGTAAAAAAAGAAGAGTCTAGGAGAAGTCACAAAGATATGCTGTTCAAGCATCACTTGACGAGTATTTGAAAGCAAGTAAATAATTTTTGAGCAGAAGCATAGCTGCTAATTTCAACTACATTAATAGCTTCTTGCAGAGGCTAAGCCTTCATATTTCCCACTGTAAAAACAAAGACTTGCTGGAATCCAGGCAGCAATAAAGCTGTTGTGTCTATAGAGTTATCCAGGTAACATTAAACACATACCTCTCACAAACATGGCAAACACAGGTAACTTAGTGCTATCATCACCAGAGAGCTGACTCTCTCAGATACAGCATCATCTGTAATTATGCTAGCATTTGGCATAAGCTGAATAGGTGAACAGCCTATAACCATGATCACATAGTTACATGGGGAAAGAGAATGTATGGACAATATTTATATGCAGAATCCAAAAAGCACTGCAGCTCCACAAGTAAGCATATAAAATTGATATTTAGCAATTCTTAGGAATGAAGCTAAGTATTACATGCAGTTACAGCTCTTTGTCTCAGGGAAAAAAAAATCTCACAATGTTGCAGGACATTTTGCCAAGGCCTGCACACATACTGAAAAGACTTCGCTGCAATCTTATTATAGCTACATACAAGCCGACACCAAACCTCAGAGCTGAAGAGTCAACAAAATGACAAAAAAAGACAAGAACCGCATTTTGAAACTTGAGGCTCTCTAATTCTGCGCAGAACAAGTTTCCAGAGTTTAGATTTCCAAAACAAGTAAGGCTTCAAGTGCAGAGACTTTGTTTCCAAGTCTTTTTGTGGATACCATGGATGTCTAGCCTGCTGACAGAGTTTAAAGTTTTGAAGGGACAGTGTCATACAGGAGAATGGGTTTCTGTCAGCTGAATGGATAGCTCATTTGCGCTGTGCTGCCTGAAGAGTGGGTGCAAAAACAATACTTAACACTTCTGCTCCTGCCTTCTCTCACTGTCTGTCTTTGAGCAATTTGCTTAACCCTCGGTAACCCAACCACAGAGCTGAAATAGCAGTATCTATGTCCCAGTGGTATTACAAAAAATAATTTGTTGATGTCTGTAAGCTGTTTTGACTCTGTGGTGATGGACACCAGAGGAAGATTTAGAAACAGATGTCTGTGGAGAGGGAGGAAAAAAAAAACTGTGAATGTGTAAACATATAATATTTAGTACATATATAAATCCAACTCTGTCTAACAGAGGACTTCTGCTTAGTAAACATAACTAAAGGATGGTTTCTGAATGAATCGAATTACAACACAAGGTCTATGTGATTTTTCCTTACAGAATTCAAACAGGAGGACTATACTTTCCATGACAGTATCCTCAGCAATGCTTGTGGGATAGCAGAGAGGATGTTTCTGCGCTAGGAATTTCTTCCCTCCTGAAGAACATAGATGAGGTTAAAAGAGGAGAGTCAGTCAAGTTGACACAAGGACTGTACTTCAGCTAGCAAACTTTGTGTGAAGATTAACCAAGGTCAGGATCATCTTCCCCATTAGCAAAGACCCTCACATACAAAGAGTGAGAATCACACAGCTGATACTTAAGGAGGAAGGATTTCTGGTATAAATCAAGAAAGTTAGAATATCATCAGCAAATGTTAGAAGCAAGACTTGCAAGAAGTTTCTGTATGCGACAAAGCCTTGATCTGGGTTTCCACAGGAGTGCTTGCCTTAGACACGAGCGTACTCCTGCTGCTCCATTCCTAGATGTTAGTATTCAGAGACTGGTGCCATTTGCATTTACTCTAACCTCCAAAGAAGGTACAATTTAAAGCTGTTACAAATCACTCATCTCGGTGAACCAACAAAATAAGCAAATAACAAGAGTGCCTGGGGAAAGCACTTCCGAGCTGCTTCTCTGGGACAGCTTTTAGTTACGGTTAGTCATTGGTACATTCTTGTTAGCATCCCACACCACTTGTTACCTCAATTAAAGACAGCTGACAAAGTCTGGCAAAGCATAGTTGAGACAAATCACAAAGTTTTCTGCAGTACAGATTTTGTTGGTATTGTTTCACATCTATTTTACTTACTGTTTTTCTTGCATGAATTCTTGCCCCTTTCATAGCTTCCGGTTCACTCTTTGGGAAACCAGTCTACTCAGTAATCCAAATGTCACTCATTTCCCAAAAATGACAGCAAAGCAGAACAAAACCTCTTCCTTGACGTTTCCAGTGGTGGAGACTGGAAAGAACACAAGGCATGCAGGAGAGAAACACACTTATACAGAGACAACTCCAACCAGAAGCTCCTAAACAGCAGCTGAGCACTGTTCACTCCAACAGAAATCACGCTCAAAGAACATAGCCAGCTCCAGATCTAATGAGTAGTTTGACTCAATCCTAACCAGAGCAGATCAAGGACAAGAAGCCTCTTCTGTGATAACTATAAAGATCCATATCTTGTACTCCCGTTTTATTTTTCCCTAATGTCACACAGCACAAGGAACAGAAGTCCAACAAAGCATGGATATTTTGGCACAGTTCCTCTAAATAAAAACAAAGCACAAAAGAGTATATGTTGGGGACTTCATTGGGATGTGTGATTCCCCATGTTCATGACTCATCTTGCCAGACTCCAGTGACCTGGAGTGAAAAAACTCTTCTTTGTCTCAGATATAGCAGTTACTTGTTTTCTCATGTCCCAAGTGCAAGTAGTCTTTCTTCTCCCAGTGTTTCCTCCCCCATCTCATTTGTCCCAGACATGCTCCAGTAAAGTGATACATTTCGGTTGCATTTTGTTCAGCCCAAAATCGTCTGACCACCTCTTAGTCTTAACATTTAACTTCTCTCCTTACTCCCTGTGCTCACATCAATTTGAGATGTCCTGTGTGAAAAGTTACTGTCTCATATACAAAAGAACAGAGTAGAATATTTATAATACTTGGGAGACAGCAAGCTTCTGTGTTGCTGATCATGGAGAATCACTAGGTAAAATGCACATGCACAAGCAAAATAGAGGCAAAAATCTTAGTTTTAAGGTTAGGAAGAGCCTTTTACCATGGATCGCAAAATGAACTAGCAGTAACCTTTGTATCAGCGCACTGGGTGCATTCTTTGCACAAGGGACATCCCCTAACACAGACCTACCATGCGTTTAGTACAATTAATACTTTTATTCATGAAAAGTATATTGTGTTTAAAAAAAGTTAATACATCCCCACCATATTTTCCTGAAATATACTTCTTAAGATTTTATTATTATCTTGCATCAAAACTAGGTGACATTTTAAAAGCCTTTTATGCAAATTTCACATTTAAGTGGCCATTTCTTAGGTATTGATATGACTGAGCCAAAATACTGAAATCACCAAAATACAAATATTAGCAATGAAATAATATTACATTTGGCAAACAGAGAAACATAAAAAATGGTTACATTTATTGTAGGAGTGTTTGAATACAAGTTTTCCAAACAGCAAAACGTGAAATCATCTTGCATTCAAAATGCAGCTGTTCTGCTATTAAGTAGGAAATAGACTTTTTAAACTAAAATCTTGTTAAACATGTAGGGAAAGTTTTGGCAAGACAGATTTTTTTCCATCATTAGATGAAATTTTGAAAGCTGTTTCCTAGCAGAACATTTCATTGCAAATATTTTGGACACTTTCATCTGACTTTAAAGTCAACTGAGATCCGTGCTTGCATCTCTTACGGTTGCAAGATAAATAGCAGATTTCTGAAGATAAAAATAGCTCTCCTTTCCAAGACAAAACCTGGTTTTCAGAGGGAAAAGTGCTAAAATACTTCACAAGAGTAGATGCATCTTTTTTCCTTTTAAAGAAATAAGTCCTTCATATAGTTGTAGTTGCACACTGGTTTAATTTCATGATCTCATTTAAATCAAAACTTAACTTCTGGAACATTAAAAAAGCCCACTCTCTATGTTTAAGTGTCTGGTGTACATGCAATATCCACTGCCCAAGTTAATTTCTACAAACCTATGGTTAGGACTTTATTATCCTCGAATACCTGAAGCAGTGCAGCACATTCCTTCCCTTGGGAACATACTGGTGCTTCACAAAGAGAAAAGGATGCAACACATTTATACTGCAATATCATGTACTCTCATACACCAGTGTGTTTCCAGCCCAGCATTGCATTATTTGCAATGACTGCACAGAGAAACCCACTCTGCCCCTTACAAGCTCATCAACTCCTGCTGACACAGACCTCTCAGAGATGAGATTCATCTCCAAGGTAAGAGTAGGCTACTGGCCACAGAGTGCTTTGATAACTGAGAAATCAATAGCAGGAGCAGGTAATTGTAATGAAGGGCTCCATCATCCCCATTAGAAAAAGAAACAAACAAACCCAAAACCCACTTAAACACATTTTGTTTGTATGACTTCAAGGCATGAGACAAATAAACTGCTCTTCCAGGGGTGGGAACCTTCATGTGCAAGGGGGAAAAAAGCAGCTGCTTCCTTGCTGATATTCAGGGCACAAAATAGGATTCTCCTCCCAGTTGTGGGCTTTAACACCAAAAATCCACCTGAGTAACTCCTAAGTAAAAAATAGGCTTGGAGCTTTCAGTAAAGCATTAGAGAGTCCTCAAAAACGTGAAATATATTTCTTGGTCAGTGCAATGAGAATACAGTCATCTTTCAAAAAAAATTAACTGAATTTATCAAAGACTTTCCTAGGATCACAGATAAACACCTTTTTGCAAGTTCAAACCTGAGATTCCCTTTGGAATGACCATCTTTTCTACTACTTATGACCCATTCTAAAATTAGGAAAAAAAAAGGTGATAAAAACTAGGCTGATTCGGGGGGGGGGGGGCAAGGAAAAAAATCTTAGTAATTATTTAATTCCCTCACATCTCCACGTATTTTTACTAGCCTTTCTAGCACAGGTTTTAAAGGGTTTTGTTTCAGATCTCAGGACACTCAATGTTACCACTACACTCTCTAAGCAAGAATGGCACTCAAATTACTAGGAGACCTCAGACAGGGATATCTTCTTGGTGTTTTGGGGTATGGGCAGCTCAGTCTCTCCCCTTGAAAGAGAACACCCACATCCACAACAGTACCACCAGTAGCTGGAAAACATACATACTTCTTAATGCCTTCTAAATGACACATCAAAATAGATAATACAACGCACAGAGGAGTAATTCACAGATTGTTTGCTGGATTCAGCTGTACTGGATATTCCCAAATTAAACAGTGACAGTCAGCTGGATTGTGAAGAGCAGCAAGGTTGGGTCTAAAACTTCATAGGAAATAGGTGATGTTTCAGGTGCCTTCAGCCAGTGGCTGTGCCAAGGTGAGCATAGTGGGATGCTTCATCCAGAACTTCGATGAGATGAGGAAGGTGAAAGAAATAAAACTGCAGATGATGCTCTGTCTAATACTGGGGAATCACATCACTGTGGTGTAAATGGCATAATATCACAGCCTGCCCTATCTCAAAGGACAGGACTTGGGCCAGTTTTCAAAGAAGACCAGGTAACTGGGACTTTCTTCAAAAAAAGACCTCTTCATCCAGAGAATGAAACAAGGAAAGACTTTATAGTTCTCTCTGAAGATCAGACCAAGAAGTGCACCACAACCCAAACCATCCATCTTTGGAGAAGCACCACAAGTTTATTCCAATTTTTATAGACATTACAAGGGCTACATGCTGCCAAATCAATGGACCAGAGGAGCTCTGTTCCTGGGCTACATGACTCAGGCTGCTGAGAACGGCACACCACACCCCACACTCTTCTGGCTGTGAAATGCATCTACTCAGATGGGAAGAGATGTTTCTGTGACACCTCATTCTCCTGGCATGCTGCACATGGAATTAACAACAACAATAAAAGGAGCAGGACATTTCTCTGTGGTTTACAAAACAAACAGAAAAAAAGCCCCAAAGAAATCTATGACTAATATGATATAGCGAAAAAAGAAAATCACACAACCATCTGTTACCATGACAAGGTTTATATATAACAAGATGGTAAACAAGAACTGCAGTGTTCAAAGTCGATCACACTGACTCTGAAAAGACAGCTTTCAATATCCCAATGTAAATGAAACCCATTTCTAGCCATATAGAAGCATTACTGACAATCTACAGCTAACGTTTCTCTCTATCTCAAAGAGGTTAATTCAAATCAAAAAGCGTATGATATCAGATATTCACCTTTATAACCAGTGAAAGTGATGGAGGGTTTGAAGGGTTTTGAATTCTGAGAGTTCTTGTGATCAAAGTCTTGAAGGAGCTGGGAGGGAAACATCAGAGCACTCCCTGACTCCTCCTTCACACGTGCTTTTCTAGACACCAGACCTAATAATCACTAGAAAGCAGATTTTAAAGCAAGTGTTCACACACTAGGGATCACAATACCAGGTGTGGCCATGAAGGACCTATTGGGGCCTAACACGAATTCAGTTTAATCTGATATTTTTGCTAATATTAGTGCTTATGCTAAATTACAGTTCGAAGAGTGGAATTGCAGTTACAAATTTGGGAGCTTCGTGGGAAGACAATGATGGCACCATTCCCACTTGGTACTATATGCGGCTTCAACATTCAGAATTGAAAATGTGTCCAATGAAACAAAACGCTCACTCAAAACCCACCAAACATACAGATGTTAGTCACTACATCCTAATGCACTGAAAAAAAACCCCAAACAGCAACCATAACCATCTAAAAATAACCCAACCCAACAACTCACAAAACGAGAAAGCACATCGATTAAAGTATTTGCTATTAATTACCCATGGTAGAACATGATAGAAAAAGATTCATCTCAACCTACCAGGTAACACTACTCCTGTCTACGCGACTGTAACAAAAAGAAAGACAACCTTACCTGCAAGCTAGTTGCAGATATCAAAGATTTACCAGGAAAGCAACATGATAGTTTCAATAATTCATAGTCATCTTGTTGGATTTGGGGGCAGGGGAGCTTGGAGGGCGAGAAGAAAAAGCCAAGAGATCATGTTACTTTTCAGCTCTAGTGGGATGGTAGCAGGCTATTTCTAACAGTGATGAAGAGGTGGCTTACATGCCCCTTGCAGTATTTATGAACAGCTGGGTCCAAATACGCTTCCTTATGCAAATGGGTACTCGAGTACGTAAATCAGCACTGATACAAACAGATCTCCATGTGTACAAACATTTCCCCATGAGAGCTGCTCATTTCTTAGGCCAAATCTGCTCCCATTCAAACCTATGGCACAATTTCTGTTGACTTGAGAGAAAGCAAGAATAGAAACCCAACCCCTGCAAAAACATTCTCAAGATTGTTTGGAGTTTTTCTTTGGGTTGTTTTTTTTTTTGTTTGTTTGTTGTTGTTTTGTTGGGTTTTGGTTTTTTTTTTTAAAATCAAACCTGCACATGGGATAGTCCATCAACTTGAAGATCATTCAGCAATTGGAATGGATTTATGGGAAGTTTCTACAATCTTTTCTCAACACAAGGTCAACGAAGCTTTCACAAGTGGTTATTTCCCATAGACTTCACTCAGACTTACATTGCTGGTGCACCCAAAGGCCCCAAAAGTTTTGTCTACAGGTTCAGAAAACTGAGAGCCCTCTGCATTTGGGATGCATTCATTTTCATTCCAGAGGACAGTCTGTTATCTTTTTTACCGTAAGAAACTTCAGATATTCTACTTCTATAAGGAGTCTGAGAGAATTCTGGTGTGTTAAACATACTGAAGCCCAAGAAGATAAACCTATTCATTAATCGCAGCTAGCTTTGATTAAGCTCTGCATGCTGATACCACCTTGTTTCTTTATTTCTTTTCTTACAATTTTTCTTTACTTTTTCAATCAACCAACATTGTTTTATTGGTGACTAAAAAGTATCCAGGAAAAGTGATCCATAAAACACAACAATGCAGTACATTTCCCATGTCTACTCAAGCTATTAAGAGGTTAGTTCAAGTCTGTAGGCAGTGAAATCGTACCACCGTTATCATTGCCTTGTGGGAGCACTAATTCTGGGTGGTCTGTAACACTACAACTTGTGGCCTCCTAGATAGTATGATGATGTCGTCAAGAAAAGCCTATCTAGGATCGTAGCTAGACTGAGACATTTTGACCTCATAGATAAATAGGTTTTGTTGAAAGCTGTTCTATTATTTTTCAGATCAGCTTGGACTTGCATTTGGTTCATTCTCTGCCATGGGGGTGGGGAGAGAGAGAGGCCTTGAGATATCCAGTAAATGTTTATCCAGCTGCAGTAGCTTGATTCTTAAAGTATAACTGTCAACATCTCCGCTCCCTCATGCAAATCTAAATTTGTAAACAATCCTAATAATTCCTCCTCACTGTTGTTCAGTTTAGTTCTACATTCCTGACTGAACGGCTGCAGTACTTGAAGGAAGGAGAGCAATGCTAGTCAATCCAGTGCTGACTGCGGTAGAAAAAAAATGTACTAAAACCCTGGGCTCCCAGAACAAACTGTTCAATGCTAATTTTAAATCTTAAAAAACAGTGCCAGCCTGACATCGGAGTGGGGTATTTTTTCATATTTTTTAAATAATCAAGAGCAACAGTGTTGCTGCTTTTTTAAAAAACAAAACAAAACAAACCAACATTTGATTCAGCTCCCGTTCCCTTGTGTAAATAGCCTTAGAACATTTATGGATTTTTTTTTTCTTTAAACTATGTAAACAGAATTGCACTTTGCAGGCATTTTCCTACCACTATAATTCATAAAATAAAATTTCTTTATCTAATTTTTCCAGGGTTTGTTTTTCCCAGCTATACTATGCTGGAGCTGAGGGCCAGTAAGCCTACTTACAAAGGATACCCATTCTGTTCTCTGTATCATGAGTAAGCTGAACATTACAATTTTTCCTTTTCTATTAAAAAAAAAAAATCCTGGAGGACATGATACATTACCACTGAAGACATTCCAGCCACAGTAAAGAGCTCTTTCCAGCATTTATTCAGTTTAGCAAAGGCCTGATACTGCAAGTATCTATGCACCAGCTTAATGGGGAATAGCCTTGAAGAAATTAATGAGCTTAATAATCTGCCAAGACTAGTCTTGCACATAAACATTTGTAGCACAAGGGACTAATTGCCTCAAAATTGTCAAGACAATTCTCTTTAAACGTAACTTTTTAAAGATCTTGTTAAGATGTTAAGAAAAATAGTTCTTTGAGCAGCAAAATAAAGTATTTCTCATAGATTTCATGTCTCAAGATTGAAGTCCTTGGAGGATTCTCTAACAAATATAGTATTTCCTCAGAAAAAGTTAAAGTTCCTTTCCAGTTTCTCCCCAACTATTTTCACAATACTTTAAGAACAACCAAATTTGTTTAGAAGTTGGCCCAAAATTCAGAAGTTAAGGTGACTGATAAAGCCATGTCGTAAACCCTGTTTCTGGCACAGTCTTCACGAAAAGACTTCTTAATGCCATGTCTAAAAAAACCAAAAAACCCACCCCAAAAAACAACACCTGTGCTAGACACCTTATCAAACCCACAACTGTAAAAGAGGTGTCTAGTTTGTATATATTGAATTGGCAGATTACATGCTAAAAAGAATATGAAGGCATAGAGAGTCAGTCCAAACTTAATTATATGCTTCCCACCTCCAGTTTTAGCTCTCTGCTTTGACACAGCCTTTATATTACTTCCTAAACACAAAGGTTGAACTATGCATTTCCTCACCCTCGTTCAGCTTGCCAGCAACTGAAATGAATGCCATAAACAACCCCACAGCTTTGACATTACTCCATATTTCCTGTGGAGCCTGCATTCAAACAGGCACTTGAATGAAGAGCTCTGCTGCACAACAAGCTACCTTCAGTTCCTGGTGATAGATAGAAACCTGAAATCCTATCCTTGTTTTCCCCACCATTTCTTTCTGTCTTCTGAGATGTTCTGATGAGGCAGTTTTATGACTTTAACTCTTTCCCTCTTCCTTTTGCCCACCCCGCCATCATTGTAGCCTAGAGTCTTCCACATTTTCTCTGTGTGAGAAAACACACATTTTGGTCAGTCTGGCTGCCAAGCAGTCCCCATTGCTACCTCCAAGAGCCCTGAAGGTCCTACTTCTCACACCTCATGCCATCACAGACACAATGACATCTTAAGGCCACAAGTTGTTCTACAGGCTGATATTCCCCAAATTTGCCATCTGACTAAAACTGCACAATCTTAACAACAAACACCGTATTCACAAAGATACCAGAATTAGCATATATCCCTACTGAAGGTCACGTTTCCTCCTTCCCTTGTAAATGACTAAGGGTCTACTGTGCACCAGGTACTGAAACTTGGTCCAGATTCTCTGGATGCTTGGAGCTGAGAAACTGGAAATAAGTCTTCTGGGAAGCAGAGGAGGGATATTACATCCTCCTCCTGGACTCAATGGGCTGTCCTTCAGCATTCAGTGATATTAAGGGTGGAACATGCTATGAAAGAGAATCACCTCAACCTACCAGGTAACATTACTCATGTGTGCATGACTAACAAGGACAGCATACATGGCCGAGGGGCTGCTTTGGCACACAGATGTTGGCCTTGTGATCTGACCCCCTTTCCATTTGCAGAACATGAAGCCCCTTGGAGCAAGCACTGAAGGACTCCACAGGAGAGGAGGGCATGTTATTACAGAAGTTACAGCTTCTCCAGTTCCAAGTCTTTCAGAAAAGAACCTGAAGCTGATCTGTTTACTCAGACATACAAATCTGTACCATCCATTCTGCCACATAGTATTTCAAATCTCTCATTCTTGTCCTTGAATTTCTTTGCTGTAGATAGAAATACGAAAAAGAATTTAAATTAGTTCTACTGTGTGAAGTTTTCAAATTATTATGTCCTGTTGCATCTTCACACTCTGTTCATCAGGCCCAATTTCCTGGCAGTATTTGTCACTATTAACCTGGCAAAACTCACTTATGGCACACCATTTAAGGAATTTTTATAAGACCTCATCAATGATGTTTAAACACTGGCTTTGGATGTACTTCGTAAATGCAGAGTAGCACATATAAATTCATAAAAAGGTATTTAAAAAGGCAGAGTCTTGAAACACAGATTAAGCACATCATAATTTTCAGACCCACTCTGGCAAGCATTAGGTGGCGTCTTTATAGCTCGTCCCTCATATCTCCTGAGCAGCAATATCTTCAAAGAATTCCATCAAGGCAGAGAGCCGTGACCTCCATTTCCTGACACTGTGTCACCCCACCGTAATGAAGCTAGGCTTTTCTGATCTTCTATTTGATCTCTGAAAAAACGATTTCTAGGACTTTCTAGGAGTGCTGAGATGTCAATCTCAGCAGGTTGGCACACATGGGCGTGTCCTGGACAGTAAAGACGGTGCATCAGCACATGTAGGGCTGCAGGCAGCTGCTCGGAATTGAACCACCTTGGCAAAACTTCCTGGAGATACCTCATTCCCCTCCTCATGTGCTTTCCTGCTCTTGGGCAGGAGTGGATAGTGTCCAGATACCAAAGGGGAGGAAGAGCCCAGCCGCTGCCTCACGTGACTTATAGCATATGTCTGGTGCACGGCAGGGTTAATAAAACGAGCAGGGAACAGCAGCAACCTAATAAATCTTCATGAGCTTGAATGTGTGTCCTTGCCTGCATCCCATTAGTGACTGCTTATTTAAAAAATAAATATATAAAAATAACATATCTCAGTGACACCTGGACACCAGCCAGTCCTCATTTTCTATCCCAAAAGGCTGACTTCTTAGTCAACCAAATATTTGTATATCAAAGACAAATCCAAAATAAGGGTTGGGGATCTTTTGGAAAATTCATTGATTTTCAAAAATAATTAATAGAGTCATAGGATGGTTTGGGCTGGAAGGGACCTTTAAAGGTCATCTAGTCCAACCCCCCTGCAGTGAGCAGGGACATCTTTAGCTAGACTGAGTTGCTCAGAGCCCTGTCCAGCCTGACCCTGAGTGTTTCCAGAGATGGGGCTTCTTCCACCTCTCTAGGCAGCCAGTGTTTCACCACTTTCATCGTAAAAAACCTCTTCTCTAGGTCTAGTCTGAATCGACCCTCTTTTAGTTTAAATCCATTATTGCTTGTCCTATCACTACAGACCCTGCTAAAAAGTCTGTCCCCATCTTTCTTATAAGCCCCCCTCAAGTATCGAAAGGCTGCAATAAGGTCTCCCTGGAACCTTCTCTAAGCTTTCTTACAAGGCAGGTGTTTCTTTTAAAAACATCTTTATTGTGCTTATTAATACAGCTACATTAAATTTGAGCTTCTATTTTTTTTTAAAGAAAATCTTCATGGTTGTTTTCAGTAGAAAGAAAAAAACCCAGACATTTTCAAGGTTCCTATTAACAGGAAGTTCTGGTTGAAAATTTGAGATTTCAGTATTGCGTTAGATTTTTCTTGTAAGACAAAATGTTACTGATATAGCATATCATGTATTACATTCCAGTAGTTTAAATAATTGGGGTTTTAGGTACCAAGGTTAGGCATATTGTTATTTTGTGAAATACTCCTGAGGTTTTAGAAGTTTAATAATTTCTATGCAAAAAAAAATGTAAACATTAACTGTTGTTCAGGTATATTTGGGAGTCATTTTGATTTGTTTGCATTTTTACTAATTTTTATTTTAAATAGTTCTGAAGTCTGAGACAACATGTCACTATGAATTATTCCTAAGAAATGGTGTAAAAGTATTTTCAATAACAAGAAAAAGACCTTTAAAACTGAGGTATTTTGAACAATAATTAGTGTTTCTAAAGTTACATTGCACTGAAGTAAAAGATTATTTTTTTTTCCTAGAAAATTTTGCTAATGTATAAGCTCATTTGTGGGGGGAAATTTCAATTAAGAAATTATTACAGAAGTCAGTATTTCTAAATACGTTTTTCTATTTAGGAATGGCTAAGTCAGCTAAATCTCATCTTCAAAGAAAATTTGTAGTGTCAGAGATGAACAGAAGTCCCTTAACATCAGTGAGAATACTTGATCTGTGCACAGATGAATACCCCACCTTAAATTCTTTTTCAAGTTCTGATTATTTTTGAAAGCTTTTAAGCCACTGAGTCGGCCTTCCCCACTCTGCAACATTAGGAGACCATGTTAGGGCCATACATTATTCTCATCCTTCATAACAGCCATTTAACACAAAACAGATCATGCTGTTCTACTTCAGAGACAAAGGTCCAGCCTCAGCCTATGTGGCTGTGTGCAACGATGCCATTAAAATCACAAAATTTTCTCCAGTAAATGAAGAACCAGTGGGGCTAGTATCAGCTCCAGTTGATTCTGACTCCTTAGGCAACCAGGCACCCTTCCACCAAACGCATCAAGGGGGGGTGGATTCCAGTTACTCCAGAGCAAGCCTCAAACTACTCTAATCCACAGCAAGGGCCCTGACCTGCTCCTGCCTCCCACTTCTGTCCCAGGAGGGTGTAATGCATGAGCTCCAGCTAACTTGAAGACTTGTCAGGCGGTAGTTGTTCAGCCCAATCATGGAACACAGTGCATCACAGGGCAACAGGCAAACTGGAACATCTATTTATTGAATAAAGCCGCAAAACAGAGATTTTGTTCACTTGCTTAATGTGAATTTTCCAACAGGCCTCAAGTCTGAGCTATTTAAAAAACAGTTCTCTGGATTTCAAATAATAACTCAAATGAGGAGACTCATACAGAGGAATGAAAACCACTTAGGTGCCATTAGATCTTTTCCCTTCATCATTCTGCCTGCAGAGAATTAAACTAGGGGAAGAGAAGGATGAAGAGGACAGGAAGAATCAGGGTACAGTACCACTATAGATTTATTTTTTTTTTTTTAACCTTGTTGTTCTTACCAAACAAGTCCACTGCAATGTTCCTGTTAGACTAAAAGTATGTGCTTGCCAAGAAACAAATAAAAGCTGCATGGCTGTGTTTGTCCCCGGGGGGGGGGGGTGGGGGGGTGGAAGCAATGCTTCTTTTGCCCTACAGAGTTTTGCCCTTATATCTTCCCTTGCCTTTATTTTCATTATAATCTCCCTGCAATGTCTGAGATTTCTTTTTAATCTTTCAATTACTACCCCATATCCATTGTCCCAACTCTCTACACTTCTGCTGCTTTACATGCAACCCATGTCCCGCAAGCATGTGAGGAGGCCAAATACCAGGCATCTTGGCACAAGCTAGTACTTTACACCAATTCACAAAAAGAAAACATTCCTCTTTTCTTAAGGAAAAAAAGAAAAAATAAAAAGAAGGGGGAGCAGAACTCCACCGAGTACTCATAGCAAAGAGATGAAGTAATGTTTACACTCACCCTTTCTAAAACATGTCTGGTCCTTTAATAATGACCTGTCAAAGCTGAAAATTAAGAGCAGCCTCCAATACAGTGAATCTATTCTTATTAATTATTTTGTATACTGTAGTTATTTCTTAGGTCCTATAACTGTCCCCATCGTGCTAGCTGCTTTACATTTGCAGAACAAGGGGGTTTCTGCAGCCTGGTGCAGGACGAGTGCAGCACCTGGGCTGGCCTGATGTCCACAGCCAGTAATGCGGCGTAGCAGCACCTGAGAGGTTCTCAAAGTCCTCCAGAACTCTATTCCCAGACCCAAACTCCCAGAGCTGCCAGGCAAAGAGCAGAGGAGTCAGCAGAGAGTGCTGAAGCAGCTTTGGAGCAAGGGTCTCTGACTAGGAACATCAGGTAGGCTCTGGGCCAGCCAGGAGGCTGTGATGCCAAGCACAGAGCAGGAGCAGCGTTTGTTTCAAGGCTCAACTAATAAATGAGGTTGGGAGCCTCCAGGCTGGACAGTGGTTGTTGGGCCCAGATATCCTCCTTCAGACACTGACCTGAACACCATGCCCTGGAGAACAACACAGGTCCTCCACCATCATCCTCGCCAGCAGGCAAGCCTCCAGAGAGAGGAGGGTGGAAAGCTCAGCCACGAAGCAGCACTGTGCAGAGAGCACAGAGCAGCTCTGCCAGGCTTCAGCTTGGCATGAAACAGGGAATGGTTTCTTTTTCTGCCCTACTCCTCCAAAGAAGCTACCATGAGCAGCAAGCCAGAGTCACGACAGAGGAAGACCTTTGACTCAAAGCATGAGGTTTTTTGCTGTCAAAGTATTCTTTAATTTCAGAACTGATTCTTATGAAAGAACTAGTTACTTGCTCTCAAATCATGAGCTGTATTTAAGGGACAATAAGCACTATGCTATTCCTCAAGATTTAACAGATTATTTTTGAAATTACAACAAATTCTCATTACAATTTGAATATTCTATCATGCTGTTCAAAATCAGATGCTTTGCATGCATCAACCTGGTTAAGGCCTCCCGTGGGCACAGGCAGCATTAGCTCACTGACTTGCACAGTTGAGGATGATGTGCTCTAGGCACGATGGAAAGCAACACATTAGGTGCAAAATTTATCAGTTCGGAAATCTGCACTAGAAATATTTACCAGTGCCTATTTGTCCTTTTTCAGCCCCAAATTTTCAAGCCTCTAAGTCAACAAAAATGATAATATATCATAGAATCATTAGGTTGGAAGAGATCTCTGAGATCATCTAGTCCAACCATTGACCTAATACCACCACGCCCACTAATGATATAGTCTCCTTCTCTTGGATCATAAGACAGATCCCGCCTCTGAAGAATTTACGGTGTAATCATCAATTACATACCTTGTTTTTATTTTTAACATCACCAAAACACACAACAGTTACCATTTTGACATAAAGGACCATCCATGAACACAATATCAGTACAATTATTTTTTTTAATGATCAAATCAATACCCAATCAGAATAATTCCTCTTCATATATTTCCACAATTCCATCCTCCCAAGCAAACTTGTCCATTCTCATGGACACTCAGAGGACACAACAGGACAGTAATTTACTCTCAACAGAGGAGAGAAAAAAAAAAAAACAAAAAACAAACATACCTGGGAGCAGCAAGATTTCTGCCCAGGAGGGTGAGCCAGGGGCAAAGGAAGGCATGCAGCGATGTCACAAGCAAGCAACAGAGTCCCACAGTGTTTGAGCAAACAGAGCAGGTCCAGTAGCATAAACCAGGGTCAGTGACAGTCCTGCACTCACCAGACAAGTTTGCAGTGATGAGACAGGTCCAAGGTCAAGCCAGGAAAGCCAGGTCAGGGTCAGCAAGGCACATAGCCAGGTACAGGCACACACACAGTGTAGCTCAAGCAGGGAACTGAGCTTAAATGTGACTCCCGAACAAAGACAGAAAGCCCCCAACAAGGCTTCTCACAGCTTTTTTCACACCAGCCTGATCCAAGGTTACACAGCTGCCCTGTATCAGAGCTGGCCTTGATCGTAGCTGGGGGATGGGGAAGAGGTTGCAGACCATGCTGCAACACTCAACATCTGACATCCACCTGCTGGAGCAGAGAAGCAAGCCCATAGTTGCACAAGCCTCTCATCCTCTCCTGCTCCCATCATCACTACAACTGTGCTTCTCAAAACAGCCTTTTTCTGCACTGCATAGATGTCCAGTATGAAAATTTATAAAGCACGATAGCTTTTGCATTTGTATTGCATATCTACTGGCTGATTTTTTGAAAGCAGTGTGACTGGTGCAACAAACATGAATGTAAGTTTATTGATTACACTGAAGGGATTGCACTGAAGGATTCTTATTTGTGTAATTTAAGTTAGGTATATGCTTCTGTTAATGGCAAATTTGTGAAAGGAACCATTAGGCCAACTGACATTCATGGGTATTGTGGGCAAATATAAATAGGATTAACTACTTGCATTTAAATTTATATATGAAAGGCATGTTCTCAATATTAGCCTGATTTAAAAAAAAAAAAAACAAACAACCCTAACACCCTAGTTCATGTATTCAAAATTCAATTGTATTCTTCTTTATAAGAGCTATTTGCAAGGGCCTGTGCTCCACAAATACATTGCAGTACCTGAGAAAGCCTGTGGTTACATGTTTGACTTTTACAAAAAGCACAAGCATATATATTCTCAAACATCTACTAGGAGAAAAGCAACATGGAGAAAAAGCCAGGTTTTATTCTTGGGTCAGGCTAATTCGGCGGAGAAGGTGCCTCCTCCAGCATAGCCCCCAGGCTGTCACCAGCTGAGCACAGCTGCGAGAGAGCGAGGCGATGCTCAGGTGATGCAAACCAGCCAAACGAGGGCACAGGCACCAGCCTGGTGACTCCATTTGCCCTTGGCAGCAAACTGAAATTTGAAGCACACTACTTGGAAGAGATTTCTGCCTACTGCGATTTTCTAGCATTGAAGGAAATTTTTTCTTCAAAGAACATGGATTTTTTCAAACCTGACATTTCTGTAAAGCTCTACATTGTTGTGGTCTTGAAAAGAAATAGTTTAAAATGTTAAAAGATTCCTTGCCAATTGTTATTTATTAATATGTCTTTTGTAAAATTTTGTCTGAAAAACTGCTGAGACTTGTTGCTATGAGACCTTAATGGTTACTACAAACGATACAAATGACTGTATACAGAGTACATTGCTCCAGGACAGATACCAGTTTTGCATAGTCAGACAGGCATATTTCAAATTATCCTCTCATTTCAGTTTTTGTACCACTGCTCCCTCCTTAACAGCTCTGTGTTATTAAACTGAAAGTCAGTTGAGTACAATAAAGTAGTGAATTTAAAATATGCAGTGGATGTCATGTGTCACAGTCACAACAGCTTATTACCTGACAGTCAAAAAACCTCTCCTGGATAAGCCTTTCCTCAGGATAAACTGGGTGTTCTTAAATTCCCCCATCACTACAACTTGCAGTTAGAGCTTTCCTGCAGACAGCGCAGGGGACGAGAGATCAGCACGAAAGGCTGTGCTAGCCTTTCTCCCCTGAACCTACTGCTCAGATTTCCGTTTCCTCCTCCTCCTCCTGCCTGGATGAGTGTACCTGAGCCAGGGCTTGCTCTTTTCCAAATTGTTCACGCTGGCCTCAGCCATTGCCCCATTGCAATGCATATTTTATGTTTTTTTAACTACAGCCTCTCTTTCAGTAAAAGCATTGGGGTTTTTGATTGGGCACATGAACTAAAGAGCCCACCAAGATTTTAAGGACAAACTGTATCAAATTACCTAAGACAATTTCAACAGACAGCAAGCAGTGATATAAGTTTTCTCTCAAATTAAGCTTTCATAATTATAGATAGCCAGATAAGGATGACCAAGAAAGACTTCCTGCTGTTTCCACCCTGTGGGGTGTCAGGTTCAACAGCTCTGGAGCTGCCGCTGTGCAAGTATGACACACTCCTGAAACACCTCTTCCCAAACAAGACCCATTCCTGCAGTTTGCACAAACAGGACGAAATGTCTAAGAATATATGCAGTTCATCCTGAGTAAAAAATATACTCTTTGTTTTTAAATCAACCTACCTTGTGTTGATTTACAAGCCAAACAATCACTACTAGCAAGTGCTGTTGTTAATACAACGATGTCTGCAGTCTGACCTTTGCTTGCATAGAGCCTGACTTGAAGAGAACAAAAAAAGCCTTCTACATTCACTATTGCGGGGGTGGGCAGGGATGGGATCTCAAATTCAGTAAAATAGCATAGAAGTTTGCATCCTTTAATCATATGATTCATACATACAAAACAGACCATATTTTAAAATGCTACAGAATTGTACAGCACAAAAATAGCTAAACTGGTCACATCTGAAATTCTTTCTGTTGAGGTATGGTCACCTTCCAGCTGACAAACATCTACCATCAATGTCTGCTGTGTCAAGAACTGGAGACTAAAAAAACCCAGAAAATAAGCATCATGCTAGCCCAAAGGTGAAGACTTACAAGAACAAAAATTTAGCATGTAGTCTTTGTTTGCCATTTCACTCCTGAGAAAGATTTCTGGTATGAACAAATCAGGAGGACATACAAATTGCTGTACCATGTTATACTTTAAAGAGTACTTGTGAACTGGGGAAGGAGCTGGGTTTTTTTAATTTTTTACTTTTTAGAAAAAAAGAGTAATTTCATTTTAGTACAACAGTCTCTGAAAGATAATGAATATGTGATTGCTAATAACAAACCCTGGTTCAAGGAATACAGCAAAGTTGATCTTATGAAAACAAAGCTATACCAAGTCCATAAACAATATCCTGCTTCTTCAATGCTGCAGCAAGGCTGGATGGCATTTGTAATTTTTCTCAAATCTATTTCCATGTGTGTTTGGGGAAAGAAACTCATTGGAAAAAGCATTAATAACATAGGCAAACGTGTATTTGCATTGTAACAGTAAAACAACTATTTTAAGAAATGTTATGCTTTTTTCCTTCCAAAAGTGTAAACCAACATGATTTTTGGAAGAACTTGGTCTTGTGCTTCCAGTTACTGTATATACAAATACAGTAGAAAAAAAATCCGTAGGTCCCTGCCAGATATTAAGTATATATTGTCAGCAGATGGTTTTGATAAAATCAGACCCAGTTTCTACACACAGCACTTACACACTCAGTACCAGCCTGGCTCCTAACGCATTTTTATCTTTAAAGTATGAAAGCCCTTTGATACACATCTTGTACACAAGGAAGAGGATAGCTAATTAAGACATTCAAAGCCACAGGGGCAGTGATCCCACATTCTAGCCCACACCGTAACCACCCTGCTGGTCTGCTTTTCCACATAGGAAATCACTGTCACCACAGTTTATTATAACTAGTCCACTTGTCACTACCAGCCTCACAGGGCATGATTTCTAACCAGTCAGTGTGAATTAACCTTTTCATTAAAGTTGCAGATCCAGCACTCACTCTGATAAAAACACTCATCCTAAAAAACACTCATCCTAATATAAATGCTGTAAATCTCCTTCAGTGAAGACCACCTAGCTCCCTGGTACAGCAATACCAAGAGTAGAGCCCCCAGGCATCCTCAGAGAAGTACTGTAAAATGAGTTTTCCGGAGTGACTCTCATCAAACAAGACAAAGCTACTGATTAGTCTCTACACAGCAATCTATGAAAACTCACTTGCAGTAGAGAACTCAAGGCTGGCCTGACTTCATTTTGAAACACGAATGCATGCATGTATATATACCCATCATAAGGGGCATACGTGTTGGTGTTGCTGTTTTCTCAAGCACTTACACGAAGACGCAGTCTGTTTACTCTTTCTATGGAAAGATAAGTTTCTTTAGAGCTCCCTCTATTGTAAAACAGAAGAAAACCCCTAAATTTTAATTCTCAGAGCAATTTGCCCAAAGACTAATCATTTTTACATAGGAGAGGAAAACAAGTTATAAGAAATGTAAATTTAAGAGTTAAATTAAATAATCTCAGGAGTTAGTAACAACAAGGGAAGATGTAATTTTTGTGTTCTAAAAAAAAGGAGAGGTTTGAAGATCTGGGCATTGGGGGTTTGGGGGGGGGGTTGTTGGGTTTTTGGTTTTGTTTTTTTTTTTTTTTTTAATTTTAAGTTTAGAAAATTGCAGTAGGGAAGTTGGAGGCACTTCAGCAGCTGTTTGAACTACCCTCTTTCCACAATTTTCAAAGCAAAACAAAACCCTAAAAACTTTTCTCAGTGGCAGACTCTGACCATACTATGATAAGTTCAGCTTTGGTATTCCTTTCATTTTTTTGTGGGTCACAGTACAGATGAATATGACCGTGTGTTTGGCTAATTCAGACTAACAATTTGAGTGAAATGTTAGCAAAATCCTGAGAACATTGCAAGTATGAGCAATGAGTTTATTGAAGTGGACTAAGCCAAACCAGAACAACATGATGAAGCCCAAGTTGTGATAGTAACTGATGTGACATCTTAAAATGACCACAAGATGTCTAATTCTGTACTAAAGGCAACAGAACAGAGATGTACTAAAGGCAACAGAACAGAGATGTCACCTTGAACGTGAAAGTACCTAGAGCATACCTAGCAGCACAGCATAAAGTCAACTGGATTGGAAGAGATTTACTATGTAATATACATTGATACTTAACATTTTTAACCTTGGAAGCCAAAAAAAAAAAAAAAGTCATTTATACACTCAAGCCTACCTTCTGGGTTGGCACGTTTAAGTTTCTCAAACATGTAAGGAAATTCGGTTCAACTGTTCTCAGCTCTTGGTTCTCCCTCTGCTCATCAGGCAGGCTTCCCTACCAAGCAGAGGGTTGCACCCACCCCATCCCAAACACTGCCTTCCACCTGTTTTCTCTCCAGAAAAAAAAGAAGACCAAAAATATCACCACCTTTCCTATGAGTGGGGCAAGGAACCAGCACGCTTTCAATTTACAGCTGTTAAAAGTTTCTACCTCATGTCCCTACCCAGGAGAAAAAAAGAAACGCTTTTTTTCTCCATCCAAAACCCTTCTAGGACAGTCAATGTCTCGCAACAGCTTCTACCCTATTCCCCAACCAGGCACACACACAGACTGAACGCCACCATGTACCCATACAAAACTTCCAAATTAGCTGTTCCAGCTGCATTTAATGCCTGGTAAACTGTTACAAACAGTTATCACCCAGATTTATGAAGGTAAAAGGGGGAACCGAGAGATACCATGACACACTACTACCTCACAGTCACAACAAAAAAAGCCATGAAGGCATGACAGAAAACGTGTGTGATGCCACGGTGCGGCACTGTCACCTCAGTGCTGTACCACTCGTTTCCATAACACGGAGGAACACTGCACTTAAGATTTGAGTCCTGCAAGCACGGTCCAAAAGGGCTGTCTGGTACGGGCATTCTCACGCACGCTTCATTACATGGCAGATTCACTGTTCACAGGTCACTTTCTTTTTTTTCACCTTCCACCACAAGCTCAGGGTTCAAAAGCTGCTTAGTCATTCACTCAGTCACCATCCTTTTCATTCTCTGATTAGAGATCATTACTCCAGACCCATTAGTCTGGCAAACACTAGAGGCAGAGCCCCAAGAACTAGGGAAATGGGCTGCCAGGACCACATTGAACTGTCCAAAAGAAAAAACAAAGGCCAAAGTAGAAGTAGCCTCTATTTCTCCAAAATGAATAGAGATTTCAGTGCTTCTTCCACCTCCCCGAGCTTCCTGTGGTGGTCTGAGAGGCTGTGAGTGCCCGTCTCAGCAGTGGTGCATCACCACTGCCACCCTACAAGCCAGGGAGAGCGAACAGAAACCCTCATTGTCCCCACGGGGCCAAATTTGACTTGAAAAGCAGCATTAGCATTTCTGGTATCCCCAGGGTAACGCAAGCATGTTTTTAACATGGAAATAATTAGCACATCAGAGCGCGCAATGCAAATTAGCGTTCAGGTGCAGCTTAGTTTTAAACAGGGATCCAATAACATCATATAGCAAAAGTAACATCTCCAAAACCCACCCCATTTGATTAAGTTATAGGGATATTTGCAACAGTGTAAACAAGCCAGCCAAATCTTTACTCTAAAAGCAGCTCATGGCATCATTTCACTGCTGTGGAATTTTGATCCTGCTGCATCACTGTGGATGATGTATTTCAGTGCACCTCTGCAAACTTAAGTGAAAGACATAGGAAATGAGGTGAAAGCAAACATTGTGGAGAGGGTTGAGATTTTTTCTCTTTGCCTTGGAAAAGACACAAATAGCTGAAGGCTGGAGGTCACTGGAGCCCCCCAGCAAGTCTTTGTAATAATAGACAGCAATCTCCAGGTCTGCAGGTGATAAGCTATCGTTTTTCAGAAATATTTTGTATACCTCCTGCTGAGCTATTCTGGCATTCAAGGGACAGATCAATATTTGGTATTTTCACCGCATTTGAGGTGCTATTGTTCTTTGTATCTGAAAGCAGAGTAACTGTTCAGATGTTTATAAAGGTAGCCAGAGCAGTATCAGAAAGAATGTGAACCAGAAAGAAAATAAAATATATTAAAACATATAAAATATATTAAAACAAGTAAAAAAAAAAATCTTCGAACTCAGGTTACACCAAAGGGTTCTAGGAAATCAAAGGAAAAATACAACATTTATTGGGCAACACACAGAACAACTGTCAAGCTGCCACAACTAGAAGCTACTGTTTCCCTTAGTGAAATTATATCTAAAAATTGGAATACCCAAGTGAAGCCAAAACTGCATTATTAGAGATGGATTTTTGAATAAATTAAAGAACAAGTGTATTAGAAAGGCTTACATATTTCCCATGTTATAGCTAATGGACTTTGGGAACTTCTCTCACTTTGGAATGAATGAAGGCGAAGCCAGGTTACATATCTGTGTGCATGAGGTGTGTTTAGGTGGAGTAGAGAGAAGGACCAACCATGCTTATCTGTGAGATCAGTAAATCAAAATAATTGCCAGTTCTACAGGATTTTTTTTATTCTCTAGAAAAAAAAAAAAAAAAAAGAGAAAAAACTCCAACACAAAAAAATCAGTCAATTGCATAATTGTTTCCTTTCTGAAATGTCTGTGTTACCTGAAGAAATTTCAGTTTACAAGAGTTAATTTTGCCTATATCTGTTTTGGTTTGTCTTGAACCACTCAGGACTGGGCTGCAGCACTCCAGAGTAAGAAGCTGAAAACAGAGATCAGGTATTTCTTTGACGTAACTCTCCTTATTTAAAGGGAACATACTCAAACACTGCTCCTCTGATACATACAGCCGGTGCTAATATCAACAAACAGCTACTTACCTTACAAATCCCAAGCCCACCTTTTTAGTTAGGTTTGTGTCTCAGGAAATCCTGTCTCTCTGCTCTCAGAACCTCCTCCCTTACCTCCTACCTTCTCTTCCCCTGCTGTGTACGCCCACCCACCCAGCTGCAGCTCGGCAGTCCCTGGCCCCTGTACATTTTCCACCCTTCACAGAGAAATTCTTCAGCAACCCCCCAGCTTGACTTTAGCTCATCCTGTTGCCTCCAGCTCCCTATTGCTTTCTGCTATGACTCTGGAAAAGGCTTTTAATTTATTTTTCTGCTTGCTATGAAAGAAACCATTTACCCTACTCACCAGCATTAACAAGGCCTATGATTGCCCACAGATCAAACAGCTGTGGCTGCTATAGTCCTACGGCTACAAGGACAGGATTAAACTAAATGGAAAAAAATGTGATTCACAAAGTGTCTGTAGGCTGACTGCCCCATCACCATTCCCTGTGTGCCCTCCGCAAGCACTCAAAATCAGACTCTGGCTGTAGACACATGTTTTTGTTTGCTGCTGAACTAGGGAAGGAAAACAACTACCTGCCAGCCTGCTCCAGGCTCTTTGTTATCATATTCCGTACTACCTTCTGTTCTCTTGCTATTGGCAAAAGCAACCATGTTTTTTCTAATGTAAAGTCAAAACCACATTGTCGGGAAAAAAAAACCCACCAAAAACCAAGACAAGCAAGGGGTTCTGCACATCCCAGGCTAGTCATCAAACTACACTGTACTGTCTAGGCTTTGCAGACAAAAATGACACCGAAAATGTTTCTGTTTCTTTGCTAATGTGTAGTCACTACAGCAACAATGCTATCACCTTGTCAGTCAGCAGCCACCACTCGGTCTCACAGTTTCACATGGCATTTATAACAATCCAGACTTGGCTATAGTCAGCAATAGCTTAAGTTGTTTTAGAGATGTGGCAGGACTACATATAAAATATAACCATATATAAAAATGGTTACAGGCCTCAGATCTGAGAACTATAATGAGTATGTAACTGTAAAGGTCAGCCTTCAGTCTTAGGATCCGCTCTAGCTCAGTTGCCTGTCTCCTAGGCATCCTGTTCATTGTGGTACAGCAGGAATGAGGCTAAAACCTCAGTTCTGAAAAGTACAGACTTCAATAGATGGTTAACAGACAAGGTAACATGTCCATTTTTAGATATTACCCTCATTGCAGCAGTATTGCATCATCTCATCCTTTTTTCTATCTACTTTCAGCTCTTAAAACATACAGCAGCATTGCATCACCCCATCCTTTTTCCTGTCTACTTTCAGCTCTACAGCATGTGGAACCACAAGTGTAAAACAAGGCATAAAGGGATTAAATGGCTTATCAGAGGCTGCAGCAGAGCAGTAACCCAATCTGATCACACCACAGGCACCTAAAGGCTGGGGTCTCTAGGGCTTCCTGGCCTTGACCCTGCGCCCGACGTAAGAGCTGCTTTTCTCTACAGCGAGTCAGTGAATAGTCCCAAATAAGTCCCCTCAGTTATGTAGCCTAGATCTGCATTGTGCGGCATGAGCCTCTCCGAAGGAAACCAGTATTTATTCTCTTGAGGTCTCTTGCACATTGAAGGCGATCAGCAAAGGTACAGCATGGTATCACTCTGCATTCGTCAGTCCACAGCTCTTCCCTGGGCATTGAGGAGATTCACGTCTGTCTTCAGCAACGTGCTAACTATACACTGACAAGACTGGCAGAGTGACCTGGCTGGGGAAAAACACTTCACCTGCCCATTAAGGGCCCTGCAAACAGCCTGAGCCAAAGCAACACAGTAGTCCACTACCAGTGCTCGGGAATCAGCAGCAAAACAACTGGTTCAGGCTATCCCAAGCACTGAGCAGAAGTGGTTGTGCCTCGCCATTCCAAAGCAGGGCACAGCACTTGCACTAGACTGGTTCTCTTGGCCTTATGCCATTTGAGAGGCCATGGAGATAGGTCAGCCTCACAGAGATTAGGTCTTCATTCTCACCCTACTGTTTGGACGGGGGATAGAGCCTAAGCCCTTACCACAAGAAGCAACAGATTGGTAATACAGCTAGTAACAAGCAGGAAGATCTTCACAAGGATGAGATGCAAACAGCTAACCTGACTTCCAGCAGTGGTGCAGCTGCAGCAGTAACAGCCACTGCCACTAACCCAACTGGAGTTCAGTTCTTTTAGCCACTTCACTGGTCCACAAATACATTAGTAAATGGATGCTCATCATTAACTGACTGTATTTTTAACAGCGTGGCACAGGGTTGGTTCTTGACACTAAGCTGTTGAGTATCTTTACCTATAAAGAGGAAAAAAATATAAACTGTTTGGCTATTAAATCCACAGGTGACAAATCCGATTGAGAATGGTAAATAGTAATAAAAGCAGGGCTCTGAGACAAAGCAATTGCTTGGTAAACTGGCTATGTGCACTACAAGCAGTCAGTTGTAAGTCTATGCATTTGGCCCGAAAACTGCAGGCCATAACTCCTTCCATGACAGGGTGGGCTGCAGGGGAAGCAGGAATCAACCTTAGCACCATATGAAACACTATGACCAAAATTACTTTACTGGATAAAAGCAGAGGTGATGCATTCCCGCTGCATATTCTGTCAGTGCAAACCCTGAAAAAAAACCCAACAAACCCAACCATGGTTCTGATATCCTTAATTCAAGAAGGAAATTAAAAAAAAAGAAATAAGATTCAGAAAAGAGTTATGAGGCAATGTCAAGTACCAATACAAGAGACCAAGTGAGAGGCTGAGGGAGGCTGGTCTGCTTAGTCTGTTCTTGTCTGATTTGAATGCACTGGTTTAATCTTAAGGAGATTGTGCTTGTTGCACTGTATTTGTGCTGTACTCCTGCTGTCCAAAATAGGCTAGGAAACTGCATATGTTTCTCACTTTTACATATAACTTGACTTTTTAGAACTTGTGGTGAAAGTGGGAAAATCAATGCCTTTTCCCTGAAGCAGCAAACATTAGGGAGAGCCAGGGTATTCATGCTCTTTATGATAGTAAACATCTTTGATGCACAGGTTTAGGCAAAATCAGGAAAGCTTTTAATTTAGATCAGGCTGTTAAGGAACATGGCAATAATTGTTTTGTCTTCTTGTGTACTGTAATGCATAGTTTGCTTTCCAGATAATCTGGGAATGTCACTTAACAAGTTCCATGTTAATGTGAGGATCTAAGAGCAGAATGAAGCTCTTGTTTTTTCCAGATGTCTTCCAGTGGGACATGGCAGTTTGCGGCTTTTGATCTTTTACATAAGATTAATAGTTTAAAATTTGTTATAGGGTGTGTTTTGCAACCTGTGGTTTGTAGAAGCATGTGGAGTGGGTGTTGTGAAGACCATTCTGGACTTTCCGGACACAACTATGACACAGTGGCAGCAAGCAAGGCTTGATGAAAAGGTGATTCCTTCTAATCTTACAGTCCTACCTATGTGAGCAGAAGAGAATTGTGATGTTAACTGTGATAGCAAGTCCTCCGGAGGTTTTGAGCAAGCTGCCTAATTTCGACGCTATTGTTTCTGTATCCAGCCAGGTCAGGAGAAAACAGAGCTCCTTTGTTCCACAACAGAGAGTGGGACCAGCTAACACTAGTAAAGCATCTGAAGATAGTATATGTCAGGTAACGAAGATATAGGCAAAGAATTTGATTCTCATAAAGGGAGTTCCCTTTGCAGTGCTGTGAGAAACTCCAAGAAATCCTGGTTTGACTAGTTAATTGAGCAAACATTCCATCCTGCCCTAAAATATGCTTGCTATGCTTTTTCAGATTTCTTTTTTTTTGGAAGTGTATCACCCCTTAGCATGTTCATGTCTCCACCAGTCTGAAGAGCAACCGTCTGTTCCAGCCCCTGGGGCTCACCTGCTGCTCCCCCCATCCTGTCAGGTTGGATTTCTTTAATGAGCGTGTCAGTTGCAGCAAATCGTTTCATGAACTGGGAAGACTTTTATATTTACCACCAGATTGGTTGTGCTGTCTACTCCCCCACCAAGCTTCTGTCTCCCTTGACTGTTCTCTCTGTGCTGTTTATCACATGCTGTCAGCCCTGCCTTTGCTTGCCCTCCTCTCCCAGAAACACTGGCTGAGTACTTTTCCAACAAGTGCCATTTCAGCTGTGCCAGACTGCCCTTCTGCCTTCCTCCATACAAAATCCAAGTCTTTCCTGTCACTGGCAAAACCCCTCAGAAGTTTTCCATCATCTCTCTGATGCTCTGATTTCTCCCCCTCTCCTCACTGTGCTTTTCCACTATACACAAGCCCTTCACCAGCTCCCCAGCCTGGCCCCCCAGCCTGCTGTCCCCCTGCTGTGCCACCCAGTGCCTGCATTCCCAGAACCCTCCCCACAGCACTGTATCCCAATAGATATGCCAGGCCTGGACCACGTTGCCGGGATCTCTATTTTCTGTACCGTACTCTTGACATGTTTTCAGGCTGAAGCAAAGCTCATTCAACCAACAAAAAGAGCCACTCTGACTTAAATGGATTTCAAATAAAGACTTTAGACTGTCTCCACAACAGCACAGAAATAACGACAATGTTGTGTAGATATACTCAAGCCAGCTTTAAACTAATTAGGTTGGATCCCAATAACCATCTAATCATAGAAACAGGGAGCTCAGTACTGGGTAATTTACCTTAATGAGACTATGAGCTTGTCAAAGGAGAAAGGCTGTGTTTGCTTTAGTCCAGTTCCAATTTAACATCACATGCTCGTTGCCTTTTTAGAAACACCTACTACTATTTAAAATCAAACCTGCACACATCAAGATAATCTCTCATTTTCTAGTAACACAGTTACACAGAGCAACTGTCTAAAACATTCAGTGTCTCATGGTCATTTTTCTCCTCTGTCATCTGCCCTCTGCACACAAAACAAACATTACATATACCTACAAAAGCAATGTTTTATAAAAAGAAAGGACATACAGACTACAGGATAATATGTGATTTATCTATCAACTTATTATGAGGGGAAAAAAAAAGCAACAAATCCTTTGCTCCACAGTACACAGAGGCAGCTATACCTTTCCTAGTAAAAAATGTAAACGTTGGTGTTATTTTATCCTTTCAAAACACACAAACAAGATACAGGACTCTCCAGCCAGAAGCATAGGTTTTCTGTTGGAAACCAGAAGTAACCACACCTGCAGTCTTCAGACACAGGAAAACCTGCTAAATTCCATGTAAAAAGAAAAGCATGCCGAGTGGACAAATAGAGGATGTTTCCTATATTTCAGCATGTACTTCAAATTCCAGTTACGCAAAACCTACAGCCGAGACTTCACTTCGAAAGTGTTATTTTCTGTCTTACATTTGCATATCATGTTCTGATTTTTTCCCCCATTCTGATTTAAGGAAACCTTTGATTCTCTTTTAAGTCCATACACAAGCTTCATTGTCATGTTCATGCTGCCAAAATTGTCTGAAACAAGCACCCACACTTCTGAAAGGAGATGCCTGCCTTCTAGCGCTTTCCATTCAACAGTCACCACTGAAGCCAAAGCTATCTCCACACTCTCGAAAACCAGCCAACATAAGCAGTAGCCTAAACATGGATTTGGGAGTCTAACTTTGGGTTTCCAGCTTTGAAAGGTATGATTTGACTTTACTAAGTACTCATTAATCCAAATGCCATGTGTTCACCACAAATGTCTTATTTCCTGAAAGCAAAGCGGAAGAGGAAGGCGCAGCATTAGAGGAATGTATATGAGCATCTTCTGTGTGGTACTGTTAGGCCTGAGAAGATTAGCCACTATCCCTGCAAAAATCAGATCTCCTCTGAAAGCGCAGGCTGACACAAGTATCAGTGTGCTGACAGAAGCTGGTGAGCTCGAGGCTTGTGTTGCCTTGTTTGATTTTGCTAC
The DNA here is from genome assembly GCF_034619465.1 of Leptosomus discolor. Lineage (NCBI taxonomy): Eukaryota > Metazoa > Chordata > Aves > Leptosomiformes > Leptosomidae > Leptosomus > Leptosomus discolor. The sequence continues at coordinate 51,172,106 of NC_141398.1, read as the reverse complement.
TCAAAACCCTTTGGTGCCTTCCCAAAATTGCTTCCTTTCCTTAAACATAAAGTCAAGAGAAAGCTTCTAAACCAAGAATATTTGTCAGTTTTCCATGAGCTTTAGGAAAAGAAAGTTAAGCCTACAGCTAGGCTGTAACCAAGTTCCCTCTCATCCCCCCAAAAAAATGAAGTGGAGCTTGTAAGCAACTACTATGTAAGACACTGTCCTTTGGAATTCCTCCCTTTCCTCAAGGTGAGACCTGTCACAGGTTGCTGCTGGTTTTGGAGCTCCTGCTCCTCGTCACACCTTGAGTACTGTGTCCAGTTTTGAGGCGCTGGAGCAGGTCCAGAAAAGGGCAATGAAGCTAGTGAGGGGTCTGGAAAATGTGTCTTATGAGAAGCACCTGAGGGGACTGGGATTGTTTAGCCTAGTGAAGAGAAGGCCTTATTGCTCTCTATACCTAAAAGGAGACTGTAGTAAGGCTGGTGTTGGTGTCTTCTCCCAAGTAACTAATGACAAGACAAGAGGTAATGGCCTCAAGTTGCACCAAGGGAGATTTAGATTGGATGTTAGGAAAAACGTCTTTACTGAAAGAGTGGTTAGACATTAGAACAGGCTGCCCAGGGAGGTGTTCAAAAGACTTATAGATGTGGTGCTTAGGGGCACGGTTTAGTGGTGGTCGTGGTAGTGTTAGGATAATGGTTGGACATGATGATCTTAAAGGTCTCTTCCAACCAAAGTGATTCTATGAACTACACTCTCTGATCAGTGAGAGGCAAAACTTAAGAGCAAAAAATGGGGGGTGCTGAAGAAATTCCTGCCAAAACCCAAACATTTCTCTAAATTTGTGGTTCTCCATTCTCACCATCCCACAGAAAATGACTCCTATGTAAGCCCACTGGCAGCCTGGAACAGCAGCTGTGTAACACCACATCAGCAGGATCTTAAGGACACTGTCATGTCCTCACCATGACCTGCCAGGTCTTCACAGAGTGACACAGGTCAAGGAGGAGAGGGGAGGGTTTCCCAGACAGCAGAGGCCATATTCAGAGCTGCACAGCTTTGTCCCCCTCACATTTCCTCAGAGGGGCTTGTGGCAGTCTTGTCAATCCAAATGCATTTAATGCTAATATCAAGTGTACAATGAAGAGAAATGCCCTAGTCAGTTGTAGCTATGCCCTATTTATTCCAATATTTCTAGTCTCCCTGAGTAAATACCTCTGCTATAACTTTGTGTTTTTACTGGTTTTGAATATTCTTCTATGTCTTTTCTGGTACAAGCAATAGATAATAGATCCAAAGTCTTAAAAATATAGGTTAGGTAAGAATTGTGCCATTGTTCCTTTTTTTTAAACTATAAAAACTCCAAATTTTTTCCCCTTTTTTTTTTCAAGTTGAAAATAGTAAGGTTTTGCTCAAAGTCTTATGCAGAAAACTGTTCAAATATTTCAGCAAGCTTATCCTAAAGAATGGAATCCTGTATTGTCACAGCTGTACACATCTTTACAAAATTGAGACTGTTGCATATATTTCTTAAATTCCATCCACAGGGCACTTACGTATTTTTAAAATATAGAAATATATACAAAAAAGATAAAATAATTTGTTTTCTATAATCCTGAATCATTCTCAAGAGCTTTAATAAAGTTAATGATTATCTGTCTCCATAATTAACATATTAGGCAACATGCCTCATTTAACCTAATGTTAATGTTTTACTTCTGAGCGAGAAGTGTAAGAATGCCAAAATATAACTGATTTGCTAAGGGAATTGTTTTTTTTTTTCCCAGTCACACAAACATAAGGTATTAGAGATCAGTTTAAATTAGCAAATGACAATTGCATCAAATACAGCTAATAAGAGACTTAATTAAATACAGATAAGGAAAAAAAAATTAATGTGTAACAGTGATTTTTTTTTTTTTTTAAAGGAAAAAAATTCTCCCATGGAGAGATGAACTGTGTTTTTCTTAAAGTCAAAACACAGTCAGTTGCCTAGTGGGCAAGGCATGGTATGTTATAGATATGATAGAGTCCAACAGATGTATTTCCTACTCCATGTGAATCCTGGCAAATACAATCCTTAACCATAGCACTGATTTGCCCAATCAAACCATTAAAGAAACGCATTTAAACTAGCGGGCTCTATGCCAACCCCAAATCCCATCTTTACGGGTGAGATTACAGGATCAAGAACATGAAAACCAAGTTGTAGCATTGTTAGCGTTGGTGTTCTTGCTACAGTGACAGACTTAGTAAAATTAGATTAAGTTACATAGCACCCCTTGACAAGAAATACAATTGGGAAGGACAGAAATTGCATGCGTTTAGTAGTTTGCTTCTGTTGAAATACAAAATCTGCTTCAAAACAAGGAGTATGAGTCAATTCCATTGCCAGCATTAGAACAGTAATAACTATTGTCCTTATAAAACCTTCATTTATACCAGTGACATTAGTGCACTGTTTGGAGTCCAGAGTTAATATTGGGACTTAAATGTACTTTGAACTATATCAGTGCTTGAAGGGAGATAATCACCTGATTGAGAGAGAAAAGGCAAGATGATGAAAGCATCAATAGCACAGTGTGCCTCCAGATCAAGTTCAAACTGCAAGGAAAAAGTAAAATACTGCCAATGTCCCTGAAGTGGATTGACACAGTGGGTCTCCCCCACCTCTGCCTTGCAATTTTACTCATTACCTGGAATTGTGTCAGCCTCTATAGGCTTATCATAACCTTAATTTTGGTATGATGTAAGGCTATTTGGCTGCTTTGTGGCTGAACAATCACCATGGCTGCAATACAAGAGCACAGCCTCCCTACTGCTTCTCCTGTGGTAGCCACATGGCACCTGCAGACAGGACCTGGCACAGCTGCACTCCCTTCTCCAGCAACCCTGCCTACTCCCAAAGCTCAAATAAACACCAGGGCTCCTAGTGCAAGGCAGGGCTGTCCAGTGCCTGCCATGCCCATCCACACTTTCCCAATGTCGGGGCAGAAGTTGCCTTCCCACCACCCCAGTAAATGTTTCCAATGCTTGGAAATAAGATACTCATGTCTCCTCTTTCTCATCCTTTGTCCATCTCAAATGAGTACTACAGATTAACATGGAGAACAATCCTGAACTCCCTGAGCAAAACATGGACCAGATGACCCAGAACACAACACTGAAATTTAATATTTGTGAGTTGAAAGCTAAATTTTCTTTTGCATTTTTAAATATTCATACCAAGTTCAAAATCAGAATTCTTTTTCAGGTTGATATTCCCAAACACGTTTTTCAGAATTCTTGGAAATTCTGTAAAAACAATCCCAGAATTTTTATTTTCTACCCCAATGTAAGTTGGGGTTGTAAGCTCTTCAGGGACAGACCTTCACCCTTCTGTATCTATTTTTCTACTGCATACTGGCTTGTTTCATAGACTCAATGAAAAGTAGGATGAAACCACACTGCATCTGAGCAGGAGTTTTCTAGGGGGCACCCTTAGATTTTGCAGGAAGGAGTAAAGGTACTCAGTTAATCTTTAAGTCCTGAAAGACCCAATGTTTGATCTTGGTGCTGTGAAACATTTACTTCTGGGAACTCTACCTTCTTGAAAAGATATAGAAACATAGCTGATTTCTAGAGTCAGAAGAGCCAATGAAATTTTTCTTAAATCACTGTCTCCAAATTCTGGATCAAATAATCATATTCTTTCTTCCCTAAATTCCCTTTTGGGCTAATTTCTAGCCCGACACTGTTTCAGTCCTAGACACCATGATATACTGTTAAACAAAGGCTTCGTCATACAGCTTGCTGTACTTAGTTAAATTTAAATGCCTCTCAGCTTTTTCGCCCCCACAAACCACCTTGGGTAACAAATCCACCTTCAAACTGAAGCCAATAAAAACACTTTACCATCCAGTCATTCCTTCAATTTATGTCATTCGGACCAAAGACTGTAATTTACTATGACAAAGATTTTTAAAATATCGAGAGATAGCAGGTGCTGAACATGGTTATTGTTGAGTGAATGCTCAACAATTTCAGAAGCCATGCCAAAACTTACACAGAGATATTGCAGATGTGTGCCACCTCTATACAAGGTTTTGTTGCACTGCCACAAGCTATGTGTTAAACCTTAAGCTTTACCAAGTCCTGCTTTTCTTGAAAACCCTGTAGATTCTCAGGCCCAAAGTTTCTCAATAATTAGTGTTTAAAATTCCCTTCCAGTAGAAGGGAGCAGGGAAGGTCCCAGTGAGCAGGAGGGCGCTGGGCACTGCAGGAGCAGGATGTGACAGCCAGCATTATCACCTGGTGGGCATGGGCTGCTCTGCCTGCAGCTCTCCACCAGCCCCCCAGCCTCCATCCTCAGGGGAAAACCTAACAATGCCCACTGCTGTTGATATATCATTAATCAACCAGTAAACTGCTGTATCTGTGTTTGGATCATAATTATTTGTTTGTAGTATGCTACCACTGCAGCCCCACATCTAATGAACCACAACAAGACACATTAAAGATTCAAGCACGGGATAAATCAAACCTCCCAAAGTTATTCATTCTCAGCTTGACACTCCCTGCCATTTTTCAACCTTTTCTTAATGCTTTCTATTTCATATTAAAACACTTCGCATTTCAGAACTCTGAAAAACACTAAGCTATCCTTCAAGACTCTTCATTTTACAAATATATTAAGGACACTATTAGCATGCTTTGGTTCAAAGGAAATGAGTGCCCTGTTAAATTTAAAACCACATGAAACCTAAAGTGAAGAGAAAAGTCCAAAGTAAAGCGTCTGGGACTAGACTGCAAAGCTATTTAGGTACCAGACTCCTGCTGATTTAGGAACCAACATACCTTGTAGACTAAAGCTGATTTATGATTCCCTCAGGCAATTCTGCATTTCATCACTGAATTTTCTGTTACCATAACACTTTGTCAACATCCTCATTCCCTGCTTTGCACCTCGCCCTGAATTGTTAATCTTCATTTTGCAAAGTCCATTAAAGCGCTCTCTTTTTTCTTCCATTTCCTTTCATACTGTTTGACTGCTTTGAGTATCTTGAATTTCTGCTACATTCCAGTCCTATCACACGTAGGTTTATGGTGTTGTTTATATTCAAAGATTACACAAATTTAACTAAATCAATTTAAAACTCCAGATTTTCTTGTTTTAGATGTGCTCTACTTTTTCCTGCATTTCTATAATTCAGGAACCTCTGTCCAGCTGGACTCATTAGTAACTCTACAACTTCAGCAGGATTTAGACATTTCTGTCCACTATTGAGGTCCCCAAGACCCCTATTTTTCTGCTACCCGATCAGCATTCATTTTCCCAATCAGCATCTGCCTTTCTCCAATAACTGCTTTCTTTTTTTTGCAGAACAGCTCCATGCAATATCTAAAATATAGGCAAAAATCCAGTGTTTTAACGAGACAGATAAATCTCAAAAAGAATGACCTGACACTTTGAAATCTGAAAGCTTACAAAAGCATATCAGGGCATATTTCCCAGTTGAAGGCAAGTCTAGCAAAAGTGTCAACAGGGACTAAGCGCTTACAGTGGCAGATGTCTCCAGGAGATGTGCTGTTACGGTGGGCCACACAGAAGCACTTTGAGTAACTGAGGAGTCTTCAGTCTTTCTTCTTTTTGAATGCTGCACATTTCTAACTTAGAAGTAATTTTAATTACATCCTACCAATTATGAAAACTAACAGACTGGCAGCCCAGGAGGCTCCATGGAACATGACCAAACACAGAAAATGAGACCAGGTTCAAAATCAAACCAGGTTGTCATCTTCCCATATGCCATTCTCAGCTGTTGGCTTAATAGCACTGGACCCCAAGGGTCATCTCTTCTGAAACTGAATCCTGACTGCATCGTGAAGTGATCCTGACCGGATTCAGAACAGCAGCCCTTCACACAATCTGCTATGTGGCTTTTAATCAGAAACGCTAGATAAGGCATGTGTACAAGCAGCAAACAACAGTGCAGTACGTGAGGTTTTGGCTTAGAGCCATGTGCACCAGGAGAGAGCATCTCTGCTCAGCCACAGCACAGGCAAGGAAAAGGAATGCTTCTTCCCCCTCTGGTGCACATTCAAACCCAGTGCTGTTTCTAACATCTTTGAGGCTCACAAACTTTCTTCAGTTTGCAAACTAACTCTCTCTTCCCATTTGTTTTACTTTGCCCCAATAAGCTTTGGTATCTTAATTTTACTGAATGCTTTCCTTTGGTTTTGTAGAGTGATTGCTCATTTACACAACTGACTGCAAGACAGAAATAACAAAATACATTTCTCTGATGAAGTATGATTATTACCTATATTAGTAATAATAAGCAAGGGACTGAGCACAGCTCTTTGTGTTAAGGCCATACCAAAACCTGCTATTTTGCTTTAACATGACTGGATTAAAAAAAAAAAAGACAATTATTGCTTGCACTATGTCCAATAACATATCTAGCCCTTGGAGTGTTATTCTGCATTAGGGCAGCATAAAACCCCAATGCTGAAGGAGGAACTGTGTGTGTACTAGTGTTGAGCAGAAAGGTAATGCTACTAGCCCTTTTGTTTGTGGAACAAAACAAGCACTGTTTCTTTGGGCCCAATCCTGCACCTTTGCCTGAAAATATCCTTTCAGGCAGAGAAGGTTTTCTGCTAATGGAGACAAAGTCACAGAAACCCCTCAAGCACTTGTTTGTCATCTTGACCTGTGAAGATACATGGGAAGAATGGGGAGATCAAGCTCTGTGCACCTACATATACCTTTACCTATCACATAGTAAAGAAATTGGCTTGTTTTCCTGTGCCTGCCCTCAAATAAGCTTCTAGCTACACCAGGCAGAAGGGTGATTTATTACTAGAAGAAAGGGGTATCTTGTAAAGCACTTTACTTCTGATGTAAGTATGCCAGGATGCCAGTCTACCATGCATCCACCACAGCCTACATGCCAAAGATCGCAAGGAGGTCAGTGAGCCTGATCCTCTTAGTGCTGTCACTCTAAACTCCGAAATAAACTATCTAATTAACAGCTCTATACCAATAAAACTGCATCCAAAGTGAAGGGAATGCATTAATTTCATTGTATTGGTTTAACTACAAATGGTATAACCTGTGAGCACACAAGGCTTCAGTGTACATATAGAGAAAACACATTTCCTCTTAAGACAGTGGGGTAAGATTTAACTCCCTTAAAGCGGTGAAATGACACTGGGGGTGATTGAGGCCTAGTGCCTCTGATAACGAATATTTCTGTAGCTGAATCCCCTAGCAGGCCAATTAATTACCTCCATACCCTGCTGGTGTGTTCCAAATTTTATTTTTATTTCAAAATCAAAGCTAAATAACTAGAAAAATCACGTGGCTGAGGCAAACTGTGACTTTATGGGGTTTAATTTTTGAGATTAAAGCAAAGTACAAAGACACACCCAGTCAGCAAAGTCTGGAGACAATAAGATGTAAAGCAATCCTCCTTCTGACCTCACATTAACACAGAAATCACCCTACAGCATGCAAGTGTCAGCCAACAACGGCACCTACTTATTTCCTGTCAGCTTGTCCCTTTGATCTAACCTGATCCTTCTTCACTTTATTAAAAACGTTCTAATCTTTTGTCTTTGATCTCCCTGTAGGATTCTTCAAAGAGCTTCAAATTAGCAAACATGCAAACAACAAAAAAAATGTACTCTGTATCTGCAAGAAACAATGATGTGGGGAGCTGTTTCCTTCCTCAACACACAAGTTTAATGAGGGGCAGCATTTTAAAGCCAAAAGATGCCATAGTTATCTGTTGTTTATTGGCATTAGGGTGGATGACAGAGTCCAAGCTTTTTTACTGGGGGGTGGTTTGCTCTGAAGGTGTAACAAGGCAGCCCAGCAGGGGTAGCAAAAAAGCCATGTGCATACTTCATTCAGCATGCCAGATGAAAGGATTATGTCACATTCAAGAGCAACAAAGAGCTCTGTTTAAGTTTGTACCAGGCTGGAACTGTGGGGCAGCCGTTAAAGACCACCAAGGTTTTAAATAAAATCGGACACTTTTAAGTTTCCTCTAGCTTTCCTTGTGGTAAATCCACCCAATATGAAGGGAATGTCAGTATCTCCCACAAGGAAGATCTTTGAGGCTTTAAAGAGGAAAACAAGTGTAATATGTTTTTACATATGTAAAACACATATGTATATTTTAAATATGTATCTATATATGCCTTTTTTTCCCCCCTTACTAAAGGTATCATCAAATTCAAGGACATTGCCATATTAATTTTGTTCTGGCTTAGACTTACTCAACAGCAAAGTGTTTTTAGCAAGGAACACCACTGCTTTAGGACATCTTCTACCATATCAAACAGCTAGCATTATTCCTCTCCTATAACTTTAATCTAGCCCCAAAGGTACACATATCCCAAATAAAATCGGTGCTTTTTATTACTGAATACTGCTTACCTCTGGAAAGAGTTACGAAGCCAGGTTAGAAAGACTACAGGTTACACTAAGTTTCTTGCATGTGCATCTGCCTCTTAGCACAGATACTTTTTTTTTTTAACTCCAACTCCATGGAGAAGTAGATCTGTAGCCAGGCTGAAACAGTCCAAATTATCTTTGCCAAATAATCCAGGTCACCTGAATTCCCTCATGATTGCAGTTAATATTCCAAGGCCCAGACCAATGTCTACTGAAGTCAATGAGACATTTTCTCTGGTCCATGAAGTCCTAGTTACAAACCATGAGACAATTCTTCTCAGTAAAGTCTCAATCCCCTGGAAATATAATTAAGCAGGATTTACGCAAGCTGGTACGCATGTACCTTGGCCAGGAGTCCTTATACCATGGCCCATGCTTTTAAGATTAAGATGGATGAAGTCCCCACACCCATTCTTTATCATCCTAAAACTTACAAAGATTACAGGTAGCAGGTATACGTATCCTGAGAATTAAACACAACTTAGGTAATAGATCATTATAACTCTTCCAACTCAAAATTATGTAGTTTATGTTAAAAGGCTATTGAAGATCAACACTGATACCATTATTTATGGAGAACTCCAGTGAGGCTCCAGATGATGCCCTGTACTGTCTCTTGTAACACTGGTTTTCTTAAGTACTTTGGGAAACGTTGCTGCTAGAACACAAACTATCCAGCCACGAAGCTGTGCCAACAGCCCTTTTGTCATCTATGTTAATGTCTATAATAGATTTGGCAGAATAAAGCAAACATTAAGAAGACCTATTAGATAATGTATCAAGAGCAAAAAAGCAAAACTGCACAGAGATTCATCCGTATAGTTTAAAAATTGGTACAGCTATAGACACATTTCTTGAACAGCCTAGAGACAGTCCTAAAATGAGCAGCTCTGCTAGCGCAGCAAAGCACTTCAGTTAATCTAGGAGTCCCTGCATAAAATTTAAGGATAAATTAGACCAACTTCAAATTGAAGTCTTCATGAAAAGTCATATTCATTAACTCTAACTGCTTGGACATTGGTTACCCACTTTATCAACTCAAAACACCATTTTTGACTTTAATAATTAGTTGCAAAACCACTCAGGAATATTCAGCAAAAAAATATTGGAATCATTACTCAAAACTTTTTTTTTTAAAGTTCACTAGCACTCAAAATCTATCCAAGAACAAACAATATGCTCTGCTTTTATCCTGTGTAAGTGAGAGGGATCTTTTTACCAGATATTATTATGGCTGTTATTAATGATGAAAGGCAGAGCTCACTCTTTCTAGGAATTGCCACATATTTAAGAGTGCTCCAGATGCATGGTCCCAGGCCAGCTTCTTAGCAGGCTTCTTGATTTCTAGCTCTTACCTTAGCTGAGTCCACCCTGCAGTCTGCTTCCAGACTTTGCAAGGATTATCCACTCCCCAGCTCCTTTCATTTCTCACAGCCTGGGACAGCCCCATTCAGCAGGGACTGAATGGACAGCCACACGGGACTCATTGATCCACAAGTCTGGGCTCAAAGTATTTTCTTAGAGGAAACATTACATAAACTTCAAAAAATACAGTTTGGAGAAATACTGAGAAATGTGTCTACTTGTGAAACCATTAAGTAAAATCCAGATGTTGTGACTTTGACAACCTGATGGCAAATACTTTTGAGAGGATACATTTTGAAATCCCAAGTTCATTCAGCAGGTTTGGGACCTGTTGTTTTGTTTTACGAGAACCTCAGTTTCTTCTGTCAGAAAACTCAAATGAGAAAACACAGAAAGGAAAAATTGAGGGCACAGTTATCTGGACACTACGAGCTCTCTGGAAATGTTTAGCTCTGGGACTACTTTTTATCTGTTCTGTTTTGACAATCCTCACATGCCACAAAACTAGGAAAAACTTGAAAAGCCTTTCTCAAAGAGATAGAGGAATACAGTTACTAGCATTCAAGTTTGATTGAGACAGCAGGTAAAAAGCATGCTCTACTCTGCTGAATTTCCATCAGTAATCCAAGTTGCTTAACACAATCCTGGCAGCAAAACTGTTTTCTGTTTGTCACACTCTGTAGTCCCTGAAATACCGTTACTAACATAGCCCACAAGCCAGTTCACTTTCATCTACATTAAGAGTTGACAACACACACACACCTTGTCATTATCTTACTGAAAACTTCACAAAACCAGATTTTGGCAAAACTTTAATGCTCTAGACTTCACTGCTCTCCTGTGTGCCATACTTATCACCTAACTCTCAAAGATCCATTTCCTTACAACAAAAAATAACAGCAGGAATCAAAGCAGAGTATTTTTTAAGAACATCTAAATACAAGCACTTTGCCTGAAAGAATGTAAAGATAGAAACGAATGAAGTAAAACTGTCTTGTTACTTGATTGATCTATACAGACTCACAGCCTGGCTGCTTCAGCACTGACACTGCAGATCTGCAAGTGCTTTTTGCTCCTCCTGAACAGCAACAGGTGCAACTGAAGCTCTTGGTGTAGCATGGGAAATGCTACTCATCTTATCCTCCTACAAGCAGTCTAAGCTCAAACCATTGTCATCATTGAGTTTGCAGTAACTCTGTGTGTAGTGCTGGATAGTTTGGAAACTAGAACAACCCCAGCAGATCAGATCACTGGGGCCAAAAGGGGATCACCTACTGATTATGCCTGCCAAATTGTCTTTAAACAAAAGAACTGGAAGATGCCTTCACTGCAATCGTAGATCTCAGTCTTTTCAGATCAATTACAATGCAAACATATTCCTCCTTTAATCTCATACCCACACAGTTTATGTTAAGTATATGTCCAGTGGGAATACAGTATGAATTTAACATAATTTTCTTTGAAAATATTAGAATTTTCCCTTCAATACAGTAATTACCTTCCCAAGAACTCTTAAAATATATTCCTAGGTGCATTTTGACTTTGAAAAGTTATTATGATTATATAGTCAAACTAGCATTGCAAGTGTAAAGATGGTATTTTATATACATATACCATTGACTTAACTACTTACATTGTATTTCCTCAGAGGCCTTTAAGAGTTAACATACATCTTGTGGCTAACACATCAGGCTGAGGATCACAGATCTTTCTAGCTCATGGGTCTGACAAGTCTCTGCTTACTTTAGGCACATTACTGCCTTTTACTCTCTTGTAGTATGACAATACAGTTTCATCAGGGAGCTCAGCTGTGCCCATTACACTTTCCCAATTAGAATTGACTAGGTTGGACATTCTCATTACTAAAGTGCTATTTATGAAGAAATCTGTTTTGTTCTTGCAGGAAGAGGCTGGACTGATATTATACAGAAGGATTTAAACTGACTCACTGGAGCTCAAGTACTATAAACAGAGTCAAAAACTTTTTTATTGAACAGGACATATGTCACAGCTGAAGGTAAGAACAGCAGTACTGGGTCAGCCCAAGGACCTAGCCAGATCACTGTCCACTTCCACCATGGCTGTGAGGACATACCCAGGGAAGAGTGAGACCTGGGCAGGCACCTGATTTTCTTGGGTTTTATCCTCCAACTCATCACTGAGCCACATGTGGCTTTTATGATATCTTATGCCATTTTTATGCCATCTTATCTTCAAAGTGTAGCCTCATTCTGTTCCCTTGCACATTATCTGTGAGCTTCTGACCATAACCTCTCCAACCACAGCAGAGAAGAAAAAATAAAACTCCTTTTTTACCATTTTTATCCTGGGTTTGACTACAGCCAGGAGCAGTTATGCCATGGAGTGATCATTCTCACACTCCATAAACTCTAAGGTAATAATTTTGTAATTTTGGCATCGAGGTTGATGAACTAGTGAGTTGCTGATAGGTGGTGCTTCACTTACCCCGGTTAAGTTCACCGTCAAACAGCAATTAACATCCACACCGAAAGGGCAGTCCCGAGAGCTCTGACACTTGCGAGGACCGGCTGGAGCAAGGGACAAGCCGTGAGGCCAAGCCCCGAGGGCGCCCCAGAGCAGGCCGAGGCCCCCCCTCCCGCAGGCCGCTCCCCGGCACCAGCCCTCGGCCGGGCGGAGCCCACGGGCCCCGCCAGGGGGCGCCCCGCCCGGCGCCCACAGCGTCACGTGCCTGACCCGCCCTGAGGGCGGCGCGGCCTCTGCCGGCGCCACATCCGGGTTCGCTGCCCGCCTTCTGCGGGGCAATGGGGAAACGCTCCAAAGGGAACTTGTTTTTTTCAAAGGCCCGAGGACTGGCTCCGGAACCGCCACCGCAGGAGTGCCGCTTCATCCCACATAACAGCGTCTTGATCTTTCTGTGCTGCTGTCCTGCCTTGTGTTTTGAGTTAAAGGGTGGTAGCCAGAACACCTGATGTGTCATAATGCAACATGCTACAGTTCACAACAGTAAACCCTCTGCAAGGGAAAAAATATAGTTTTTTGGAAGCAATACTAAAGTTGGAGAATAACCCAAGAGTCACAAAATAGATATGGCTTCCTTCCTTCTCCAAGAACAGCTGCTGGGTCTGATTTCCAAGAGAGCAACAGACAAAAGGTGAAACAGCAGCATTGAGACAAAACAAACAATAGGCTTTACCATTCAAATAAACATATCACTCATCTCCTCTATCAAAAGAGGAAGCTGTGCTTTAGCACATGCTGTTACACAGGTGGATGGACAAAAGGTTTAAAACCTATGAAAATATGCCTCCCTCTAGTGGGTTCTCTTTCTGCGACCACCTTTTATGCAGAGAAATTGCTTTATAAAGCTGAACAAAACCAAAGTATCTAAGCACTACATATACTTAGTCTAACAACTCAAATCCATGCAGCAAAATTGTCAAGCACTATGGAGTTGTTAGTGCGATACCAGCGAGATCAAGCTTTTGATCCTGCCATGAATCTGTAGGGCAAAATTATGCATTAAGAGTTACACACTCAGACTGTGTAGCATTTGTCATGAAGAGTTCACAGCCTGAGAACAACAGTTATATTTTTCCTTTCAATGCTTGTGTCTTACCTTTATTAAAGGTGTTACAGAAAAACAGCCACAGCATGCCAGTCTGCTAGCATAGAGGAGTTAACAGTGGTAGAAAATGAGGAACAGGATATAAGCAACTTCTTTACAAATAGTTAAGGTCTTTTTTGTTGGAACAGTGACACATTTATAAAAAGAAACAGCCTCAAGGATAGCAAAAATACATTTCTTCTGCAAGTGATCCCAAGCTTTTGCTCCACAAACTCTTGAAAACTGTTTTGAAAGCCAGGATACCACTGTCACTCCAGGAACTTTTGATGGTTGTCCACACAGGGCTTCCATAGCTTACAGAAAAATCAGATCTTTTCCTAAACATTAATAATCTCTCCTTTTCACAGTTACATTGCAAAATGTGATGCATTTGAGCAAGATACAGATTCTTTTTCTCCCCCAATCTGAACAATCTACAGTTGTAGATTCAATTCTCTGAACACATTCTAGTTTACAGTTTACAGTAGAACTAGTCCAAAAAGAAGTTTGTTTACTTGGCTTCTCAGAGGACCTCACACAGTCAGCGAGGCAAGTGTTAGTAGGTCTGTACTTTAGAGATACAGAGTGAAGAAGTTTTACTCATCCATCATACCTTTTATTTTCTATTACCAGTATGTGATCATCTTTAAGGAAATTGAGGGATAAGAACTGAGGAACATACCAGCTGCACTTTACAGATTAACAGCCACAAAAATAGAAAGCAACTATACAATCTCTGGGTTTCACAAAACTAGTTTCCATTTGTAACACTTGACACAACAAGATTAACAGCAACAAGTGAAGGAGCTACATCTGTAAAGTGCTATTTTTGTTAGAAGTGGCTAAAAAAGCACAACTACAACGGATTTGGGTATTCGGTGGCTAGATTGTCGATATCCTCCAAATCTTTTGTTTCAGGCTCTGTGTTTTTTGATGAAATTGATAAGCCCATTTGTTGAGCTATCATGAGATGTCACTGGAGCATCTGACTCCAGTTCAGGCTCAATTTTCTTGGCAAGTTGTTTTCCAAGCTCAACTCTGTATTTATAAAAGCAAGAGAAGAAAAACATTAGTGCTAACAACTTACACTATTTGCTATAAGCCATTAATGTTAAAAATTGGTGTCAGTAGAAAGTAACTTGACAGTGAACATTGATGAATGTTTTTCTCTTCACAAATTACTGACAAAGTTAATAGTATTCAACTCAGTGCCATTCATGAACAACTGGAGTTCTCATAGCTGCTTAGCTGAACAGACAGCTCTCAAATTAGAGGATGTCTAAAGAAAGTTTTGTTTTAAGAGTTAAGCAGAGTTTTTCCCCTTCAGTACTCATTTGTGTTATGCAGCCTGCCCCAATGCAGAATGCATTCAACTTGCTACTGTTCACTGTGGAACACAACACCACTCAGAACTCCGATTTGTAGCACCACAACAACAAACAGACAGCTGAGTTGCGGGCCTGTAAGCCTTCCCCCACACTACAGCATGTTATCCAGGAGTTACAGCCACACAGGCTAAGAATCTAGGACATTCCAATGGCTACAAGAAACTAGGCTGGTTCAACAGTATCCCCACATTCCATAGTTTTGGATGCCATTCTAGATTTTGACATGTTGCAGTAAGAGCTATACTTCTATCCCACTCCTGATTTCAAAGTTCATAGCGGACATAAGCTTTTATTAGACAGTCTTCCACTTTCGGTTTCTACTACGATACTTTAGTTAAAGAACTTGCTGTGGTAGCGTAGCTCCAAGAAAACATACACAAAGACCTATCCTACAGCCTTTAAGGAGGGAGCTTAGTGTAAACTGCTATTCTACACCTGTAGAGCAAACTTGCTCTTCAAAATAACCCCTCAGAGCATAGGCAGGTTTCACCTGAAAAGTCTTACTCATTTCCCAATCCCTTTGTCTCCTACAGAAGTCTTCACACAGTTTATTGTACAGTTAATATTACCACAGATTAAAAAGAACCTCATTAGTTCCTGATAAAGTCTTCCATCTTTAAAACTGACACTGACAAACTCCTCAAAGCTGCTGTTCTCTGCACGGAGCTCTACCATGAACCTTGGTCACATGTGCAGCCTGCATTAGACCTAGGACTCCAATACATAGACATCTGCCAGGAACATTCTTTTATCTCCGGTATATGAAAATTAAGAGGTGGTCAGTCTTCTGCTTAACAATGCCATTCAAATGTTTCTAGAGATAAAATAATGCTTTTTTCCCCTTCTGTAAGGGAAATTATTTTCCCTTTCTGTCAGAGCAAGTCTTCAGCCTGCTTGACTATTTTACTCATTACTGCCTCTTTTCTGCATTCATAATATTTTAATCAAACTAAACAAAGGTGCTTAAATTTCTATCTGCAGAGTCATTACGCAGGGCTGAAGGATACATGGTGACTTACACCCAGAAAATTTGTTTTAATTTAAAACTATCCTATTGTCATTTGCTCCAAGTATAACACATTTTTTTCATTGTCTTCTCTACATCATGACAGATTAAGGAACACCAGTCAGCAAGAAACAGATCAAGGAGACTTACCCCCACTGGTCATAACTGTTAATGTCCCAGACAATTCCTTGAACAAATATCTTGTGCTCATACATGGCTATAAGCAGAAAAAGATCTATCAATAAACTTCATCAAAAAGTCTTAATAAGCATTCACAGGTGAGAGATCTATTTACTTACCAATGATAGCTCCCAGGGTGAATGGGTTGAGTTTTGTAAACATGATGGAATTGGTTGGTCGATTTCCCTCAAAGACCTTTCAAAACAAGAGTTACATTCTTATCTAGGATGTTGTAAAACTCGCATCAGAAACCTGAAGTTTATATTTTCGTTGTAGCCCACACTGGACTACTTGTATTAGCAGCAAACAAATCCTGAAAGCTCTAAAGGCTAAACAACTTCAACCATAAAATAGTTTCATTTTCATGTTTTATTACAAACAATAGCAAAACATTATCTCTGAGCACCACTACTGGCTATGGGCTACAGGAAGTAAATCACAGAATAGTTTGGGTCAGAAGGGGCCTTAAAGATCATCTCATTCCACCCCCTTGCCACAGGCAGGGACACCTTCCACTACACCAGGTTGCTTCAAGCCCCATCCAGCCTGGCCTTGAACACTGCCAGGGAGGGGGCAGCCACAGCTTCTCTGGGCAGCCTGTGCCAGGGCCTCACCACCCTCACAGTAAAGAATTTCTTCCTAATATCTAACCTAAGTCTCCACTCTCAGTTTGAAACTACTACCTCTCATCCTATCACTACCCTCCCTCATAAAAAGTCCCTTCCCACCTTTCCTGTAGGCCCCCTTTAAGTACTGGAAGGCCACTACAAGGTCTTTTTATAAGGCTATAAAATACAAGTCAAAATCCCAGAGCAGTGATGAGATAGCTCATCTTTTCTGAAATGCCTCAGAAGGCTTTCCAGATCAGCATGCTTTTGCAAGAGTGCCATTCACAGACTGCTCCGTGAGACCTGACAAGGTAGAACCTGTAACACAACCTTCACAGCTGTCAGGACAGTAGCACTCGACAGCCACCGGAGGGCACTGCCCCATTAGCAAACTCCATCGAGCAGCAGACCAACACAACGCCCTCACCACCACAGCATACAACTAGAGGAAAGCTGTCGAGTGACAAAGCCTGGTTACCTTATGGGGAAGGAGCTTCTCCAGAGCATCTCCACTCAGTCCTGCTGCCTGAAGTTCCTTACGAGCTTCATCAGCAGTCTTTCCTTTCATCAAGGCCTCAGTCTGAGCAAGAAAGTTGGCCAAAAGGATCTAGAGGGTAGAAATAAGAACAACAACTCAAGCTACTGTTTCCTTACCTGGAATAGTGATACCTAGTGCTTGAATCTAGTCAAAGACCTAGTCTAGAGTTACAACTCCTGTTTTTAAACACTACAGTAGTAAGATGTGCAGTAGCTTTAGCTGCATAATGCCTGCACTTCAGAGTGCCAGGAGACTTGATTGTTTTAATAGTGCATTTATCCAAAGACAACCAGGGCTGTTTTGCTGAATCCTGCCCCTGCTGAAGCCAACAGCAAGCCTCCCAGTGAGAGCAAAGGAGCCAGGATTTCACACATTTTTCCCCTTTCACCCAGTATAGCCTATCCTTTTATCCCATGCTACACCACATGCATGGAAAGCCAGGTGCAAAGATTAGTCAAAGGTAACCACTGAAGATGTACTTACTCTACATGAATGAACATCCCCACAGTGTACACTATTACCAATCCCTACCAATACAGTACAAGTTTAGTTTCCTATTCCCTGCCTAATGTTAGCTTGCAAATTCACATGTGGTTTTCTCCTACCCATTACACTGAAGATAAACTCACTGTTTCTACAGCCTAATGAAGCCTTCTCTCCCCTTCTTTTGCAAAGTAATATTCTAAAACTGTCACCTGTACATGCTGTTACTTGATAAAAAAATTACTATAACACAATTTAAATAGCACTTGTAATCTGAAATCATGGCAATATTGAAATTTAGTGAGGAAACATGTTTTTTCTGAAGTATGCAGTAAGTAGTAGATCTGGACATTTTGTCACCTATGGAATGTAAAAAATTGTTAAACATTGTTCACTGAAAATCCTTAGTCAGATGGTACACTAAAATAAAAAAATTGGATGGGTTAAAAAAACATCCATGTGTAGAAGGCTACCATTCTAGCCATGTTAAGATAATCACTAAATTTTGTCCTAGAGTTGAAGATTTGCAACAGCATCTCAAGTTTTCACCAGCTCTGAGAATTTGCTTCTTCCTACTCTGTAAGGACTACACTCCTTACAATTCCTACAAGGAGTTTTCCCTCCAAGCAATTGCTCAACTCCTTCCAGCCTCAGTAGGCCAACAGGCCACACTATTGATCTGCCTCAGGAACTGTGGCTGCAATTTATTCAAGAATAAAAATACCACTGTTATAATTACATATTACATGTAACATGTAATTTAGATATTTCCAAACCTATTGTGAATGTGTGTAGTTTCAAAGGGACATTTAGAAATCTTGCACACTGTAATACCAAATAAGCCTCAATGCCTTCAGCTGCAAGAAAATATGGGTGCCCTGACAGATAACTTATTACCTTGTGATGCAAGCCATTTCTGACTGGATGCTGGGTCTGGACTGGGATCAGAAAGTCACAGGGAATCATGCGAGTCCCTATAAGAAAAGCCTTGTTAAAAACCCTGCAACAGGAAAACCTTAGAAAATCTTTAATTCTCACCCCACTTCTCAGAGTTACTGGAAGACTCAGCCACTTCAAACAGCAGGGCAAAGTGACAGCACAGCTCAGTACCTCCAGCTTTAGTTGACCCTCCTTATTGTAAAGTTAAAATCTGCACCTTGCAGCCTTCAAAAGCCACCAATTAAGAGTACTACAGCAGTGTGATGCCAGGTTAGATAAGAGTCCAACCTCTACACAAGTGTCAACTCTGCAGACTCTTGCAGCTTTCTCGCCATTCAGAATTTAATTCCAAAACACTGAATAGCTTCAGTTTACCTTGATGAATGAGCTGGTAAAAAGCATGCTGCCCATTGGTGCCAGGCTCTCCCCACACAATAGGGCCAGTACTGTAGTCCACACGAGAGCCTTTCTTGGTAATGTATTTGCCATTAGATTCCATATCACCCTAAAAGAAGGGAAAAGTAATATCACCTTTCTTGCAGAGCCACACAGTATCAGTGCAAGTTTCCATACATACTTCAACTCTAATGAGTGCTACTAATTTCTAGAGATTTCCTATGTATCAGGGATACAGCTGTTAATTTATGGACACCAAGATAATATAGGTCTGAGAAAAAACCTCTCTGCATTAATGGAGCAAATAAGCTGATATCTATCTTGACACCAGTCCCTTTGTTACACGAATTTAAGTGATTGCAATTTTAACCTAGAAACATGCATTCAAGTTCTATAACTAAGACAAACACATCTACATTATTGCTTCTCAGAATCTTTACTCTGAGCCTTACCTGCTGGAAGTAGGCAGCAAAGCGGTGCATGTATTGGTCATAGGGCAGAAGGGCATGGGTTTCACATCCATAGCAATTTATATACCAGACCCCCAGCATGGCCAACAGAACAGGCATGTTCTTCTCCAGTGGGGCAGTGTGGAAGTGATTATCCTATGTGACAAAAGAAAATTACACTTTTGATAAAGTAACTGTCACCCCTCCCAACTCTTAAATTATTTTTGTTGTTTTGATCCAGGGAGAACTTCCCAAGCACAGTCATTTAGACACATTCAAAGGACACAGGAAGCTTAACTTCTAAAACCAACCTGCCTTCAGTTACCTTACTAACAACTCTTAGGAGGAGCAAATCTGAAATAGGCATCCCACACTCACCATCCAGTGGGCTCCTGCAAGAAGGTTCTCAAAGTTGTCAAAACCTAACAACGGAAAAAGTCAGTTTGTATTTACTGTTACAACTCAAACTTAATTTTTTTCCTGTAGAGACAATTGTAAAACAGTTGAGATTCCATGTATGTGGCAGGGTTCCCAACTACTAATTGTGTTAAAGATGTACTTTGGCTTCTGAAATTTGCATCCCATAAGCCAGATATATTTAGTTATGATTAAAGCCTGGACTTCAGAGCAAGTCCAACTTCATTAAACATACTTCAAAAACCCTTGCCTAAAACCCCCATTCAGGCAAAATGGGAAACTAGAAGGAAAACAGAGGCATTAAAAGCAGGCTCTATATTAAAGGCTACATAGTTTTCAGCAAATTTGAACACTTAGTCACTTCACAGCCACAGTGGGAGAGACATCCCCTGAAAAACAGGGCAAAGCTAGTACAGCAGGGATTTCTGTCTCGGTCTGGAAAAAACCCACAACTGTAATAAGAACTTCTAAAAGAAAAAGGTTGTGTGTCCCCCATTCTTTTAATCCACCTAATTTTTCTTTGCTCTAATTAGGGTATTTAAATCATCATTTGTTTTCACTAACAAGTAGTTCAACTAATACCATCCTTTCCTGCAAAGGCAGAAAACCTGATTCTTATATGGAAAAATGGAGGTGAACTGTTTGGCAATCAGAGCAGCAGCTCTACCTATGGTCAGAAGCCAGCTTTGGGAGATGGAGATAAGAGTACGAAGTGCACATAGATGGGCATGTCAGCAGTCAGCACCAAATTCGTCTGACAGCAGATATGAACAGTTTATTGCAGACAAAACAGTAAGTTTATTTTGCTTTTCACATAGGTTTTTCTACACATGATAACTCCTATTCATATCATTCCAAAAACACCAAACCCAATGTTTTTCTAACCTCTGTCTGATGAAATTCTAGCTTTCATTTAGAAAGATAAATGACATCATGGTTTCAGACTTGAAATATCTGGAAGAAGTAGTGAGGGAACAAATGCAAGGCTGAACAGCCTGCTCACCAGGCAACAGCAGTTCTTAGAGCTCTTTCACATTAACTGTGTACTCTCCACCTGCATTTGAGATCAGCATCAGAAATGCTGATGCTACTGATCCTCCACCTACTTGTATTGTTACAATTTCAAGGGTCTGTTTGCTCCACAATCAGCTGCAGATAGGACTACTAGGGACAAAAGGAAATAACGGGAGAATGAAATAATTAACAATGCTAAACAGAACTCATATGCAGAGCTGGAGACAGGATTCTGATGTGTGGTGTGTATCTACTCACAGAAACTAAAAACCCTGCTCTTAAATAGTTTAGGAATATCAGTTGCAAGGTCTGATTTTCAACACTGCTTTACATAAATCAGGCCCTTCTGGCTATGGAAGTGACTAAAAGAGATGCAATTTTACTATTTGTACCTCAGTACAGGTAATCTCCAAAACTCCATTTACAGTATAAAATCTCAACATTGCCACTGCATTACAGATCGTTCTTTCGCACAAATATCCAACCACTCAGAGTAGGTTGGGTAAAGTAGTATTTTCCCTAAATCTGATCCACAATCCACTATTGTTAATGCATTCCATAATTATATTCCTGAAGCAAACAAACTAATTTTCAGCATTGTTACATCATAGGAATACCTACCAATATGCAGGGCAATGGATAGACCAATGGCAGACCACAGAGAGTAGCGGCCACCAACCCACTAAAACAAGAGAAAGATTGGTTTAGACAGGAGACATGCACAGCTTTTAAATTCAAACTTATTCAAACTATTATGAATGCGTTTAGACCACCTTCAACAATATCAATATTCTTTCTGGTGATAATTTACTAGAAGTTACATGGCACAATCAAGGAAACCTGCACCTTGCAGTAGCCCCCTCAATGAATTCTTAAGTAAGCATTTTTTGAGACTTTAAAGTTATCATACTTGTCCAATTTATATAACATCTGTTGAAGCAGATCTGGATGATTCCATCTCACTTCCAAACACTGAATCTGCAGCTTGTATTAAATGCTTTCCTAATATCACTCCCCTACAGGTAAAGCCTGCTGCAGCAAGATAGCAATACTATCCAGGGAAAGGTAATGCTCTAGGTAATTTCTGAACAGCAGCTTTAAAATCTAGTTTGTCAGGCACATAGTCAATGAGACGAGCCAACCTGATTCTGATTAAGTATAAGGGCAAAAACCTAAGGGCAGTACATTTAAAATATGCATCTGCTACAAAACATAAAATTAGTCTCCCATTTCTGATGTTTGACCTTTACAGGCCTAGATTATATACAGTAGACCCCAACAGTCAAATGTCATAGCTTATAATAACTACTTACACAGATGAATAAGCTAAGACTTGTTTCTCCTGTTACCCAACAGCTGATTAGACAGCCAAGAACACAGAAGGCTCCTCTTCAGACCTTTGACTACAGGATTTTAATGGAATGGCCAAGAGACAAAACTGTTCTGCTTGCCTGACGTGTTCGCTATTTGCCTTTAGTTAGGAGTTTTCAGATGTTTCAGTACAGAGATTACAACTACTATAAGTGTAGGTGTTTTGCCAGTTTCCTGACATCTGATTAGAATAATCTAACTTGCTTTAGAAAATGCTAACAGTTAACATCTACCACACAACATCAGTCATTTACTTACATCCCAAAACTCAAACATGTTCTCTGGGTCAATTCCAAAGTCTTTAACTTTAGGCTAGGATAAAAAAACACGTTAAGAACATAAGTAAAACCAACAATCTTAAAGCTTTACATCTAGCAAATAAACACAAGCTGGGTACCCATTAAATACACAATTCCCCAATTACAGCCTCTTTAAAAATACATAGAATCCATCAGAAAGAGGGTATACCTTCATTTTCAGAGATCACTACCACTATTCAGTAGTCTCAAATGAAGTCAATGACATACACTCATTTTCTCATCAGTCTAAGTAGCAATATACTTAGGAGTTGGACTGACATTCAATTTACATTTAACAGAACCCGAATGGAAGAGCAGAACTTCACACCACATTACCCGACAGCCTCTCAATTATTGCAGAGTCTTTTTGTAATTGCTTTGGTCTTTCTGCTTCACACTTTTGCATGAACCATATCAGGGTACATTATGCTCATCACATGCTACAGATCATTCACACAAACTACCTGTATCACTTCAGCACTTACTTGAAGAGTCTAGGAGAGTAGTATTTGTTTACATAACTGCATTCACACACACTCAAGCAGTTACAGGTACACTCAGTAACAGGACACTCATTTCAAGTATACAAGATCTTAATCTCAGATTTAAAGCTCCAGCAGAAAAAGCACACATCTATGATGAAGGTCCAATCTTGATACAGTTCGTTACTCTAAAAGTGTTTCAGTTATTTTCAGTAGAAGAATATAATATCTTTCAAGAGGAAGGCTAACTACTGGTATTCAAGTAATGGTATCCTAAAACATACACTTCCATACTGGATTTTAAAATGAAGACATCTCAAAGGTACACAGAAAGAAAATAAGATAGATCGGTTATACTTACACCATTGGTAGACAAGGCAACAAAATGCTTGGCCACAGCTGAAGGCTTCAAAAAATAAACAGATTGTTAGATCTAGAACACTAATTATTTTGATTTCTGGTCATAAAGCTGATCTGCTACCCTTCACACCTAAATTACTGTTGACAACCAGTTATTTTTGTGTTATCAACTTGAAACCATCTTATCCACATTCAGGGTAGGATTTGGCAGTATGCCTGCCTAAAGATAACATTCTCATGAAGCCCTCTGTAACCAGTCACTAAGAGCTGCACACTATTTCCTTAAGAGTACATTATCAGTTTGGAACATCACTACCACCACTTTGGAGCAGATGGGAGTTAGTTGTACATGCACTATCCTTCAAGCTATGGTCAAAAGATCAAGACAACTGGAATTACTGATAAATCTCAAACTCCAGATTTAGACTTTGGTCTTTCAGTAAGTGTTCTGGTAAACAAAGATGAGTTGTCTGCAACAGCAGTGTAACAAGGAATTTCAAAGCCCAGCTTTAAAAGGAAGTACAGCTACTTTGACTGGAACAGGTTGAAGACCATCTTTATTACCTCAGTAGGCAGTATCTGCTTTTTTTCTTTTAAAGGTTGGAAATAGGAGATAATAAACCAAATACAAGGTTTCTATTCATAGCACAGCCATCTGCCATAGAAATGACAGTGTATCACTCCAACCATAGCTTCATTTCCAGTTTTTAAATATTTGCCAGGAATTGGAAGGTAATGCCACATAGACACCATATTCTTGGATTTTTGTATCAGTGGTTCCACCAAATTATTAGGCAGCTCTAAGGTAAATGCTACGCTATTACTTAACAAGCAGGATTTGAGAAAACAGATGACAACCATTTATAATGAAAAACTAGTGGTTTTATCACTTTGATCAGACATAACAGCCTGTCTGTAACCACGAAGCACTGAAATTATATGTACAGCATTTGCTGAGCTATACAGCTTGTGTTTGGGCAGTTATTGGCTCTGCTCCAAAGCACACAGAATGACCAGGGAGAAACTGCACAACGAAAAGCTGTTGCATTCTGTTACATAACCTAAACATTAGACTTACATCATTAGCAGCATGCAAGAACCATTCTTTGGCTGTTTCTGCATTGGTGATAGTTTCCTGGGTGGTGAAAGTCTGCACATCAGAAAACAAGGAAGTAAGTAAAAACACTGTACTTAAAATTGAAACAAGCTCAGGCTGCTAAAACACCATATGTTCTAGTCAGAGCAGAGTGATTCTAGATGTTCATAACAGGCAGCTGCTGCCAGATCTCAGAAAAAAAGCAAGCTTATCAATCCAGTAGAGATTGGAGTTGCTAGACTTATCTATCTAGTTTTAAACTAGCATATATCTAGAATTGGAATAATTATTCCCCATTTCCTACCTTCCCTCCCCCAAACTGTTACACAAAACCTTGAGACAGAAATTTTCTACTGTAGTCTTTCACTAAATATGAAGTTTTACCATTCAACTAAAAAGCAACTAATTGAGCATCAAAACAGGATAACCTAGCTGGACTGTCCTCTTGTTCTTCAATTCCCACTTTTTCATGTAGGAACATTCATTTCTGCTAAGATGCTTGCCATAATTTTGTTTCAATGATTAGAGGAAAACATTTTCCTGCTCCATGAAGTGTGCACAGAAGTTCAGTCATGCAGTTTTGCAAGTATCTACAACCATTCTGATTTACTCAACCATCAAAATTTAGCTTTAAGGGTGAACACTAGACTCAACCTACTCTCATCCATCTCCAGAAATATTCCATTATGAAACTCAAGCCTGTTAATGGAAAAAAATGCCATTCATCCTCTTCCAAATATATCCAATTATCTAACTACAGTCTGGCAAACAGAAATTGAAGTGTTACTCTTTCAATTTGACAGTCTTCCAAGCCTTTGAACCGTGATCCTTGAACTCAATTATTCAAAGTGACCATTAGTACTACTTTGTGAAGTTTCCTTATTATTCCATAAGTTGTTGCTCAGCTGCAGTATTGCCAAGACAAGATAATGAGCACCACCATAGAGCATGGCCAGCATAACACACATGTTCATTTGTTGCAGACTCTTCAACAGCAAAAAAGGTTCTACTGTGCTTTACAAATGAAGGCGACCCGAGTTACATAATCATCAAGTTTGTCTTCATCAGTTTCCTCTGCTAAGACAGCATTCCTCAAAGGAAGATGGCAGCTAGCAATTATGTTTACAGAATAAGTTACTAGCAAGGCAAGACTTAAAGGCAGCTATTAGGTCTGTATTCAGAAATAAGTGTCATCTTACAAACTACCAGCAGACTATCTTTACCTCTTTGTAAGTAAAGAATTAGTATTTATAGTGGTCAAAGAACTCAGCATTTAAGTTATTTAGGCAAAGATATTTTGTTATTACCCTAAACTAGAATGAAGATACCCAAGCCACACAATTCATTAATGCAAGAAACAGAACACTTAACAAGTAACACTGTACTCAAGATAAAGGACCAAAAGTAACCTTAAATGAAATAAAGGAGTAAGACAACAAGATCTTGAATTTCAAAGGAATAACTACATAGGATCCTACATTCCACCCACGGAAGTACAGTAAAATAAACTTTTGTGAATAAAGCTTGAACTTGTGTTGACTGAGAAATATGCCCTAGACAACATGAATTTGCCCAAGTGTCTGACTTGCTTCAGTTAAGTCATTTTCAGCATGTGACTTCTGGATCCTTTAGTGTTTCAGTAACACAAGATTGTACTGCAAGTTTAGGATTAATCACAACATGCCTGTTAAAAAACAGCTGACACTAGAAATCCCTGATATAGATCTTCCTGCAGACAGATCTCTATTCTGACTGAATCCTTTACAGTCAGAGAAAGTCACACCCCAGTGCTTGTATTAGACATACCTTTGATGCAATGATGAAGAGTGTAGTGTCTGGTTTAAGCTCAGCCAGGGTTTTGGCTATATGAGTACCATCAATGTTCGATACAAACCAAACACGGGGGCCTCCCTTGGAATATGGTTTCAGGGCTTCAGTTACCATCAGAGGGCCCTGGATAGAAGCAACAATTAGATTTTATCTTGTGTATATTGCAAGCATGTACACACACAAAAAAAGACAAGGTAGATATATAGAAGTCAGGCACTTACCAAGTCAGAGCCACCAATCCCAATATTGACCACATCAGTGATTGTCTTTCCAGTGTAGCCTTTCCATTCACCACCACGGACTCTCTGTGGCAAAAAAAATTACAGTGACTTTTGTACTTACACTAAAGTTAGTGATTCTAACACTGGAAATTCTACGATGCCTGAAAACACAGTCTAAGTCTCCAAAGACAACTTTCAAGCTTCTAGACCTTAAAGCCTACACTCAAAGCTCCCTTCTTAGCTAGACATTTGGTTATGTCTAAGATGACACTTCATTAAGTGTTAGAAGTCTAATGCACATATTTAAAAACACACTGCAAGATCAAACTCTGTGTGAACTGCTATACCAATTACAACAGAGTGTTGGCAAAGGCAGGAAAAATGAAAAAATCTTGGGCATTAAACTATTTGCAATGAACATTTGAAAGTGGAGGGGTTCTTTAAATGCAACTTCACTACCTAAACTGGAAGAAGCCATGAAAACAGATTTATTGGCAAATCAAACATTCAAAAAGCTTTTCTATTGCACATATGTTTTGCATTAAAATTTATTTCTGAGCTTCACCTTAACAGCACATAGTACAGGTTTCTGCTCTGTTCTTGCTGTTTTAAGAGTTACTGAGCTCCGACAAAGAAAATTACAATCATTAAGTAATATCAAAACACTGCATTGAATTTTGTCCACCATGTACCACCTATGCATTAAATTTGTTTCCATCACAAAAGAATCTTTAGTATCATGCACACTTCTACATACATTCCCCAATTCTAAAGCAATTTTCCCCACAACAAATCACCTGGTTATACTGATAGTTGCTCTCCTTCCCTACAGATGTTTAAGTTAAACCCTTTTGTTTTTCTCAACAGAAAATCCATTTTCAGCATACACCATTCCTGTAACCTGTAGATGATGTTGCCATAGTTTTAAAACCCCATCTGCTTAAGTGAGTCACCTGAAACAAGCATCATTGTTAATCTTTCCAAACAAACTGCAGAGAAGATACATCTGCATGGAATATTCACAAGCTCTGATGACTGAAACCATTTAGCAATAAAGAGAGTGGCACCAGTACAAAAAACCCTTGTTTTGCACTATCAAAAAACTTTAATCAGCCAAACACTCCACAGTGCAAAGCAGATCATTGAATTTCTGTGGCCATTCAATTCTTACATTATCTGAAGAAACTACCAAATTCAGACCAATTAGTGTCCGTTATTGTGATTTTGGCATTTATCCATTAGGAACTGGACATAATCCAGGCTCATTTTGTATAGGTTAACAAGTATGAGTTGGCAGTCATACTGGCCACTACCACCTGGATAACTCACTATAGTGACCAAGCAGGTCCAGTTCTTCACAGCCCTGTTTAAAAAATGCACTAAAACTATTTGGTGAGCTTTTACTGATTAGCTTTATCACACAAATTTGACTTTGTTAGAGTGCTCTATAAAGTTCTTCCAGAGCATTTCCTCAACTCATCTGACAGATACCTACATTCTAAAGGTGTACAGAATCAAAGAACAAGTAATTAATGATATTTGAAGATAATGGTTAACAGCTGTATTTAACTAGGGAAGAAAAAAACTTTCATGCTGCAACAATAGAATCATAAAGCAATCTGACCTAAAAAAGATCTTTAAGAAACTATTTAAGCAGAGCATAATCAAACTGCAAGTGAGCTGTGAGCTTCTACCTTTCCTGACCTTACACGAATTTTAAGATGCAGTTTCTGCTTGACAGAGTCAAGTAGTTGAAAAATTAGCAGAGAAATAAGGCAATATTTGACAGTACTTAAGGATTTACAGGATTTCTGAAGTAAATGCAAGATTACTGCTGAAAGAACAAGATCTAGAGAGCCCATTAAAGAAAAACCCAAATGGGAACAGAGAGAGGTCAATCATACTAAAACCAGCTCCAACACCAACACTCTAGTTGAGCCAGAACTATTACAAACCTCAAACAAGGACACAAAAATTCATGTGAACCAGCCTACAATCAATGTTTCACAGTATAATGCAAGAACCTGGCTGGATACAGAACATAGAAAAATAAGCTATGATGGTAACTTTATACCTGGCAGAAGTGTTTCATTTTGTCCAACACTTTGTTTACTTCTGGAACAACATCCTTCCCATCTACAAGTATTGGCACATTAGAACGATTTCTCAGAGCAATATGAAGCACAGCTCGGTTCTGAAACAAGAAGGGAAAAAACTGAAGAAGCTGTTTCCAAATTACACCCAGGGGCCTCAGGTACCTCATCCAGAAGGTAGTACAATCTTCATCTTAAAAATCCTTTAGATTAACTGTAATTAGTAGCAGTAGTTTGTGTGTATATGTGCATATACACACACTCATCACCAGCTATCTAAATCACCCTCTCACTTCACAGAATCAGTGCAGAGGGCTTGCAAAAGCATATAATATGCAAAGTAAACAAATAGCTTAATTTGTTTACTTTAAAAATAAAGCTCAAAAGCCCTTGAAAAGCATTTAATGATTGATGTTCATAATTCAGCAATATTCAGTACTCCATGATCTCAATTATTTTGGCATGCTCAGGTATACAAGGATGGAGTTGTTTCCTATTAATCACAATACTGAAAACCAATTGTAACAAGCAGCCAAACTTATTTTCTCTGGCATTTTCTCAACTATCCTGAGAAGTTCATTTTGCATAGAGACAAATATGTATTTAAACATTTCACAAAAAAAGGAATACAATAGCCACATTATTCTATCCACTGCCCACAACTAGATGTTCCCTGGATACTTGCACACCAGATATACAGGTGGTAGTTGTGTTATGAGAAAAATATGTTAGCATGCACCATATTATATTAATTCTCCACAGTTACACATAAGTCAAAGCACTGAAAGTTGGCCTTTGATTTGCCTGTTCAGGAGCTTAACAGCTTTAATCTAAAATGAAGGAGTTAGTCAATACTAATGAACAAATTAAAAAAAAATGTCTGCTCTGCCTCATTGTTCCTCACTACAATGAGAGGCACTGAGACAAAGACAACACAGACGATATGAACTGCCAAGTTGTGATTTAAATACCAAATACTAATTCAAAAAATCACTGAGTTTATGGTTACTGACTTGGAACATTAAAAAGCTCTTTCAGTTGGCCATTATCAAAGCAGACCCACTTAAATTTGGGGTGAAGAGGCAATTTTTTTTTTTGCAACACTGAGCCATGGAACAGTATTTGGTAGATACTGCTCACTACCAGGCTTCAGGGAAGCTTTGTCTTGAAGAGAAGCAGTCATTTGACCTAATATCTACAGTAAACCAGAAATATTTTCTAAATATCAGGTGGGCTATAAAGACTGTCTCCATAATAAGTGCTCAAGTATGAGTTACCTTGCAATGCACTGTCTTTGTGCCATATCAAGCTGCAAGTTTTAACTCATCTGGGACATACACCTGGCAATGACACACTTGGGTGCACTATAAAGAATTTCCACATAAGCACACACCATGCAGCCAATGCCTGCAGCATCAAATACAGACAAGTCTTAAATACTTAAGACAAATAGCTGAAACTTTCTAAATCAGAACAAGAATAGTGGACAAGTCAGTTCTTGCCATTAAGCAGCTCCCTTCTGTCTTATTGCTTTAGGTTTATTCAGTCATGCTGTTTAACAGCATCCTGTTTTTACGGTCTCATGACAATTTCATTGTCCACATGCTCATCTTCCAGAGCCAAACCAACTTGATTTAATATTCTATACAAATGGAAAAAATTTAAACAAATCAAATCTAATTCCAAGTCAGCTTCTGACTGTAAATGAGAAACTGATAACGAAAAAGATGTTTCTAGACTTATGCAGGTAATTACTACATAAAATTGCCATATCAAGACAGTAGCAAAACAGGGAGCTAGCAGAAGCCAAACACACAGTTTAATATTGTGTTTAAGGGCTTTCTGTGAAAATTGCATCCTTCTGAGAAGGCTTCAGCTGCTACATTTCCTCTTATGTAGACAATGAAGAGTAACTCCATAATATGTGGTCAAAAACAGGCTAACCCTGTAATAATTTACATCATACGAGGCCAGTGAGAGGCAATATCTGAGAAAACAGCCCTCCAGGTGGATTTAAGACTCATCACCCTCTTTTCCCTCTTCCTTTTTTCACTAGCTAGAAGTACATCTGTGAATTGAAGGCATTAATACAGAAGGAAGGGGAACCATTTCTCCAGTGAAGCTTTATCTGTTTCTGTCTCTGCATTTTTACAGACATGTAGCATTCACAAACAATACAACGTCCAACTGCTGAGTTACTTTAAGCAAACAGCTTGTGCAACAGCTAAATCAGTCAATAACTTAGTCAAAGGAAATACAAATTTCTGTGAATTTACCTCAAACATACTAAATAGCCTTTAGTATTAAGGCAGACTAACAAATCACATACTGTTGAGTTTCCAGTTTTCATCCTATTTTTAGTTTCAGAAAAAAGGTACAGTTGGGCTTCTGTACGTTTTGGTGAACATAACCATAATTACAACCTTCAGATATACAAAAAAAGGAAGACACTCATTGTCTTACTGAAATAGGTAGTTAATTTCCCAAGATTGGTTATAGTCTCTACTGTTAAACATACCCAAAGATCAGTAGCATCAACAACCCAAAGTAGAAAAGTCTTACACAATCCTCACTATAACTTTCTAGGCAGTTTACTAAGTTTTATCAACACTAACATTAGGCAAAAGCATAGAAGCAATACCTGGAATGCAATACTCTGCTTCATGCCCTTTGCAAGATCTAACTCATCTTCCTCTCTACAAAAGGGGGAAGATAACACAAGAAAAAAAAATATACCACCAAAATCTCTACAAAAAATTAAGATGTGTGTTGAAGGGAGGATTGAATAGCTTTATTCACACATATTTTCTTCTGTCTTTGTTAGAGCTATAAAAATTTCTCATTTAAGTAGTGCAGCAACCATTACAACCACTTGGCATTTCAGAGAAGCAATTAGACTAGGTTTTTTTCAGGACTTACAAACATGCACGAACACCCATAATATATAGGCACAACTGAGGGGAAAGAACCATGGACAGAAATAGCCTTACCTCAGTGAAGTTGATCTTTTCTCCACTGAACATGCGCTCTCTGGCACCTTCCACACCCCTTGACTTTGCCTGAGAAATGTAAAAATAGATTCCTCTTAAAAATAGTAGGAAGTCAACATGTACTACCAAGGTCCAGATACATTAAAGA
Source organism: Leptosomus discolor (assembly GCF_034619465.1). NCBI lineage: Eukaryota > Metazoa > Chordata > Aves > Leptosomiformes > Leptosomidae > Leptosomus > Leptosomus discolor. Next base: position 51,140,419 of record NC_141398.1, on the reverse strand, counting down.
CTGAACATTTACCACAAGACAGTGGAACAAAAGTTATTAGATTAAAAGACCCACTAGATTCTAGCTTAAAAATTTATTCTCTTATTTTAAAGCAAGTATTTTTACACAAGCTGTTTAATTCCTTAAGAGGTTACACAGTAACATGTGCTGAACGATCAAGATGCAATGAATCTATCTTAATTACTCCTGTTTCATCTTGGCATACTGCTACAGAATTCATTAATAATTCTTTGTACCACTTTAGAATTTTTTTTTTTTTGAACCGAAGAGTGGCAAAAGCAATTTTGCTGGGGCTATTTTTCCTAGTTCTTCACTTCTCAAAAAACTGTGTCCTATCTGGTCTAAGCCTTTGGCTGAACCAATAGTTAAGAAAGGCTTGTAAATATGGACACCGTGCTAAACTGAAGCTAGTGACAGGAGTTTCTTAAAACACATCCAACTGCAAATTAATCTCAAAACTAAGACTGTGACATATGAAGTATTGTTTCAGTAGCAGGTATAGAAGACATGACCTTCTCTTACAAGTTTATATGTACCTCAGTAACAGTGCCATATACCAGCTGGTCTGTTACACAGAGAAAAAAACTTTCCAGCAAACACAAGAAACAGATCTGCACACTGAAAAATGCCCCTCTACTTCTGAGTTAAAGGACAACACAAGACCTTGAACAGAGCCAAGATCTGTAAACATATGCCTTTTAACTTTGATGGTCTCAAATTCAGAGCTAAATGTATACTCTAGCATTGCTTATAATCTGTCACAGATAAAAGTTAGCTTTCGTTAAAAAACCTACTTGATTTATTAATTCAACATTTTAAAGAGTTACCAGTTCCATCAGCATTTTCATCACTTCCTCTGTAACAAGGTTCTTCGAATAATCCAGTAAGATATCCCCATGATCAGTATTCAGAGTCAAGCTGTCAAAACAAACAGGCATTTAATTGCACACTCCTGAAGAGTGGATATTTTAAGCAAGACAATGATAACTCCTCTATAGGTTAGAAAATAATTGGAATCCTAATTATACCAAGTTAGTAAATATGACCTGAGGGACTGATTTGCCCCACAAGCTTCAAAATTACTTAGAGTGCTGTTTTAATTGAAGACCATGGTTTTCAACAAGCTAAATTATAGTGTCCACTTTCTGCTTGTGAGAGTCCAAATAGAATGAAGTATACTTAATGCAGTTGGACAATCACATTCTGTTTTGAGCCACTAGCATTCTCTAGCAGTAACTAGCTTTTTCCTAATATATCATAGGTAAAAAACTTACCACATTCTTTTGCTGCTAAAAAATGAAACTCTTCCTACAAGTCCTTTCAACAAATATAGTCATTCTTTTATATGGTGACTTGAACAACCCTGATTTAGAAATCTATACAACTTCATGTACAAAAACATTCTGTCAGCTATTATGCAGAATTAAACCCCACTTGTGCATGGTGTAGTCTCACTGTCGTCACTGACCCCATGGAAGTCTTCAATTTTAGTTAAATAATCCTCATCTGAAAGTTATAGCCTAATACTTCAAAATGCAAACACTTTTAGGTTTTGTATTTACTAGCCTTTTATCTATGTAAGTTCTAGAGTCCCTCTAGTTCTTTACAGAGCAGTTTTCTATCCATTTCTTCTCTGCACTAATTTACAGCCAAATATATACACTTACTCTGAACTGAAGAATCAAAGTTCTGTAAGTAATTCAGTAGGCCTTCTATAAACACACAGAATGTCTTTTATATCTTACTCAGTTTTGCTCCACATGCACAAGCCACAGGAAATTGCATGCATCTAAGTTCTCAGTGCTTCTGTGTTGCTCATTATATTCCCTACTTTTTCCTTCCCAATACTTGAGCACAGAAACATGCACTGTTATTTTAGTGACCACACATGCCAGAGACTTTGCAGAGACAAACCATGGCATAATTGCTATTCCAGACAGATATAATATGACAGAGCAGGCAAGATTCTGCAAAGGAAGAACAGAGCCAACTGGAAATAACTGTCATAATCAGCCAGTCCTAGACATTTGGGTGGTTTTATTAACTTGAAGAATAACACAGCAGCTTATATTTTAAGACCAGAAGGACACAAGACACTAAATAAGGAAAGGAAGGTGTCTTCAAGTACAATCTTGTAAGACTGTCTCTTTTACAGGCAAATACACAAGGCAAGGGAGGAAAACCAACATCAATACTATTAATCACCCTTCTCTTCAGGGGGCTGCAAAACAGCAATCCTGGAACCCTGACCATCCAAAATAAGGATACCTGGAAAATGGCTAGCTAAGGGAAGGACTGTTACCTCTCACCCACCAAATTTGCTATTTGTTGATACAGTACAGAAGAAAAATAAGATCAAACTCTGCAAGTCTTCCTGTTTGAGATGCAATGCAAGTTATATTACAGGTCTTAAACTGGAACTCAGTTTGCTAGTAATACAGCAAGGCCATTAGCATACTAATACTTCTTCAGTTTAGAGAAGTAGAACTTCAAAATTCTCATCTACAGTCTAATATAGAGTCTTCCCCAGTGTTCTACTCCATGAACATGAAATCCTTACAATATTTTCTTTATTTTTACCTGACATATGCCTTACTTCTACAATTCATTGTTGTTCTACAAATAAAAATCAGTCTCACTAGACCAAGACATCAAAGTATCCCACAAAATTCTGGCTGGATTCAAATCACTACTCATTCGAATAAACCACAGAAAGGTGTCATCCCAAGACATTTAATGCAAAAAAGCAAACCGTGGCTACTAGACATGACTTCCCACAGACAAGGGGGAACACACAGCATGTAATGTAATCTCATCTTAAACCCTTACACCAAGAGATCCACTCACCCTTTATTTAAACAGAAGCCCAAAACCCTGCAGCTCAGTTGCATTCTGCTACACTACCCACGCTGCAATGCAGCAGCTAATAGCAGCACAACCCAGGTGGAACAAGAGCCTTGTCACGTAAGCTACATCCACACTGAAGTGATGCAGCCCCTAACCAGAAGGTCACCTGCAGCGTCTCAGAACCATCTTCTCCCACCTAAACACTAAGGAATCTGTACGAAACCCCTAAACGTATTATTACTCATGGATTCTCTGGTGGTATGTTTCCTATTTAGATTGAAGGCTCTTTGTGATCCTTCACAATGGACAGCCAACTACCAGGAGTGTAATACTAGTGCTTTATGTCTTGTACCAGCTATTTCTGTCAAAAGTACCTTAATCAGCATCCACGTATCTCTATCTGTTGAGTTTTATGATGGCTGCATCATATCAGTTCTAACCCCTCAAAACCAGTAAAGCTTTTCTAGTGAACAACCCATGTCGTTAAGATCCACTGCTCCTACCAGACCTTACATCTGGGTAGCAAAGCCAAAGGTTTGACTCCACTCACAATCAGGAAAACAGGATATACAAATTGAGGAAGAAAAAAGGGCAAAGGAAGAAATTATGTTCTGTCTACATTCTGTAGGACACAACCAGTGAGTATAAGGTTCTTATAATATTAAATATATACTTGTGCTCAGAAATAAATATTCACATTAAAAATTACTCACACCAATCTGAAATTTCTCCAGAACCAGTACCAGGAAGCACTTTTACATCAGTAAAAGTTTCTCTTTTTCTTCTGAAGGAAGAGAGATAGTCCATGATTTTATAATACCTAGCAGAACTAATGGAAACATATTTCACACGAGGGGAGAGGTGCAGACTATAGACAGGATCTTGTGGCCAAACCTCCAGGCTGCTTATGCTTTCAACAGATGTCATCTACCACCATCCTGATGATCTGTCTCAAAGCAGCAATCAGTGAGAAGTATATAAGCAGATCTGTCAAACTAACCCAGGCTGTCAGCTCTGCAACTGTATTTTGCTATGAGAAAGTTCTCCTGGTAGTACAGAATGTATTGGTTTACCAGGAAACAGGACTGAAATAACGAGAAGAAAGGATTGAGATGATTAAGTAAACTTAAAACACTTCAACTGTTTCCCGTCCTTATGAGCAGCACAAAAGGACATTAAGTTGGGCAACTTTGAAACAGATAACCTTGGTAAAAAGCATTTCACAAACATCTGATAAACACATTCTAGGAGACACATTGACTATTTTCAGCATGGAGAAAACGTGTTGGAGATGAGTATGTGTGCCTGAAACAATAGTTGTCAAGTATCTTCTCTCCCTGGGTAATTTAACACCACAGTGACAGCGTAACACTCAAAGAAGTCTAAGTATATTACAAATTCACAGGAGCAATTAAATACAGACTATTTCAGATTGAGAGGGTATATTTTATGGTTAAAGTAGCTTGGATAATATTAAAGTGACAGACAGTGACATTAAGATGAAGTGCTATCCCCAAGTACTTGCTCAGGCCATTCAGGAAAGAACCATAGAAGAAGACTCTTGATTATACCTTTTGATTTAACTAGTTTGCATCAGATTTCCTTTGTTCCAAGGATGTTAAACTCAGTCCCTTGGGATATACTGCAGATAAGGAAAACCTGCAACCAGAACTAGCAGTTTTGTTTAAGGTAACAATAACAAAGTTCTTTAACAGTACAAAAAAAGCAAACTGTTACAAGAGCCAGATGAAGTCAATACTCCAAAAGTTTAGCATACCTTTTCCATCAATGCAAATGGAATTTGAATTCCTGTATACAGGTACACAGGACTTCATATGTGATGTTTAACTACAATTTAAGAAGTATCTAGCGAGCTCAAAAGGAAAGAGAAGTCACTTTACCTAGGATGCTAATGCAATGCTTAATACATGCAACAAGTCTCATCTCAACACTGGAGAACAGAAGCTTACTGTATCTGTATCACTGAGGCTCACTTTAAAGTCAACTCAGGGATGCACCTACATAGTATCAGACTTTGCAGATTGCTTCTATAGTCCAGCAACATAACCATACACAAGTTCTCAGCAGAGTCTCCAGTGTGCAGAAAAAATTAGTGTCACTTTACAAGATGAAATCGCTGTACGTTATCACTCTGCTTCCACGTCTTACTTCCTCCTCCAGCAAAAATATGTTGCAACGCATTTTCTGTAATGAGGCAAGGAAGGGCTAAACCTGCTAAACATCCCCCCTTCCCCATCTCAGGGCAGGGGCAGGCACCGCCGTACTACTGACAGGTAGGGGCACACGGATGGATGGCTCCTCGTGATTCTATCGCGGAGCTTATCATGACTAAGCATATGGGTGCGAGAGACTGAGAAATGAAGGACCCACAATGCCGCTGCGCGAGCCGCAGCCCGGCGCTGTGCTTCCCGGCACGTACCCTGCTGCAAGGATGAGTCAAGGACAAGCACGCCCGGCCGCCCTCCTCGGGGGCTACGGAGGAGCGCCCCCCCCCGCCCGGCACCTGCCCCCCGCGGCGCGGCGGGGCTCCCGCCCGCCCGCCCCGCGCTCCCGGCAGGGCGCTGCAGGCCCCGGCCGCACGTGCCCGGCCTGCCACCGGCCTCCGACCGGCCGGCGCGGCGTCAGCCACCCTCCCCCGGCCCCCCCACCCCGCCGGGAGCGGCAACGAGCAGAGCAGCCGCGTGTGTGCGCCGTGTCCCACCGCACACCCGGGCCCCGGGCCCTTCCCGAGATGGAGCGGAGCGGGAAGACGCGGGGCTCTGCCCACCCCTGCCAGGGCTCAGCCGGGAGGGCGCATCCCTCCCACCCGCGGCAAGGCCCCGGCTTTCGGGCAGCGCCCACCTGCGGGAACGCGGGAGGGAAGGCGGGAGACAACCCCACACAGCCCCGGGCCTCACACGCGGAAGTGCCCAGCGTCCCGGCAGCCGGAGGGCCCGGCAGGCCACGGCGGCTGCTGGGGAGAGACAGGGGGGGCTGCTGCCCCGCTCAGCCACAGGGGAGGGCGGGTGGAGTCCGCCCAGCCTCACCTGAATTTCTGGAAGCGATCCTTGTCGGCCTCGAACAGCTGCCGCAGGACGAGCTTGGAAGAGTTCGCCTTGTGCCACTCCACGAGCTTCTTGAAATGGGGGTCGCCAGAGAGCGCCATGTTAGCGGCCAGAAAAGACTGATGAGAGCACAGCTGGCGCACGGGAGCGAGCAGAGCTACGGTCGCCGCCTCCGCTTTTTATAGCGGCAAGCTGGGCCGCCGGCCCCGCCCCGGCCTCGGCCCCCCTCCCCTTTGCGGGCCGCCCCGCCGGGCGCTGGGATTCCCTCGCTGCCGCGCCAGCGGGGAGGGACGAGTTGTCAGCCCGGCTGCGGATGCCTGTCAGGGGGAGGCAGTGGCGGCGGGGCTGCCTGCCCGCGTTGGGGTACGCGGCGGTCGCAACGGCCGGGGGCCGTGCGGGGCGGGCAGCGGCACCCGCGGAGGGGTCGCCGCCCCTCGGGGCTGTGCGGCGCACCCCGGTTGTAAACCCCATGTTGAGGGAAGAGCGGTGTCGCCGTCACGGGGCACCTGTGCGAGGCGGCGGGCACAGGGAACCGGCGGGAACGGGCACAGCGGTTCGGCCGACTATGCCTCGCCGGCCGCCCTCCTTGACCACCCGCCCGCGGGCAGCCACCGCAGTTGTGTCAGGGCCGCTGCTCGTGTAGGCGCATAGGGCATTGAGCAGGTTAAAAATAATGTCCCTTCTCGGGGTTGTTTTTGCCCCAGGTCGGCCCCACGGCCTGGTCCTGCGTGGCGCAGCCCAGCAGAGGGGGGCGAAGGGCGGGGGCAGCGCGGTGAGGGAAGCACCGCTCGCTCCGTGGTCCCAGCCGAGGGGTAGGGGCGCGGCTCTGAGCCCCAACGTGGCACCGTGCTAGACCTCTAAACTCCCCCAAAGGGGTACCCGCGGTTTTTGCCAGCAGCATCTCCCCGCTGCTTCAAACGGCCCTTGCGTGACATGTCGGCTGCTCCGGCTCCCCCCCGGCCATTACATAAGGAGCTTACAGGCCTGAGCTGCGGGGGGCGAGGCCCGCGCTGCCGGTCCCGCTCCGGGGCGCTGGCGGGCTGGCTCCGGGGGCAGGCCAGGGCAGGCAGGCGAGCAGCTGCGCCATTCTTCAGGGGAAAATAAGGCTGTTCGGGGCATAAAGCACAGTGGTTTTTAACCGCGGGCGTGTAAAGGAGCATGTCAAATTCCAGACATCGCACTCTGCGGCTTAGGTGAATAAATCCCCGTGAAGTCATATTTTAAGCACCTAAGCCCCTTATGGATCTGGGTCTAAATCAGAGTCACAGAGCATGAACTTGACTCAGATCACTAAAACCACAGCCCAAGAAGCTTAAGAAGCAGCAGAATCAGCATCTTTTCCTTCCTGCAAAACAAAAAAAAATTCTTAATTGACCCTTTATTAGGAAATGCGTACCTCTAGTATAGTGATAATAGACTGTATAAAAAAGGTGCTTCCTCACTTCACGCTCGCTTGTTTCTATGGTTTGCTTTATCAGACTTAAAATAACTGTTTAACAGGCCAAAGCCTGTTTCTTCAGCAAAATAAATCTTAATCACTTGATATTACAATTTTTTTTACAGTTTTTATCCCTGTGGCCTCCAAAAACATAAAAAAGGTGAAAAAAAAATTGACAGGTTTTGGCAATTTCTCCAAGGCAAGACTGTTTCTCTCATGCTGCCTAAATCTACCTGACCATCCCTCAGTATGTGTGGTTCCCTGCATACCTTCATGTAAGGAAGGAAAATGAAACAACAATTGGACTATGGAGTCAATTCCTATAAGAAGAACACAAGTGCCCAGTAAGTCTTTAAGAAGCCACATACATCATCATGCATGCTGCCATGTAAACTTCACACATTTTCCTTCCTTTTCAAGGCCTTTAGGATAAAACCCTCAATAATCCTAGACTGCTGCTCACAGTCACACTGTAACCCAGGATGTAAATTTGTTTGGCTTAATAAATATGTCATCTTAGCCAGAGGGAGAGAACAAATACCCTTTTAAAAATTTTAACCTTACTGACAGCATTTGATAGTCAGCCATGAAATTCTCCTGATTCACCTGTCTGATTTTTCTCAAAACAGGGCAAATGGGATTTATTACAGTGGTCTCACCCATCCCTGCCAAATTCAGCGATCCCTTACATATATTTTTCCTGAGTTTCTCTCCTGCTATCAGCAGTAGTCATTGTTCTCAGAGCACCTTCACCTCCTTCTACTGATTAGCTTCAAGCTGAAGGTCTGCCATGTATACAAATTTACATTCACTTCTCTTGCAAGTCCTCCCAGCTATCCTGTTGTTTTCTTATGTGGAGATGATGTCTCAATTTTGCTTCTACTTTTCCGCTTTTATTATTTAAAAACCAGCAGTTCCCCTGTCCTGCCTTTCACTGTAACACTTGGGCGTTATCTGAGGTGTTACTTTCTTCACATTCAGGATTTCACTGCCTCTTGTTACATGACCTGCTAAAATGTCTTTCAATGATTCCTTTCTCAAATGCTCATTCATTACTATAATTCTCTTTTCTGGCCACCTCTCTTTTTCACTTCCAAACTACTGAACCACAGTATAGCTCTGTAGCTTCTTACTGCTCTGCTCACGTGGCAATTGTGAATCTTGTATTTGTTCTTTTCCTTTTCATATGAAATTTGAATCCCATGTCCTTACCCAGCACAAGTGCCCAACTGTACCTTTGTCCAAGTTTCAACACGGCTCTTTTCAATTTTGTTTCCCCTTCCCTGTCTTTCTTTATCATAGTCCTTGCACTGTTCAAATCGTCTCCAAATCCTCCAGATCTTAAGAACCTTGAAGATCTGCAAGTTTATCTGACACAAACCCAAAGTCAGCAGGATTTTGTTGGCTTTACATCCCAAATTTACAAGCATTCGTCTCATGCTTAATTGTACCAGTGCAAGAATGTATAGGCTGAGGTAATCAATAAGGTAATCAATAACGCATTAATTCTAGTTCACAGTACGGACAAACTGTGACTGTACCATGACTACCAATTCTGCTTTCTAAAATGCTGATTTTGTTACCCATAACTAATGTTTGCTGCTCACATAATGTAAATTCCATTTACTTTCTTTTGCAACACTTTAGTCTAAGATTTTGAGATGCTCTCTCTCATTTCATGAACCTTAAAATTTATAAATTATCTGGCAATCATGTTTTCTTTTCTTAGACCTCCTCCTTTGGTTGCCAGTGCTTTCTTACTTCCTCTCTTCTTTCCCTAGGATACAGAGCATACACACCTCAGAGAGTTCTAGAGTTCAAAATGTTCCTGCAGCAGACTATGCAAATTTTACGACATATGAGAAAGATAGCCAGGCCAAGGTCCTAATTTTAATCTTTAAAGACCACAGGATAAGGTTTGTAGCTGTTCCGTGAGTTGCTTGTCTTTCCATAAGCTGTGCAGCAGCTGACCACTACAGGGACAGTAAGGCCTTGTCTACATTGAAAAGACCAACTGATGTCACTGTAGAGGGGAGGAGGAGGATTTGGGCCTGGGAGGTTCAGCAGTTGAGACAGCTGTTTCTTTGGCAGCTGATAGCTGTCATACCAATTTCCCTCAAGGTTAATTTTAAGGCAGCTGTAATGTGGATGGAAGCGATAATGTAGTCATGGCAAAACCTTAAACTAATGGAAGTCAAATAGTGTGAACATGTGCTTCAGCTCCTGCAAAATAACCGGCTGAAACACATTCCCATTCCAAAAAGGCCAAAGGCTATCATAGCGAGGGATGACACCCTTTGGGGCTGAGAAAGGGCATTTTAGTAAAGGATATTCTGTAATTGATGGAGATCAATTTTGTGACCGATAGGGTACAATGGTGGATTTACCATTTTACAAATGCCAGCCTCTATTAGCAACAGCTGCACAATGACCTACTTACAAAAAAGACAAGTGAAAATTCCATTTTGGAAGACAGCTGCACAGAAATTAATATTTCCAAATGAATGTGGAGAGCCTAAATACTACAGCCTCAGGCACTTATGCCAGAAAGGTTAAGTGGCACGTTTAACAGATGATCTCTATTATTAATTTATCAGAAAGAACCAAGTGGCTAATTTCCCCTAATTGAAATTTTCTGGCATGATAAAAAATTTTCATATATAATTCCACTTCTATTTAAATCCATTGTACTAACTTATTTTATTATATGAAAGCAAACAAAACTACAGTCTTGAATCCTGCTTTCAGCTTCCACTAATGAAACAAAATACTTGAGTGGCCCCAGAGAAGGTAGTAGAATGGATTCTTCTGAGGACTGATAATAAGAAATGGGACCAGACTTTCAAATCCAGTCCCAGGTTGCCTCTAGAAAAAAAAGAAGCCAGATTTGCAGAGTACTTCACAGCCATCAACTTTCGGTTTTAGCAGTGGAAGAAACCTAAAAGCACACTCACTACAGTGAATTGGGTGGAACAGGGGTCACTCAGATCAGCAAAGAAAGGTACTTTTTATGAGATTGGAACAGGCTTCAGGAAAAAAGCACATAGTAATCTGAGGCCAGGACTGACTGTGTCAATGTACTAATTCTGAAATAGTTGAGCTGATCATCTATACCTACATTTTAAGTATTTCTAATAAATGTAAGTGCCCTAAATTTTTAAGAAAGGGATGGCTTGCAAGGGGAGGTAATCTTTTTACTCAGACTGTGATAGTCAGGTACAGACTCTGCTTCAGATCTTGCACAGAGAGAGCAAACTTCATGCTAAGGATAGACAGGAAGAAATTGCTCTGAATTTAACTTTGCTAAATAAATCAGTTAAACAATTTGAGGAGGGAAAAAAGGGCACCTGGCATCTGCAACGGTAGAAGAAACTTGCAAGGGGAGAAGTAATATGGGTCTTCTACAGGACAGGGAACAGCAGTTACCCATTTCCTTTGGGCCATGAGGTAGCATGTGTGTGGAAAATGTCAATGTATTGTAAAATCAATGTCTCTGTTATATCCATCTTTTTTTCTGCCCTGTCATTTTTGTTCCTGGGTTGTCTTTTCAGAACACTTTTTAAATCTTTCTTGATGGTCAGGACAGCAATCACAGGTGGTGATTACTTTCTTTAAGGCTCCCACTGCTAATTCTTTCTACGTTTTATTGCTTGTCTATTGGAATTAATTTCTGTATGTAGTAATTGTTTGCGTTGTAGTAATTGTATGGTTCACATAGTCCTCATAAGGACTTTTGGTTCGTTAGATAAAGCAAAGTTTTGGAATGTGCATGTTTAGGAAATATGGATATTGATGGATCTTGAGCAGAGGTATCAGATCTTGAATCCACCATACAGATTCTTCGCAGTCCTGAAACTTGCTGCAGAGCATCTCAGCTTGGCAGTGCTGAAAAAAACGAACCTCTACATTGTTCTCCTCAGGGTTTCCTAATGAGTCACTGGAACTGGAACTCCACACTCCTGATTCCAGGTCTTGCACCATTTCTTCTGTATTGAAAAGTATTGCTCTTGATTAGATTCATGATACACAAACACTCCATGGCTAGGAAGTAGAACTGTGTTTTTAATATGCTTTTTATCTGTCACTGGTTTTACAGGTTTTAAAGCTCATGCAGAGAAATTTTGAGGCTTCTACTCCCTTCTCTTTCCCCCTTGGAGGGAGGGGGGGGATTCTTAAATATTCCTGCTACAGACCTGCCTGGTCTTCACAGACTTTGCCCTGGGCAGTAGCTTCAGATGTGGAAGAGGGTCTGAACGATCTGGGCCAGAGCTGGGAGCCAGAGGACCTGTGTCCTGTCCAGCCAGTTGCCCAGCAATGCAGCGGTGCAAGAAAACGCAGCCCGTCGAAAGCAGAGAACGGTAATAATCTACAGCAAGTCAGCGTGGCAGTTCATCGTCCAAGGCTTTGTAGCAGTTCGGCAGCTTTGCTGAGCAGTTACCAACAGATGGCAATACTGCACTGAGTATTGGGTACCTGTATGCGGTCCTACGGACTTCCCCTGTCCTTACCAGTGAATTGCAAAATGGTTACTACCTTGTTTTAAAGTCCTCTCATAATGATGTCACAGAAACATAATCGTTCTGAAAAAAAAAAATTGTGAACATCACTTGTTTTGACGATTATATACAGGGACAGCGCTTTTAAATTCCATCAGTGGTGGCCCATCTACCCATTGAAGGTAATGGGAAATTCAGTAGTTTCACTGGTGCTTCTGTTAACAATCAACATTTTTGAAAGATGTCACCCTTGAAATACTAGAGATGTGTCCAAAGCACCAAATTCTTTGGTTTTAATACATGTAAAACTCAAGATTCAAAAGTTCGAAATTACATTTTTTTAAGAAGGCATCTTTCTCCTTTTAAGAAATAATTATGTGGGCCAAACCCCCTGTAACACAGCCATCCTAACAACATAAATTGTACCATGGTGGGAAAAAAATTTCCAATTATGTCAGAGGCATGGTCCGTAATAGAGATATTTTCTGTAAGTTTCTTAGTATTACAGATAGCTTTTCATCTATGAAAAAAGGGAGCCATAGTATAAATGAGCATTAAGCCACCATATTTTAAGTATTTGACATTCTAAAATGGGTAATGGCAATAAAAGTTTAAAACAGAGGTAGGAAATGGGCTAACTTTCTCAGAGACGCAAGAATAGAGCTTGTTAGTCTAGTCAGACTAGAGCTTTTTAATATTAGAATAAGATTAGCAATTTTAATAGTTCTCTGGAACTGGAAAAGAAAGCAAAGATCTGAAAAGGGAGCAGCAAAATCTGTAGATGACAGGTTATATTAAGGTTACAGAGGACTAGAAAGAACTTCAAAAGACCCAATTAGACAACATCACATGGGCAGTCTGATGGCAAGCAAAACTCAGTTTTGGTAACTACAAAGTACTGTGCTATGGAAGGGAAGAAGGGGAGGGGTTATTTATATGTTGCACAGCATTCTAAAAAAAGTGTATCAACTCAGAAAACAGACTGAGGTCATGTTTAGCAGTGGTCAAAACAAGTAAAATGTAGGGATGCATAAGAAAAGTGATAATGAAGAAGTTGAAGAATGTTAGAGAAATCCATATTGATCTCATCTGGAAGAAAGTGTAATGATACAGGCTGCAAATAACTCCATAAAGGATATACTGCAGAGCTAGATGAAATTAAAAGGGTGAGAAGAATGACCTGGGCCAGGGAAAAGGCAAACTGAAAGATGTTTGGTTTTTACCCTGAAAATGAATCAGGCATGAAAGACCTGTGATAAAAAAAAAACCACATTAAAATTACAGAATATTACAGAAAAGGTAGATTTTGAACTTCAGTTCTTGCTGTCCTGTTACAAGAAAACAACAGGAAATTTGTTGTGAAATGCAAAAATAACAATAATAAAATAAGCATGTAGTTACATTACAGAACTTATTGTTAAGGGAAATAATTGAGACCAACCATTTCACCAGACTTGAAAAGAGATTCAGTCGTTATATTGTTACCAGTAATACTCAAAAGTAGTGATTTCTTTGAGTAAAAAATTGTGGGAGGTATATGAAACTGCCATGCTTCAGGTTTTTAACCTTCAAAACAAATTCAAGGTTAAGTTGAGATTTAATATGTACAGATTATTCACTACCTATGGGTCTTCCACACCTTCCTCCAAATCATCTGCTGATGGCTTCTGTTGGAAACAAGACATTAGACTAAATGTACCCACACTGCATGGAATTTCTATTGGGAGTCGTATTCTGCAGTGATCATTGTCTTTAACTATACTGAAATCACAAATAGATTTCAGCAAGCCTGTGCAGAGATGCGTTTCTATAGACCTAACTGTGCCTTCCTAATTTGCACATTATTTACCCTAGTTATAGCAGGCAACTTTCTGAAAAGAAATATATTTAAGTGATGCAAACCTTCACCGTCCTGCGGAACAGCCAATAGTGTCTCTGTTCTTGCTGTGAATATGCAACTGCTTCAGATCCTTAAGAACACTGCCTGGCTTCTTAGCTATCATATTTGGGCTCCCAAGTGTCCAACACAAAGCTTCAGGCTGCATTAACATTCTGCTTTGGGTACAACTGAAGTTGTTCACAGTCTCCCAAAATTGTTCCTGCTCCTTTTGAGCTAACTTGATGGAAGATCCATGGAGATCACTACTGCATAAACAGTTAACGTCTGTAAATATCTGATAGGAAATACACATGGAAGACAACCCCAATCTCATCCTTTCTGAAGAACCTAATATTTCCACGCTTCAGTTATCAGCCCACAAAATGACTGTAATGCTAACACTTTACATGAATGGTAACTAGTTAATTAACATTTCTTAAAGTCCTGAAACCTCAGATTAATAGTGCTCTGGAGTATAAAGACATAATATTATTTCACTGAGCATTTGTCATTTAAAAAGCTCTATGCCTAAAGCTTTAATCAAACTCTGTAAGATGAGAGCAATTTCCATTTTGTCACATTTGGGTCTCTTGTCTCCACTAAGATGCATGTGTAGTTAAAGTATGTATTTCTTTTGGGAGGAGCACAGGTACTACTGTTTATATGATCATGGAAGCCAAACCCAACAGTAGAATCCTACACTTGAGAGAGGTGTATAGTTGTTTTAAGAGTTATTTTTAGCAGATATTTTTCCTGAATTTACAAATTGTGACACTATATCATTTCTATTAACACAGAAAAAAATCTCCTCTTCAGTTAGCTATTGTTTTGCTAAAGCTACCAAGTGTCTCTAAGTGTCTTGGTTCTGACAGAGACTCCTATTTTTTGTTCTATGAAACAATTACTGGCTACCAGATTTAAATCTGTTTTCAAAGCGTAGGAATACATTCATCCTGGGTACAATTCCTCTATACACAATAGATTTCAACAAGGCAGCATATTAATTTATAATTTACTGTTAGGCTATATCAATTACTGCAGAAAGCAAGGGTATCCTTCTGAATAATGGGCAAAGAACTATGAATTTTCAGTAATGTCCACTGTACAGAAATTACAGCTTTTAATGGTGGTCAAGAACACTTACTTGAATAGTACAAAATCACTTCAGATATATATGTACGACTTGAGGCTAAAATTTCATGATCAATTGGCAATTGTGCCATAAACATTAATATAGGAATACAACTGAAAATGTTGACACACCAATGACTTCAATGGCAATAAAATCAGGCCCTGTGCAATAGTTGTTTTCAAGCTGCAGGTGACACTATGGAGCATCAGACTGCTTACTTGGACTCCAATTTAGTGTTCATGCAAAAATCTTTCTCTTTTCCAAAGAGCTCTGGCAAAAAAGACAGTACACAGCAGAAGACTATTATTCAAGTTTCATCATCTGGCTTAACACACAGCATCAGGAACACTACTGCACGTACAGTGCAAGCAGCAGCAAAGTCTGAGGCTGCGGGCATGGTGGGACTGCCTCTTTCAAAAGCAGCCGACATTTCTCCTTGACTAGAAAGACTGATGATGGCCTGCAATCGTCCAGGTTCCACTGGCTACACAACAGCAGCTCTGAGCACATGTATTCTTTTCATGTGTTCTGGGAAGCCAACCGTATGCAGAAAGCTTTTTCTGCCTTTTTTTAGTGTAATCAATACTGACAGGTAAATTCCTTCTGAAGTATTTTTAGACATTACAAATAAACTTCACTCAGTCTCTTGCAATTCAGTGTTTCCCTTTAAAAGCAGAGAAGCTGAAATAAGATTTTTACTCTGAAAGGTGACTGGAAGAGCAGCAATGATGCCTCCTCTGATTTTTATATTACATTTGGTTTACAATTTCAATAAAGATTTATTTACTAGTTGTCAGCCTGGCCCATTTAATATTAGAAGTTACTATTGCTGACCTCAATATGAAAATTGAATAGAAATTCAGGAAGCACAATTAATAATTTTGCTAATGATGCAATGGCCAGGAGCCTTCCTCTTTCAGAAGTGTATCAGTGGTGTCACAATAATACGACAAACTGGCAGGAAAAATACTCATCTAAAAAGAAAGCAAGCAAATTTTTTTTAATGTAGGATAGCGAAGGCGTTAAATTATGTCTACTTTTTGACTATATTCACAATAAAAGCACTTGCCAAGTTCGCAGAGGAAATCATTGCGCAAGCCTGGTTTGCAGGTCTGTGATCCAGCCATCGTTGACTCTTGTTTATACAAGGTGAGCCAATCAGTTAGGTAAAATATGGTTCCACTGAAAACAATGGGAAATTCATTTTGATGTTAGTGGAATTATGTCAGTTCCCATAACTGTTACTTTTTCAGGCAATTGTTATATTTATTATACATTAGGTTAGCATTAATTAAATAGTAATCATTATAATTATGTGTAATAATAATATAAATCTTACACATTGTACTTATTTTGCACATATACTATACAATAGAGAGGAAAGGTCTTAAAACATACTGTTTGGAGAAAATGCTACGTATTTCCAAATTAAAAGTACTTTTCACAATGGAAATGGTTTAATATAGACATTTAAGTTACTCTGGTTTCTAGAAAAATACATTTTTTGCAGTTATAGGGTCCGATCTACTCCCATTAAGTTTAACACAAAGATTGCCGCTCATCTCAAAAGCAGCAGAACCAAGCTCTCAGAACACATTCTTTAAAATGTGCTTACTACTTTAAATGTTCATCATTGCTGCAGTGAATAGCACACATGTCTGAGGATTAGGAATTTGCAGTATCAAATAGGACTTTAACTGTTTTGGGCATGTGCATATTAGTTCAAAGTTCTAGCAAATTCCCTATGTATGATTTTTCAATTGTAAGTCAAGTCCCTAATGGGAAGCAAAGACAGCTTTAAAGTACCATTCACGTGTAATTCTTGGCAGCTGACGCACTAAAGCAGAGTTTTGAGATTTGTGCTTTGCACTGCTATCATTTCTGCAACTAGTTTCCTTCCTCCCTGCTCAGTGGGGCTCCTGCTGGGAATGTAACACACATCACTGGAGTAAGCAGTGATGTGCCAGTCTGCATCTGCTACAAAGCAGCCTAAAAATAAAACCCAATTGGACAATGCCATTTGGTGTACAGCAGCGCATAGTCTAGTAACGTAAATCAGGCTGTCAGCAAAGATAAATGACTGTTCAGCCACA
This sequence comes from Leptosomus discolor, assembly GCF_034619465.1. NCBI lineage: Eukaryota > Metazoa > Chordata > Aves > Leptosomiformes > Leptosomidae > Leptosomus > Leptosomus discolor. The sequence continues at coordinate 51,123,469 of NC_141398.1, read as the reverse complement.
TGCCAAACAAATCTTGGGGTCTTAAAAAAACCCAGAAACAATCTTTTGATATTCATTTATAACCTTCATCTCTTAAGGTTTATTATTATTGCAATTTATTGAATTTGCATCAGTGAGAGCATAATGAGAATGTATCATCAAAATTTACTATCAACATTTTAAGAAATCAGCCCATCTTGCAGCTTGTTTCAAGTTCAAGGAAGTTCTCTGGTAATGTCAATTTTGTTTTAGAAGATGTCTGCCCTTCAGGTTGACACTTTTTCCTGTGCCTATCAGATGGGCCTGATTCTCTTGCCAGTATCTCTTTAAAATCCCAGTTCTGTAGCCTGAATCTTTTCAAAAAGATCTACAGGTTAACGTTATTCTTTCTACAGATTCTATTTGAAATACCTGCCTGTATTTTTTTGCTTCTATGTATTATCAGACTCCTTGAATTTAAAAGGGTAATGGTCATACAGAGTGCACAAAAGACTACAGTACAAATAATTACAGGCTCTTAAATTACAGATACAACTTGGTACCTCACCCTTCATGCCACCATACAATTTTGCATGGGGAAAACTCTCCAGATCTTTGCATTTTTGAGGTTTTCAAATTCCTGTTGAATTGGATTTTGAGGATGTTTACAAATATTCTTCATTCATAAATCGCTGACCTCAAAACAAATGCCCACATTTATTTTATGTAAAACGGGAGTGCAATTAGACATAGAATGGTATTAACTGCAAGTCTTCAATGAGCTTGATTTGTAAATGGATCTCACTGCAAGACCAGCACCCTGATTTTTACAATCACTAAGTAAAAACATAACCAAAGCTAACCGGCTTTAAATATCTTTTGTTACTGCTACTATAGTTATGGCTGGAAATCCCCAAATTACATGTATACCATTGTATAGCTGGAGAAATGAGCTTTACAGAGACTTCTGTTCATATATTTTCAGAAAAATAATTACACACTCTTAAAAACATAGGGTATAAAACCACTACAGATTGAACTTCATTCTTATTATGTACTGTGCTGGTTTGCCAATTCTACATGCACAAAAACCACGAGAGAGAGTGTCCCAAAGTATTATGAGCTTGATTTTCTCAGAAAACCACTATTCCTAGAATTGTGAGACAAAGCAAAACATGAAGTTGCATGGAACTTGCAATCAGAAGGCCAAACTTAGCAACTCTAAAGACTGTCGGTATGTTATTTAATCCATACGAGGAGAAAACCACAACTCCTGTCAGGGACAAATGTGTCTAATCCCCAAATCCTACTTTTCTGAAACCATCATTGGGGTCACCCTGCGTACATAGTCAAGAGTTTGTTAGTTGGCATAGGGGTCAAGCTCGCATGTTTGTGGGCACTTATTCCAGGAAATAGCAAATCATGTTACCTCAACAACTCTACAGATTATTTGCTCTCTAGAAACAATATTGAGTAGATTGGGGGATAGGTGTGCATGTTGTACATTTTAATTTAAGAGCACAATAATAGAAGTTTTTCACTACTTTTATGACTAGTATCTGATACAGCCTCTATGACAGGACAGAATTGTCTCCAATTTGTACAGAAGGGAAAATAATTAGGTCTGCATTGTGATCCCAACTCAGAATGCTGTTTATAAGCCCTGATGCTACTGCAGTTTATTTACCATCTTCTTCTACTTGTAGCCTTCATCATGGTGAAAACCAAGGATAAATACAACAAATCAACTCTGTGTATTTTTATCATAACCATCTTTGTAAAAACAGGTAATTCATTTATTTCTCACAATATCTGTGGTTACAATGAAGGGTAAGACAAATATGTGTGTGTACCTGTACATGAACAAACGTGTTTCTTGGCATGTTTTAAGGTTGTTTTTGAGCTAGACAAAACCTGATTACAGCTAGCATTAGTGAAATATCAAAAATGATGGGCTTATCATTCTATATTACCTTTATTTCATATTGAGGCAGTATGTATTTACCTTACTTAGAGGACGCTAAGCATAAGCTACTTTATTGTGATAAATTCACAATAGGGTCCCTTACTAATTAATTTCGTTACTAATTGGATTTTTTATTTCCTATATGACTATGCATTTCAATCTCTTCTCTCTTTTTCTTTAATGCTAAGCCAAACATCCGTCAACTGCATCACCATGTCTGAAATATCCTCCCATTAAAAAGGAAGAAGAGTTTACTCTGTATCCTATTATTTATTGCCTTCTCATCTTCCACCCAGCTCCTGGAATTACAGAGATCCTTGAGATGTATATACAGTGTGTTGACACTCAATACCACTATCAAAGCTTAACTTTGAAAGATCCGTATCATATCCTTTGCTCACTCTAACCCTTGTCATTCCAAAAGAAAACTAACATATGCAAAATCCAACAACAGAAAACAACTCATGCATGGAATTCGTATGGCCTAAAGATTGCTTTACTACTCCCTTATCTATTAGTAACTGTTGGCTTGATGTTGTGTGCCTAAAGGGATCTGAAGTATATATATTTGGATTATAGTATCTTGATTCATCAGTGTGAAATTAAAAAAAAAATGCAGTTGTAGGTACTGTTTATCTGCTTTTTTGAATTATTTAGCAGTGTGCACACAAAGCTGCAAATCTTTCTTCCCCTCAAACCTCAGGTGTCAGTTGTTACCACAGGGCTGCTGTCTCATGGACCCTCACGCTGACAGATATGACAACTCACACAAAAGTTCCATACTGCATATGTGCAGTTCTTGTGGGACGGCTGTTTTGATTCCTGCCTCTTACACCAGCAAGAACCATGATCTGACAGTCTGATACAGACTTGGTAGCTTTTTATATCTCCTTTTACAATACTGCAGTGATTAGACGTCATGCAAAAGAGCTGGGAACCACGACTATCAATTTCAGCAATGCACACACAATTCATATTGATGACAGATGAATTGGGACCGTTGGAACCAAATGGCAATAGAGAGGTTTGCATGTGCCTCTTGAAACAAGGAGGACATAGAAACTAAGACAGGGGATGCAGAGAGCACCTTTATCTAGCCCACTTGGACATAAAGGGCATCTATCTGCCTTAGATGCCCTGGCGCATTTGGAAGATGGTGAAGGATCCAAAATTACTGTGGGATGCCAGAGAAATAACGTCTAGTAGCCCTTAAACTTCAAGCAAATGAATACCCAACCGAGGAATTTCTGGGCTGTGAAAAAGACAAGAGTAGAGTGAACCATAAACACTGTGAGACCTGCTTGGGCATCCTTGGCCTGTGTCCAGCAGTGCAGGATATTTGCATCTAATGACACAATCAGTTGTGTACCATTTTTGCTGAGGAAGTTTAAAAAGCAAGCAAACAAACAAAGAATCACTGGGCCTGTACCATCAGCTTTAGTTTAGTGATGAGGAGGATGAGCTGCTCAAACCTGGTGTCAGATGTACAAGGAGAACCACCAGGCCCAGGTGGTGGACCATAACGCAAGCAAACCAAATGCACTCTTGGCAGCAGTTACAGAGTAAGAATGAAAGCACTAGAAGCTGACTAAACAAATCAAGAACCTGAAACCAGCCACTGAGGTCAGCTACGTTGGCTTTTGTGTTGGAGCCAGAGGAAAATGGTACTCAGCCAATCAAGCATTGCCAGCTGCACTAGTCCCTTGGAAAACAGACGAGACTGCATTGCCAAGTTTTAGTAGATAAGTCCCACTCTTCTCTGTCAACATCCTGAATATCATCTCAAGCATAGGACAGACAGGTGGCCAAAGCTCCATTGTGGCCAAAGACTAGCTCACAGGCTTCTCACATTTCATAATGTCACCAAGAGACCTGGACTGGTTTGGATAGGACACCTAAAAGAGGCTCTGTATTGAGGGGTTTAGCAAGAGTCATTTATGAAGGAGACTTTGTCAGTCTCGTATTTTGTTGTTCCTGAGAAATTACTTCCTGTAAGTGGATTACTTAAATCCCAATCCCAGTCGGGGCCTTTGAGTATTTCTGTAATTAATAAAGAAATTCTAGAGAAAAGACTAGTTCATTCATGTGTCATACCTGCATCAGATCACAGCTTTACCTACGACACTTTTCTGTATGTTATCAAGAAATTTAGCAAAGTTTCAACTATGAGGTATTGGCTTACATGTTTCTCTGTTACCCTTCTGTTCAACCTGCTTTCATAATTCCATGCTCTCCATTACAAAATTACTCCTTATTTGGCAGTTTTCCACAGTACAAAATAATCTGTATAAGCAAAAGGTAATAACAGTACCACTAAGGCAGCTGAAATAAAGTTGCCTTTGTTACAGTGCCCTAACAGAAACTAAGGCAACGCAATAGCATTTGGTCTCCTTTTCAGTCCCCCTGCAACAATCCTGTGTTGCAGGAACTACCACATGGAAATTCTTTAAAACTATCATTTAGGCTTATTTCTAGACCACTTTAAATATTTGTATATATTTATAAACATATATGATTTCCTGTGTATTTATATAAACATAAGTTAAAATAAATAATCTAAAATTCACTAGTCATATAACATGTTTAGTACAGACTGTTAAAATAAGAATTTTATGTCCAATATAAGACACTAACTAAAAAAGTAAAATTCCGTTACCTGAAACCCATAACACCTTATTGCAATCAGTTGTACAAGGTAAAAAAAACCAAACATAATTTGGCAGGTAGCCTCTAATTTCAAACATTTAGTAGAAGGAATACAATTTTTCTATATCTGTTTATAAATGTTCTAGAATTAATTATAATTTTTGTTTCACTTCTTCTTAAATAGTGTTCAGAGTCTATTACATTAGAAGCCCTAAATACCCCATTAGTAAGCTGGGTCAATTACATGGAAGCACATTTTACTCTTAGTCACAAGTTTAAAATGGAATATACTTAAATGCCATATTCATTTATAAGTAAAAAAACCCCAAAACAGTCTAGTTCTCATTCACACATTTATAGCATATCTGGTTTATAACAAACTTCTAAGATCTAGTATTACAAAATGTCAACAACAGTTCTTTATGTCTCACAAATACTCTCTCAACACCTCCATATTTGCTGCATTCTTTGAACAGTTCTAAGCCAACTGCAAATGGCTAACCATTAATGAATTCATAATAACTTACTACTCATCAGAACAATTTTTTTAAAATATAAAAGCTGCTCCAGTATTTAGATGGCCATGCAAACTGTTTTACCACAGCTGGCTGAGAAGTACATTTTTGTGGTTTTGCAAGCTGATTCCTTTTTGTGAAAGTTTGCAAGAAAACAAGCAAAATGAGATCCCAGACATCTGAATCACCAGACATTCAAGAAAAATTATACATGTGTTTAAGTAGTTGACTTCCTAAATCAAAACCATGAAATGCCAATGACCATTTTGTGCATGCAGTTGGGAGTACTCCATTCCTGTGCCCATCTAGCTGGTCTCAACAGGCAAAGAATTTATTTCAGAGTCTAGTCCTCCATTTCAGCACAACTGGAAGACACTTTTTTAAGCAGAACAGCAATTTAAAAACAAACACATCTTCTTCGTCTCTGGACTAGGGACACTGACCTTAGAAATAACTGAAATTCTTCCACTGCCTGCAAACAAAAATGGACTGCAGGCAGTCATGATCATATGTCACACTTACAAAACATTCTTACTTGTTGGCTACTTTTTGGAAAGGTTATTTGCTGTCAATCAAGTGACAAGTTCTGCTTATAATAATGGTGATGACATCAGACCTGTAGAAGAGAAGATTAGTATGGGGAGTCTAAATATATAAACTAGAAGGTCATGGGACACATCCAACGTCAACTGAAGTCAATGGCTTCCATTCACTTCGATTAAAACTAGGCTGATCCATGTAGGATTAAGAGATTTATTTATTTATTTATTTATTTTCCCTATAGCCACTATCACTGGCTTGCAGCCTAGGATTTTTTAAGGTGACCTGGATCTTTGATTTGTCTGACAAGAAAAGGTGATTGTCCCTATTTTTATTTTTAGGTGGCCATATATAGTCAGCCATATTCAGTCTTTCCAAAGTGGGACTTGCCCTGTGGAGGTAACGGGCAAGAATTTTTCCAAACAGCAGGCTGGGGGCTCTAACCACACATTGCTTTTGCCATTTGGTAGTGTTTACAACGAAGCTGGGCAAGAGGCCAATTCTCATTTTAAGCCTCAGGTTGGACACAATGGCCGGTCAATGTACTGAGGGGTATAAAGCATAGGTCAGCAGCTTTCCTGTCAGGCAGCAAATCACTAAATTTCACTTGTCTGAAATAGGATTTTAGTTGTCCAGGGCTGCAGGACAAAAGGACTGTTCTCACCCTGACAGCTGGAATGGATGATTTGTGAAATGTATTTTTAGAAGCCTTATTTGCCTACGTGTATGCCTGCATTGTCGAACATTCAGACAGCAAGAGCAAGTTAGACTATGAGCCATGAGGACTGTGACATACTGTACAAACTGTATAACAGATCTAGATCTAAACCTGCATTTTCATTACTTCTCACCCTCCAACTGCAAATATACAGTCCAAGTATTAATGCAACACCACTGCTGTTCTTTCTGTACTTCAACATACTACACATTGCAGCATTCACAGCAATTAGTAACCACAAAGGGATATTGCTGATACAATAGGACATTAGTGATCAAGTCTGTTTGCCAAAATCACCTTGGTTTTCCCCACATTTCCTTTTCCTAAACATATCTCTATCTGATTGACAGAAACAACAACCTCTTGTAAATCAGCTTTTTCCTTTAACAAGACAACGCGCTCTTGAGGGATTTTATTACTAACATTCATCCTCCTAATCTTATCCCACACCTTGCTGATACGTGTATTCTTATTAACATTTGCACGTGGCTATTGTGCCAGTGCTCCTTTTTTTCTGAGCTAACGATTTCTTCCTCCTATAGCCCATGACATCAGGTTGCACTCATAATACATTTCAAAGCTGGTTTCCTCTCTCTCTAAACAACATTGTTACATTTTTTGTTTAAATGGTGCACTGGTTTCCTTCCCTTTCTATTCAATGGAGGTCTTGGAAAGCACTTCTCACATACACGTAATATCAATAGGAAAATCATAAATAGAACTGATTACATCTGTTCTATGCTGATTTACATATGACTTCACTAAATAGTTAATCATGCTACCATCTTTCAAAATATTTAGAATTCACAAAATTAAAAAATAGAATCTTCAGTATAAATACAGCATTGTAAGCATTCAGGAAAATAATTTTAATGTACAATGTCACGGAGATATCTACACTAGATATTTTCTAGACCTTAAGAGTTTACTTTTTATTCTGCATTGGTTATTATGCACTTCTGCTGAATTGAATGTTTTCATACTCTGTTCATATTAAGAAGTGTGAACTTCCTATTTATTTCTCAGGCTGTCTTAAATTCCTACCATCTGGTTAAGACATAGTAGCTTTAAGGCAGGGATTCTTACCAGTCTTCTGTGCCTTTATGCTCTTAATCTATAAACATCATCTGTAATACATTTCAAATGAAATGTCTGATCTCTAAAGATGGTTATGTGTTGAAAGTTGTTATACAGCATTGTAAGAAATTATAATAATATGTAAATAAATCAGGCAAGTCAAAATAAAAAATACGCTTATTATGTGTAACTCCGGTTAGTGTTGACAGAACCAAATTCTGCACAGATCCACTGAATACAATTAAATCACTAGGATAACAAAATACGGAGCAGATTTGGACACCTCCTGATAGTGTGAAATAACATGTTCATGCATTGTATTGAACTGTAAGACTAGGTCTGTAGAACAAATTTCTGCGTGTGAATGCAGTATGCTTTAGTCAGCGTGGCTTATGTAGTTTTGGGATCTACTGGTAAAACTGCACGCTGGTAAAACACATAGCAGTATTACAAAAAGTTCTGGTGGACGGCCATCAGCTAGCGCAATATAGTTTGCCAGCTATTCATCAGGGCAGGAGACTGTTGTGATCCTGTAAGCACCATGTCACGCTCTTCATATGACCAAGAACTGCAAGGTACATGGCTTGGAGAGCAGAAGGGTTTCTGGAGAGCAGAACAGTTTGCAGGTGGGAAACGTCAATAGCTCAGCTGGGATTCTAGATTTCTTTTTTGCACAGGCCTGGACTGGACATGCAACACTCAAGTGTGAGTGGTAATGCTTGCCTTTGTAACTCCTGATGGTTTGCTTCTTCCTACAACAGTTCCTGGCACTGCTCTGTGCTGGCTGTGTGACATGACCTCAGAGAGCAACACTTGAGCTCCTGGAGAGCTACTTGCAGCTAAAAAGCTCCCAAGTGGCCACCCTGCTTCCCAAGGACAGGGAATCTAAGTATCCCTAGAAATACATGTCCGTTTGTGTGTGTATCAATCTTTTTCTTCATTCCTTAAAAAAAAAAAACAAACAAAAAACACAAAACCAAAAAACAGGAGGCATTTTGTGGCCTTTTTTGGATTACTTCTAAGATGCAGCCCCAGTATCTGGCCTGGGAGAAAGGAAAATCCATCCCAGTATCTTCTTTTCTCTTTTCCTTCCTCTTCAGCTCCTTTGGACTTCCTTTATATTAATTTTTTCCACTTCATACCTATACTTCCTTCCGATCAAATTCTTAAAACCTCACCAGAGTCTTTTTTATCTTTTTAAAAATCAGTATTTCATCTACCATTTAGCTAAAACAGGAAAAAAAAAAAAAGGAAAAAAGAAAAAAGGCACCTTCTTCAGCCTTTATTACACTCTTACAATACAAAGAATACTCCGACACCCCTCTCTCTTGAAGGAGCCAACAATATGACAGCCTTCTGTTCCCTTGTACGCTTTCCAAGTATTTCCCAGGTATCTCTTAATTTGAGGACTAAATTTACTAGGAAAAGACATGCTTAGTAGACGTGCAAGAATCAGAAAAGTTCGGAGGGAACGCACTGATGAGAAGCCCAGTCTGCCAGCAACCATCTGTTACGGAGAAGGAAACAAAGCCACAGATTGCTCCTAGGCAGCTCCCCACAGACACTACTTGAGGACTATTTCTAGCTTGTGGCTAGAAGGTGTCCAACAAATTGACAATTTCACTTCTTCCCACAGAGTTTTCTGATTAGCAGCACTGAAACTGGTGGAAATTACTGTTATTTTCACTTTATTAGTATCATATCCAAGAGTGTGGGTTTGGTTTTTTTGGGGGGGAATTAGAGCCAGATGATAGGATGCTTAGCCCTGTAGACAAAATTTTTCGTCTACATATATTCCAACTATTTTTAACTGCTCTCTTACTCTTACACACTACCTTATTTTCTAACTTCTACCAGAAATTTCTGTACATTATTAAATGCTTGTTCCATTTAAAATGTAAGATTCTAAATAAGCCTTGGAATTAAAAAATGATCACTTTCTACTAAGAAAGACAGGATTAACAGAAGACTATTTCTATGGAAATCGTATTGCACAGCAAACTTTTCCGTGTAAAATCTGCATTAAGCCTGAGAAATAATAACAACCCAGTTTAAACTCACATCGCAAAGCCATCAGAGACCAGGCCTGTTTCTGAACAATTCCTAAAGCTGGTAGAACCATGGCAATTATGTCCAAGGCATCAATTTTGAGATAATTTTTGTGCATTTTACCTAATTCTCAAATAAATCCATTTAACAGCAGTGTTAAATCTGCAGTTTCTCCAGCCAGCAATTTTGAACGGTAGAGGAATACAGCACTCTGCAGGTGCCACTGGCCATCACCATCACAATTGCTCCACTGAGGAAGGCCACTGCACCTGACCACAAAACAAGAGAATGAGAAACCTTATTATTTTAAGCACATATAAGATATTCATTGATTATTTTTTTCCCTTCTCCTCTTCTCTTCTGCCTGGCCGACCCTCACTCTCATTCCCCTGCACCCCTCGCAGCCGGGGCCCGTCACGGGAGGTCCCTGTCACCCCCTCACTGGGACAACCCCGCCGCCCTCTCCCTGCCTCGCCTCACCTCACCCCCCGCCCCAGGGGACCCCCGGTGCCGCCGCCGCCGCCCCCTTCTCCTCCTCCCCACCGCCTCCAGCCCGCCGCCCCCTGCCCTTCCCTCACCCCCTCAGCCAGCGGTCGCCCGCCCTCTCCCGCCTTCCCCTTCCCGCTGTCACTCGCGGCTCCGCCCGCCCCCTCGCCCGGCCCCTCCCCGGCGCCCGGCGGAGGAGCCGCCGTTTCCGGAGTACACAGAGCGGGGCTGGCCGCGCGGCGGGGGCTGTCGCGGGCAGGTGAGTGAGCGCCGCCGCCGAGCCCCTGCTCCCGCCGACCGGCCTTCCCCTGGCCCCGCGGCGAGGGCTGTCCCCCGCTGCTGCCCGCGGGCGGCGGCCGGCCGGCAGCCGCCCCGCAGCCCGGCCGGCGGGGCCCTGGCGGTGCGAGGCACCGGGCTGGCATGGACGGCGTTACCGCCGCTCCTCCCTCCCCGGGCGCCGAGGGGGACGGGGCGCGGAGGAGGGCAGCCAGCGCCCTGCGACCGCTCCGAGGAGCCCCCTGGGCCGCGGCGGGGGGCGCCGGCAGGGGCTGAGGCTGGGAGGAGCCGCCGGCGGCGCCCGCGAGAAGCCCCGGCCGGGGGGAGGGCGGCGGCGGTGCCCTGAGGCGCGGCCTGGGGGTTGTCGCCGCGTTCCCTCGGCGGGGCCGGGCCGGGCCGGCCCTGTAGCGGTGGGGACAGCTTCGACGCGGCGCGGGCGCGTAGCCCGGGGCGGTGGTGAGGCTGCGGCCACCCCCCCCGCGCCCTCCTTCCCGCCGCCGTGACCCGTGTGCGGGCAGCCCGGGGAGCGCGCCTGGGGCAGGGACTGCGCCTGCGGGAATTCCTGCGCACCTTCCTGCTAAATAGTGACCCTGGCCGCCCGGGGCGCCGGCCTGCCCCGGCCCGGCAGCGAGACCCCGCCGCGGGAGCCGAGCCTCGCCTCAGGGCGGCGCAGCGCTGCCCTGGCCCGGCCCTGCCCGGCGCCGCCAGCTCCCGGTGGTGCAGCGGCCCCGCTGGCCGTGCGGGCCTCCCGGGCGGTGCCGGTGGGACCTGCCCCTCGGGAGGGTTGTAACGCCGGCTTCCCGAAAGCGCACTTCCTCTCGGTGCCCGCGGTGGGTTTTATTCGCGCCCCCCGGCCCGAAGGCCTGTGGACAGGAGTGTCTCCCTCTCGGCGGCCACTGCAGTGGGCTGTGGTTGTACAGATTCTTCACCTGATGCTCCCTGAAAGTGCTATTTGTTGTTACCTAGCCTTATGTTTTGTATGTTGTGTGCGTATGGTAACTGCAAGCAGAAGAGGATAACTGATTTTGGGCTATAGCTTAAAACTTTACTAATATAACTTTGCTTCTCCCTGCTTGAGGGTTTTATTGTTTGAACGGAGAGGAAATGGTGCAGGTATATATTTGTCAGGTGGATGTTGGCTTAGAAATCTGAAAGAAGTTGAAAGGTCTTGTTTGTTTTATGTGCGATTATAAACCTTGTTACAGGTATAAATCAGCCATTATTATTATTATCATTATTGGTTTTATAGAGGAACAGATGTCTGGGTGCCTTGAAAGTGGCATATGTCAGTTGTGTGGTAACAATAAACTGCTTGGCTTTTAGACTCGGTCAGCCGGTGGCTCCAGAGGCACACACAGCTGGCAAAAGGTTGAGGTTTGGTTCCCAAAATGGCACTGCGTCTTGTAACTTGCTGGTGTGACTGTCGGATTATCTCAAATCTAGACGCTGGGGAAAAGGTCACTGTGGATTTTAAGGCTGTTGTTGCTTGATGTTTTCTTAGCCCAGTGCTGTCTTGCAAAGGGGCAGGAATGCTCTTGAGGAACTGTTGTTTTTTGCGGGCGATAAGTTGCTGAAGCTCCTGTGGTACACTCCCCTCACCTCTCCGAGGTACGTGGTAAGTGTCTTGTAGCTCCCAGCCACATAAAGGTTTTGGTATGCAACTCAGGAGATCAGGAGTGTTGGCCTATCTTGGTAGGTGCACAGGTGCTTTTGTGTATCACGGACATCAACCTGATTTTGCACTTGGCTGGAGTCTTCTACTAGGCAACATTTCTGCAGAAGATAAACCGGACCCTTCTCTATAAAGAATTGCTATTTTTCGAAGTTTAAGACTTGCAGAAAGTTTTATTTTCTTCCTTTGTTTTGTGTTCTGTACTTTCCCTCCTAGAAGGAATGACTTCCTAAGTATTTAAGCTATGGTTGTGAAGAATATGTGTTTCAGGTCAACGTACATGTTTGATGCTTCGTTGAAGCTTTGGGGTGTGAGGAACTGGTCTGGAAGCAGCATGGAGCCACTGCTTCCTAGGTCAGCGTAAGGCACAAATACTTATGTTAGTGTGTCTCATTCTGAATCAGGAGTTAATCAGGAGTGTTAGGAAACTAGAAATAATGCATTCAGGGAGTATTTCTCTAGTCAAAAGTTTCTTCCGAGACTCAGAAATTTGATTAACAAGTAAACAATCCTTCATACAAAGTAATATAGAAGTACCTGCTACAAATGTTTAAAAGAGTAGTCTAGGTTTCTTCCACTTCTTAGGCATCAACTTGTATTTGATCACTTGAATCTTTTTCCACTTAAATCATATTTTTCTGTGGGTGTTTTTCCCCTGCTGTCTCCAGCCTGAGAGCTTTTTCCCCACTTTGTCCCTCTGTTTATTATTTTTCAACACCTCTTCTTCCCCAGCGTACAAATGACAGACAGTTTTTCTTTTCAGTAAAACAACTGTATTTTTGCTGTCCTATGAGGTATAAGTAAGCTTCCCTTTATACCCTGAATTGATTGTAGTTTTAAGTGCTGCCACTTGCCTCTCATTACTCAAAACAGGATTGTATCAAGAGAAACTGTGCTGTTGCTTTTGTTTATATAGTAGTACTGTGATAAGAAAAGACTTGTTCTTGGTACAATGAATGCTGGTACACTAGAAATACTGCTAATGATAGTGATTAATGGATGCTGCTCAAAATAGCTATCACTGCTGATATGACTAATTGTGCCGTATGAAAAGAGCTCCTTTTTATTCCCGGTAATCTCAAGGTGTTTCTACATTTATACATTTAGAGAAATGCCTGATCTGTGCAGACAAATGCACAGTGAAATGCGGGACTTGCAGTGAAGTACGGCAATTCTTTAAAAGCTCGTTGCTGTGCTGCAGAACCACTTTGGGCTGAAATTGAAGAATATCTTCTTGTGTTTACTGTAGGTAGATAGAATATTATTACTGGAATTGGATGTTAGCCAGAGCAACACCCTACGTGTTGCAAACAATACCAGGGTATTGTTAGTAGCTATAGAAGGGGTTTTATATCATACATGAAAGATGACATTTCCAGCAGCATGGGTAACCTCATCACAAAACATTGTGCTGGGGCTGGCTCAGAGGGCAGCTGGCTCTGCTAGGCTTGACAAAATCTACATTATAATTGCCCCGGTCCTCCTAGAGCTTGGTGATGTATCTGGATTAGTGTTCCTTAACCTTCATTGGCCTTTGGGTAACAACAATTTATTGGTAACATGCTGCAGGCAATCTTGTGCTCTCCAGGCAGTATCGTATTCTGGATTCTGTTTAGATTTTGTATGTGTTGTGGCTGAAAGCAATGCTGGAAGCTTATAGGGAGACTGCAGAGCTAAACCGTAGAAGGTGCTATTTATTGATATGTGTAAACTCTGAAGTTCTGCCTGGTAGGATGAAAAAATATTTTGAAAGTTAAGTAGAATTTGTTAAAGATGGGTTTCAAACTCGCCGAGAACCTAGTAATTGTGTTTTGTTGTGCCTCTGGCTTTGTATGGGCTTCTTCTCTTCTGCTGGTTGTGTGCCTCAAGGTAATTTTATGGCAGGAGGGGTTTAGGTGTTCATCCCTTCAGCCACTAAAGAAACTGTTAAGGTGTGTTTGTGTGGAGTAGGCATTTGTTTCACGAATACTGCTTTGCAGTTAATTGCTGATTTGGTCTGATACGTTCCCAGTGTTCTGGTGTTCTGTGAATAAACCATTTTAGTCCAGTCCTTGAATTTTGCCAAAACAGTAATTAAAAAAAGAAAAAAAAATTTTTTTTTCCTATGAAACTTCAAAAAGACGGCGTTGGTGTTAATGAGGTGTGTTTCACTTTGAAGTACTCCAGTGTGACCAGACAAGTTATTTTGAGAACTGTGGTCTTGAAATATCAATCTTGTCTTACTCTGCTGTAATTAATGAAGATTAGTGTGTTGGTTACTTAAGATAAATTTGAGGGGATTGATCTGTGTGGTTCTATTAAGGTCATAAACTTTACACGAGGCAAACTAACTTCCAGGGTCCTGGGTTGGAGCAGCCTTGCAGTACAAGAGAAAGAGGGGTATGTGGGGGAAACAGCAGAATAGAGGGCCTAGAAATGCTTGTTAACCTTTGACTAACAAAGAAAAGGGGAATGTGAAGCACTCCAGGTGTGGCTGGTGGAATCCTGAGATGTCTGTGAGTGAAGGATTTGTCTGGATGTATCTGAAGTGTGAGTAACTGAGGCTCTATAAGGCTTTCAGGCATGTTCAAGAGCCTTTATAGCAAGTCAGATGTTTTTCCAGCTGTGGTATTGCATGCCACCAGTGGTACATTGGCTTCAGTCTAATGGCAACATATGGCAGCTTATCAGGGGAAGCACCTATTATAACTTTATTCAACCAATTCAAGGTTGAAGTGAGATATTCTAGGGCTTTTCTTTGAAGAACTGTTTTCATGAAGGAAATAAATACTTTCCCTTCTAAGGAAAGCCCTCACAGGAGAACATGGTAGCGCTACTAGATAGAATTTTTGCTGTATTAGCTGAAAAGCAAAACAAAAACTTTAAAACGTTTTTGCATTAAAGTAGCTGCCCCGTGTGTTTTAAAATAAATTTTTAGTGTGTGTGTTTTTACTGTTAGGGTCACATCAGAGAAAATAATTCCTTTGCAATACCTCCCTAAATTGTGACCAATTCCTGCTTATGTTTTTAGTAAAACTTGCTCTTTGAAATGACTGGTGCATTTTTTCTGTTTTAGGCTGGCTAGATTTTCATTGTCTTGCAGCATAGCTGTATTCCGTATTTGTGGTCTTTTGTTTCTTGCTTTTCTAACAGTTTTCTGCTTTTTCAAGTGGTAGGGTCTTTTGGTCAAGGTGACTTGTTTTGTTTTGTTTTATCTAGTTACATTTCAGTGGGGTACTTGTCAGATGCTAGTGTTTTCTGGTAAGCATTTCTGTATAATAGCATTGCAAAGGACTTTGGAAAATTTCAACAGGAAGATCCCTCTACCACCTTGTCAGCCACCCCTTCTCAAATTTGGATATTCTATTTTTGTTCTTTCCTGAGACTGTATGTGTGCTGGTTAGGAAGTTATAAGGGAACATGTTAACTGACTGTTTAATAATGGTATTTTAGGTGTGATTCTTGTTTAGTTGTGCACTCAAACTTGACATTTAAATGGTACTGTCTGATTGCAGAAAGTTCCTCACAAGCTCTGTGCAGCATACTCTGCAATCTGGGAATGGAACAAAACTCCTCAACTTTAACAGTTTCTGAATGTAAGGGAAAGTTTGTTTCTCTTGGTAGAAATAATAATATTTAACTTTGATTCTTTAATGCTTTTTTCTGACCTGCTGTGTTTTGGGAACTATAAAGCAGTGTACGGAATGTGTTGGGGAGGAGGGGGTAGGAGAAAAGTAGGAAGAACGAACTGTGATGGACTTTTTCTCCACTTCTCCTCAGGCATCCCTAGTGTGATTCACTCATGTGAGAATTATCTAGCAATGAAATTCATCTTTAATCCTGTCAGTAACTGAGCGTTTTTAGTTTCCCAAGTAGATTACCTCACTGTGACAACTTGGTATGTTTGCGAGTTTCTGGATGCTATTGGGAATTCCTCTGGATTTACTGGGGTAAAATTAGATCCTTTGAAGCATGTCCACGTGGTCGGTCTGATACCAGGGTATTCAGAGCAATGTTCCTAGGTATTTTTTTGTTTATGAAAGCTGAACTTCCTGCTCCTCTGTACAGATTACAGAACTTGGCTGATTGTGCCTTAGAAGATCAGCTTGAGTCCAAGCACAAGAGCTTCCACAGAAAAAGATAAAGCACCTCTGAATGTCTACTGCTCACATTCCAGAAAAATCTTGAGGTCTTTTGAGTATTACTTCATAAGAGTCTTAAGTACAAGGTAATATTTTAAAAAGTTCCTTGAAAATACTTGAAGCTGGCAATCTCATCCTGAAGAAGCTAGACATTCTTTTTATGTGGCCCAGCATGTAACAGAAATGCTGAAAACCAGTGAAGGCTGTAGTGACTAGAAAGGACAGACACAGAAACACTCCTCTTGTTGTTGACAGACTTTTCTTGTGTCTGCATCCTCACAGCTTGCATAGAAGACTGATTATCACAGGGGAAGGATCGCTTTGGGTAAATATAATTCTGTGCCAGACTCCAAAAGATTTGAGGAACATCATCTCTTTCTGTTGAGTATTTCAAAATTTTTCTCAGAATGCTCTTTGCAAGTCTTGCACCAGATGGTATTATGTAGAAGGAGGAAGAATACAAGGAGGAAGAGGCTACCTAAAAATTTCATTCTTCCAGGTCTGTATTTTCTTCTGTGTGTATCTTGCAGTGTAACTTTGATGGAGAATGAGTTAGTCATCTCCACATGCTCAGAAGAAACAGTGTTTGTCAAATGAAGGTAGAAATGAATGCAGCTTTTCATCGTTTGTTAAAGGCACATGTGCTTAGTAAAAGATGGAAAGGTTCTGAGGATAGGAGATTTTCTGGCAGGAGGGAAGAATAGCAATATTTCCTGTTGTTGAGTGGTCTTGCAGTTCTTTGTCTGAGCAGGAATTAAAGGTCAGGTGGTGTAGAATAGTGTTAACTAAACTGTGCAAATACGTTGTTACGGAATCTAACTTCACCAGTGCATGTTTCGTAGCTCCAGAATAAACTTTCTTTATCCTCTTACCAAAGACATAGTTAGATATTTGTGACTTTTTGGCTGAGCAACATAGTATGCAAATATTTAAATAATGAAGTAATAAGATATACCCTTTTTTCCTACATGAAATGAATATTTACAAGCAGATGATGTAATCAAGAACTTTAATATGGTGCTGAAAAATAGGTCTACTGCTAAATACTCGTGTCATTTATAAAAGCTAAAACCTTTAATTTATTAAATAAAAAGCAAAAGAGAATGAAAAAAAAGTGTAAGATTTGGTATTGATTGGAATTTTGTTTTACTGAGCTCATTTCTGAGTAGTGGAAATTAGATCATCAAGACTGCCAGGTTGCTACTGTTGTCAGCAGGAAAGCAGAGGTTTGAGTGGATACTTGTACATTCTTCACCTACAGAGAGCAAACTGGGCATACTTTTCTAACTTGTAGCAGAGTACAAATAAACTGTCTTTCTGGGCAGCTGCCAGTGTAGATACAGAAGTTATGATATAAGCAAGGTTAAAGTTTTGGTAGTATTAGAACTTTTACTTCTGTTCTAGCTATTTCTGAAGAGAAGCTGCTGAAGTTTGTGTATAGAAGAGCAGGGTAGGATAACTAAAAATTACCTTTCCGAAATTAATGCAAGTGTAAGTGGACTTTTAATTCTGTGGCTTATTTTTCTTAAGAGAATTCCATGCTGATGAAAACTGTATGGGGTACTGGGAGGAAATGCCAATTATTAGAACAAATCCTTGAAAAAAAGAGCATGTATACTGTTACTTGGAATATGCTTGGTTCTGTTTTAAATGTTGGAATAGTTCTTACTCAAAGAGCTTCCAGTCTTCCTGTCTGTCTTGTGTTGCTTTCAGGAAGAGAATGAAAACATTTTCTCTCAAGCAATCCTATTAGATCTCGTGATAAACTTCTTTGTCTAAACATTGCAATAATTTCCAGGGCAACAGATTGTGATGTCAAATTCAGCACTTTGACCTCATTTCAGGCTCAAAGCGGAGTGAGTATTGTGAAGTTTGAGACAAGTTATTACAAAATAACCTTGATAATTAGCAAACTTTATATAAAATTTGGCCATGAATTTAACATGAGCTTGTTTACAGTTTCTTCCTAGCAAAGGTATTCTACAGATCCAAGTTATCAACCCTGATTTAAATGTTATTTTTCATATAATACTTGATCTTAAAACTGAAATAGTAATTTGGGTTATGGGACAGCGTATGGTCTAGTTTGGCAGTCTTTGATCAAGTGCACTTACTGCTTTATCCGTGTGGAAGAGTGGTACATCGGACCTGTGCTATTTTGAAATTAATCTTTTGCTTGGTTTTGTGGTTAGAAAAGATCCTGGTCTGGTTAAGTGAAATCTATTGCTCTGCAGATGTTGCTGGACATGAAATCTGTTGGAAACCACTAATGATACATTTTTTGTTTTTATATAGGAAAGTTACATTTTTGTGGTGATGGATTGGTATGATAGAGTAAATCTGTAGTTGACACACAAGATTTAGGAAAATGTTTTTTGGGAAAACTGGATTTTCTTTCTTTGAAGACAAAGCAGGAAAAGAAGTTTTTCTTTTTTTTTTTTTTTTTTCCATTTTTAGTTGCTGGAAAGGGTTGGGTTTTAGGAGGTTTGATTAGGATTATCTGATACAGTCAGACACATGAATAACAGACCATGATTTGCCTCTTAATTATGTTTCCCCTGAACATGTGTTAAAAAAGTCTAGCTCTTCTCTCGCTCTGCCTTCTCTTTCTGTATCATGGGGACCATGAGGGCTGCAGAGCTCCCTTTCAAATCATAGATGCTGTCTTTCAAGCATCAGGAGGTGTTTTTAGCACTGAATCTCTAACACTGCTTAAGTTGTTGCTGGTCAGATGCCAGAGAGTTACTACTCCAAAACCTTTCATGGTGTCTTGGGTTCTGGATGCTTTTCTGAAGAGTATACTTTAATCAGATGCATTGTTGGACTGAATACTGGATGTGTGAATTGCTGTGGCTTACAGATACCAGAGTTCACGGTTGAATAGCTTCTCTGGCTTTTAAGGTACACTATATTAATTTCTTCTTAAACACCTGCACAGAGTTTGTTGCTTGTGCAATGCCTTGGTATGTGGGGGTTTTGTGACAATTTAGTGTGTTTTTTAAACTAAAACCATGTTGCTGTTGATCTCTTCAGAATTGCCTGTCCTTACCTGCTTATTAACTGTTCTGTATTTTAATGTGTGCTTCTCCATCCCTTGCACTTTGGGGGATTATTGATGGGAAATGTCTGTCTAGACTCTGCCTTCTCTTGTGTTTCAACACCTTTTTGCTCTGTGTTTGTTCCACTTGAAAGGCCTTCATGGCCCTCAGCTTTGTGCATTGTGCTAGATGGAGAAGACTACTGCTAATATGACTTATAAAATTTCACTTGACGTTAAGCTGCGGTTTGTTTGTTCTTTTTCCTGAGACATTCACATTTTTATGGGCTTTTTCAGCTTTACAGTGCAGCCAGTGGATGCTTTTCTCTGTCTGATACAGTATGTTGTTACTGATATTTTAAGTTGCATCCTGAAACAGGAGAAAGTAATGTCTTTCAGACAGTGACTTTCTGCTAAAAAGTTGTATCTATATTTTGTTGTGAAATTGTTTTAGCACAGATGAGGCAGTTTCTCTTCAAAAATTCTTGTGGCTTTAGGGAAATAATATATTGTGTCTTCCTTGCATATGCTATTTGATATATTCTGTTCTGGAGCAGGAGTTGCTAATCTCTTCTGTGTTGGTTGCTTTTTACTGCACATTAAATCATATGTCAAGAAAAACAAGGGTAAGTGTAGTTTATGAAGTTTTCTACACTACATAACTATGCTCCTTTTCCTTTTAACTTAAGGTTTTATAAGTGGTACAGTCCTCATAATTACGAGTGTAGATAGGAAGGTATGCTATATTTTGTTCCAGTTCAGTGTGTTGAGGAAGAAATTATAATCTGAATGGAGGGCATCTTGCATGATATGTCTGTGCTAAATATTTTTCTCTAAAATGAATCCTAGTGTGCGCAAAGTTAAACTGGTGTAATCTGGAACAGTAGACTTGGAGCAAATATTGTGCAACTAGGTATGTGTGAATATTGATTGTAGTATTTAGTAGCATGCGAAAAACCTGATTGTGCCTCAAAGCACTATTGACTTAGTGGACTTCTTATCCCTTATTTACCTGTCTCTAAAGGTTTGTGTTGTGAGGGTGTTTTTTTCTTTTCTTTTCTTTCTTCTTTTACGTCACATCATTGACTTAAGACAAGTGAACTGTAGGTCTTCACTTACCTTACACTGTCACAGGCAGATAGCATTTTGACCAGAAGATTTTGTGAGGGACAGTGCTCCATCTGAAATAGTCCAAACCTGGTGATCTCAGAAGACACACTTAATATATTGTGTAAAAAGCAGGGAATAGTAGTTGCAGCTGTAGTATATCTCTGAGAGGGGAAGCATTTGTCAAGTTGGCTTATGTAGATCAATATGTGTCCTCAAATGCAAGATACCCATGTCTTAAAACTGTTGTGTATTCCAACACTGATAAGACCTTCTGTATCTTAGGTAAGAACCAACATTTTAAGAAGTAATGATTTAAAATTGATGCTTTGTAGTTGATGTGAAGAAAAGAATTATTTTTTTTGTTTTCACTGGTGAATTTATTTTTTTTCTAAAACTGCCACTTGTGTTCTTCCATGTGGAAGGTGTTGCCTCAGCTTGGACTGGTGGTAAGCTGTAGGTTGTGTGGCAGGTACTTGTGGCTTACTCCCACTTACACCAAAATGCCTCTTCTTGTACTTTCTTTTCTTGTTTTTCTTTTCTCTAGTCAGAGGTTAAATACCTTCACAGTGAAGACTATGGTAAGAAACATGGCAGAGTGACTGCTTATAAACTCAATGAGTAATCATTGAGTTACTCAATGTAATCTTTTAGAATTATCAAATAGTAATCTTTTAGAATTATCAAATAATTAGGTAAAACCCCTTTTAATTCACTTATGAATAACAATCTTAAATCTGACACAAATGAGGATAAGATATTTGGATTTTTACAGCATTGGCATGTGGTAAAAACCTAGATATCACAAAATTTTTTCACTGACTTTTTTTTCTAGAGTAGTTCTCTTTTAGGAACTTGCTAATATAAATTGCTTAATATAATAAAAGCAATTTTTATGTTAGTAGTGAATAAATACCATGTCTGACCAATCAAATCCACTGTCTAGTCCAAAATACGGACAAAGAAATGTCTGCATAAATGGAATCTGTGTTTCAAATTCAGAGGAAAGAAATGCCAGCATAATCACCTGAAAGGTATGAAAAGCAGTCCGTGGAAGAATTTTCTATTGCAGATAGAGGACGTTAGCTGTAAGAGGAGATAAGACTCCATTTTACAAGTGGCTATACTGTTTAAAATTATTTGCTGATATGAGTACAGCAACTCAAAAAGCAGCAGAATGCTTTACTAATACCATTTGAGAGCCCTAAAATCCAGTTTAATCTCAATTTTGAATATCATCATATTGATACGCATCAGTGTAAAAAAAACCCTCAGTTTCATTGCCAAGCCCACAATCATCTAATTTTCTTAGCTGCTGAATCCAATCACTCTGCTTTTCTCCCTCTGATTATTTTTTTCCCTACTTTTCCTGCTTCTTCTCCTGCTTTACACTTTAATTCACTTTTAAACCTCTTCTGTTTGTATGTGTTACACAGCGAGGATTGGAATGTTAGCTGAAAGATGGGGAGAGAGAGGAATCTGCCGTGCTGAAAATGCGAAAGATTTCCTGTTGTTCTAAACTCGGTTTGGTATGAGCGTTAGTGTCCGCGTAGCTCAAGCACTGCTTAAACTCTCCTGCTGCACAGCAATACATGAGTGGTAGCTGAGGATAAAAATCCCGTGATGTATCAAATATACTGGTTGCGGTTAGCCCTAGTTCTGATTTTAGTACACATTGTTCCTAATAAAATAATAAATGCAAAAATTGGTATGGTCTGCTCGAGCTGCATGATGTTACCAGACACTCTGAAGGAAGGTAATTATTTATTTCTAGAATGGAAATGTTGAGAAAATAACTCATTGACATTCAAATCCCTTAATAAAGGAGAACATACATCATGTAGTATGCACATAACAGGTATTGTTAGGTGTATGCAGGAAATAGGTATTTTGTATTGTGGAAATATATAAATGCCTTATTGTGTAGTAAGGATGCATCTCTAATACTGTGCTTTTTAAGCTTGCTGAAGTGGATCTAAAAGTAGGAAAAAGGAATAGAAAATAGGACCAATGTTGTTGATTTGAAAGCAAGAAAGTAAGAAGTATTTTTAGTGTTTAAAAATTTCAGGTAATGACAAACTTGATATTGTAATAGCTTTTTTGAAAAGAATATGTAAAAAATAAATGCAGCATGCCTGTGTTTATTCATTGTAGTGTTCCCCAAGCGATTTCTACAGATAGCTATTGTAGGCTTATGCAGAATATAGAAATTGTAGTTGCCTAACAGAATAACTAGAAATAGCGCAAGATACTAACAGAGCCTTGTGAGGAAGGAATATTAGTAGCAGTAGGAAAACAGTTTTCTAAAGTTGTTTGTTGTTTTTTTTTTTTTCCCCATATAGTGCTTTGGAGAACAGGAATGAATGGGAATCCTTCCTCTAAAAGTGTTAGCTGTTTTGTTTGATTATGCAGCAGCTATTTGCACTTTCTGCTGCCATCAGTAATTCAGAAGCGGAGTATGCAGAAGCTCAGGTTTTTGTCAGAGCTTGCCTAATGGGGAAAAAATGTGGAAGATGATGTATTACCTGTAAAGTAAGGAACTGTAATGGAAGTTTGAGCCTTAGATGTTAGGGTGTAGCAGCAGGGTTCTTTCCAGTTAATTGTTCTGTTCTGTTGTTTATTGTAAAGCAGATGTAAGGTGAACTTTTTGCCTAAGTAATAATTTCACTTACCTTCTACTGAGATGCGTGTGGAAGGAGTTGTTTCCATGATGCTGATTATGGAGTAGTAGGCATTGAGTTTTGTCCCAAATCAGTCTGGCTGAGCTGTAGCCACTGTGTGACGGTTCCACTGGGGCTGGAAGAATTTGAAAGTACTGAATATGTAGGAAAGTCTTAGACAAGGTCTGTGCTCAAGCAGAAGATCCTTGGCTGTGGTTCTTGAGAGGTGTTGATTACAGCAGTGTCTGGCTTCTTGCAGGAAGGTGCGTTTCATAGCCGGTTGCAGGCTCCCCTGGCAGGGAAGCTGCATGTGGGCTGAATCAGATGTATTGTGGAAGTTTGTGGCAGGTAGCAGAGAGTCAGAAGGCCCATGTCTCTTTTGGCTGCTAATTTTATCTTAAATGTCATGTTTACTGGTCCATGATAATATTCTTGTAGATCATGTTAATATACTTAATATTTAAGAATGAATTGTCAAATTAATTTTTAAAAAATAATTTAATAACTGTATTGTTAAATACCAAAGAAAACAATCAGCCATTGTGATGATCAGTGTTCATTTCTTTAAGCTTCGATACTGACAACAGTAGTGAGAGGATTGCTGTTAGCACTATGATGACCTCACCTGATGATGCCGGTGGGCTTTAAGTGGAAGGCATTACTTTTCAGAAATCCTTCTCAGATTTCCTTTCAGAAATTTAAAAAAAATCCCCACATTTTCAGTGAGCTTAAATGGTTTTTCAGATGCTCATTGAGTTATTTGAATATTTCATGTACACTGTTGTATGTTAAAAGGGTTGTTTTAATAGAATGTTTATTGGATACTTTATCCAAAGTTAAGGTGCAAATTATCATGCATCTCCAGCCTGCATCAGTGATTGTACTCCAGGAACCCTTTCCCAATGAAGTAAATGTTTTAAAATGGTGTCAGGTATGGATTTACTTCGGTACATACTTGGTTTTCATTCTTTATGACTAATGAAGAATATTCTTACGTGACTAAAACCACCTATACTGTGTTCCCACAAGTTTATGAAAGATGCTAGTGGAAACAGTTTTGAAAAAGTAAAGAGCTGCTTGCTACCGTCATCAGTGAGCACTTTAGAATTGCTTCTGTAACTTTCATATTAAAAGCAGAAACTGTGGGAAGACATTTTAAAAATTATATTTACATCAACAAGCAATATTGTATTAGTTCTCTAATTATGTATTTTATGGAGACCACAGCAATAAAATGCTTAATGAATTTAATATTTTGAAATAGTTGGATGGTTGGACAGTGGTGGTGTGATACTCTTTTTCCATTTGAGTAACAGTATCCTTTTGAAAGCATACTTGCAAATATTTTCCTAGTGCTATGATAAATTTTTGTGGCTGTCACTCATTGACATGAGAATCTCAGTGAGGTTTTTTGAGATGTGTCTAGTCCTCATTTTGGGATGGGGTGGAGAAGCTTTCAAATGTTGACTCTTAAGACTTGAAAAAGTTACCATTCAAAATATGTTTTTATAGCGTCCTTTTTTGCTGAGGGAAATGCAGTCTTGACTTGCAATTGTAATTTATGTTGACACTGTAATTTTATTTATTTTATTTTTTTAAGTAACAAAAGAAAGTATTGTTACTCCCCCAGTAACCACCTAGGAATGAATCTCATGTCGGGCTACTTCTGATTGCACTTCTCCTGTATCATGCTAACTATTGCTTCGTAGTATGAATTGATCTGACAAGTATGTTGATGAGATGACTCTTGACTTCACAATTTGAAGAAAGGCTGAGAAAACTGGGTTTGTTCAACCTTGAGAAGAGAAGACTTAGGGGAGACCTTATTGCATGTACCAGTACATAAAGGGTGGCTACCAAGAAGATGGAGACTGCCTTTTTATGAGGAGTCATGTGGAAAAGACAAAGGGTAATGGATACAAGTTACTCCTGGGGAGATTCCAGTTGGCTTCCGGAAGAAACTTTTTCACCATGAGGACAATTAGACATTGGAATAATCTCCCAGGGGAAGTGGTGGATTCCCCTATGTTGGACAGTTTTAAGACTCAGCTTGACAGAGTGCTGGGCCATATAATTTAAACCGTATTTTTACCTTGAAAGATTGGACTAGATGATTCTTGAGGTGCCTTCCAACCTGGTGCTCTATGATTCTATGAATTCCTATATTTGTTTTCCAGTGTTCAAAATCCAGCTCTGCTACCTTAAGAAGTTCTCACACTTATTTTTCTCTAGTCTGATTTGTGTTCACCTACCTGCTTTTATTCTTAATTGCTAGAGGCTGTCCTCCCACTTGTGCTGTTCAATTTCTGTGGAACTACCAATAAAACCAAATGATGCCCTGCTGAGAACAGGATGGAAGCAGAAGGAGTGGGAGAAAGTGGAACAAACTAACGGTATTTACTAGAACTGCCTATGCAGACCAATGAGAAACAAACCATGTTTATTATAAAACATGTTGACAAGATGTATGTATAAATTTAAAAAACACATTGTAACACTTTGTGTCTTAGTTCAAGGATTATTCCTCCTTTCCTAATTTTGCTTGTGTGGTCAAGTTGTCCCATAACTGATTATGTCTAAAGTATAATTCAGAAAGTAATTTTGTGAAGTACTAGGGGCAATTTTTTTCCTGTTAGCATCCTAGGCTGACTAATTTTCTGATTAATCAACAGAAGGTCCTATCAATATCATTGGCCTTGTTTTGAAAGGCTAGCTGCTACCTTAGTGTAAGCATTATAAATATTTTGGTGTGTGGGTACGTTGGAACTCACTTTTTTATAACTTTCACTGTGTGTAAGGGAAGGTATTCACTAATGCACAGTGACCAAATCAGTTCCTCCCCACAGGGCAAGCGCACAGCTAGCTGAACAGTGACAGACGTTCCCTCCGCTCTCTGTGGGGATGTGTTTTCTGGGACTGAAATAGCTTCTTTTGAGGTAGACAGAAGAGTGTTAGCATGTGGCTGATGAAAACGCAGACGTGTACTTGTAACTGCAGCTCTGAGAGGGCATGGCTGTGTCAGACTGTAACCTCCAGGCTTGGGACACATCCTGGAAACTTCTTGTTTTTCAGCACTTTGGAGACAGAAAAATATTTTTTCATTCTTCAGGGAGCTGTTCTATATCAAAGTGCTTTTGTGGGAGAATTTGTACATGGAGGAACATTTTGCCCTAGCAACTGTACAAATCTGGTATAATAAAAATATGAAAGAGGGTTATGGATAGTGCTAATTAATTAAAAGTATAAATTTTGACCATGGCCATTGGGGCCTAGGTGGGCATCTGATTCAGTAAGACATTTTTATTTTAATTTGTTTGGTGTAAGAATGTTACAGAATCGATGGCAAACAAACAACATATTTTGTTGTTGCAAAAATCCAAACAAGATTAAGCAAAGTCCTTCTCATAAGTAGATGTTAGACGAGAAGACTTCCTTTGTAATAAAACTCTGTAATTTGTAAGACTTTAGCTTAATGTTCACAGATACTGTCTAAGTATCAATAATTGCTGGAAGTTAATGTTTTACCTTGTCAACTGCCCCAAAGCGCAGATCTGTTGTATTTTAAGGTTTCATTGCAGTGGAGTACTGGCAGTAGTATTGAAACACTCTTTTTCAGAGAAGGCTTTAAAACCTATATTGTATAAATACCTTGTTTCTAATGCTTTTAAAAGTAATGTAAAATTGTCCTCAACAAGGAACAGATGGTTATAAATTCTGATGTACTCTGTGCTGTCCTGACTATAGGAAGCAAAGTCTGCAACATAGAGGATATTTAATTTAAAAAATTGGGATAAGGGTCGTGAATTGTATGCTAGAAATAGAAAATAAGATTAGAGGTTATGTTTCAGGCATGGAGCTGTCTCTGGGGGGGGGAAACAGAACAAGGTTACTTCAAGGTTTGGAGCCTGGTTGGGGGATGGGGAGAAGGGCGGGAATCCAACAGTGGCTAAAAATGGTGCCTGGGGTGGTTTGTAGTAACATACAAGGTAGAAGTTGCCGGGGATTGCCTTGATGTTTAGTGTTGTGATTGTAGCCTTCTCCTTACTGTGCTTGCTGGTGCCAGATTAGTCATGGGCAGTGCTTGGTACCAGTGGGGTGGTCCTGGCTGACTGCACAAACAGTCCTGGTGGCAAAAAGGTCACTTTTTCTAAATCTGATACTTAGGAAATACATTTGAAAGGGGTCTGGCCAGATCTGTAGTAGATGCATCAGCTGGTATTGAAGCATTGCTTAAATGTATTTGGCGTCTTTGCAGTGTCTTACGGCTGGCAGAGCTTTGCTGTGTTGCAATTTCTGCAGCAGAAAGCCCTTTGTCAACATAAGTTACTGGGGAGGAGTGTCAGCGTGGTTTAAATCACCTAAACATCATTTAATGTAAGGCTAGTCTTCCGTGTTGATGATTTTTAAGTATAATTGACACAACAGAAGATACCACTTAAAATTTTAAATGTCCCATTCCAGTCTTTGTATGTGAAAAAAATTCAGCTCTGTTAATGAATATTGAGAGACACCATTGCGTGTACTTAATTAGATATGAAGTTAGGATCTTCCAGTAGTGCATGTGTATAACATCACGGGCTGTTGGTAGTAGGTGCTTCGGGGGGAACACATATGTGAATTTTCAGAAAGATCTAGCAAACAACAAAAGTTTAAGGTTAAGTCTTCAGATTTGTTTATGGATGTTTGATTTATACTGAATTAGATCAATCACATCATGTTAATTTATTTTATGGATTAAAACATTACATCTGTTTCTCTTTCAAGATGTATTACACCAGCATAAATGTCCCGCTGTATCCTCTGCTGGGCAAAAAATTTCTTGCACAACTTGGTGAAGGAATTTTGGCATGTAACCTGGTGACAAAGGACACCCATGATTGTGGGCTTAGTTTGCATAAAACTACTTCCACTTTCAGGACTTGGAAAGGTGGTCTGACTGTGCTTTATGTGTTGTAAATTAGGATTGATAATTCTTTAACAATTGATAATTTTATTGGGAAATATTTGAAGAGTTCTTTGGCGAATAGTTTTTAACCTAAGAACAATGATTTTTTTTTTTTAAAGGAAAAATCACGTTGCATTAGTCAGATCACATCAGTATTTATCTGAACATCAGTTTGACTGTTGTCTGCCTTTCCATGCCATGTACTTAATGTAGCAGCTTAAAGCCGGAAGCTAGAAAAGCTGTGTGTGCTGCTGAGACGTGCCGGCAGAATTCCATGTATGCATTTGTTAGCAAGTAGCTCTTGTGTGGAGTTATTTATATTCCTTGGTAGCATCTACACTAGATACAAAAAATGAGATATATCTTCCAAAGATGTAAATTTGTGTTGAAAGAAATTAAACTTCATTATTAAGAGTATTAACTGTTTTTAAAGAAGCAGCAAAACAATAGTCTGTTAAAGTATTAAAATCTTTTGCTTTTCTTGATGAAAGGAAAAAACTTTAATGAAGCTAGTCTTCCTAGGAAGAGCATAAAAAATGCAAAACCCAAGTAACTAATTGCTTTTAAACCCAGGAATTTCTTACAGGTGTGTCAGTGTAAGGAGTGGATAGAGAAGACCTAGGATTACTATAGCATTCCTCAGCCTTCAGTCTGCAGCTTTTTGATTTTAAGTTGACCTGTGGCCTATTTTGGTACTTATATCGTGTGGATAAAAGGCAACAAATTATTCTGTGGACTGAAATAGAAAGGAGGATTACTGAAGCAGCTAATTGAAGGCGGTAGATACTGGAGTCTCAAAGATATAAGCTGTTGCCATTGTGGTGAAGGTGGGGTGGTACTTGCTGGAACACAGACGCTTGCTGAAGAAGGGCAAGAGGAGAATCCTTTTGTCTACAGTGCTTAACTTGTGTTTGAACCAGTTGTAAATGGCATTTGCAGAAGATTGAGCAACTTGGGGAACGATTTTTTTAGTTGTCTGCTGTGTAAAGCAGGCAGAACAACTAGATTAGCACTAAGCTTTGGGTGTTTTTGAAGTGGGAAAGGTTATAGTTGGCAAGATTTGGCTATATTTTTCCCTTTTGATTTGTATTAGATATTTATAAACTAGAAGGGTGCTACATTTGATCTTAGAACTAATCATGCTTTGACCCCAGCTATGCAAGATGAGTTAGTGCTATTTTAAAAATCTCATCTATATTTAATTAAGACTTCCAAATTCTGGTCTTAATGAGGAGGGGAACGCTGTGCCCAAGACACACAGGCAGCTTTTTTGATTAAAAAAAATGAGGAAAGGTTATGAAGTATGCATGCTACTGTTTCTACTTCTTTAATCTTTATGATCTCAAATTACTAGTCACCGCTGTTCCTTCATCAGCTGCAGAAATTAGTTCCACGTAATCTAATATATTAAAAAACATAGATATTTTAGAAATAAAGCATTTTGACAGGTCCAAAAGTCTTCTGTTACAAAGATCTGGAAGATTCAAGAATGATTTTTAGAATTAAAGTTAAACTATTCAACGGCTACTATTTATGAAATCGCTATTTACAGTAGTATTATATGATGCTTTTGGAGTATTATGTACACACTAATGTTTGGTTTTGTTATAGGAGGGAGACTGTTACTCACACTGGTTTGCTCTGGTTTATTCATATCCTGTGACAGTGAATCAGATATTGCTGTCTATATTCAGACTGAATTGCCAGCCAACTTTGGGCCCAAATATGGTAAACATAATTATGTTCATTTGCTGTAAAAATACATTCTCCTTAGTTTAACATTTTCATGATTACAGTTTTCTGATCATTCCGTAATTTTCAACATGAGAGGGATATGAAAGGCCTAATCATCATGTCCCTCTCTTCAGTATAGAATATAGTTTGTTTTCCTGGGCAAAACTCCAGCTGTTCAGTGATGAATCTACTGCTACTGAAATACAGTAAGCCCAAAAACCATTTTCAAAGTCTGTTCTCGGAATGCAGGAGTTGTGGTACGGAGACGTGAATCTCTGTTAGCTAGACGACAAAAAAGCTCGTGGCTGCAACTGTCATGAGACAGTAAGTGTATGTGCTGATGTCAGTTTTTCTGATATGTACTCCTGTTCCCTATTTTTGGAAAACAAATTCATATCATTTCAGAATACTTAATACTTTTCAAGTAGGAGACTTTCAGTGAATGAGTTGGGGAGAAGACAAACATTAAGATAGATAAAGCTTCTACCATGCACTGAAGAGAGTAAGTATTAATAAATATTGGATTAGGTTTTAATTTCAGTCACAAAAATAGTATGGTAATATACGTATTAAATATGACAAAGAGTAGCCACTTCATTTGTGTGAGTGGGTTAGGACTAGTATATTTAGTGTGACTAAGAAAACACATTTGGAGGGCTTTTTCTTTCTTTCTTTCTTTTGATGTAGTCTAGTATCAAGAGAATGTTGTAGATGTATTCTGTGGCAAGTGTTGGGAATTCAGAAGAAGCATAGTAATTTGGGAAAGGAAAGATTGTTGGTGTTGATTTACTCCAAATGTTTTGAAAGCTTTCATTATCCTTGCTGCAAACAGGAGAAAAAAAAAAAAAAAAAAAGAAAAATCACATAAAGGTTTTACAGGATTTTCTGCACATAATCTGTCTTATGTTTCTAGTACTCAAAACTTCCTGCTTCATAGAAGAGCTTTAAATGTGGACATGATCTGTAATTTTCACTGCCTTGAAATACTACTTTTGTTTAACACTACTGAAATAATTAATGTGTTCAGTTTTTCTTTTTAAAGTTGTGTAGCATCACAAACTCGGTTAAAACAGTCTAGAAATTTGGTTTAGGGCTGTTTATTTCAGCGGGAAAATTCAAAGTTGTATATGCTAGTATATGTGAGTACTGTGGCATTTATGAAATGTAGTATCTGGGTTTACAAAAGCAGCAAAATGGCTGGAAGCATTGTCTAAAAGTTAACAGCTGATTTATTGATGAGGAAATGCTTCTGTTTCCAGAGCAGCTGTAAACAGTATGTCATTGTGATATACTGCTTTCAGTGATCACTGAGTTGGAGTGAATAAGAAGGTAAAAGTGTCCACGCTGATTCAGACTTCAAGATTGATCCAACTCAGCCTTCTTTATCCCATGGAGGTTACAAATAGATACCCAGGGAAAGGCAAGAACAGGGTGAAATTGTGGGCTACTCTAATTTTAAACTGTGTTCAACGATTGCTGCATATAGGATTTCCTGAGCCTGTGGTTGGTCTATTTAGTAAGCCAAATGAGCCCCTCTGGAAGAAATAGCGATAAGGAGAACCGCACACTAAATTTGAAGTGTGGGTAAACCATGGATTTATGCAGTGGTATGTTTCTTGCTTTCCCAATGCTGCCGTTCCCTTCCAAATTCCTTTGCTAATAATTTGTAATGTAAGATTTACTTTTCTGACTCTACTATTCAGCATCAGTCTGACATTTTAGCAAAAAGTCGGTTGTAACACGGAGAACATTTTCCTAAGAGGTAATGATCAGGCCAGAGCCCATAATTTTGTGTATGAGGCTAGGATTGGTTTTGTGTGTGAGTTTATAAATTTATCCATAATGAATCTAGTCTTTTATTTTAGTCCCTCAGTCCTGTAAAGTTATGCCATTCTTTGTGTGTGTGTATCTGTATACGCATATGTATATTATTGCATGTAGTATGTCATGCCTGATGCCGTAGTATTTGACTTGGGCTCTCTTCCCACTTGTCTTTCCAAGTCTTCTTTAAGGTATGGTTTGTTTGGAGCAATAAAGACTTCCTCAGAAGAGCCTAACTTTTGAAAGAAGGTGTATTGAAGGTAGCATTTGTAGAATGTCTTTCAAATATTTACCTAAGTACTTTGCCAATGGGTATGAATTAGTCTCATTTTTCTAGGTGCAGAAGCTTTTTTATGTAGTATGTGGGTCCATGGACAAATCATTTTAAGCCAGTGGGAATAAAGCTCTACATGGAGCCCTTGCTTGATTTCTTGATCTACACTGACTGAGCAGTAACTAAGCTCTTCAAGGCGATTTCCTAAACATCTTTAATAAATTTTAGTAGAAATTTTTAGCATGCATTTAAAAATGTGTATTAAAAACCTCTTTTCCCAGTGAATGATACTGAAAAATACATATGGTATTTGTTTATGCTGGAAAGCTGCAATTCATGATTTAACAAGGAGATTTAACTCTCACTTGAGTATGTGCGATACCACTAACTTTACTGGAACTAATCATATGCTTAAGTCCATTGCTGAAGTGAGCACAAAGGTTTAAGATGTCTACTATGAGATTATAGGACTGTAGGTTGGGTTTTTTTTTTGTTGTGTTGTTTTGGTCCCCCCCCCCCCCGAGTTGTTTGTTGTACTGTGTTTCCCCCCTGCCACATGAAAGGTGGTCTTCTGCAGAAACATGTGAAGTCACGACTTCTGTACTTAGCATTACAGAACTGAGAAACAGTTAAATTTTGTTTTCTTAATGTTTGTTTTCTCTGTTAAGTTTTAACAAGGAAATACCATTCTAGACTCTTTGTGCTTACTGTATTTAGAATTGAAACTGTAATCGGGAGTGACAGGGCGAAGAAGAATAGTCTAACATAGGTGGCTTCTGCTGTAGCTTAGAAAGCCTTTAAGTGCGTAGATGATGTACTGGGTGGGTTTGCAAGGAAAGACTTGGGAGGGGGTGTGTGTGTGGGATTATCTCAAATGGCCATAACTGGACCGTGATGCACAAGCCTGACCAAGTAATATTCCTGTTCCACATATTTCTCTAATTTGGCCTTTTCTTCCTGCCTTCCCCTCAGCAGGAAGTGAAATCTGTGGCTGAAAAAGGCTATTTGTAGGAATAGATGTTAACTTGTTCTCAAGATTTTTCTACAAATTGTCAGCTCTCCATCTCTTCTTTGGAACCATGGCCTTTGGTCCCTCACTCCATTTTGAAGAAAAGTGTATTTTTTTCTGATGGCTGGCTGCAAACAGCTGGCTTTCAATGTGAGCAGACATCTCTTCCCAAGCAGTCCTGCAGGTAGTGGCCAGAATCAACGAATACTGTAGGTGATCTTTTCTGGGAGGCAGAGCTGTGCCCTTTCCACAGAAAGTGTGTGCTGTTCGTGCTCACTCTCCCTTTGGTCCCATGAGCCTTTTCTTCATCTTAGCACATTTTACAGCTCTGATGAGAGAGAAAGAGAGTGCGCTTGTGGCTGATATTAAGTGCACCCTTTTGGGAGATGAGAGATGGAGTCTTGAGTCTCCTCTGGCTGACAGTCACATTGCATGGGAATTCCTCGTGCTGTATCCAAACGCTTTGTTTGGCTACTCTATCAAAAGAATGAACATTATTTTCTTTTCCTTCTGCACCCACAGTTCCCTTTCAAAAGGGAGCTGGTCCTGCTTTCAAAATAGATAACGTAAGTACCTATTGCCAAGGGGGGCTTGAAACAGTGATCCTGATCTGACACAGGCATCTATTTTTGACGTTTAGGGAGGCACCCAAGTCTGAAAGAAGGTCTGGTTTAACACATTCCTTTCACCAGCTTTTCCTTTTGCTGTCATATCTTATTGCTGAGTCTTGAGTTAGTGCTATTCAGTGTGTTACATGTTTTACTTCAAACAAAATGTAAGAAGTCTCCTGACACACTCTAGGCTCTGCCTTGGAAAAATCCAGCTCAGCATGCTGACAGCTCTGATTCTGATTCGGAGATGCCTCCCTTCCATGTGTATTTTATAGGTAGTGTAGTTATACAGTTCAGGGCTATGGATTCTTTTTTTAGAGGGTTAAGGCTTGGAAGCGAGGTGGTGTAGTGCTGAGCAGCCAAGATCCTCAGTCCTTACCTAGCTACAGAAATCTGGTGTTCTTCAGTTTTTTTCCAGCTCTCTGAGTGGTTTTCACAACAGTGTCTTTCGTGATTTCGATTTTTTTTGGGCAGGGCATGGGGGTATTTGGTTTTTGCTTGTCATTTAGGGTGTCTAGGACAGATATGCCAGTATAAGTGCAAATGACACAAATAAGTTAATAGCTTTGTTTAAAGGAGGGTCATTTTGAAGGGAAAAAAACTCTAGACAAAGACATAATAAATTAGTTCAGAGACTGTCTATAAATATTAGGTAACTATTTCATCAGTGAGATTGGTCTTTGGGTTAATGAAACCAAGTTGCTGGAGCCTTCCCCTTAGGTTTAACAACTCTCCATGCTTCTTTTGGAATTGCCTCACTGGTAAATGAGATCAGTTTCTATTTTAGTAAGTTGGTCTATTTAGAATTGTATACATTTAAATAGGATGCTCAAGTTGATGATTCTAGTTAAACTATGCTAACTACGTGGTCCCCGTAGAGTACATCCTGTGAGCTATGGTTCCCAACTGGTGGGAGGGAAGACACTGAATTGGTTTTAACACTGTGGCTATTGACACCCATCTGACCCTGGAGCAGCCAGGAGAGTGGGCCAGAGAATCTGGTGAGCTGGTGTTAAGAAGGGGAGACCCTGGAAGGAGGATGTTTCCAGCAGGAGCTTTGTGCGTTCACTAAGGATTGGCTTGCTTACTTTTTTTGTTTTGGTTTGTTTTTTTCCTCCAACTGTTACGGGCAAGCAGCCAAAAAGGAATCCCAATAAGCAATTCATGAGCTAGCAAGAGCTAAAATGATATTGGTATAATAGGCTATTTCTGTCTCTCTTCCCCTTTCTCCCTGTCTTCCTCTAGTAGGAGATTTTCACAACATGGATGACAAAAAAAAAAAAAAAAACAACCCAAAAAACCTTATAGGAGGTGCCTGGGTCTCCTAGTGGCTACAGCCCACCCTGTTAGAAAGGCTATCAGCCTCGAAAAGCAAGGTTGGCTTTCCTTTCTGGCTTTGTACCTGAAGTACAGGCACCTGACCAAAAGCAGTGGGGGTTTGGTGATGTGTGCTGCCTGCCAACAGGCTGAGTACCAGGACGTGCATCCTCTCCTGCTGGCGCTCATGGGCTGCTGGGGCTTTTGTCCTGTGCCTGTGTCCCAACAGCTGCGTGGAGCCGGTCCTCGGAGACCATAAGCCTTGTTTGTCCTGACGGTGAAGGTAATGATACTTGTCAACCCCTATAAAAGCATTTGCACGCTTTAAGTATTTATGATGTGTTGGTAAGAAATTACAGGTGCAAAATAACTTAGTTGATGTCAGAGATTAATGCATTAATTTTCTGCCAGTCAGCATTACTTGGAGATGGCTGTTCTTGTCTTTCAAAACATAGTTTCAGCTCTTGCATTATTCTGAAAAGTTTTATGCCCAAGACAGTATTCAAAAATGAAAACAAATTCTAAAAGCCTCCACACTTAATTCTATACATTTTCTCTTTATGGATGGATTGAATATATTACACTGTTGTCATTCTTATGGCACTTTTAATATTAATAGATGTGGTGCATTAATTGGGAGCATTGGAGATGTTGTAGTTGAAGTCAGAATTTCTCAGGTTATGAGATTTGTTACTGAAATTCTGATGTTCTTTATATTGAATCTCTGGTATGTGGATTCCAGTTTCTAGTATTTCTGAATGGATATGTTTTGTAAATGCTAAACGCATTTCCCCTCCAAAAGTAATTGGGACTACTTGACTGTTTTCCTTAACCTGTTTGTTTATGAGGATCCTGAAAACTTTATTTGGATGAAAGAGTTTCCGCCGCCTGTCTGTCTTCACTTGTATTGTTACCTACAATTAGTAGCCTATCTAGAAGGGGAAGTAAGAAATAACCTGTTACACCACACACAGCCTGTGGCTCTTCCCTCCAGATGAAGATTTGGTGTGGTTCATTTGTGCCTTGAGCACACTCGTACAGTCTACTTCACAAGGCCTGTCTGGGACTAACTTTCCATTTCTGCTGTTTAAGTATTGTGTCTGGGCTTTCGTGTAGACTACTGGTTTGAAACCTTTTTATAGTTGGGCCTCTCAGTGCTGCCTTCTCAAGAATCCCTTGCTGTCGTCTCCCTGCCTTTACCGTTGCCAGTGTGGTGCTCAAGGAGAGCAAAGCAGCAGAGCCTGTCCTGTGATACACTGCATGCTCAGCTTTGGGTCTGAGCCAGACATCATTCCCAGCCAGGGGTCCCAGCCTTAGGCCACTGGGTTTCCTTGGCCAGGATGTTTGCAGTTGTGTTGTGAGGTACCGATGCACAAATTGATGTTTTGGCCTCGGCTGGTAACTCTCTTAGTTCTGAGCCAGATAGTGGCGGGGAGAGTGGAAGACCTGTCTTCAGGAAATAGTGTATGGGCTTCCCCTACCATTCTGCTCCCAGTCTGCTATTCAGGTATCAAAGACCATTTGGGATATATTTTTTTTTTTTAAGGTATCCACATTTGCACTTTGGGTGGCCTGGCTAGGTGGTAGATCTGGTGTACGTGTGGCTGACAGCAGAAGTTGAAGGTGGACTGACACCTTCCACAGAGGGGTAACTTTTGGATTTGTAGCTTTGCAACTAAATGGGAGGGGGAATTGGGGTGTTTCAACAAGAGGCCTTTGACTCTAGCAGCTTGCTGGCCTTTTGGCCTCGCAGTAGGCTTTGTTCAGGCTTTCCCTGGTAAGCAGTCTGGCAGTTCTGGGTTGCTTCTTTTGGAGTTAATTTTTTGGGGACATTAGTTGAATGTAGTTGCTTTCATGTTTGATTGTTTTACGTGAATGGTGCTTGCAATGTTCAGTTCATCCTGAGATTTGGAATCCGTATATCATAAAATTAAAACCATCGTACAATATCTGGAAGTGTTAGTTTCAAAAAATTTGGCTTGGGTATTTTGGATCATCTTACTCATGTGTTTTATTGCACATTGACTGAAAGGAGAACAGAATTCATAAAGAACATCTTTGCAAGCAGTTTTTAAAATTGAGATCAGAACCCTTTTTAAAGCATGAAAAATCATTTTTTGATCAAAAAATTTTTAACCAATATGGCCTGCAAAAACCATTAATGTAGATGGTAGATAAAGTTAGCTGAAAGGAAGTTGACAGTAGGGCTAATCGTGTAACTAAACTAACCAGTGATAGACTTGTACCTTTTACTCGCTACTTCCTCTGCTCAATTTCCTGTGTTGGTTCAGGGAAAAAGTTGCCTCTTCTTCTACCAGGGTAATCCCAGATGGGATGGATGGGGCATTAGACCCCTTGTCGCTGTCCAAAAGAGGAACTGGGAGGTGCCAAATGTCATTTGTCTGAAAGTTGTCAGTGTTAATTTGTCTCTTGCAATCAGTGAAGTTGGAGAAAATACTTCTGATTTTCTGGGAAGTGTCTAAGCAAAAAATTTTGGATGTTACATTTTAAGAAAGAATAGTGAACTTGATTTGCATATGCACTCATTTTCATGCAATTTCTGTTTCCTCTATGCAAATGTGGCCATTTTTAGAGCAACTCATGCAGATGTCTGCTGGATCCTCTGTGGAAGTTAAAATTGTTCAAACTAGTAGCAGTTCCTTAAATATAGCATTAACTCCTTAAAGTGAGAACATAAACAGTGTGGTGAGCTTTTTCAGTAGCATTTTAAAGCTTTCAATAGGATAGCGTTCCGTGTGGAGCTTGTTTTTTATACTATATTAGTTCTATTTATAATTTTTAACAGTTTACGAACAACACTGTTTTGGTCTTAATTATATAAAGGAAAGAATAAAACACTTGATTTCTGTGGATGTTTGTTTTCTGCAAAATAAAGTACAAAAATGGACTCAAAATATGCTGTCGTTTTATCACTAGAATGAAACACTTTGATTTTTACTTTTTTTTTTTCTAATATAGCAATAGGCTGGCATAATGTTCATACAGTTGCAATATGGAGCCCCCACTTTCAGACCATGCACCAAGAGCAGTGGCAGAACCATAGCATTGAGGAAGAGAGGGGAGAGCGTGGGAACGTTCTTTGCTTCACTTTTTCAGGAAAAGATGCAAAAAGAAGAATGTTTATTTTATATGTAGCATGTTGGAGATCTCATTATAGAAAGTGTAAGACATGTAGCATTGCTGACATGCCTAGTGTTGAGAACTACAGCTTTCCTCTCTCTAAATAAATATTTCTGTAGATGCTGAAGATAAAAGCTGTCCTCTAAGCTTTTGTGTTGATTTTAGCACAAGGGAATATTGAAGAATTGAGTAAGTACCTGCAGGTTTGACTATGAAATTGTCTAGAAATAAAACACAATGATTTATCGTGTTTGTTTATAGCTGAAGAAAATATGAAACCACCTTTTTTCTATTTGTTGCATTTGTGTTCTTTTAGGATGTGACAGTTTTATGTATTGGCTAAGTATCAGACTGTTCCAGGTGATCAGTAGCTTAGTTTGATCGTGGAAGGCTCAGTGTGTAATCAGAACCACCAAATTGTAGTGCATCTCTAATATGCTTGACTAATTCGGTACTGTATAGCTTGAAATGTCCTTCTTTTTCTCCTTTTGGTGCTAATTAACACTTAGATGATTCATGTTCATTTCTTAAGTTATTCTGGAATGTGAAATTAATGTCTACTTAGGGAAAATAATAACAAATTTACTTATACGATGCATATAAATTAACTGACTCTTTTGTTCCGTCTACATTTGTATCAATCAAGAAAACTAATTTAATCATGCTTTCCACTGTAAGGCACCATAGCTTGTAAAGCAAGGAGGGAAAATTATTTCCAGCTATGCATATGATATCAAGACCTAGAAAAGTCTGAGTTTGATGGGTTTATTGCACTTGATGTCTTCAATGTGAATATTGAAAGAAATATAAAGTAGTTGGGAAAGAAAGTGATCAGCTTAGAGTGCTTTAATAAGGGATGCTGAAATACATATGGGAGTTTCTGCTGTGTTTTATCTGTTTATCATGTTTTAAAAAGTGAGAATACAAAAGAATATTTGCTCTAGATCTCAAAAGTAGAACCATCTGCAGCAACGACTTCCTGAAAAACTGGTGTGGCTGTTGTTGTAGTGGGTGTGAGACTATCCGGCTCTGTATGTTGTTTTGTCCTGCTATGTCTTGCCTGCTTCTTTATCTGTGGGATTTTTGTATCATACATGTGTCAAAGCACATTATGTGAATGAATTGATATCTTGTTTCTTCAGACATATGGAAATAAGAAATTTTGACTGAAGATAAAATCTTTATTCCCCGACCGTTTTGACAATATTAATACAGGTTTCATATCTAAAATACAATTGCTAAAGGAACATTTTGTTGTTGAATTGAAGGGCTCCTTCCTGTTATATCTGGATTATTCCAAGTGCTCAGGGAAAAAACCCTATTATGGATTACTGTTTTATATTAGCCTTGTATGTTGCAATTGCTGCAGTAAAGAAAAGAGTGTCCTCATTTGACCAAATCAAGTTACGCTTATGTGTAGGAGAGAGAGAGACAGTAGCCTAAAGCGTGACTAATAGCTAGAACTAGATACAATTTGTTCAATTTGTTTATTTTTCTACATCATACTTTCCTTCTGATAATGTTCTGACATTGTTAATCGATGTCTTTTGCAGTCTTAAGAAATAAAACATTTTTCTTTCAAAGTGAGGAACACTGTAGAAAGCTACCTGTTCAGGACACTGGTATGGGGTTTCCCACCCAAACCTAGCTGATGGGATAAGAGGTAATTAGGTCAATGTAGTTCTGAAGAAAGGCACATAAGAAAGGAAGATGAATGAGGTGGGGTTAATTAACAAGCTATAAATTCATAGTGCATAAAAAAAAAATCTTGTCACACACACGTGTATAAATATACATGTGTATGTTGATATAAAATGTGTATATAAAGGTATGTAAATGAGCTGCTGGGATAACTGTGACCATTGCACGGATGTACAAGTCCAACCTGTAAACATGATCATCAGATGCCAAGCCCTGTCCAGTTAAGAGCTGTGTTGGGCTAATGATAAGGGCCTAAAAATCTTCATGCCCTTTTCCAGAAGCTCCAATTCCTCCAGCCTGGCCTCAAATGTCACCTGCTGCAAAGTGACTCTCTCACTACTTAGGCTCTGTTCACCTTCCTACAAATGCCTTCAAGAAAGCACTTGTGGCTCTCCAGCTGCACCAGAGTTTGCTAGTAGGAGCACGACAGTACTAGAAGCTGTATTTCTTCCCTACTTTCATGTCTGGTGAGGGTGTTATTTAGGCCAATCCGTTAGGCAGTTCTGCCTCATATAATACATTGCATATGATAGATGCTGTCTGTCATCCTGAAATGGGATGTGTACATTGTATTTTTCAGCCAGTCTCAGTTAGGATATAGACAGATTTGTCTGCTGTTTTACTGAAGGGAAGAAAAAAAAAAAATTGACCCGTATCTGTTGATTTAGTTAATTATTAAAACGAATGGGAATCTCAGATTTCTGCAGTAAATTGTGGTGTGTGAAAAAAGGGTTTCATTGACTTAATTCTTAAATTATTTAAAAAAGATGAGGTTAGAAGGTGTGATTAATTCCCCCTGAGCGCTGCATTAATAGCCTTCCAGTGTTCTTAACCGTATAAGGGTTGCACTGGGGATTAACTATAGTCTTAAGTTTGACAGTCTAGGATGGGAGAATTAATAAGAAAATATTCAGCAGTGTTGAGTTTAGTAACAGGATGACACCACCTTGTAACTGCCTTCTAAACTCTCAGTGCAACTCTCCCTTCCTTTTGATCGTGTGTATTGCTGGCGATGTATGCCTAGAGAAGTATACCGGGACACTGCAGGAGTTAAAATCTTAAACCTTCTCATTGTTCCATAGCGTTTTACACTTTTTTTCTTTTCTCCCTTCACAGGAAATGACCTAGAGGCCTTACAAATACACTCGTGCATTTTTGTTCTGAGTCTACAATTGAGGGCAAATGCAGTCTGGAAGCACCACTTCTTAATGTTACAACGGAAACTACCTCAACAAATAAGGAAAGGGGAAGAAGGCTTGCAATAATAAACACTCTAATTTTTCATAGCTTATACTTGCAAAGTCTTCTGTAAACAGAGTCCAGATTTCCCCTCACCCCACCCCTCCAGTATTAAGAAGAGACACTACAAATAAACTAATTTGGCAGACTGGATCTGTCAAGACATTTGAAGATATTTGATCTGCTGACATAAGGATTTGCTTTTTCAAGGAAGGAGCTTCTGCACTGCTTTTTTTAATCGCTGTTGATCGGTGGTTTCCTCCACTTTTCCTGGTATTACTAGTGGGAAAATTGTATTAAGGTATTGCTTCTAAAACTATTATTTGCATTGACAAAAATAACTTTTGTAGACTTAACAGCAAGTGACAATAATATGCTCATGAAGAAATCGTAGGTGGTAACTTCTCTGCTCCAGTGTGGCTTTTCTGCGTGCAGAGTGGAATACCAAACAAGAGACAGAGCATTATTAAGATACTTCGGCTTGCTTTTTGACTACAGTTTATAACTGCA
Organism: Leptosomus discolor; assembly: GCF_034619465.1. NCBI lineage: Eukaryota > Metazoa > Chordata > Aves > Leptosomiformes > Leptosomidae > Leptosomus > Leptosomus discolor. The sequence continues at coordinate 51,082,339 of NC_141398.1, read as the reverse complement.
GCAGGGCTGCACTGAACACTGAAAATACGAAGTCAGCAAATCTGCTGCCTTTCTCACTGCTGATACAGATTATACAGACGCTTGCCTTTTTGAAATGCCTTTTGTGAAACCTATGTACACAGTCCGCCACTGTTACTGTACATAATTATATATTTGAGGAAGGAATTTGACAAGTGATTGTTAATTCAAGAAATCTTTGGACAAGCACTCACTTATGTATTGCTGTAGTGCACAAGAAAGCAAAATGGACTATAAGCGGCGCTTTTTGCTTGGCGGGTCCAAGCAAAAAGTGCAGCAACACCAGCAGTATCAAATGCCTGAGCTAGGCAGGACCCTGAGCGCACCGCTGGCATCTACAACCCCAGCATCCCCTTTGGTCTCCTCAGCTGCTGCGGGCAGCTGCAACCACCCTGTGTCCCACACTACTCCGATCGCAGACATCCAGCAGGGAATCTCCAAATACCTGGATGCACTCAACGTATTTTGCCGTACGAGCACTTTCCTTACAGACCTTTTCAGCAGTGTATTTAGGAACTCGCACTATTCTAAGGCAGCTATGCAACTGAAAGACGTGCAGGAACATGTCATGGAAGCAGCGAGTCGACTCACAGCAGCAATAAAACCAGAAATAGCAAAAATGCTGATGGAACTGAGTGCAGGAGCTGCAAACTTTAAAGATCAAAAAGAGTTCAGCCTCCAAGATATTGAGGTAAGTTACCTTGGGAGATCCTATTTTGCATTGAATTTGTGTCATTCTTTCTTAATTGGACCTTCTCTTCAAAATCATATCTACAACAAAAGTTCTTTCTGCTTTGCTTTGTATTTGGGGGCAATGCTGGTAAAAAGAGAAACTCTTCATTTCTTATGTTTTCTCCTTGAAAATATTAAGTAATTTGCAGTGCCTGACTTCCACCTATGTTGAATTGGGTATTTAGTAGGTATTTCTGTATAAGAACTTGTACTCTGTTTAAAGATTGCATGAAATAAGGAAGATGAGTTATAATTGTACTACCTGTATAATTCTAAATGGTAATCTTGTATACGATTTCAGCTTACACTCAGTAATCCAACAACCTCTTTCTTCTTTGGGGAAACCATGCTTAGTTTAAAAATAATAATAATGAAACCAAAACCAAAACAACCCCAACACCCTGCCCCTCCAAACTAACTATGTAACAGTTTTAAACAAATTTCTGGTTTATGTTAGCTAATATTTTTAGTGATATTAAGCCATCATATCCTAGATTAACCTATACTTTCTGTAGGATTACACGTTCTGAGGGGAAACCTGAACACTTGGGAGTGGTGTATTGTCATCAGTGTTTGTGTAAAACTGCATATTAGTTGACTAATGAACAAAATTTCTGTAAAATTATGTTTTATCACTCTTCAAAACATCTTTGTCTTTTTGAGCTGTTGTGCTTAAAAGGAAAATACCATGGTAGCATGAGAGATTTGTGCTGTAAAAATTTGTTATGACTTTGCTATAATTGCAGTACACTGGCAGCGAGTGCTCAACAGTCAGAATTCAGAGGTTGTGAAGTTGAGAGAGGATCCCCAACTCTAATTGTGACTGTCTGGGTGTTTCTGCGTATTTCTCCTGTAGTAAATGTCTTCATTATGTAACAGGCAGCGTTAAGTGACAGTCACGTATGAATCCCTGGTGTTTTAAGTAGTTTATGTTTTGACATATTTCTTTCCTTCGCAGCAGTCTCTGCAAAGTTATTCATGCAGAATTCCATCCTGAGTGGAAAACATATTTTTGAGTTCTCTTTTGATTTAGATTTCAGGTAACTTTGTAAGGATGAGTGTCATACACACTGCTTATCAAGCATTACTTGCTTTCTATAACTGCACAACGTACAGATGAAGCAGTTAAGTAGAATGCTTGCATAATTGTAGTGAGAAATATGACTGACAGTTTTCAGTGTATACTTAGTATACAATGAAGTAAGGTTGGCCGTGTATTTTTTTATAAATGTCTTCTGTAGACTAGTATTTTTGAAAACAATCTGTAAGAAAAAATACCTTTTTTAAAAAAATTTTAAAATCACTGTGAGTTTATGTAATTAAGGCCTTGATAATAGCTGTGCTGAAAGACTTTTTAATTGAAAAACCTAAAAATATATGAAGCACTATCTGTCTTTTAGGGGTTTTTTGTGGCCTTTGAAACCCTGTATTGCAAAATGTGGGCAGCTATCTGTATTCTGCTTTTATAACCTAGTAAAGCAATTTAGGTGCTAATTCATGCACTGTTTGAGGAGAGTGCTTTCTTCAGACGGGAGTTCACAAGCAAAAGCAAAGCATCATTTGTGTAAGTTGACTGCACGTCCTGTCAGCGTAAAGCAAAGGCAGAGAAACGTGCTTTGGTCCCTGCTTTACCTGTATAGACCTAACCCTTGTTCTGGAGCTCCGTGTGCACCTGCGGTGCTCTCTTCACCAGGCAGCTCGATGGTAGGAACAGACATAAAGAGGGCGCAGGCAAAACAGCTGGCTTGCTTGCCTGGTTTTTTTTAGGCATATCTTGTGGAAATTGACCTCGACTTGCTGTACTTCTTGTCTGCCTTTTAAACTGCATCTTGCACGTAGCTTTAAAAAAAGTCAATATGTGAGACTTATGGGAACTTTGGTGTAATGAGACAAGTATTGCATTCTGCTTTTGCTGAAGAACCAGTGAAACTTAAAGATGTGACACTGACTCACATGGTTGTTTTATAAGTCAGGCAGGGAGCATGGTTTAGATGACTTAAGTATATGGATGATTGTGCCCGGGAAGCAGTTCAGTTGCTCACTGTTGAAATGGACCTTGTCAGAGGTCAGTATAGAGAATATATTTAAGTTTTTAGGTGACTTGGAAGTACATGATATAAGTATGCTGGAAGACCTGCTGAATTAAAAATATTCTGGAACTGAACAAGTGAGTTTTCCACTTGGGATGGAATTCAGAGGGAAAACTGAATGTTACAATATTTAAATAGGAAATTTTCAGCCTCACAAGTGGAGCCCACTGGGCAGCAGTTCTAAGAAGACTTCTAGGGCTTACAGTAGTCGCATGTTGAGTGGAGTCAGTGTTGTGTGGTTGCAAATAATAAATCAGTGTTGTTGCTATTGTGCAAAGAGGCAGCTGTCATGTATTTAACAGGACTGTAACCTGCAAGAACCATGAAATAAGCATTCAACTTTCCTCACTTTGGTTATTATGATCTCAAACGCAACAGTACACCCACATACACACTGCTGTTGCACTTAGAGAAATAGTGAGCAACTGGAGAGACAGTAGAGGAGAGTAGCAAGAATAATCAGACATCCAGGAAACAGGACTTCAGAGGACAAATTGAAAAGATGGACTACAGGAGAGAAGACTAAGAAGGAAAATCGGAATTGTTCAGATTGTAATAATCTTCTGGCAGCTGTTCCATTCTTCATGTCCATGTAAGGTGGAGCAAGAAGTAATGAACTTAAATTTCAGAAGGAAAGATTCATGTTAGATGTGGAAACAATTTGTAATGTTAGTGAATTACTGACGTGGATGGCTACAAAGGGTAGGGAGCCTCCATGATGAAGAACTTACAGAACAGGTTAAACCTGCATCTAGCAAAACTGACCCAGGTGAAATTGCTCCTTGCTTGGGACAGTAGGATGGCCTTTTGAGAGGCTCTCCTACTCTGTTTTTCTGTGAATTGAAGACTGAGCTATTTATGCTGAAATTTTTATTTAAAAAGTGTAGTTTGGTTTTTTCCCAGATCTATAGAAAAGTTAACATTTGATAAAACTACCAGCAGGATTAAAAAACTCACAATGGAAGCAGCAAAATATAAAGGGCTTACCTGACTTCATTAGAGTTTTCTGACCAGGGGAAACAAGGGGAGAAGAGTGTGAGAGGCAGTGTAATTGTTTCCTTGGAAAATACAAGGGGGAAATACAGTAACATATGAAGTTTATTTTGCAGCTTCTCTGGTAGACTGAAAGAACTTAGAGCTCTGAGAAAGAATTGAGAGATGGTTGAATGCCTGAATGGCAGCTTATCAATATTCTATGAAGAGGTACTCCAGAGCCTCTTATTTGAGGGGTGGAGTCTGGTATTACGGAAGCAGCAGAAGGGGAGTTGTAATTCATGGCGGGATGGGAGGACAGAACCCCAAATTCATGAGCTGGACACGAGAGTGAGGCTTTTTCTATGCATGAGCCCAGCTAAGGAAAACACACTTTTCCTAAGCCTTCCTCAACATTGTTCCTTGAGGAAGAATGAGAAATACAAGCAGAGCAGGCTTGGCTTTAGAAATTGAGGAGAGGAATATAGTTTTTCTGAGGTGCCACACATTTTTATCTAATGTAGTGGGCTCTAGCCCCAAGGGAAGGCAATATCAAGAAAAATCCCAAGTTCTGATAAACATACACTGACTTCAATTTGGACTAAAAAAGGTGGTGCAACCTGGATTGTAGCAGCAGTGGGTGAGGATTTTAATTTATTTATTGGTTTTTAGCAGAACAGAGCTTGCTAGTTCAGATGCCAAGATGTGTAAGAAGGTGACTTCTCTTGAACAAAGTTGTCGGTGACAGATGGAGTTTTCCAGGGTTTCTTAATTTCAGAAATGCAAGTGCTGATTTTTATTTTCTGCCTTTAATTTTCCCTTTTCAGAAAACTATGAATTCTCAGGTGTTTTGCCTGTTTGCCTGATGCTCCTGTTTGTATGTAACCAGTTTGATTAATACATGCCTGTATGGGTGAGGAACAGCTTGGAAATCAGGGGGAATGAGAGTCTGTTTTATGTTGTTTTTCAGATCTGTTGTTAAAGTTTTGTAAGCTAGAAGAATGCAATAAAACTGTACTTCTGTTAATAAAAGTGTTAAAGAAAATTTGGGGGAGGGGGTACGGAATAAAACTGAAAAAAGTTTATGTATTTCCTCATCTTTGTGAAGCTTTGCAGCAGCCTCACTACTGCAAAATACAAAGAATGAATCTTGGTTTAGTTACCTGATGCTTGTGTATTGTGCCTCAAAAGTGATGGTAATGACACAAATGTACATGTTGCCCTCCTAAACAAAAGGGAAGCATGAATGGGCACAGGATATTTACTTGGACTCTCTGTTTTGTATTAAGTGGAGATAATTTTTGGCTTTCACGTGTATAAAATAACCAAAGATTTTTGAGCAAGAGGCTTTTGGGACAAAAATGTCTGTGTAAATATAAAATGTAGGCTTTCCTTAGCAAACATTGTAAAGCCCAATTTAAATATTTTTTAAAAAATTATTATCTTTCACGTGATTTGCAGGGATTGGCTTCAGACTTCTCTGAGTTGAGGAACTGTTAGTAGGAAAAAGCTTCTTCAAATGAGTAGAAGATGCTATGGCTTACTGGAATGCCATTGTACTCTTGTCTTGGACTATAATCTTATGATCTGCTCTCAGATCTGCTAGCATTGTCTTCAGAAATATTTTGTATTACATTTTAATTACTGCTTTTTATTTTTTAAATACTTAACACTTAAATGCTTTTTTTGCTAAATTATAGTTAGCATTTTAATAGCTGTCAATATCAGATTATCACTACTGGGCTTTTAGGTTGACTGTTAGCAGAAATGAGTCTGTTAGGTTTCCCGTGTCTCCTAATACTGTAGATGTTAAGGTGCAACTTGTGCTGGAATCTAGTTTATCTTGTAGGTAACTTCTTCAGTGAGCAGGAGTGCATCTTCCTTTGCAGGTGTTTTGGTCGTGAGGTCCCTCTTCCAAACTGCAGAGCATTGCTACATAGTAAAAATGAATATTATTCTGCCTATTTTCAGTAATATGCGGGAAAGGGTATTATCTCATAATCCAGTACACCAGTTTAAGTCCTACCTCACTGTCAATTTCATTATATTGCTGTTTTAGTGTGATCTCTTCATTGGGTAGACAGGTTGTGCACGGGGCTTATTACCAAAGCCATTACGAACTGTGTTAGGGAAAATGGGGGTAGTAGGGAACCACTGAATAAGTGTGTTGCAGCATTTTTGGTTTTTGAGTGTTGTGTTTGTTTAGGGAAATAGCCAAAAAAAAAAAAGGGAGGGTGGTGAGCCGGGGGAGAAATTCTACTAAATGAAATGGTGCTTGGAACTGCACATCTGTGTTTGTATCCAGTTTGGAAGACTGACACTGGTTATTTGCTAACTTTATTAGTGTTAATGTTCTGTTTTAAAGGATCTCTTGTATAAGATTTGCTTGACAGGGAATTTGCATGGCATCACTGTTCAGCAATGAAATCTGGCAATTTTGTCTGTGCACTTTGTCCAACAAAATATTCCAAAGTTGATTGTGTGTCCCCATTAGGAGGATAATATGGGACAGAGTAACCTAACACTGCATCTCCACCTGATGCTCCTGTTTGTATGTAACCAGTTTGATTAAACTCATCACCTGTTTCAGAGACAAGGAAGTCTGAAGTGAGACCTCCCCAAAAGCCCCATTGCTTCCAACTGCCTAAACAGGAAGACAGATTCCTTTAGGTAAGGTTATTCAGCTGCTGAGATAGATAGCTGTGCTACCTGGTAACGGGCTGGGAAAGTCAAGGTGCTAGAGCTGTATTTCTTGGGACAAAATGTTTGCAAAGAGAAGACCTCATCATATATGCTATATAAATTATTCTAAAAAATTGTTTAAGAAAACACCACCACTACCAACAAAAACTTACGAATTGACACCTGTGATGATTCCAGTTCATCTTTGATTACTACACAGTCTCTAGGTTTTAGTCTGTTCTTACTATGGTCTAAAGCAGGAGAGTCAAACACTTCTGCATCGGAAAGTAGGGAAAAATAAGCTTGAAAAAGAGATGGTGGTGTGTCTGTGGCAAAACCACACCAATATGCTAATATTGTTCTGCGGATTTCGCAACAGAGATTTGGTATATTGCTTTACACACTTCGGTACTTGCTGGCCAACCCTGGCTGTATTTGTTAAACTGGTGGTGGTCGGGCTTCTTTCCCACAGTTAAGACAGAGTTTCAGCTCTTGGAAGAAAATCCTCAAGAAGTGAACTTTAAAGCAAAGGGAGTTTGGCATCTACAGTGAGTGCTTAACAGTGCAAAAATCCTCCACCACTTGGATTTTATTTAAGCAGTTGAAACCATCCTTACCCGTTTCTGGGGAAGACTGAAATAGATTATTTTTCAAACCAAATAGAAGTTCAGTGAAGCAGATGTTACTATTTATCTTTACTATTTAACATTGTAAATTATACTAGGAATGTTGTGTGCTGCCACTTAAAAACTAAATCATTTGTTTATTTTGAGCATTATTCCCAGGCAGGGGAAACTTCAACCTCTGTACCTTAAATATTCTTTGAAACTTAATCGGCTTGAAATTCCTAATGAGTCCTAGTTTCTTCTTCCCCTGAGAGCTGCATTGTTCGTACACAGAAATATTCAGATCACCAGTTGCCTTTTCCTGCAGTTTGCTTATAACTCTTTCTAATCTTGTAGCCAGGAAAGTTGAGTTCTGTTCATTTTATCATTTGCTGACTGTTTTTTTTTAATAAGGCAAACTCCATTTTCAGAGGTCAGTCAAAGTACCAAAAATGTTTAATTTTATGCCTTGTACAAAGAAGGGAAGTGATTTAACCAGAATGGAATGTCAAAAGGAGTCTGGATGCAATGGAAAAAAAGCATTGCCACCACTGGTTCTTCTAAAGTAGATAGTTAATGCATATAACTGTGCGTGTGACTACGGAGTCTTGCCAGTAAGATCATTGTGTCTGAATATTTTTATTCCAGAAGAATGTAGCTGAAAATAAGCCAGATGATTTATTTGCTCCAAGGCATGATGGCTTTGTACATTATCTGTGTATTTTATGAATTACTCCTAAAATGGAATTCACGTTGAGTCTTTTTTAATAAATCAAGTCAAATATATATTTTAAACCACTTTGTGTGACAAACTCCGTAAAAGAAACAGAACGCTTTGAATAGTTTTAAAATACTTTCTACAGTAATTTGCAAAATACTTGCTTCTGTGCTGTGTTCTAGTTATGCTTCGTTGTAAGCTTTTCTCTGTTTAGGAGAGCGTGGCCCTGAAGGTAGATGGAGCACTTCTGTTCATGCTGCTTTGCTCTCCAGGTTGTCCTTCTGGATGGTCGCACTCCTGTCTGCTCTTCCACATGTGGTGGCTGCCCCTAAATACTCAGTTTGCATGACTTGTTTTGTTTTGCTTGTAGTAACTGAGGCTGTCTGTCTTCGATCATAATTCTCATTAGCATTGGTGTAAGAGAGGGAGATAAATGGGGGATGGAAACATGCAGGGGACAGAGGTCCAGGATGGAGAGCCCAGCTCTGGCTGGCAGAGGTGGGCACCCCTTCCCCAGCACGATGCTGGTGCTGCTGCAGGGAGGGACCAGCAGCCCTTCGCTTCCCTGCCATTCCTCAGACTTTCTGAGTGAGTATTACATGACCCATTTCAGTGAAATATTCCGAAGAGGAGATTTGTGCCAGCGTTAGCAGTTCCTGTCAGACAATGCAAGTGACAGGGCTGCAACTTTGTGCGTGCGTTCTGCAGTCACTGTTATATTCTAAAAATGGCACTGTGTTGCCACGGTATTATGTGGCAAAATGTTTTTGATGTTATTACCGGTTATTGCTCTGCTTGGAAGATAAACTGCTGGATTAAACTTTTCTGATTTTTTTTTTTATGATAATGTTTTGAAATTATTCAATTTTTTGTTTGTTTTGGGTTTTTTAGCGTAAATTCAGCTAGGTCTATATGCATGTGGGTTTTGCTGTTGACTTTGTTCTTGTGACAATACACTACTCCCATTTTTGTATTGTTTCACGTGCTTGATATTGCTAAGTAACTTAACAAGCTTTTCATCCTTCAAATAACTGTAACTTGAGTGCAGAACTAAAAGTGACATGGGATCAGTCTGATTTCCCCTTAGTTCATAGAAACCAACACCCACTCACTGTTTACCTTACTTTAAGTAAATGATTAAATATTGTGTATTGCTTATAATCTGAAGCATTATTTTAATGAAAAAAGGTCTGAGTTTAACTTAGTTCCTTACCCCAAACACTGAACAAAAAGGAAGAAGGGAAACTTCCATGAAATCTATTTGCTTTAAATTGGTTTGTTTCTTCTGCCATAGGTACTTGGGCGATGTTTCTTGACGGTGATGCAGGTCCACTTTCAGTTCCTGTCACAAGCTTTGCAGAAGGTCCAGCCGGTGGCACACTCTTGCTTTGCTGAAGCTGTAGCTCAAGAGAGAAAGAACATCAGTGGGGCTGGAGCTTCAAATTTAAGCCCCACAAATGAGCTAGAAGATGCAATAAGATCATGGAGAGGAGCAGCAGAGGTACGGAGGTCTTGCTGTGGTGACAGTATATTTAGTGAAATGACAGTTACGTTTAGTGAAACCTAAATTCAGGCTCGATGCCCTAATCAAGGAAGAAAATCTCTCATTTTAAAGACATGCTACATTTGAAGGGGGGGGATCGTGGTGCAGTTAGGCTCAGATGCTAAAACTTGTTTTACCTCTTTGGTGTTTATAATATCTTTGCCCTGTGTAAAGCTTGCTTTGTGATGTAATTGTACATAAGGAGTGCACAAACAGTGGAAATAGCTTTTTGTTATTAGTAATGAATTAACAATGTTCGACTGTGGTTTGGCAGAATTAAAAAAAAAAATTAAACAAAATGCAAACATACAAGTTGTTCAAAACCAGCAAAATCTTGATGAAAAGTAATTTAGATTATGTATATTTCTCTTAAATTTTGAGTATGAATTCTATTTCATACTTAAAAATCTTTACGGTAACTTTTAACACTCTTGTCTTCATGCTGTTAAGCTTGATCCAGCAGTTGTTGGAATGTTAGTTATATTACTTAAATGTACCTCTCTCTGGACTTGTATTTCTGCAGACACTTGCCACCTGTGGAATCTTTACTTTTCCTGCCGAAAAAAGTACTTTACAAAGAAAAATAGGTTTATGAGCTTTTCTGCTTTCCCTTGAACTATTGAAGTCTGCAGACTGATAGATAGATAGAAATGGATTCAGACACTGAGTGCATGGTTTCCTTAAATTCAAATAACTTGGAGCATGTGCTTTTGAAGTCTAATTTGGCAGCCCACACAGGCTTGTTAATCATCTTGACTGGAAATCTTATCAAGGTTTCCATTTCTCTACTAACATCTGCAAGGTATATGAAAGCGAACAAGTTTCCGTTAGAACTATGAATGCAGAGGAATTACAAGTAATATTCACTGCAGCATAAATTTATTTCACTGGATAAAATAAGGATTTGGGAGTGCTTTAGGTGTATTACAGATAATCGTAATAGGTCTAATCCTGATGCAGCTTTACTTCTTTCGCATAAAACCAGTTACTTTTATGTTTATTATACTTAGTTCCTTAAAACTGTGTTACAATTTCTAGAAATGCCCTGGAATTGCTATCAAGGCTGTTTAAAACGTGGTGAAAATTAAACTTGAGTTTGCAGAATCTGGGACTTTAACTTGATGATTTTTTTTAACCTCCTTAACAGCCCACTTCCACTATTTCTGTTAATAAAATCTGTATTTCAAAATAGATTTTAGTGCAAGTATTACACTACTCAAATCCTTTATTAAACATACATGGGGAGGAGAAGAGAAAAATGCAGATTCTTCCTAGTTCAAGAATAACAGTAGAAGAAACTTCTCAATTCTTGATTGGCTAAAATAACTAATCTGAAATGTTTGTATAGGGTTTTAGGATAGCGTAAGAAAAATCTGTACTCTGTAAATAAAATCTTTCTCTCTCTCTTGCAGTTATAAACAGACTAATATACAAGTCATTTTGATAAAAAGATTTGAAATGGTGAAATCTTTCAAAATTTTTCTTTCTGGAGTGGAAGGCAGTCCACTATTTCCATATAAAATCGGCCTCTCTTGCAGGAGAATACACTGCTGTTTCAGAGTAAAGTTTAAGATGATAATTTGTCAGTTGCTCAAAGCTATTTTCCTTTTTAAGATTTTTTTTTTTTAACTTGGAAAATGCTGTAATTTTGTATGTGTTGATGAGGTGAGCAATGTTTCTGTCCATTGGCTGTAGTACCAAAAATCCCCAGTTTGAACATCCTGCTTTAGAGCAAGACTCCTTCCTAGACTGACAAACAAGCCGTATCTGAGGCCTTAAAGGCAGTTGAGAGTAGGTTTCTGTTTGTTTTACCCTGCTCAGTAATGTTTTACACTTAAAACTAGGTATTTGGCTTTTCATATTCCTTATTTTTCAAAATCATATTATATAAAGCTATTCTCTTGCTGTGCTAAGTTGATCTTACAGTCTTGTGTGGCTCTTCTCAAATTGCGCCACAGTAATCGCCCTTAATTTTATAAAATATATCTTATGAACTCAGGAGTGTTTGTACACACGATTAAATGTATCTTTGGTTTCTGTGGCAAGTAATATACCCTTTATGTTGAAGATATAAGTCCCTGCTCTGGTACCTCCAGTCATCATATGGCCTGTGTCCTGAGAGGAAGCTGAAAGAGTAGCAGCAAACATGTTGAATTAAGTTGCTAGCCAACACCTATATGCCATACAAATTATGTGAGACTTGTACTTTCAAAGTAGCAGTAGAGGTTTAATAAGTTATAATAAATAATCTTCTCCAGATCCTTTCCATGTAGTGCTGCTTCTCATCTCCTTTGTAATGTTTTAAACTCTGTGGGTTGGGGTTTTTTTTGTTCTTTTTTAAAAAATTAATTAAGCTTGTGGTTTAATGCTGAACCTCTTTACCCTGGATTTTTATTTTGCATTACAGGCCACATCTCGACTGCGAGAAAGAGGCTGTGATGGATGTTTGGCAGGAATTGAAGTTCAGCAACTTTTCTGCTCACAGAGTGTGGCAATCCCTGAACATCAGCTCAAAGAGCTAAACATAAAAATTGACAGTGCTTTGCAGGTGAGTTCTTAAAGTCTGTGGCTTTCAGGTGCATGTGGAGTGGGCCAAGGAGTGAAATAGGGAAGGTGTATATTACTGCAGAAATATGTACCACAGGAACCCATGAGGTATTTGAGAATTATGGTATTGGAATCTTACATGATAAATGTGTGTATGGTATAGAACTGAGTAGCGTAAATCCACGTAACAATTCTTATGTCTGTATCCACACACAGTGATGTCTGCATGCTCGCTTACTTGCTGATGTGCCTGTTCTATCTTAACTTTTTGTTTAATGTCAGGCCTACAAAGTGGCTTTGGAGAGTTTAGGCCACTGTGAATATGCAATGAAGGCTGGCTTCCACTTGAACCCAAAAGCTATTGAAGCAAGTCTTCAGGTACGATCTGCTAAACCTGCTCTCTCTTTTCATCCCTCCTCACCTTGAAAATAACTATTAAAAAAAAAATAAAATTGACTTATATTAGGAATTTCTACTGTCTTAATTTCTTCTGATTGATCTGTTTCATATTTCAGGGCTGTTGCAGTGAAGCTGAAGCCCAGCAAACAGGAAGGAGACAGACTCCACCTCAGCCAATTCAGTGTGAACTGCCCACTGTACCTGTTCAGATAGGATCACATTTTCTGAAAGGAATATCGTTTAATGAGTCTGCAGCAGAAAACCTGAAGCTGAAAACGGTAATAACCCTGAATCTAACCACAGGAGTGAAGAAGAAAAAGTATAACTCCTTAAAATTCAGAGAACAACTGCAGTAGAAGTTCAGTGCCAAACTTGTATTTACAAGTGCTTATTTTTAGCCTGACTTCCTGTGGAAACACGATGTTGATAACATTGTATGTCCACACCTGCTTCTGATAACGTTTTAACCACCTGGGCAGATTCAGTCCAATCCAAGAGAAGTGTTAGAAGTCTAGGAGGTAATGAAGCTTCTGTGAACTTTCTGAAAATAGGTGGGTTAGGTATCAAGAAGTGCAGAGGAAAGAGAGCTCTTTCAGGTGCCCCAACCAGATGACACACTTCAGAGCTTTTATCATCTTAACTGCCAAAATAAGTCTGGTCCAACCTAGTGCTAAGGGAGGTACTTCAATAAATTAAAAAAAAAAAAATTAAGATGGTGGAGAAGTTAATTGTATTTTCAGTATAAAGGAATGGAAAGGATGTCCATTCAGAAGGAACTGGGACAATTTTAATCAGCATTTTCAGGTTTTTTTTTAGATAAGCCCAGCTCCTTGCTCCTGAAAGAGTTGAAACAATCCACAGCTCAAAATGCTGCTTTTCTGTTGTCTTTGCAGTGCCCTTTGTAGTTTTGATTAAACTGTTTTGCAAGAATATAAGCAAAAATACTCCAAAGAAGTATTGTGTTCCAAATAGCAGAGACAGTCTTCCATATTTCTGTTCTCCAGTTGAGCTCTTCTAGTTATACAAGACTGTTCAGAGGTAAAAGACATTATAGCTGTTTGAAAAACTATAGAACAGTGATAAATACATATGGAAGCATTGGTGAATGTTTCTGAATTGCATATTTAGTATGACAAAGATGTTATGATTTTATTTTTTTTTTCAGCACACAATGCTGCAGTTGATTAAGGAAGCTGGATGCCATAATGGACTTACACCACGGGATGACTCTCCTGTTACTGAAGTACTAAATCAGGTTTGCCCTTCCACTTGGCGAGGAGCCTGCAAAACTGCTGTACAATTGTTATTTGGCCAAGCTGGACTGGTAAGTGACTATGAAATCCTGAAAAGAAAGTAGATATTTAAAAGAGTTTAGAAATTAATTTCCAGTGTCTTCCTTTGTGTTTCTCCATTTTTTAACGCTGCAACTAACTTGGTTTATGAGCAAAGTATGTCCTTGTAAAATGCAAGTTTGTAGATGGTATCTGCAGTTGGTAGGAACAGGAGAATGTGCTGTGTACTTTGTGGTCTCTGTTATTACTAGAGAGAACACAAGAAGTGAGACTTAATTCATAGTGAAATAGAAAGATTTTAAAATCTATAGATGACCATGTTAAAAAGAAACACCCCTTCCCCCCGCTTCTCTCAGGTTAGCTTTAAAAACTGCCATTTTTTCATTTCCTCTGCTTTGAATGGAAGCTGGGTTTCCTGCCCAACATAAACCAGGAAGCCCTCTGCATCAAGTAATGCTGCCTGACATCTCCAAAGAGGACAGAACAATTAAATACCTTGCTGTAGACATATGTGTTCTTTAGAAACAAACCCCATGGATTTTACAGTATCTAAACAGTTTCTAAAAACTGATGCTTGGAACATACTCTAAGAAAATGCAGTTGTACTGCTGTAAATAATTACTGCAATCTCTTCATCTAATAAAGTGTTCATTCATGACACATAGGTTTTTTGGACTACTGTGAGTTTTCATTTGACTGGACAAATAAAATGGGGGCAGGAATGCAATAGGATAGGAAGGAAATGCAAGCATAAAGGTACACCACGGCCTGTGATAGTGTCTGTCAAATATTCTTTGAATCATCTTTAACCTACAGTGACCTAAATGCTTCTTGTCAATTCATATACTGATTCTTTGTCCAAGGTGATGGCAGGCCATCAGGACTGTGTAATTAATTGTAATTTCTGATGGAAGGATCCATATTGATACATACTTTGTAAATATCACATTTTCAAACAAGTCACACAACTGATTAAGTGACTTTGACCTTCCTTCCTAGTCCATTAAATTATATGTTTTTTGGTACCATTAATAGGTTCTCCAATAACGGTGAATGACAAACTGTAAATAATAAATTTGTCAGGTATTTCTACTTTAGCATTCCTTTGATAATAAACATTAGATATTCCCTTAATATTAAATATTTGTTAGAGAAGTAGGTTCAAATCATGCTGGAATTCAACTGACTTCTTATGTAAAGAAGGCCTAAAATCAAAAGGACAGTCCATCAATATCATAACAGCAGTGCACCTGCTATCAGTCTTTATTTCACTGTGATACAGGGATTTAAGGACAGGAGATGGTAGTGCATTAACCACTTTGTATAAGGAAGATTTACAGGGAGGCATAAGAAGGTGGTATCTTTGCAGGGAGAGAAACCAACTGTGGATAGTAGGATTGAGCAAATTCCTACTTGGGTGTTATCAAGGGAAACGTGTTAAATATGATTAGAAGAAGAACTAGAAGAAAAGGATATAGTTAAGTGGGATTGTGTCTTCGCCTGCCATATTTCATGGCAGGATGCTGGGAGTCAGCAGCAAAGTACGGGAAATGAGGCCAGAAAAACTGTTTCTCAGCAGCCCTATGGGAGTGTGCCGTAACTCGAGAGGAGTTCTTGGCTTCTGAGTGTCTAGATGAGGAATGCCTTGGAGGATGCTGCACCTCCCACCGTTTCCGTTCCAGGGGCTTTCAGGGTTGTGCACACCCAGGTTCTGCCCTGGTGAGATTTGGCGAGTGGCCCAAGGTGCATTTGGACTCAGGAATCTGGAAATCTCCTGGTGTCCTGTCTAGACGTAACTAGTTAGACCTGCTGGTAATTAAAGTGCTGATGTTCTTCAGGTTTATTGTATCATTTGAAGAGTTGTCAGCATAAAACTTGCACATTCTCCCAAATGACAGTGCTGATATAAGGATTGTTACTTGTGTTGAATCATAAATGTCTCCAAAGATTTTTGCATGAACCTCAGGTTCTGAGAGTAGCTGGCTTCTATCTTCAAAGACATAGTAATGAGCTATACACATGACTAAATACTTGTGAGCTTTCTCTCTTTCGTTCATTCTCGCTTTGAGTTGTTACAATTTGGAAGGGTGTGAGGGTTGAGGTTTTTCTTTATAAACTGTGTGCTATAATTTTTTTTTACAATATTCAATTATGCTTGTGTGCAGCCTCATGCAATGATGAGAAATTGTAATTTGCTTCTTTAAAGCATTCTTTGGGTGGAGATGAGAGAGGAAACACCTGTAAAACAAGAACAATAGATGTCTGATGCACAGGAAGCTATCCTCTAAGCACCCAGCAGGCTGGGAGGGAGAATGTGTTTATTTTAAGTTTATTTTGTGTAGGACTCAGATAAATGAATCTTGGGACAATATTACATAATCTTTGGTTTACTGCTTTTAGAACCTAAGCTGTCTGCATTAGTTCAGAATTGTGTGTAAATTTGCCATTTAAGTGCCAATTTTAAGCAAGAACATACTTGTCAGTCTCACTGTCTTTAGCCTGTCTTGCCATGTGATTTTTAATACAAAACTCATTAAGAGTGGAAAGCACAATGAGATATGACTTAGTTTGCTTGGTTATTTTAGGCTTCAGGTTTTTTAACATAAGAAATAATTTTTAAAAGTGCAGTTTTTCAGTTTTTACCTTAGCATATAAAGAATTGTATTTTCAGATTTGGGTCAGCTGAAGAAATCTCCATGTTTGAATAAAAGCAACATGTATTAACATAGTTGAATTTGGAGGATGAGTACAAATAAAACTTTGGCCTCATACGAAGTCATGAAGAGAAGGTTTCACTGAGTCTCTAGCCATCTTTTTTTGTGCTTTCTGTAGCAAAAAACAGCATGCATTGCAGAAGCACTAAATCTCCGAGTAATGTTTAAATCCCAGATGTTGTAACTCTGACCAAATGTTGAGGAAGGTAAAACTTTTTTTAATGGGAAGAAAGGAAGATATTGGGGGGGAGACGCTCCCAGCAAAGCCCAGGCCATGAGCACTTCCCTGCATCACTACCAGAAGCTGATCTAGCTCTGCACAAATCAGAATTTTAGTTCTGACTTACAGGTCTGAGATGCAGACAGTATTTTTCTTGAGAGATCAGAAAAATCACTCCTAAATTAATTTCTCCTTATCCCAATTATAATTGTAATATAGCTGAATTGCAGGTTACAAAATTACATAAAATTAAAATGGTACAAATACAAGGAAAAAGGTGCTGGAGTTGCCCTGTTATTAACTGAGAGGCATTTTCATGAGTGGATAATAGCAGGGCGTTTTGTCACTGTGCTTAGACATGTTTTACAAGTTTGAATAAACTTGGGCAAATGCTTAGAGTCAACCGGAGGAAAACTAAGGCCTTATACTGAAATATCTAAAAGGTGGGAAATAACTGTGTTCAAATGTCATTGGATGGTTTAGTTAAAGCAAGAGAGAGAAGAGACTCTCAGCATTTTTCATATTTCACATTTCTTCATATCCAGTAGTAGGAAACCAGTTAGAAGTAGAACCAGTGTAGGATGATTACAAAAAAGCCAGTCATATCCCTTGAGGCTTATTTATACCAGAGGACTTCTGCCATTTCGAGGATAAATGGTACAGCTAATCTGCTAGTCACTGAAGCAAGAACTGCTGACTGCTGCCAAAAAGCTGCTGGTTCAGCATGACCAAAATAGGAAATTATGGAAATGATCAAAAAGGCCAACCCATGCAGACTGGACAACAACAGAAAGCACGAACCAAATATGGAACTTACTATCACTGGTATTAAAGTTTAAATGAAGCTGAAGTGAATCCGTTCCTACCCAATTCCATAAAAAGAAAGGTTCATGATAGAAGGTTAATTTTCAACACTTTCATCTTCCATATACCTTCATGATGTCTTACAGAAGGCTCAGAATTCAACAAATTGAACAGTTGCCTTTCTTCTCTTTATGTAATAGGGAATTAATAATAGTACAGTTCCATTAGGTAGAAAAGAGAAATGTTGGTGTAAGATTTTTATAACCTTGAAAGAAGGGGGTGTGCGTTAAGAATTGTGAGCTATGAGAAGAGTTTCAGACTAAATATTACTTGTCTATATCATACCATGCACTGCAGTTTAAATAATTTAAAGTATTCGGATAAATAAGTGTTTGGGAGCTATTAAACTAGTAATAGTGCCAAACCTCTCAAATGTAAGGGCCGTTATACAAAGCCATTGATAATTACCAGCTGTTAGGTAAAGCAGTTGGTTGCTGGGTAGTGATGCATAACTATAATATATAATTGAGAAAAATTAAGTCCTTGAAATACAGGTTACTGTATTAAACTAATAATTTTATATTCGTTCTCCTTTTTTTGAGATATTAAATTGGAAGTCAACTTAAAATGATTTTGTGAGATGATTTGATTTTATCTGGTTATTTTTTTTGTACCTGTAGCGTGGCAGGGAGGTGAGATTATTGCATCTTAACTACAGGGTTGATAAAAACTAGAACTAATTTTTAAAATTTCCCTTTTATTTTCATTTTATTTGCTAGGTGGTTGTGGATACAGCACAGATTGAAAATAAAGAAGCCTATGCTCCTCAGATAAGTTTAGAAGGATCCAGAATTGTGGTGCAAGTTCCATCAACTTGGTAAATAAAAAATACTGTATTGCAGCTATGACTGAAATATATAGGGGAAAAAACGTGGAGTACAAATGGCAGAGAGAATACTATGCAGTTATGGTGTATCTTCCCGAAGTTCCTTTATCTGGAACAGTTTGAATACCACTGTTCCTGACAGACAGTTGTACTTCAGCTGTCTTTGTACTAGTGCTGCCTCTGGGGGGAATAGGAGAGAGGCAGAGCTGGGGCACCGAAACATACTTTCAAAGAAAAATTAAAAGCTTGATGATGAAAGAGAAGATTTAAAAAAAAAAAAAAAAAAAAAATCCTGTTATGCTCCTCCCTGGCAGGTCCTCCCAGCTGTTACCTCAGGAAGGTGAGGAATTAGATGAGATTAATATGAGAGCTTTAGTTCTTTCTTCACTGACCTGTCGTAAACCGTAGAAGTCTGGTCCAGAGATACTATTCCTGCCAGTTTAGTTGACTGCCTAGGAAGGAGTGGTAGGATTAATCTGCAGTTTAGGTGGATTTCTCCCCTTTTGAAACAATGATTTGGAATTGGAACACTTCCTTTCACTCTTACTTTGGAGTACTCAGTGTTATGAATTTCAGTACAACACAGCTCATTCATCTGAATCCTCACTGGAGACAGCCTGTTACTAATGGTACCAATGGCATGTCCTGAAGTACGAGTCAACTGATAGTCTGTTTACGCAAATACATCTTTAATTCCTCTGTAGAGTATAAACTGGCCCTTCTCTGTCCTCTCTGTTAATCGCTCTAGTATGAAAGAACTAAAATAACGCAGCGTGCTTTGAGCCAGGCTTTGTGCACTCTGGAAGAGCTCCGCCTGCTGACACACAGTGAGAGTGCCTCTTGATTCGGCTCTGCTGGGGGGGCTCATTAAGGACTTGACAAATGTGCTGATATTTAGGCTTGAGTTATTCTGATTTCACCTCAAATTCAGTCCTAATTCTGTGCCGTTAATGAGGAAAATTCACTAATCCTGCATCTTCACAGCTCAGTAAAATCTTCCCCAGACTGTTGGATATGCTGAATCATTTTGCACGTGGAGTCTGTCAGGCTGGGGGCTGGACTCCAGAATGTGCCCATGCACTAGTGTGTTGTGTCAGGTTTGCTGAGTGTTCTTGCCGTTTTCCAGAAATGGGCTTCGTGTGTTTGTTAGTTCTTACCTCTGTGCCTGAATTATGCCTGCTCAGCTAAAGAGCTAATCATTAATCATGATTTTAAAATGAATTATATAACTCTTAATTTTACAGTTAGATTAGTTTTATATTTACCAGTAGAAAGAAACTGGGGCTGCAGGCATTGTCTTTAGGAACCCTCAGACATTCCTACATTATGCTGCCTTTACTAGTTGTACCTCTGTAGAAGCAGTAGTGGTGCATCAATCGGCCTTTTATTTTCTGGCTAGTATGGTGAAATCATTTAATGTAAAAAAAAAAAAAAATAAATTGATTTTTAAGTTAAACTTAATGATTACAGGTGTCTGAAAGAAGATCCAGCAACAATGTCTTTGCTACAGAGGAGTCTGGATCCAGAGAAGACTTTGGGACTAGTAGATGTGCTCTATACCGCTGTGTTTGACATACACAGGTGGAAGGAAGGAAGGTACATCTCCTCTTGAGCTCTACTTTCCTAGTTTAAACAAAGCCATCATTGTTGAAATATCTATACTGAGGAATTTGATAGTACCAGTTCATCAGAAGGGGAAAGCAGTAGTCCAACCAAGCACAAGAAATTGGTAATCTACATAGGTACCTTGTGGGTATGTACAGAGATACAGCAGTCTTTTTAAAACCAAACTAGCAGCTTATCCTTAGTTTGTACACTTACTAAGTGTACAAGAGTATTTGTTTCTCTCTTACAAAAATACTTGGTTTATATTAAATTAGTCTCCATTTAGGTCTTGAAGCACAACTTAAAATTTCTTAAGGAATGGAGTTAATGCTATTGCAAATACTAGTAGTAATTTGCATTGTTACCATAAGAAGTAGCTGATGAACTTAGCAGTCTTTGGTTTTGTTTCTTCCACTAGCTATTGCCCAAATACACATTTGTGTTATGTATTGGGTGGTTTGATATATGTGTCTTTGTTGATGCAGGGAGCAAGCTTTGCCTTGTATTCAGATCCAGTTACAGCGTGAAATCTCGGACTTTGGGAATCAAGTTGACATGCCATCCGGAAATGGAAGCAAATCTTCAGGTGGTCTACAAAAGACGTTCTCAAAACTGACTTCACGGTTTACAAAAAAAACTTCCTGCACCAGTACAAGTAATACTGGAAGTTATTCAATCCCCAATACACCTTCCAAAAATGTCTTCATAAGTTCCAATTCAGAGGAGAAAGCTAAAATGCCCGCTAACATAGACGCACGGTTACAAAGCATTCTGAACATCGGTAATTTTCCTAGGACCGCAGATCCACTGCAGTCAATTCAGAGCACAAATAATCAGCTAGCGAATGGGTTTCTAGTTGAAAGACGTGATAACTTCTTCAAACCGGATGACGGCAAGGATGACAAAGGTATGAATTTGCCAACTGACCAAGAAATGCAGGATGTTATAGATTTCTTGTCTGGTTTTAACATGGGCAAATCCCAGCAGACTTCTCCGATGGTGAAAAGAAGGAACTCTGTTGCATCCTCTACAGCCACGGAACAAAAATCAGGAACAGTACAACAGCAACCGCAATCTGTCTCTCACACACCACTGCATCCTTCTCAGCAAGGCTTGTCACAGCAACAGCAGTCACAAAAGCAGCAGCAGCAGCAAATGCAGTATTACCAACACTTGCTTCAACCTATTGGACCACAGCAACGTGTACCTGCCAAATGGCTGACGAATTCTTCACAGCAGCCAGCCCAAGCTGTTGGAGCTGGATTGTCTCATATAAACCAGTGGAACAATCCTGGTTTTTCAGATTTAAGCTCTGATTTATACAGCTTGGGCCTTGTGAGCAGCTATATGGACAATATGATGTCAGAGATGTTAGGACAGAAACCACAAGGACCTAGAAACAACACATGGCCAAATCGTGACCAAACTGATGGAGTGTTTGGGATGCTGGGAGAAGTCCTGCCTTTTGACCCTGCAGGTGTGTGTCTTTATGTTTTTTATAAGGGTCGTTTTACAAAGGATACTCTTAAATATTGCTAGCAATAACTTATTTCTTAGTGCTATCTACCAGATGCTAGGGTGCTTACAAAGGCAAGCAGGTATTTATATGTATGCCTTTTTTAACAGAAGGTGAACTGAAGTACAAGTGACTTAATAATTAATAAATAAGAATGGGAACAAATTCCTTGTTTCTTATTCTAGTTGTAGTAATTCCGACCTTTTCTATGGACCACATCAAAGTACTGAAAAGAGATACTGACAGATGATGTTCCTCCTAGTGTCCATTTGTAAAACTGTTTAAAACCAAACTCTTGAACTTAGTTACCTCTCCCCAAAATGATCCTTCCTGCTCTTTACCAGTCTTGCAGTCTGGAGATAGAGCTGGATTGTATGTTTTCCCATATCCCTGCATTTCCCCTCCATTACTGTGCAATTCCATGGGAGCCCTACTGTTCTATGGCTGTTACTGCAGTGAAAACCTTGGATGCCAAAGGATTAGACTGAAGAGCAAGTGCCGTGTGGTTTGTCAGATGTGTTTGAACACCAATAAATTGTAAATATAGAGGGATTATTGTCAAAGATGAAGTGAGATAAAATTTTATAGCCATAAGCAAATAGCTAAAGACACTGAAATGGACTGTACAGCCTAAGAGGAGATTAATGAATTCTTCTGATAATAGTACTAAGAACAACTTACAGATCTATTATCCCGTAAATATAATTTCTGCTGGCCTGGAACGTAGCTACAGAAACTTTGTAGTGTGCATTTATGAAAACTGCCTGGAGGGAAGCAGCACCAGAACTTGCAGGAAAACCTTTCATCAAACCATGAATCAGTTTCCCGCGCTCATTTGCACACGTGTGCGTGTTAGGACTGTGTAGGCGTCTCAGGAACCAGCTCATTTGACTCATAATTTTGATAGTTGCGTCAACTGAGCTGATAAATTAAGGGAGTTTATAAAGCAAAAATGGGCATCAGTTACGTTATCAAAAGCTTCTGAATGATTTTAAGTCTGAATTAGCATTATCTTATTTAAACATACTTATGGTATATACTTAAGGATTGTCACAGCCTTTAAGGAATGATGAAATTATTTTCACCAAGCACCAAATCTGTGTATGTGTAAGGGGAAAAAAAGTACATGTATACAAAGGACTGGCATTTTTAGCATTTTGAATCCATTACGTTTCTGTAGTGTTTTCCTTTCAATCTACATAAAGCAACTTGTTCAATTTGATGTGATGAATATTGAGGATATTGAAAGTGATACTCTGAAAAGGTGACTTACTGAAGTTGATAAATGGTACTCTGTGGATTAACATATGTTTCTACAGTTGAAGTGGTAAGTAAACAGTATTTTCCACAAATGTGAGGTTTAAAAAACAAAAACCAAACAAAAAAAACCCTTCCAGTCAAATAGATTTTTCCATTGGAAAGAAAACTTTTCTTCATGTAACTGGTGAGGTTGAGCTGTGATGTGTAGGAATTTTCAATTTAAGCTCTAGCTAGTGTGCTACAGAAAGCTTTAAAACAGGAACCTTGTTAATTTCCAGACTTTCTTAGGACTTTGCACATTTGTCATTTGAAACAAAAGGCCTTAACTTTTTTGATAAATATTTTTCGAGCCTAAAAATTATGTTGTCTCTTTTCAGATGCAAATCTGCTAATTAGGAATGTATAAAATTGATGGCTTTTTATGTCAAAGGCTTAACTAGTTTTGTATTTTGCAGTACTTTTATCATCTGTAAGAACTTGATGAAGGAATGTTGCAGGAGGAACTAGTAGAAGGAATGTTGATACCTCCAGGTCTTTTGAATTACTTTCACAGATGTGAAAGAATGAACTTGAAAACCTATCTGATAAAATGCTGTTTACCTGATAGGTTTTTATGGAGGTAAAAATTAACACAAGTTGCTATTTTGAATATAACAGTAATTTAATACTTGATGCTATTCACAGGAAAAAAGCCTGGACACCCTTCAGAGTCTTACCTAGAATCTATTCTTAGATCTGAGGATCTGTCTAGCTTCCAGCCTCATCTTAAATTGACATAAAGACATTTCTCAAAGAGAACAAGTATTAGTGGGAATATTGTGTTTCTGTATAGCTGTCAGATAGCTCTGTCCCCCGTTTAAATAATAAAGAATATATAGAAACAAAGTTAATTTCTTCATCATTTTACTTTGCATCCACCAAAACCATTGTGGAGCTCTTTTCTGAATCTGCCAAACAAAAAGGAGGAAACTTTTCTTCTAAATGCCGAACTGAATGTAGGGAAGCCTTCACATGAAAGACTGATTTCTGCTTTCTGAGCTGTGTGTGCTTGTTGGATGTTCTTCAGTCTTCACTCTTCATTTAAAACGGAGACCAGCAAGCCAGCGGCTCTGCACTTCCTGCTGCAGTCACTACACGTGCACTCTAGGCATTTTCCATAGACCCAGTCACACTGCAAAGTTTTCCCTCAGAAAAAAAAAAAGGGGGGAGCAAAAAGAAACAGAAGCTGTGGAAGCTCTGTTACACGGACTCATAACAGCATTCTTTAATATGGGAATTATTTGCTCTGATCAGCTGAGCATTTAAAACACTTCTGGATTAAGGCTTTTTCTGTGTCCACTCAAGATCATGCTTATCACTTATCAGATTCTTGGGACACATAAAGTGCTTTAAGAACGGAAGAACTTTTATTTTTAAGAATTACTGCTTTTTTCTGTAAATACCAGTCTTGCTCTGAAATATTTTGCAGGTCAGGATCAGAATGTTTTTGAAATTGTTGTCTAGTCTTTGTAGGAAGGAGGCAGTTTCTGGGCTGTATGTTCTAATATGATCAGTCTGAGATTGTGATTTCTTGAAGTAAGCTGGATTGCAACATAGCTGGAAATCATGTTGCAGTCTGGAATCAACTATAGTAAATGGTATGTGCTTTGTCTCTGAGCTTGGATAAATGTACAGCTTTAATTCTGACCGTGTCTGCTCATGGGATATTGGACCTTTCAGAGTATAGACCTGATCATAGTGACAAATACCATTTTCCTGATGGAATGCAAGGGGCAGGTGTACTCCCATGTGAGAGTTATTATCCACCACATATGGATGGTGTGTATCTACTTTTTTGAAACACTTCCCATTCAGTGTTCTTCACTGCCCCATGAAGAGGTATCAGCTGTTGTCTGACACTTATCAGCGAGGGAATTATTTTCTGTTGTGGGGTATGGTCAAGCCTAAAGGATTAAATGAGAGGGATAACTGCAGTACAAATAGCTGAATGTCAGCAACTGACTTCTTGGTTTCTTTTATTCAGTTGGCTCCGATCCAGAATTTGCCCGCTACGTTGCTGGGGTCAACCAGGCTATGCAACAAAAAAGGCAAGCGCAGCATGTCCGTCGTCCAAGCAACACGCGTAGCAACTGGCCTCTTCCTGATGATCCTCATAAAACCTGGCCCTTTCCTGAGTATTTCACAGAAGGGTAAGAGACTGAACAGGCTGTGTGTTTTTATTGTATATGACTCGGCTTTACACTCAGGCTTGGCAGAACGTGGGAATACTGGCTGGTTTTTTCCAATTGCTGCTGCATCTGTGAATGCTGCACTTCCTAATGTCGAGAGTGAGAAATCTGAGCCCTTCCTGCTTTGCCGATACCGAAGGACTGACATGTGTTTGATGTCTTCTTTAGAGCGGAACATATACTGATTTTTGACTTGAACAGAGGAAATAAGGAATTTATAGCACAGATTAATTCAGAACAGTTTTCTTTCAGTATTTTGAAAAACTTTAAGATGTAGTTTTGATGAGAAGTGATGCTATCGAAGTTGCAGTGCCTGACTGAATTCAGCTTTCCAGATTTTAGCCACTTAATCTTGCTACTGTAAGGCAAGTACCTTACAGCAAGTACACTAGTAGTTCTTAATCTCTTCCAAATCACACTATTTATTACAATAGAAATGTTTCAAGACCCTCTGTCCATTTGTCCATAATGCAATAGCTGCGACTCTCAAGCTAGCTTAAAACCAGTAGGACAAGTATGTGTTCTAGCTCAGTTTTGTGATGAAAAAGGCAAGTGCTCAGTGATTCCAAAACCAAGCATCACTTGTTTCTCCTTCCTGACCAAGAGAGGCACTTTTAATTTATATAATGATTGTAGTAAAATATATGTACAGTGACAGGCAAAGCAGTTGATGTGATCACTCAGAAGTAAGTACAAGTATTTGTATTACTGATATATTTTTACGAAGTATTGAAACTTCATTGTGCTCTGAGGTGTCACCCGTGACACACTCAGCATAACTAACTAAGGCAGGCAGTCCGGACCGGGCACTGTAAGTACAAGGATTAATACAACTTTTTGTCCTGCAGTGATGTGACAAGTAGCTGGTCTGGTACTCAAGGAGACTCTGCCAGCTCCAGTGATGAGACCTCCTCAGCTAATGGAGACAGTCTGTTCTCCATGTTCTCAGGGCCAGACCTCGTTGCTGCTGTAAAGCAGAGAAGGTGAGCAAAATGAACAGAAATACCTACTGCTTCACAAGATGCTTTTTTTTTTTTTTTTTGATAATTTCCTTTAAGTAGCCACGCAAAGGAAATTCCTGCTGATGAGACAGCAGTTTGTGTACTGCACTGATGATGCAGATCAGTGTCTATCTGACTTCAGTGCTAGGGATTCCCAAATGGAGTTACATTAGTAGCTGTCTCCTTACACAAACTAGTGTCTCTGCAAGTAGCCAGTTGGTAGTTGAAACTTGGTATGTCTAGAAAAGATGTGATGCTTTCCCTCTTCCAAGGTAATCTATTTTGCAGGGAAGGAAAACCCAGTAAGTGTATAATGGGTGAATTAATCTGCCAAACCCCCAGGTATCTAGAGATTGATCATGGAGCAAGAAGAACAAAGGCCTGTGCTTTATGTAGTGCTCTGAAGAGAAAAGCAGAAGGAAGTTTCCAATGAGTGTGCTTCATTAAATAAAACTGAAGTTGAAGTAACAGTACCACTGTCTTATGTTACTTTAGGAAGAAAAAGCGAGGACCTGACAAAATACCATAGCTAAAACTATACAGTACAAGGTGGCAAAAGGGTTGAGTGTTCTAAAGCTGACCTGAAAAGGACTGCTTACCTATGGAGGCCTGATGACTGAAGCATGGTGGTTTTGTTTTTTTGTGTTTGTGTTGGGTTTTTGTTGTTGTTGTTTTTAAAAAAGAAGGGTGAAAGGATAAAAGATTCTGCTTTAATCTAAACCCACCCTTTTAGAATGCACATGTGGTCAAGGACTTCTATTTGATATTAGGTATTGGATCACAAATTTAAACCAAAGGTATAACGTTTTTCCTCAGTAAAATCACTGTGCTTCAGCAGATGTTTCACTTGCTCAGCCATTTCTTTTGTGTTGTCTGTAAAGTTATTTCAAAAAAGATACTTTAGAAAAACCAACCAAACTATGAACGAGAGCAGACAACAGAAGAAAAAAGGCAATTTCTGGCAGATTTCTTCAAAGTGGGCAGAAGACTAGCCCATCTTCTGTTCACCTCTACAAAAATGTGTGCGAGTTGCTGAAGCTGTAGGTCAAAGAACTACAGCACTGTCAAGCCTTGACAGTATTCAGCAATGAATTCCTTTCTGCGTTGCTGCTCTTGCCTGTACTGAGCAAAAATACATGAAACAAGATGACACGTCAGTACACATTCTAGGCTGTCAGGTATGACAAGACCAAAACCACAGAATGGTTTATGCCAGTGTCAGATTAGTGTAGATGACTCAAAAAAAAAAAAAAAAAAAGGTAACTTTTTTTTTTTTGGACAGAAAACACAGTAGTGGTGAACAGGAACCTAGTACGCTACCGTCACCACCTCTTCTTTCTGCAGCAGATGACCGTAATCAGGTAAGCTGGAAATGGCTTTGCTTCATCATTTTTCATTTGCATTTTAGGGTGTCTTACACTAGGAAAACAACTAGAATAGCACCCATATCTCCAGATTGCTTACTTCAGCTAAAACCCAAACCATTTTCACTCAAGTAGTACTAGATGCTTTTATCAAAGTTACCAAGTTTAAAGTTTAAAACTGGAAATCACTTACCTTTTTCCCTTGTAGCAGAAATTATCACAAAAGCAAAGATTTCAAGTGAAGTGAAGAGGAACACAGTCAATTTTAATTGTCTGTGCAGAGAAAACCAAAGTATCACCAGATTTATTACCTGTCTTGGTAGAAATTTTGACTTAGGGTAGGACTACTGTTAAAGAAGTGCATTTAAGCTAAATAACTACTCTCTCTTAACAGCTACTATGTGTCAAGCAAATGTGCTGAAGTAAATAAAAAGGTTTTTCAATAGGTAGATACTGTCAGAATTGAGTGCTATATATATGCATCAGTTCTGCTTTCAAACATAAATTAATCTGAAAATGTCTTGAGGAGGCGATAAGGTGGTGTTTTAAGAATTGTCTCAAAAAGTAAGTGGTTTGGTTTAAAAAAAAAAAAAAACACCCAAACAAAATCCCAACCCCAAAGCAAAGTCAACTGCTTTTTTTTTTCCCTCAGGACAATAAAACCAAAACCTGGCCTCCAAAGGCACCCTGGCAGCACACGTCCTCCATCACGAACACGCTACCCAGCCAGGGTACGTCTCTGTACCCCATGAGCAGCCCTGTCAGCCAGTGGAGCGACACGATGCAGATCCTCCAGTCGCCCATGTGGGCAGCAGCCAGCGACTGCGCTCCGGCAGCAGGAATTTCCTCGAACTTCGCCTATGCGCAGCAGCAGCAGCAATCACAGCAGGCTTCCCAGCACAAACAGATGAATAAGGGCTTTAAATCTTTTCCCGTAAAGCACGAACGCAGACCGTCTTACCTGCACCAGTACTAACTGCTTTCACATCGGAGCGTGCAGCACAGGGCCAAACCAAAACTCCATGTACTTTGTTTCACCATTGTGTATTGGCCGTGTCCTGTTTATCTCCTTGAATACGGAATTGAGGGGGCTTGGGTGAGATATGCAAACTCTTGAATCCTGCTTTACAGTGCTGAGCAAATATGGCCAATATGTTTGTTTGATGTACATGAAACAGCCCAAAACTGTGATGTAGAAATGCTTTTAAAAATGTGTATATTGCCTTTACTTTCCAAACCTTTTTTTTAAAAGAACTGCTGAAGGACTACCAGACAAGAAACACTGTATTTTATAGCTATTTTTCATATAGATTTATAGTTAAACATCTTACTGAAACACATTGAATATGTTGAAGCAAATACATAGTGGTCACTTTGCTCAACACTGTTTGTGTTTAAATTTACAATGGACGAGCTGTAAAGCCTTTGTATTCTCCATACATGGCCTGTGGGCAGCTTTTTTAAAATGAAGTGCAAGAGCAGCTTTTCCTGTGCCACCCAAGCGAGCTCATTACGAAACTGTTGCAGAAACAGTTGCAAAATTGTGTTTTGTGGTAGTTTCCTTACTCTAAGTAAAGATCAGCAGAACCACTCAGCCTTGTGTCACAAATGTTATCTGTGCTGCTTAAAGTAGACGGCAACTGTGTGGATAATACGACACTGGGTTTCAAATAAACACAACGTTTTTTACTGCTTCATTTGGCCAAAGGCATTATCCACACAGTGCTCCTTAAGTGTGTGAAAATATAGCCTAAAAGACTACTTGCATATATTTAAAGTCTTATTTCAGATGCTACAGGTGATTAAAAATTGTGAGCTGGCTCAGAAAATACTAAACTGAAACGTGGGGTAGCAGTTAGTTAAAAAACATTATTTTTTTTAAAAGGATAAAGTAATTATTTGCAGTCAATACGTGCCATTAAGTGAACCTGTGGAATTAGGAATAATCTTCCAACCAAAGTGGATCCGGGAGAGTGACTGGTGCTTAAAAATTGAAGAACAATGGTAAATATATGTATAGCTATCCCACTGTATATTAACTGAGATTACAGAAGATTCTTTATATAGTTAGAGCTTATTTAAATTTTCATATTTCATCTTTGAAAGAGTCTAAAAACCACAATATTTTCTGGTATAAGAGTTTTGACAGTATTAATCTTATTTTTGTATTTTTCTTAAGTCATATCATTCTAATATGTTAACTACTAGTAAAATGGGTTATTAGTTCTAACGACATAATTTTTCAATGAAGATAAAGCACATTTGTTGTTTTTGTTTTTACAAACTAAGTACATCTATATCTAAAGATACCAAAAAATAAATACATTATATATATATATATGAAGTATACGCAACACTAAAACTATTAAACATTTGGGTATTTAAAACCCATCCACCTTTTTTGTTTGTATGGTGACGGGCTGTATTTGCAGGCCCAGATTGTTACCTTTTGTGCTGTTTGAGGATGCCAATGTTGCCTGTATTTATGATATTGTCACCATGTTTTCTGAAACTTCATACTTACCATGTTTACAAAGATTTGTTTGCTGTACATAAGACTTTTTACAGTACTGTGCTTTGCACAATCAGTGTGGCTTCTGTCTGTAAATTGTTAATGGTCTGTACTACTATAATTTTGAAAACCCTCTGCTGAAAATGTTAGTGGTTATTTAACTTGATGAATGGTTTTGAGTTTCCTAAATCTTGTCACTTAGATCTAATATTAAATGCTAAATTTGGTTGTACTTACTGGTTATTCGTACTAAGACCAAATGGAAGTTAATGAAAACACTTAATTTTGAACTTTTTCTAACAAGTGCCAAAATTATTGCTATAGTTTTTGCAGTTAATTCATAATTACAAATGCTGGCAAGTTTCTGGACCTACATAAGCGAGTTACAAAAACAAAGTTTGTCTGCATATCGACCACGTAGGTGCTACTCTGTCCTCTGCTTCCGATTGTTCTGAACACTGGTCATTTTAAGAATTGTTGCACTTGGCAAATGAGTCTTGCCATTAAACTTCACTTACACTGCCAAGTGCAAGGGTTTGGTGCTTAGTTAACTTACCCTTATTGCAGTGCTTCTTGTGAATAGCTCATGCTCCTGAACTGGAACTGTACATTTTGTATTTTAAAGCTTCTGTAAAAGTAAACTATTTGCTTTATTAAAGATACACATTTAATAGGTCATACCTGTTTAAAATATGCACCTTGCTGAAACTGAGCAGCACCTTAAACTGTAACTTTGGTTTGTAAACAAAGGTCTTATTTCATTAACATGGGATTATTTAACAGTTTGAAAATTGTCAACTGCCTACTTACTGACTCCTCGTATCAAACCCAACTTTACGCACTGCACCCTCTGAAGCATCTTTAAGACTACTCCTTCCAGGAGGGCACGATACCGAACTGCCTCAGCGCTGCCTTTGAAGGGGCAGGGCAGGTGAACCTTGCCAAAACCAAGTTACTTAAATTTGTAGCAATCGTGGAGTAATTTCGATGGGAGTGAGCAAAAAGTAAACAGAGCTATGATCAGCGCAGTTAGTTCAGCTCCTGTTAATTGTGCCCCTGCGCCCCGTGTGCAAGTGAGCTCTGCTGCTTCTGGACAAGAGCACCCAAGCGTGCAGCTGACCTTCAATGCTGACAAATACCCAGGAACCACATGAATCCATTTTGATTATGCAAGAATTTACTTGTTTACAGCCTGCAGTACAGAGCATTTAAAGCCAAAAGGAAAAGTCTTGACACAACTAGGGCAAGCACACAGCCTTCCCTCACTGAAACAAAGGCTTGATTTCTCCCATGTACTTAATGGCTCCAAGTCACACAGTAGTCCCGTCTTTCCTACAACAGTTAACATTTCTATTTCGCTGACTCACTGAGCTGCTCCTTTGTTACATGTTACATTAATCCAGAATATAATTTACAAAGAACATCTTTAGTTTGTTAAGCACAATTCCTGTGATCCGAGAGACAAAACAGTCTCTGCTTGTATATATATGGCAATGTATGTCTGACTTTGTCATGTCAGCAGTAAAGAGAAGAGACCTAGCTCAGTGCTTGCCCTCTTAACATACATATTACCTCAGTCATGAAACAGTCTCCACTTCAACGAGACTGCAAGTGGCCTCCAAAGGCATCTCTGGTAGCGCGGGCCTGACAACCAGGCTCTTTTCAGAGCTACATGGAGTTTTTCAGAAGGGAAAATGGGAGCATGATAATTATCACTCTTAAGTTCTGCTTATGGTAACGGGGAAAAAGCCTCGTATTACCTCAAAAACTACATTCACCTTTTTAAACTTAAAAGTGTGGATGACTTTTTACCTGCCTTTCAAGACTGCACCTTCTCAGCTCCCAAAGTGGGACTCTAAACTAAGTATTTCTATCGATTCTTAAAGCCTCACTGCTTGTGTCCAGGGGTGCACAGTCAGTCCGCGGTCTTCTGCGTGCTGGGTGGTGTCGCATCAGCAATTGTAGCTAAATAAATGAGGTTTCTATGCAGGATATGCTGGTACCTGTAAGAGGAAGAAACAACATCTGGGAAATTTGTTCTTTTCTAGCAAACTACCCACGCTTTAGTAGTCGCTTTTTTGTAATCCAATCAATATTCACTGTTAGGGAAAGAAACAGCAAACTATGAAAATAATAATAATAAATCAGGGCAAACACCTTTCCATATCTGTTCTTGCCCTAAAGCCCCGTACGCTACGCTGAACTGCACTCTAACCGGGCGTGTGCTAGTGACCAGCTCGGACAGTAACCGTGCACGTTAGGCTCGATCGGTGTGTGCTCAACACCGGAAAGCGGCAGCGCTGCAAGGCGGCAGCCGGGGCAGGGGACGGGAGAGCACCGCCGCCGGGCCGGCCTGAGCCTGCAGGCCCAGCAGGCGCTCCCGGCCTCGCCTGTCCGCCCCTGGCCGGGGGCCGCAGGTCTGGGCGCAGGACTGCCGCAGAGCCGCGGGCGGGCTCCCCTCCCCTTCAGCAAGAACCCCCCCGGTGTTCGACACGCACCGCGGCGGGGGGAAGGCCTGCCCGGCAACGCCGGTTTTCCTACCGACACGGACCAAAAACCCCGACAAAAAGGAACCGGCATCGGATCCGTCCTGGGCAGGGGCGGGTTTGCGTTTCAGATCGGTGAAAGTAATTCCGGGGAGCCTCTGGAGAAGCCCAGCCGCATTTTCCCCGCGGCGGCAGGAAAGCTCCAGCGAGCAGGAACCGCCTCGCTCTCGTCGGGCACCCGGCGGCCCCGAGGCTCTCGGCGTTCCCCGGGCCGGTCCTCGCGCAGGGTCGCAGCCCGCCACCGCCGCCGCGCCCCAGCCCCCGCGGGCGCTCACTTACTGCACGCAGTCGGTGGCCCGGCCCTTGCTCTGGTACTCCACGATGCACCGGATCAGCTGGTCGTTCTCCTCCAGCAACTAGGGCACAGGAGCGCGCCGTCACCGCCCGCCTCGCGCCCGCCGCCAGCGCTACCGCCCCCCGCCAAGGCCGCGCCGGGCAGAGCCGGCTCCCCCTCAGCCGAGCCGGGAGGTCCTGTGCCACCGCCACCGCCGCCGCCCTCACGCCCGCGCTCACCCGCTGCAGCGTCTCCTGGTTCACCTCCGCCTTCCCCCGCAGCCGCTCGGGCACGAACGCCACCGACATGCCCGCGCCGCCGCCCCGCGCAAGGGCTGACGGGAAGCGGCGGCCCCGCCCTCCGCAGGCTCCGATTGGCTCCCCAGGGGCTGCTCGCGCACGCCTCAGCCCCGCTGGAGGGAGGGTCCCCCCGCCCCGCCCCGCCCCGCCCCACGCGCCGCGGCTGCTCCCGCCGACCGGCCCCGGAGCGGGGGGAGGGGCGGGCCGGCCTTCCCCCACCGGCAGCGGCCCGCGGGGCAGGGCCCCCCCCTCCCGCTCCGGCAGCAGCCGCACCCCCGCTCGCAGGACATAACTCGAAAGGCTGGTTGTGTTGAACAGTTTATTCGGGTTTAAAACAAAAAAAGAGAAGCCCTCACGCCCGCGGCCCACGGAACCCTGCAGGCAGCCCCCCGCCCGGTGCGGGGCCGCGCCCAGCCCGCCGCCGGTACCATCAGCCCGCCGCGTTCAAAGCAGCCCGGGAGGCCCCGCAGCGCCCGCCGCGGCACCGGCCTCCAGCCCCGGCCCCCGGGGCCGCTCAGCTGCGGTAACATGCAACACCGGGAGCGAGCGGGGGGACCCAGCGCCTACGGGTGCCAAACACGTGACTGCAGGAAGGAAACCCATTACAAAATACTTCCCTGTAGTGCTATACAAAAGTTATAAAATTAAGCTTCTATCAACCACTTTTAAATATCCCGATTTTCCAACAGTGCAGTTTTCCACATCTTTATCACCACTGAACATTTCGAAGATAAAGTAAAACAAAAGAAAGAAAAATCAGCAAATTAGATGAAAATGTTTTAATCTTTGGATCCCTTTATTCCTGTGGCCTTCATATACATACACAGACACAAATGACCAGGTTTCTATTTCAGCATATCAAAAAGTTGTAACTAGTCATTCAGAATTGGCAAAAAGTCCGTGCTCTGTCATTTGTGACTTCACGGTCTCAGAACCAGAGTCTTAATGTCTCCACGCTATGGTCTATCAAAATGCAAACAACTTCAAACACTAAGGATTCTGTAAATTGCTCATGTCTACAGGTATTACAACAAAGTTAACATTTCAAGAATTGACAAATGGAGACAGACTGTTGTCCCAGGCGTTCCAGGAGAATCACAAACTCGTGTGCCTGGTCCGTTATTAAAAAAAAGTTAATATTTATCACTAAGTAAAATTAATTGCAAATTTTGACATACGAAAAATTTCCTTTCTCCTTATTTGAAAATACCTCCTTAATTTGGTCAAATCCTGTGATACGCCAGAAACTACAAAATCAAATTCTTGCAAGAGAAGTGAAGAGTGTATCCAGTTTCATCTAATGGAAGAACATCTTCAAATATTCAGTATAGTCCAAATATAAAATCAAACATTTAAGCCCAAAAAGCTGCTAAAGGAAAAAACCCCAACTAATTCAGTGTTCTTCAGCATATCAACTTTTGCAATAACACAGTATGTTTGCCGACTTAAAAATGTTTATTCTTTAAAAAATTAGTTGCTTTTTATACAGCTATACAAAGTTTGTAATGTTTCTTTGGCAATGGGATATAATGGAATTTTACAACTATATAAAAAGTTTCCTTTGCCTAAGAAACAGTATTTACTGTGTGTACAGATGTGGCTGACAAAGCAAGTTTTCTACCATCCAGCACCCCGGTTGATAAAAGTACAACTATCTCAAAAGGGCTATTACAGGATTTCCAAAAAACAACCTTCAGTGGATCAAAACACTCACAGTATCGACGGCCTTCTGCATACAATTGTCCTTACAACTTGAAGCAATTATCAAATACAGTTTAGTAATAAGAAAAATCCTTTCAGTGATGAAAAAATACTTAAACTCCATCGAAGTACTGCTTTATAATTAACTATACATAAGAAATTACTTATCCTTCTGTCTCAAATATATTTAATGCTCGACTGTTTTCAAAGATGGCCATTTTTCAAAAGTAACTGCATTACACCCCTTTGAAATTAAATAGTTAAATCCCAGTGCTGGTGACAAGTATACAGCAAATTAACTTCATTCTTTGCAGAGACTGAAACTAATTCTCTGGATCAAGAAGATCTAGACGTTCGCCCGGCTTCGGCTTTCGTGGAGACTATGCGGCAACTTTGTTGTCTTTCTAGAGGGAACAACAGCAGAACATTAATGGTGCAAAACCAAACCCACGGCTCCGTCCTGGGAGAGGACGCGCTGCGATGGCCGCTCCCAGCTCCCGCCGTCGGGAGGGCAGGAAGGCCACCTCCCCGGCAATTAGGGGAGCCAGCGCGGCTGGATGCGGGGTACGCAGCCACCGTCTTTGCACCACCTCCGACGTGTCAGGAAGGCCGTGAAATTCCTGCACTCGGAAATCCACATCTCTGATCTTCAGCCCCTCAGGTCAATTCATGCTCAGCTACTGACAATCTCTTTACGTCACAGGACTAACTGTTGCAAACTAATGCAGGAGTAACTGAGAGACAGTCAGAAATCTTCCATCACTAAAAAAAAAGTGTCCCTCCCATTTTTAAAATTAAAAATATTTAAATCTTCAAAAAGAAAACAAAGATTTTGTGTTCCAAAACTCTAACTGCTCACGCAGTAAACTACCAGAAAAAGTCCTTCTGTCCCAGTCAGCGCTCTAAAAGCCCACACTCACTTGCACCAGTCTGGTTAACCGCGTTTGTTGCTGGCTCTACACCAGTACCAGCTCTGTTCCCGAACAAGCCAGCGCTCACGTTGGATTTACACACTTAATGCCAAGAAAACTGGCTTGCGCTGAAGTTAAGGTTTTGGCTTTGCAAGCAGCTGAGCTCTGCTGATTTAGATGATCTCTATGATCAACGGGCTTCCTCAGAGAGGAGACCTTGCACTGTTTCCACGAAAAAGGAAGTGCACCCCAGACACCGCCAGCACAGAATACGTCACTTGACCAGCTGGGGCTGACAACCAACCCTCTGAATGGCTGGTGGGAAGAAGGAGTTAAGGTCTTCGACAGGGAACAGAGAAATGGACGTCTTAATAGCGCTGCAAAACTACTCTGAAGGAAGATTCTGCTTTTTAGCATTCCAGCCACAGAACAAGTATTTAGGGCATGTGAAGAAAGGTAGCCTTTAGTTTTGGTTGCTGGCGGCAGTGAAATGCTGCTATGTACCTAAAATTTCAGCACTAATGGACTTTCAAGTAAGTAACTCAGAGTACCTGCAAAACACTATTCAAGAAATTCTAGTTCAACATCAGTCTAAAATCAGGAGGTTTTTTACTACTAGTTTCCAAGAGCAGTGGATCAGGTCATAGTAAGAGTAAACATATTTTTTACCCTATATTCAAAGTCAGCAAACTCCCTGCCTCCACGACCTCCTCTGAATCCACCACGAAATCCTCGGGGGGCAGTGAAGCCACCTCTTCCACCTCCTCGTCCTCTTCCACCTCGGAAGCCAATCCCCCCTCTGCCTCTGTACCCTCCACGGCCACGATTGGGACGCAGTGGTATTCCAAAGGTCTCGGCATTTAATCTCCTCTCCTCGGCCCAGGTAGGTCGCCGTTCTCTGCCACACAAAAGGAACAAGGATTGTTTTAAAACACACTTGAGAAGGAAGATTGCTTGGCTTAGTTACAATTGCCACAAAGCCCACAAAACAAAAAATGATACATTAATCACACTGGAAGTCTCTACATTATCCTTTCTGCAAGAATCTCAGTGTCTGCCACACTTCATTTAACTCAACAGAAAGGGATACGTCACAGTATCATTTAATTATATATTAATATTGCTGTAAGAGTTTCCCATGTAGGACACCGCCTGTATCCTCTGCACACAGCATCATACAATAAAATAAATATACAAAAGTTGTCTGCAATTTAAAGTAAGAAAGAGAAAGCGAGGGTTCGCAGCTACAAATGTTATTTTATCTAGCTGTCAGTACAGCCAAACAATCCCCCCCATCCCATAATTCAAAATAGGTCAGCAATCCACATCATCGTCTCTAATAAAGAGGCAACCGCAAAAGATAAGCTCT
Source organism: Leptosomus discolor (assembly GCF_034619465.1). Lineage (NCBI taxonomy): Eukaryota > Metazoa > Chordata > Aves > Leptosomiformes > Leptosomidae > Leptosomus > Leptosomus discolor. Next base: position 51,045,531 of record NC_141398.1, on the reverse strand, counting down.
AATTTTCCTGAAATGCTGCCTTCTCATTCAAATGGCACTACTGGCCAGGACGGTTACGTAATCGGCTCAGAAACCATCACCAAAGCACGGTCATAATCGATTTAAATGAACTGGTAATTTAGCAGCCAAACAAAGCAATACAACCCACTTTAGTCAACCTGCAAAGGAGACACTAAGTTCCAGAGACAGGGTCTAAACCAACATTTAAAACCATCTTCCTGTTACCGTATTGCACTGGCCTACAAAGACATTTTGTGCTTCCTATTCCCGTTTTATCTTTGCCCGCTGCATGCGGAAATAAGCTTTACTCGCCGTCGATTCAGAGCTGGTTGTAACGAGCAGGGCTGATGCTACCTTACGGCACAAACAGGCATGAAGCAGACTCACAAGCCTCCCCTTGCAGGCCATACCTATTGTCATCACAGGAGATGTTATCAAAGAAGGATTTGGTTTTGTCATAGTAACAGTTGGGTCCAAGCGGATCTTCCTCATCCGCATTCCCTTCGCTGTTTTGGGTATCAACACCTGAGTCACCCTTGTCTTCTCCGTTTATAGGCTTCTCTGGTTTCTCAAGTTTATCTTCTAGAAAAAAAGTAAGCAGAAGCCTTCCAGACCATCACACTAAACAAAACAGCACTGTTAACTTGTTCCTAGATAGACACACACAAACTATACTGAATCCTCAAAAATACACCCCACCCCCCCCCCCAACCAGAACGTGGAAGTCAAATAATTTGACACATAAATTAGGATGTTTTGGTGCTGCTGCCTGGAGGTTTGATATCCTCTATATTCTCGGGGGGGTTAATTAACAAAAAAACCCTAGGTAGAATGGATCCGACAGCCATCTGTTTTCTGATCTCCTAGCTACCTCCTTCCCAGACTTAAATCCTCACTTGGTCACTCCTCACAAAAGCCATCCCAGGTTTTTGCACATCCCTCTTGCCATTCTCCGTTGTCTTCTGGCTTTGCTATTATCTCCTCTGAGATACAGGGCCAGCATTGCAGATATTGTGCCATGAACTGACTGAACAATACACTTCTTTCCTAATAACGACTGAAGTTCAACCCACTGTTTTGACTGGCACCAAAAAGGAAGCTGACGATTCAACAGAACCAGCTATTATGATCTTCAAGTCTCATTCCCGAATGCTTACAGCTTAAATCTCACGATGCTGAGCATACACTTCAGATAACCAGCTCGACCTTTCTACAACACCCACACACAAAAATTACCAGTGTCCCATAAAATATTGCTACAGCTCTTCATAGTTAGCTTCCCCTTTCCTCTTTATTGTTCTGAAAAAAATAGTACGAACAGCAAACTGTCAATTCATTTAAAAATGATCCAGAAAAAGAGGCAAGCACCAGAAAACAAATCCTATGGGACTCGACTGGTGGTTTTTCTCTATACTGAAATCTGACCATTTATTCTCATCTTTTGTTTTCCAGCTTTTAGCCAACCATTTACTGAAATGGGGAACTCCCTATTTTAACCTGTAACAATTTTGTCCAAAAATAGTAGCAGCAGTGTCACGAACAGGTGGCTGGTCACAAGGGAATGAGGTAATTAAAACAGAAGCCTGCTAGAAAAGAAAACAAAAGCGCTGCCAGTATGAACTACTCCCATGTTTCTTTGGAAAAGGGTAAAAGCAAAGAAATGCTAGAAACTTTCTCAAACTGAAACTCTTGTGCCTCCTCCAGCAAAGTTCTGATCCCAAACTCATGTTTCTGTGACTGCTTTTGTTCTATTCATAATTGAAAACATAATTTTCTTTTTTTCTTTTTTTGCATCTTTTCCACAACTCAAAAGTAAACTCCCACTATTGGAACTTCGGCTCAAGTAATCTGCATTTTTAACCAACAGACTTGTTACAACATGATGGATGGTATTTGCTAGTTAAAATTCCTTCAAAACTCAAATACTGACCAAAGTGTTTAATTAAATACATGATCCCAGTTTACTTGCTTATTGATTTTGTAATGACTGCAAACCAGACTTAGCAGGATATACCTTTTAAAAGCTGTTCTTCAAGGTAGGGTTAAACCAGCAAGACACAGTTTTTCCACGCTCAAATCTAAAGCAAAAATTGATTTACCTTTTAGTTTAAGTTTATTATGAAATTCTCTATCAATTTCTTCCTTGTTGAATTGTGCATTTGCACTTTCAAAGTCAAAATCCTTCTCAAACTTCATTGGACCATCCCTCCTAATACCAAATCTTCCTCGGCCCCCTCTGTGACCCCCACGGCCTCTCCGTGCTGAAGGTCCACCTGGAACTGAAAAGAGGGAAATTCTGTTTGGTTTCGTTTTGTGGATTGCTTTTCTTTGAGGGTGGGTGGTTTTTTGGGGTGTGTTTTTTCATTTTAGTTTGTTTGGGTGGTTTTTTTTGGGATTTTTTTTTTTTGGATTGTGTTTTGTTTGTTTGTTTGTTTTAATACCTGGGTTAACTGGTGGGGACTTCATGCACCCTCTTCCTGCACTTCTGTCGTTAAAAGTGCTGCCAGAGCAGCTTGTAATTTGTAAATTCACTTACAAGAATTACAGCAGTGACACAGAAAGCACAAGTTACTAAACCTGGGTACTAAAAGACATTCTAGAAGTCATTAAAAGCTTTCAGAAGGAGAGTTAAAATGCTAATGGCTTTTCAGTCAAGTATTTTCGTAGAAAGGCAGCAGGTTTTATTTCATGCTGTTGTGTTTATGAATCCATGAATGCTGCTTGGTTTTGCATTTCTATTCAAATTGCTTAATATAGAGCAACCAGAAGAGACTTTTCTCTTTAATGTTGTGGACTTTTTGTACTTGTATTATTCTGACCCAATGCAGAGTTACTGCTACCCACTAGAAACAATTGTGTGAAAGCTTTCTACATCCTTTATTACTCTAACCTGAACTGGAAGATTTCTAGGCGTCAGAAAAAGTCCTGGCACTTCGCAAACTATACACAATGTTGTATTTTGGCAGACTTTTTAAAAAAAAAAAACTTAATGAAGTCTGAAAACAACGGTAGTTATTTCTCAAAACAAGATTTACCAATTTGACGTTTGTTTTCATTTCTGAGTTCATTTTCTGATCTTGAAAGCTTGTGTGCTTCAGCTAAAGTCAGAAATAAAAAAATTATTTGTTTATCCAATTAGGTTTTTTTGATCATACTTTTGCATATAGTTATATAGTTCAGATAAAAAAAAAATAATCCAAACCTATAAAGTAAACCACAAGTTTAACTCACAAAAGAAAAAAAAAAAAAAAGCTTGACTTTAAAAAGAAAAATATATAATCCAAGTCTCTGCTGGCCAGTCTACCCGTAATGGACAGCAGTAAAATTCCTACACGTTACCCTTAGAAAGAGCACTTCGTATGTTTACGGAAGAAAATAAACTGTATAAAAATTATCCAAAGCTACCTCGTCTGTGCTCTTGATTCTCTAATGACTTCTGGCTAGCAGACACCAAAGGTCTGGCTGGTACAGGACTCCTCCTCCCAACTGGTGCTGGAGCAGGCAAGTGGGCCGAAGCTGTTTGTACTGCTTGTTCCATGGTGGGGCTCCTTCTCAAATGATCTATCTGAGGGCTTGAACGGCCTGGGAAAAAGACAAAACAAAAACAAAACCCCAAGCGTTATTTCTCATCTACAAATTTGAGTTACCGGTCTCAACCAATCTAGACTGACAGATTTATCTGCCTTACCAGTCAAGACAGCTGTGTCCAAAGAAGAAATAAATATTTCTGCACCCTCAGATCCACTAATCCAGAATGAAGGATACTTAGCAATTTCCCTTCCCCCAGTCTAAAAGAAAAAAATGGGTAGGACAATTAATCCCTACCAACCCGTCCATGATGTGCATTTAGCTGTGGAATGAAATTTTTTGATCGATTGGAGGTAAAACACCCTTTCTGCCTCCCTGGACAGCCAAGTGGAAAGTGACTGCTCCCAAAGGCAGAGATACAGTTATGATACTGAAATTTCACTTCATCTAGTGCACTCTGTTGTATGATCACCACAAAATAAATGAACAGTGATGGCTAGTGCCAGGCATAAGGCAGATGAAGGAGCTATGAAAGCTTCCCCACAAAGTGCTGTTCATATATTTCAATTTGCAGCATGAGTGACTGGAGCCAGAAGCACATTTAGACTGGAGACAATGGATCCAGCCAGACAAGTTTATGACACCATACAGTTAAATCTACTAAGAAATCAGAGTAAGACTCAAGTCCCAGTAAGCAAAATAAAAGAATAATGTCATACCCATAAAAAAAAAATAAACACCAGAAAAGAAGAAAAAACAACACACAACCAAAACCAAACCCCAAAGCCAACCACACCACACTTGAAACCTATAAAGATGACAAATATTTTTAAAAGTAAACACAGGCAGAAAAAAGCTTGTTGGTCCCTACAGGAAATTCTGTGGCAGAATGTATGTTCATCTGGAATGTATGTCATGCATTAAGTCCAAGAATCACACAGGTTTTAATTTCATCTACAGAAAACCACACCACTCTTTCAACAGAGAAGTAGTAAACGCTCAGCATACTTTTTCCCTCCCTTCAACTAATGCAACAAAGTAGAACCTATTTTTGGTAATCCACTCAACTAATCCTAGAAAGCTGTCCTAATTGCTATACAAACCTCAACTAGAATTTAGAAAAAACTTGTTTGCTCTAATTGAAGTGTTTTGACTTTTAATGCAACTGCATAAATGTGAAAATAGTGTTAGGAATATATCTTAGCACACACTTTTACTGCGGCAATGAAAAATGGAAAAGCAGGATTAATGTCTTTTGGATTTTGATGAGCAATCTCAACACATTTGCATAAAAAGTGAGGGTGAAGGTGCTCAACATTTAGTTTCTTTTTTCTTTGCCACTCAAAAAGCATCAAGATTTTCCATTTTGCTCCTACTTTCTTTTTCCAACATTAAACACACTACCCATGTACTTTCCATTACTATTAAGTTGACTTAACTGTCATGTCACTATCTCTACAGGCAATCAGGTCTGCTGTTCATATTATTTATGCAAATATACATTAACAAAAAAATACCATTAGAAATAAAGACTTTAAAATTGTTGGCTGAAGGACTTCACAATTCAATCACCATGATGTATCTTGAGTTTTATCACACTATCAATAAAACTCGATATTGAATTTCCATATGCACCTATTTGCTAACATTATTCAACTGAAACAGTCCTACTCTCATTACAGAAGCTTTAAGGATAACAATAAATGTGTTGCTAAGAGTTACCTATACAGCACACCAGGATGTAGGAAAACCCGTTTAAAGAGCAAGTAAAAAGCCTCTCAGCACTTTCTGGTTTTAATACCAAGTGTTTTCATGACAGAACTCAGTTGTTTGGTTAGTATTTCTGGCAACCACCTAAATCATGGAGGCACAATTGGTCAAAAAAGATCAAAGAGTTATTCAAAAGATTTACCTTGAGACATCTGTGTTTTTAGTGATCTAGCATCTGTTGTAAATGCAGAACCAACTGCAGTGCTTTGGGACATGCTAGCACTGGCTGAAGAGTCTGTTCCAAAAGATGTTAAAGAACCTCCTGCTTTGAAAGAAATGTAACAGTTGTAAAACCTGGTTTACTTTTTTCTGTATTTATTTTTAAATTAGCACTAAATGATTAGTGAAGCTATATTGGGCAGTTATTCTAGAATACACGTAAGTCTGCCCTTCCCATATGCTTTAAGTTTAATGTATGTATTCATAGTAAGTTGGTAAGACTGTAGTATCTTAATGCTTTCTATTTAAAAGAAATAAATAAAAGAGCACTGCTAACTTTAGTATCACGAGTATTAACATAGCATACGCATGACAGCATCTCACATACATTAGTATGTTATCAGTATATATTTCCACTTAACATCTTTCAAACAAAAATAGCACTGCCGCATCTTATTAACCAGTACCAAGTTACAGCCAGTTCTACAGCCTCCTTTCACATGGCTAACACTTCCAGTACCAGGAGTGACACTGACACCATAGCAGTTACAAGAATGCAACTTCCTCTGTGAAAAACTAAAGGTAAAGTAAAAAACTTTAAGGGAGGAACAAAAGTTGCTTGGCAAGTCTCAAAAAGCATCTGCAGTATAAAGGAGCAACTAACCTGTGCAGCTCACAAATACTTCAAGCATGTATTCCATGGTAAGCTAACACCTCCTGAACGGCTGGAGCACTGCGCTGGCACATGGACTGCTGAATAATCCAAACTCTTGGTTAAGGCCCACACAACCTGGCCAACCTGGGATACCAAATGTTGACAGCACAGCTGCGGGGCTTTTGGGGAAGAGCTGCCTCTATCACTTGTGAAATGTGACGAATACATGAGGAATGTAATGAATATATACGAAACAGAATGAATTTACAAATACAGGAACCTTTCCAGTCCCTCTGAAATAGGGTGTTTAGTCCTCTATCGGAATTGTTTTGATTTGAGCTGCAAAGACTATGAAAAACTCTATTTTTTAGCTAAACTGTGGGACTGACATAGATTGAAGACTTCAGATCTGCCCTCAGGATAACATGTTGATGGAATTATAAGCACTGATTACTGTCTATGCACACACATGCAACTTCACTTACCGGGAAAATACCAAATTAAAAAAAAAAAAAAAGAACATACCAACTCCAACAGCGCCAAACTGCTGCCCCACCAGCGGGCTTGGGCTAAACTGGCTGTATGCAGGCATTCTGCCAAAAGGACCATAGGACCCCACAGACTGGAATGAAGATGTAGTTGAAGATCCTAGTGACGACTAAAGACAAAACACATTTGTAGAAATTCATGTTTACACAAAATGTAGGAAATAGTTCTGCCAGACAAGAAATGCAGAAACTCTAAAACTATTTGTTAAATTTACCCTAACACCACCACTGTGGCTAATATGTATACAAGACCTTAACATTCACATCGTTGCTTCTTTTAATATCAAGAACGTAACTGCTTTAACACAGAAGCAAAGACAGTACAAAAATAACAAATTATGCATGAAAACTCAAAAGAGACAACAGTTAGCAAAAACCATTTTCACAAGCACGTATACAGTTTAGAAAGCACTTTTATCCTTCCAGTATCCCAAACTTGTGAAAATGGTACCACAAAATTGTGCTGTCTTTTCCCTAGAACCTCAGATACTTTTGTCAAACGTGTATAAGCTTCTGTTGGCAAACCTGGAAAACGTCGTATCTTTTTCCCTGAAGTTTCAAAACCCACACGAACAATGAAAGACAACACACTGGAGGAGGGTGGGGTTATTACTGTTATTTGGGTTAACAGTAATGCAATTTCACAGCTCTCAAGTACCACTGACAGAAGGAGTTGCATCAAATTTAGCAAAAGACCTTAAGAGGATTGCAAGGGTATTTTGTAAGGAAATATCAAGAATTTTATCTTATGAAATAGCTAAACATTAGAAAAGTAAACACTTATACGGAATTACCAAGTTCCATTTGAACCAAGAACTTTCGTCTTGCTCTCAGGGATGATTTTAAGACACCCCACAAGTGCAACCAATAAGCCAACAAATTTCAGAGGTCAAAAAATAACGATCTCTGTCCATCCATTTACTATGAAACAACAGATTAATTAACCCTGAAGGCTTCAAGTTGTAAGTTGCTTTCCCTTCAGCAACCAAGGATGCCCTTTTCAAATAACTGCCCTTTAGTATGAAGCCTTTTTAGAAACACATAGTTAGATGAAACACTTTTAAAATTAGTCAGCAAAAAAAGTCTAACCTTAAAATCCAAACCAAACCAAACCAAACCAAAAATTACTAATGACTTGGAGCAGTTTCAGCATCTACTCCATTTGACTTCTATCAAGTCTGATCTTCCCAAGAAGTCTTGCATATGTGTCCTCCTAAGCCAAGCACCTTGCAAAAAAAACACATCAAGGTCTACCAAAAGTCAGTAGTTGTTTTTGAAAAACTGTCAGCTTTGATATCCAGCGCATTGTGCTAGAGTTGGTTTTCAACCTCTATTTTCACAGTTAAAGACATGATTCACAAGAGGAAAATCTTTCCAGAGTTCTCTACATTGGGTTGTGAACTTTACAGCAACAAACACTTTAATTTTTAAACACCCAGAGCGCACGTAAAACTACCAGGCTATACCTTCAGCAACAAACATCTAAAAATGTATTTTGACTTACCTGAACAATAGCAGGGTCCTGTGGCAAAGAACACTGAGGCTTTGGTGGCTCGCAGACAGTTAGGTCTTTAATGTCGCTGCCTCGGAATATAATATACTCAAAGACTTCATCACGAGGTGGTATAGGTCTATCAGTTGGTCTATCTTCTGTACCAAAGGAGCGAACTGCAAAATTGGAAAGGGAGAAAAAAATTCAAAACATCCCACATTCAACTAAATGTTTCATATATACTGCAGAGACCAGCAGCTTTAAACAAAAAGAACAAAATTTTGTTGAGCAAAAAACCTAATTAAATAGGCAGCATATTCTTCGCCATTATCAATTGCTCAGATGCAAACAAGTAATTTGATCTTACAAATTTCAGCTAAAAATCAAGCAGAAAGACACTTCTTCCATTCCTTACCGAGACATCACTTACACTATCACTCACATGTTGAATATTTCGACTGTTTTGAGAGGATAAGGGGAAGCAGCAAAGCAGCTTTTTGCTAAGTTAACACTTGCTGGACATTACAGCAACAGGAACACCAACAAAGGCCGGTAAGTCAGTCCTGCGAATCAAAGACTACATGAGTTTACACACTTCATACTCCGCACTTGCAAATTAAAAAAAAAAGCTAACGCTACTAGAAACTAGAATATTAAAATTTACCAAAAGCAAAGTATTTATCAATAGATTCAAGGTCTGAATCAAGATTTAAATAAAAACTAGGAATTCTGTGGTATATATGTACAATTTTCACTAGGCAAAATGTATTCCTCTTGCTGGTGTAAGGTTCATGTGATCTCTGTCAAACCAAGTAAACTCACTGGGGCGTAACTATGTTCCTAAGTAGGCCTGCATAGCATGCAGCATACCAAAACATTAAATTTATCTGTATGTACTTAGCTGAATTCCAATAGTTTTCAGATTGCAGACTGATGACACTTATCACGCTTTCCCCTTTGCACTACATATAATCACTAGCACTGCATATGGCTAGCATCACTTTACTTTCACTACCCTCTCAAAAACTTCTCCTTACCTTAAGACTGCCAGCCCTAGATGAATATAACGTGAAGCAAACAAAAAAATATCTGGAGATACGTCTCCAAGAGCTAGAGTTTTGGAAGCAAAAACTAAACAATGAATTGAAACCAGAGAAGAAAAAAACCCAATCCACGAAAACCATATTCTGCTGAATATCAACTTGCAGCAGCTTTAACAATCCATCATGACTGTCTTTACTCTAGCCTTTTAAGATGTTTTGTTTGCCTTGTAAGGTACTACAGGCTATGCTGAGAAAACATCCATATTTTGCTTTAATTTACCAGATTTGGTTTTCCCTTCATTTTCAGATGCATCAACAATTTGGAGACATCATTAGGCACTTATTTGCAGCCATAAAACCATTAGTCAAGAAAAGCAGAGTTTCCTGTAGAGCTGTATAAAGTGATACTGAGTCCTTTCTCAGGCTGCACCAACCATCTTCTAACACTGTTGATTCTTCTAGTACTGCATTAAACAGAGCTTATCAGCCAAGTATTACAAATCTTTTCGAGAAGCATAATTCCAGGGTAAGGAGATCAACTCCATGCTACAACGAAAAATAACATCAAGTGGTTATGACTATTTTTTTCACATTTATATAATCTACTGAGCTGAATTTAATCAACTTTTCTATTTCTGTGCATCTGAAAGCCCGCTCTGAATGGTACTACAAAACGCGAGCACTATAAAAAAGGTTGTTACACTGTTAAATAAATTTCAATCTTTGTTACAAGATAAATGGCTTCTTTTCTTCCTTTACCTTCACTGTCTGGCCATCCTATACTCCATTAGACAACTAATAAATTAACTTGGCCCTTCATTCCATCATTTGACCTGCTGTCTTGGTAAGTAAAACCAAAGTTGATTTTGTATTGGTTCTCCCTATTCCATATTGAAATGGTTGCTCTAGTAGCCATTTCGTCTACAAAGGTGCACAAAAATGGCCAGAGAGTGAGCAGTAAGTTACTGAAGTATTTCACTTTCTAGCTGAAGTGAAGGAACTAAAGAGTAGCAACACCACAAAAAAGGGTAGTAAACTAGGGGATCTTTTCTCCCCTTTACATAGAGTCAAGAAACCCTGATGAACTATGTAAGAAATCTGCTTTGAAAGTACTTAAGTAAGAGCCACACTGCATGGATAAGTATTTTACTATCAACACCAACACCATGTGACACGTACAGGAACAGTTTTAACACTCGGCCATTACCTTCCTCCATTCTAAACCAGTTCAAAACAAAGTGAAAAACCTAACTTTCATCTAAAGACACCTTAAAAGAGGTAAAGGGATTTTACTGTACATCAAAAATAATCTTCCTTTCTCCCTATCATAAAATAACAAAAACTTCAAAAGAAAGTATTTTCAATACCAAAAACTGGAATTAATCTTTAAGAGATTCAGCTGTCTATGCAACTAGATCAAGGCACTGATAAGGTCATCAATGGTTTTGCAATAAAATACATTAAGAGTTGCTATAAGAGTTTGGGTTTTTTCTTTACCTCTTCCCTGCCTCAAACCAAACCAGTTCTAGTGCAACTTTCTGCAAAATATAAAGACCATTTAATTCAATGAAGATTAGCTCTTGCTGGAGAGGGGCAAGCAAACCCCTCTGATTTGGGCTTCACTGTTCCCCTCTCACCCCAAAGCAACAAAAATAACCATCCCCCAGTCCAATTTCCTTCTAAAGCAAGGAACCAGAACTGCATGTGCAATCCAAGAAAGCAGTTTAGGACAAGGGCTACTTTACGGTATTCCAGTGTCTAGCCCAAGTAGGTCCTTCAGATAGTAGTGCAACACAGAGCTGAATGTTAGTTTTAGCATTTTGCAAAGCAATAGCCATCTTTACAGCTTCTTCTTTCCTAGCTTGGATTAGGATTTAACATAATCTGAGTTCATTAAAGTAAAAAGTCTAATATTAAAGGTGGCCAGTACAACAGGGTTTTAGAAAGAAATAGTTTTTACCATAGTTTTGCATAATCAGAAATGCTATGGTGCCAGAGTATCAGAAAGACAAGGTATGGGAGCAGCAGCAGTCAGAGCTCTATCCAGCTCTGTCTCTTGGGTTATTTCCTCAGACTACATCCTTCCTTCAGGTGCAGTGGTTCATATATAGCAAAATACTGAAGAGTGAGAGGAAATGAAAATGAGCACATGAAAGGTAACAATCTTACACTTACCAGGACTATGGCAAATCCATTTAATCCCACCTTGTCAATTTAAGGTGGGCTTTTTTGTTGTTGCCTTTTTTTTTTTTTTAAAAAAAAAAAAAAAAATTGGCTAAACTGGCTTAGGGACTTGCAAACAAGAAGGCAACCATGGCATATTAAAAGCCAACATTTTTTGTCAGTGCAAACACACACAATTAAGTAGCTAGCTAGGAAGAAACTAATGCTGTTGAGCCTAACAGGATTCATGTATGTGACTTGATGCCCAAATAGTTCCACCAATTTCATATTAAACTGCTGTGAGCAAATTTTTGTACAGATTTTGAATGGCTTCAATGTTACTACTACACTGTATTTTAGTGCATATTCTATATTACACTACTATAGCATGCAAGGATAACACTGCAACTTCTCCTGTGAGTTAACAGAAACGATCACCTGTCGATTAACACAGAAAAATACTGTTAATCAGAAGCCAAGCTACATATTCCACTAGCAAAAGAGGATTGTTCCCATATAACGTGAATTATTGCAAATATGTAGTTAAGTCTCTGTATGTAGCACTGACACAATCTTACCAGCCTTACTTCATATGTAGCATACACACAGAGAAACCAGTTTTTCCCCACTCTTAAGGCACCCATGAGAAGCATGACAACCGAGACCGTGTACCACTACCAAAACAAGTAATTTTAATTGCCATCTCTCTTCAAAACATCACAAATTTCCCTGTAAACATGCTTCGATGCCTGCACACCACATTACAGAAAGAGTGTTAACGTGAAGGAGACAGCTTGTGGCAGGCTCATACCTTCAGAACAATTAATTCAGTCCGCATTCCCTTACTAGGGGTGGTGAGTTAATAGGGAGATGGACAGGAGAGAAGTAGCCAGGAGTAGGCTTTGACAAGAGGAGTTTTGTGTTGTGACACATTCTGCACAGTGTTGGTTTGGCAAATGTGCCCTAAACCTCAAGACATGGAAGGAGCATGTCGCTTAACTGACTAAAAAATAACTTGATAGAAACTTAACCCATTCCTTTCCTGCTCCCACCCCTGAATGCTCAAGTCTTCACAAGAATTTAACTTTCTTCTGTCTACATTTCTGAGTCTTTCACCCAATTAATATTGCATAAAAGTCTGAAAGAAAGCGAAATTTTCTCTTTTGTGTGTCAATTAGACTACAGAAAACACTATCACAGATGGTTCAAAATGCCAGAAGTTTAACTATTTCCTAAATGACTGAAAGCTATTTGATTAATATCTACTAATTATAATAGTTCCAAATACAACTCTCAATAGTCCAACAGCTGATAAGTGAAAACTGATACACTATACCAGAGAGACAGTACATAATTTTCTCTTTCTTATACTCATATGCCTAAGGATTCCCTACTGTTGGCAGGGAACGAAGCCTCTTCTGACCCAATATGGTTGCTCTTACACAGCTTACCTACATTAAAAATACATCTCTCTAAATCGGTGCCTTGAAATAGAAAGACATTACGTATCACCAGCATGAAGATCACATCCAGTTTTTAATGCCGCAACATGTAAGATCAACCACAATCCATCATGATTATACTGTAACTGCCCCAGGTAGGGCAGCAATCACTTTACAGCAAGAAAATTTTACTCCTAACCAGGACCTGCAAACACTCTATTCTTAAACTGGTTGGCCTTAACAATGTTTAAAAAATTTAACTATGATTTAAAAGTATGAACCAGAAGAACATTCCAAGTTAATTTAACGTGAAACTTGACAATAAGAGTGGGTGTTTTTTGGTTCCAAACACCAGCTCTGAAAAGATGGCAATCCAAAGAAAATAACCCTCAAACACTTGTATATCTTAATATTTGGAATCTAATATATATGGGAGTCTTCCCTGTTATTTAAGTCACAATGCACTTTAACACTTTGTGAAAGGATGCATCACTGTCCCTTATCAGACTCCAGCTTAGGATAAAAATGTTATGCTCAATATTTCAACAGTTGGTATGTTCCTCTAACTTGTGAGACAGAGGCCACAACTTTCACTAGTGAAAGGATCACAGCTTTGTAAATAAAATGCTGATTAGAGAACTATAGGAGATTGCTCCGCAGTAACTGAAGACTACAATCAGTCCCCTGTTAGCAACCCCAAAATCTTATTTCTGTCTAAAACCCCAGAAGATTTGAGATAAAGGAAGGCATTCCACATGTACAACTTCATGAGATTATTATCAGACTTCAGCCTGAGATAAGTCTCTCAGACTTGGCTTACCCACATTAAGTCCTACTGTTAGGCAAATCTATAGTTATTCAAGAACAAATTCTACCTCTACTTTTGCACTTTATGTCACAATCAGCGACTTCAGTTAGGAAATTAATAATGATAAGCTGCCCTGCACTCAACCCAGGTAACAGTCACATGAAGCCAGCGACACAGCAGAGCAACTGAAAACATAGAGTCATCTTTTGGGGCTCCCACCCCCCCACCCCCCCCCCGCCTTGTCTTTCTGGCAGAAAATTTGACATTTGCGGTAAAGATCTATGGTAAACAGTTGTGGTTTGACTCATCACAGGAAGAATAGATAACTATTACCCTACCAACATATTTACAGTTACAGACAGTTAACAGAAGGAAGATCTGCTTCTTTCACATACAGACCTGGCCATAGTTAACCACACTTGTCACCTCACGTATGTGCTATCATACCACATTCACATGACCCAGGCCTTCATTTATTCAGAAACATGAATACGTTATTTAGCTCTAATTAGCATATTTGTTTACTCATAAACATAGTTTCCAGGTAGATCATAATTCACATGACCAGTAGCGCATATCAGTACATCTCCTAAGTGTTTTACCTTTATACTCAATGTCAGAATAGTTTACTATTCTGAATCATTTATTCAGAAACGTGAATACTGGAGAGTTGAGCATTTTGTTCCCGAGCACAGTGAACTGTTTTACAGTCTAATAGGGTTGTTATCAGCTTCCAGGTTAATTTCAAGATTTTTGGTTCCAGGCAGCCTAGAAATACTGATTTATTTTCTTCTGAATCATGACACTGTATTACAAAACACACATTCTTCAGCTAACTAAGCCCAGTTTTATTAAAGCAAATTTAATGGTTTAGATTTACATTTCTGATGAGAGCTAAGGGAACAAGTATATCAGATTTGTAACTGCAGTCCGATCTATCTTAAATACGTACACTTTGGCAGCTATGCCATAACATGACTTAACCACTCTTGAGAAGTCATGCAGAATCGGCTTGGTCAGCAACAAATCTGTCTAATTTAGTGCAAGAGTATCACAAGCTCCTCCAAGATGGGATTCTTGTATGTGCTTTCGTACAAACCTTAACAACCACAGCATGCAACTGGAATTTCTAAACATTGATTTTTAATCACAGTGCTCATCTTTCTCTCATAAGCAAATATTAGCTGTCCTTTTAAACAGATAATGCAATTCCAGCAAGGTAATTTAACCTAAAGGCTACTTTAGAGGTGAGTAAGAATCACATCACAAAAGCTAAATGTCCCATAAATGAACCATGTAAGCCTGGGACTAAACATACTATAAGGTGTTTTGAAGTATACATATAAGAATTTACAAAACAAAGCAATCTATTTCTTAAACAATGATTGTTGGGGTGAGGAGGGGGGAAGAAGCGGGCCTTAAAGTGACAAGACACACAAACAAGAATTACCACAAACGCCAATGTGAGATGAAAACAAACAAACTGCTACACAGCATCAACTCCGTGTATCACAGACCAACTATTATACACACCAACTATGCAAAACGTAACAGACTGTCATCATGCTAGAATGTTAAGCCTACCATATCAAACAGGAACTGATGTTCAGCATGCTCTCAGTCCCAAATATTTAATTTATACAAGGAACAATTTTTCCCCTTACCTAATGGCTGGATAAACTCTCTACTTTTATATATGCATTCAGATTATTTAGCAAGACTTTACAGAGTCAAGAAGTGTAAAGTAAAATACCACTGGGTTTTTCAGAAACTATTACAAAGAAGTTATTAAAAATTTTGACTTAATGTTTTACCTGACTATTATACATTCGCTGCCATGGCCAATATACTTGCTTTAAGAGCCATTATCATGTGCGAGAAACAGCGAAAGTTCTTCGGATGGCCAGTTTTAAAGATCCTTTTTACTCCACAATCTCTGACTCTCAGTAAACATCCTCCTAACTTTCATATACATACATATTCTCTGGTCAATACATTCACACACTAATGCCTGTACTCAATTTCGATTTATACAGTGCCATACAGCTACCTTCGAAACGAAGAGCTCACGATCAGCCTTCTTTGTCGATAATCCCCTTTAGACCCGAGTTGTCTCCTACCCCAGGATGCAAAAGAGTTCAGCCGTCCGCGGCCCTGTACCCTGCAGGTCTGGAATTCTTACGATGCAAAGAAATCCTCTCTCCAGCCTCCTACTCCCTTCTGAAGCACTTCACCGCGAAGGGCTTCATGCTTTTACTCTATTCAGGACTCCTTTGTGCAGCCCCTAACTAGGTAACGTTCCTAGCTCCCTTTCGCCGCGGCCGCCCGGAGCTTTCGCCACCCCTCCCCGCAGCGGGGAGCAGCCCGCGCGGCGGGAGCAGGGGCCTCCGCAGCGCTGTCGCGCCGCCGCTCTCCCAGCCCCTTGCTCACTTCCACCTCCGCCGCGAAGCGCCGCGGGTCGCCACAACCCCGCCGCAGCCGCTCCATCGGGGAGAATGGCGGGAGGACGCGCCTCCGGCCGAAACTACGCGGGCTCTTCCCAAAGCTCCGCCAAGCCCCCTCGCAGCTGCTGCTTGGCCCTCGGAGGGGGTAGGCCTTCCCCTCGCACCCAGGGCCTCCACAACGCCACGGACGACTCCGCCGCGGTTTCAGGTTTTTGCTCGATCCCCGACGGGCCCCCAACGCTCCCTAAGCCGCCGCACGCACCGCGGTCCCGCTCCCCTCCCGCCCTCTCCCCGAGGCGTCGCTGGGCCGCCAGGGCCCAGTCCTCTACTGCGCCAGGTCCTTACCCTTGGCCAGCGCCACAGTGGAGTTTTCGGTGTCGATGGTGTACAAGATCCCTTCATAGCGGATCTCGGCCTTGGAGATCAGGCTGATCTTGCTCCCGATGTAGGGCGTCCCCCCGCTCATGGTTCCTCGGTCAGGGACACCCCCCCTCCTCCCCTGCCGAGCGCTCCTGAAGCTGGGCACAAGCAACTAAACAAGCCCGGCTCAGAGTCGTAGTAGGCGCTCTACTCCTCCCGCTTCGAGCCCGACCTTGCGCCGATCCCCCAGCGACGGCTCTCCCTGCGCAGACTCCCTCAGCACACCCCGCACCAAAAGCGTCCTGAAGCTCCCAACATGGCCGCCGCCTTCATCTTCCCTCCGAGCTGCCCCCCCCACCCCCCCCTCTCCAGCGCGAAATGGATGCCGGGAGCGGAGGTGATCTCGCGAGAGCCGGCGGGGCGGGGCGGGGGGCGCCCATTTGGGCCGCCCGGGAATGTAATTTAGCGGCCTGGAACCCCTGAACCCTCCGGCTCTCCCGCCTCCCGTGTGGAGCGCGGCGTACCGCCGGCGGCGGGGCTCGCACGATGGCTCGGGCTCGGCTGTGCCTCGTCGCGCTTTCCCTGCCTGGCCTAGGGTGGTGTGCGGGGCCTGCGGCCCCCCGGCTCCCGCCCAGCGCGCCAGGAGTTTGAGGTTGCAGCTTGGAAACCCCCGCCCCTGGCGTAACCTGTGAACACTGGGGGATGTGAAAGTAGGTTCAGTGATTCGGGGTTTTCGGGGTTTTCTGAGAAAGGACGAGCCACTTGTCTTTGAATGCAAAACTATTGTGATCCTTAATAAGCAATTTAGAATCTAGGCACGTGGGGAGCTGCAAAAGCCTAGATGATAACTCGATGTAGTTCGTATTTCAAGGGGCATTCCGTTTTACTCAGTTGGCAGAGTGCTGAGGTAGTTGGATCTTGCCAAGCAACACTAAGCAATAACAACTGTTGGTGAAATCTTGACTAAAGTGTGGAATTAATCCGGAAAAAAATACCCTTTTAATACAAGTAAGCACAGAAAAAAAAAAAAGTTGTGATTTTGAGATTGCACTTAACTTGTACACCTTATGTAAAACTCACAAATGAGGCCTTCTGTTGGAGGCTTTGCCTGTTAAAACATGCTACTGCCTCAGGCCCCCCTTTTTATATTTGCAGCCTAGAAAATTACATGCAACAAAAACTTCTGGAAAGAGAACTTAATAGCTTTTGTTGCAACAACTAGTATGTTGCAAAGATTCAGCAAGTATTTTGTTCAGAGTAGGGCTTTGAAACACAATAGCAAGCCAGATTTTTCTGGAAGGGCCTGCGTGTTTCTAAATAACAGCTATATTAGACTTCTGGAAACTTTATGCCCAAGTTCAACTGACTGTAAAGTCATGGAGGACTTGAGTACCCAGGGAACTTTACTGTGATTCACTTCTAGCATGTCCTGGACTACCTGAAAGACTTGGAACAAAATTCTTCAGTTCATGACTGGGCATATGTGGCCATATCAAGTCCATGGGAGACCGCTGTTGAAAATCGGCATTTGTAACTCAGTTCAAAGCAAAGCTACTGTTTAGAGAAATAACAAAAGATACCTACCTGACCACTAGAGGTTGGATTGTGGCTGCTTCTCAGCTGTGGCAAAATAACATCTGTTGGAGGAGGTGGAGAGCCTAATAACAATCTAGAGGATCAGCTACAGTCCGTATTACATGGTTTTCCTGGCTCTTTACAGAAAATGCATCAGCTTCAGATATGGATGGGGCTGGGAAGAGGAAAGAAAGCTTTGGGGGAGGTTGCAGGGAAGATCAGGACTCTGGATGATGAAGAGAGAGGACACCATGAGGGGAAGGAAGAAAGGGTGCATCAGGGAGCCCTGCAATACTGACATAAGAGGACAGAGAAGGGGAATACCTTGAAATACAAAGACTTGCCCCTAAGACCCATGTGGCTTTGCTTCTGGCCAACTTCTTCCTAAGTTTCCCCTCATCTGCCTCTCCCAATAATGTAGTTGAAGACTCCCATTTATAGAATTAGGATTTCAAGGTTGTGTGGTGGAACAGGAAATAGAAGTGGTCATTTCTCTGAGCTTGGGACAAAGTAGATGAGCACTTCAGGAGAGAATTCAAGTGGGAAAACTGCCAGAATTTACTTTTAGACTTGCAAAGTTTCTGAAAGAGAGAAGTTGGCCAGAATGAATAAAAGAAAAAAAGCTAGGAGAAGTATCCCCTTGAAAAACTTTCTAAGGGTTAAATTGGAACCTTCTTGATGTCAAATTTTCCCAAGCCTCTCCATCAAGTCCTGTCTAGGTGAGCACAGCCAAGTATTTACAATTACAATTAATTTCAAAACAAAAGCTCCTAAATTTCTATAAGCCGTATATAACAAGAAATTCCATTGCAACTGAAATACATGAAACTAAATTTAGACGTATTTCTAGAACAGCTGTTCATTACTCTAGCCGTCTTTGTGCTCTCCAATCTGCAGAATTTTTTAATTTCTAATTCATACTTAAAATCAGTAGTTGAAAGAATATAGCATAAAGTGAATTTCAATTATATATGTAGAGTTCTGTAAATTCATTGTAAGAAGTTATCTCAATCTTAGATAAGCCTGATAGCTACCATTTTAATGTTAATTTTAAACTTGCGATAGTTGAATTGTATATTTGAATGCACGGAAAGCATGTATTTAAAAGAAACCCATGTCATGTACTAGAAAAATAGTGCTCCTAAGTGCTTTCACTTCTTTAGATGACAGATACTCATCTATGTGAACTGTTATTACTCCCTGCAGTTTAACATGGCAGTGGTATTTCTGTCATCTAGTGAGTTATTAATGAAAAACTTAGGCTGGAAACAGGACACAGGGTTTAGCAGTGTGGATAACTGAACAGCAACTTAATTTTGTGGTGGATTTTCTTTCACAGACTTTTTAAAACCATGGTTGGAAGTTAACTTTCCTAATAGACATCCCCTATTTCAAACAAAAAATAATTCAGGCAAGATTGTATTTTAAGAGATCAGATGAGGTGATCACAGTAGTCTCTTTGGGTTTTTTTATTCTGTATTTAACTCCTAAAAATGAAAGAGCAACAAATATGTTCAGAAATATGTTTTCTATGATGAAAAAAGCATGTAAATATTTGAAAAACATTTTTATAGTAAAAGAATGAAGGCAAAAGTTCACAGAGATTCTGTACTTTACTAATAAAGTCTCATTCGCTATGTAAAAGCACAAGCCCAAAGCCAGTTTCATCAACAAGTTTATATACATTCTTATGTATGTCATCATCACTTCTTGACTTGAAAGGAGTCTAATGTGAATCAGTATACATCATGCTTTATTAAATAAAATATTCTATTATACTTCCTTATTCTGTGTGTTTATATTCAAAATGGCTCAATTAAGAACAGGTGAGTGGGAAGACATATGAATTAATGTTTTACAGATTACCCACCCACAAATGTACTTTAAAACTGTAATTAAAAGTAAGTAATTTTTTGAAACCTGTCTTACAAATCATGACTTGCCGTTTTCTTCTTCAGGTGGGAAGATTACTTTTTATCTTCTGAAGTTACAAAGCAAGTTTTCCTCATGGATGTTTTTTTATGGAGACACCCAGTTTAATGCACAGTGTTAGAAAAATGTATACTAAAACTTTTTTCATAGTTGGGACTAGTTGCAGAATCACGTGTCTAACTTTGTGTTCTCTGATAAAAACTGTGGGGATAGTGATATGCAAATGAAGTCCAGGATCAGGGTAAATAAGTGAAGGAAGCATGGAATCTTCTCTAGTAAAATGAATAAAATGTGGGACTCTTAACAAAGTAATACTGGATAGATTCTGATATTTTTCCAACCCAAATGAATATTCTTTATTTTTGTGCAATAGCAAATTGAATAATAGTCTACTATGTTTTAATTAAATTTCCAGGTAGACACATTTGTTAAAAGTCCAAATTAAATTCAGCTGTAGCATTCCATAAAAGCAATACTCGTTTGCTAAGCAAATTTTCGATGTATAGATCTCCTGCATACACTTAATACTGTTTTTCATAAACACTACTGTGCTTTCGCATTCCCTCACTGCAGAGTCTCCCATTTATACATCCTGAGCACGCCTTTGGGCCTTCACTACTTTTACTGGCCACTTTATTTAAGATATATGCACTGGTTTAATTTCAGGAGACATTTAAACTTAATTAAAAGTGGTGCAACCTATTTCTAATGCATTTTAAGAGTGGTTTATTTTGTTTCATCATAAACCTGCTCCTAAAGGTATAAACAGACAATCAGGAAAAGGTACCCTGAATAAAAATGTAACCTACACTGGGAGGAAACGGTTGATAACAAACCAGTTTAGTCTTGTGACTCAAGCAAGTCATACAATGTGTGACTTAACAGGTTGCGTCTGGGAATGGAGAAGAGTTGTGTGCATGCGTGCACCGTGAGCCCTTCACTCATTTCCATCAGTGCATTGTGCAATTGAAGGTGGGTTATTTGCAATGCACCTTTTCCAATTTTGAGGCAAATCCTGAAAAATCATAAAATGAAGAATGAGTGACCATTTCAGGGCACAGAGCAACAGCTCAAATACCTCCAAGTTTTCAGACATCCATGCTATTGCAGGCAAGCGGAGACAGATAATGGAATCCAAGGTGCTGGCAGCATTGCATGGTGGTTATCGCTTGTGTTGTAAGAACAGATGCAGTGAACTGTGGACAATGGTTATTTGTAGGGGAAAATTATCTATTTTGAAGGTCCCATGAAAGAAACTGACCTGTTATTAGTCAAAGAAATTATAATTTAGGATTACTGTCTTTCCCTTAAAAGCAGACGCAGCAGCGCAGACAGGAGTGCAGGTACTCTACGTGCGTCTTAGGCTTTCAGACAGCTTCAGCAGCACTTGAAGTTCCCTCCTTTGAAGGAGTTAGTGTGTAAGGCAGCTGAGCCACAGCTGCCAACTGCACACGTGCTTTTCATTCGGCCTAAGCGTGAGGAAAATGGTGCTGGCTGCAACTGTCCTCACCGGGTACGAAGCAAAGGCCAAGAGCACGCTTATAGTAGCTTTGCTACCAAAAGGTAATGCGACAGTGCGACACTTCAATTCCCAACGTGCAAGCTCGCAACCCTCTGCGCCAGCGCCGCAGGCCTTCCCGTGCCTCAAACCTCCCTGCCAAGAGTCCCTACGGGCACGACTAACGGCAGGCCCCTCCACACCGTGCCCTGCGCCGCTAAGGCACCTGCCCGGACACACTGTCGCCCTTCGGCTTCCCGAGGAGCAGCCCGCCGCCCTCTCCCTCAGGTAGCCGGCCCTCGCCCGGACCGGCCAGGCCGCCCCCGGACCCCGTGAGCCCCGCAGACGCCGCCGGGCCGCGAAGGACGCGGAGCAGACGGGCGCGCTCCGGGGCCGGCCCGGACGCCGCGGCACGCGCCAGCGGCGCGGTCTGCCCCCGCCCCGCCGGCGGGGGAGGAGGAAGCCGGCCCCTCCCAGCGTGCCTCGCGCGCGGCAGAGGCCGGCGCGCCTGCGCCCTGCGCGGCCGGCTCCCAGCTCAGCGCAAGATGGCGGCGGGCGCCTCGGACCCCCTGGAAGAGATGCTGCTCTTCTCCGAGGAGGTGGACGAGAAGGCGGTCAGCGACCTGGTGGGCTCCTTGGAATCGCAGCTGGCCGGCGGCCGGGGTTCCACCGAGGCGCCCCAGCCCAGGACCTCCGCCCCGTCCCAGCAGCAGCAGCAGCCGCAGCAGCAGCAGCAGCAGCACCAGGGGAGCCTAGCGGGGGGCAGCAGCCCCGTCCGGCAGCAGCAAGGGCATCCCGCGCCTCCTCCTGCTCCCGGGGCAGAGGAGGCGGCGGGGTGCCCCGAAGCCGCGGAGAGCCGAGCCCCTGCCCAGGGGCCGCTCCCGTCCCCGTCCCCCCCGGCGGCGGCAGCGGCGGCGGCGGCAGCGGCGGCGGCAGGGAGGGGAGTGAGTGTAAACAGTAGTAGTGTGCAGCAATCACATGGAGCGGCTCTCCTCAGCAGCAGCAGCGGCGGCGGCAGCAGCAGCCCCGGCGCGCCCGCCGCCCCTGCCCCGTCGCAGCCCGCTGCCCCCCCGCCCGCCGGCGCCCCTGCCCAGCCTGTCAACAACCATGTGGCTGCCCGGGACGCGGGGAGCCCCAGCCCCGGCGGCAGCGCGCCCGCCGCCGCCGACAGCGCGCCGCCGCAGCGCGCCGAAGCCGCGACCGCCGCGGGGGGGAGCGGGACCCCGGCGGGAGCGGCGGAGGGCGCCGCCGCCGCGACCGCGCCGCTCCCCGGCGAGGCGGCGCCCAACGGGGAGGGCGCCGGGGGCCGGCCGGCGACAGTCCCACCAGTCAGCAGCCACGGCAGAGCCGACGCCGCCACAGCACAGACCAAGCCCGCGCACGGCCCGCTCCCCGCAGTAAACGCACTCAGTAACTCCGCCAGCCCCGCTGCCGGCGCGGCCGCCCCACCGGGACAGGGCTCGGCCGCCAGCTGCGCCCCGCCAGCCCCCGCTGCCGCGGCCCCGGCTGCCGCGCCCAAGCCGGCGGTCAGCGCCGCGGGCGTCGCCAAGGCGGGCGCTGCCCTCCCCGTCGCCCCCGCGGCCCCCCAGGCCCTGTCGCCCAGGCCGGCGCTGGGCGCTGCCCCCAGGATCGTGGCCCCCCAGCTGATCGTGAGGCCGCCTCAGCAGACCACCATCCAGCTGCCCCCCGGCTTCACTATCCCGCCCGGTAAGTGAAAACGCAGCAGTCGCGCGCTCGCCGCTCTTTCTAACCCTTTTTTTCTCGGCTGAGGGGTTTTTTCCCCCTCAAAGTTGTCGCCTTCCCGCTGCTGGACGTGCTGGAAACAAAAGAAGAGCCACCTGTCTGAGGGCGACGTCTGTCAAACAGGCTGCCGCTAATGGGGATGTAATTGGTACGGGACGGGCGGTTGCTAATGCGAAGTAATTGCGACTGTTGTTTGATGAGTTACTTGTTTTATCTTAGGGAGAGAGCGGCAGTCACGGTAAGTTGTTTTGTAATGGTGTAGTGAGTAGGTGTGCACAAGATTAAAAACTGGGGTGTTAGCTAAGAATAATTTTATATGTGTTTTGGAGGACTCTATTTTCTGCTTTTCTTGATAGTCTTGAAAAGTTTTCCTTCTTCAAAGCGTGTCTTCTGCCCTGAATCAGGTGGCAAGAGGCAGGCTAATTTGTGTAATTTAATCTAAAGTTTTTAATTTCAGTAAGTGTGATGGTGTCATTCTGCGCAGTGTCTAGGCAGTCTTGACATAACCAGATTTTATTTGACTCTGAAGTAACCATTATGTCCTGTTTGTTCTTCTCTTAGTTTCTTAACTTTCATTACTAAAAATGTGAGTTCATCAAGGTTGCTAACTAACCAAAACAGTATCCCTTCACGCTAGTGATTCTTACTGTTAATTGTACATTGCTTCGTATGAAATTTTGAAGGGTTCTGTGGTCCCTTACTTAGATTTTCATGTTGCAAAAAGTTGGTAACTTTGTGCCTTCTTGATTTGGGAGATGATTTAACTTTGAACTATTTTTTGCTATTAATATCAGTAGCGTGCTAATATGTGGACCTATTAATGTGATGTGAAATAATGTCTACCACCATATTTCTTAAAAAATATTGTGATATTTATTAGCTAAGTGGAGCAAAAACACAATGACGTAGAAACTTGCTTGTAAGTGAACTTTTAGTAGCTGCGTAGTTTGGCCATAGTTTATGAAAGTCCTGCTCCTGATTCTAATGCTCCAAACATGTAAAACTCAGTGTTTTCATGAAGACCTAACAAACTTGAAACGGGTAAGAGGTTGCTCTTCAGACTGTATTAGTGCCTTTAGCCTTTGATTTCCCGTTGTTAATCTGTTTGATAACTACTATATGCATATGATGTGCATCATAACTTTGCGTACAATTTCTGAAGTTTCTTATGTCAATACTTGGTTCTGCAACTTAATTTTCAAATGGAAGAGAGACAACAGAGCCCTTGAAAGCAATCTGGACCAAGATTTAGAAAATATTATGGAAATAGTACTGTGGAAAGTTATAATTTGAATTTGATTTTATTACAAGTTAGTTTGAAATTCATTATATTTGCATAAACATGAAGAGCGTATGTTTTAAAATGAAGTTATTCAGAAAATTCAATATTATTTTTGAGTTTTTACTCTTTAAATTGGTGAATTCTTTGTAATAAGTTTTGCAACTCCCATATTGTACAAGCAGAAATTTAGAATCAGTTTTTGAAGATAGGTTATTTTAGCATATAATACGTGTAAGTTGTGTATTTCATCCTTACGTGGCTGACAGTAAGGAAAAATTGATTTAATAATGTAGTCAGGTTCTAATTTGTACATATTGCTCAGTAAAAGAAATTTTAAGTTCTCCAAACTGAATTAAAACGTAACATTAATATGTGAACATTTACGCATGTATAGTAGTAATTTTGTCCCCAACTTTTATTGAAACTGTGGCATGTGTTGCAATTAATTTGTCCTTTCCGTGAAATTCTTTTATTCGGGATTAGTTTTAGAAAATTGGAAGATAAATTAACAACGCACCTGTGAAATACAAATAGAATGTCTATTTTTTGATATATGGTGGTAGTCCTTATCCTATGAGGATTTTTATATAAAGTTCACAACATAATCAGAGAAGTGATACTTGTTTGGCCAGTTGGCCATGTAGTAATATTTGTGTGTCCAGATTGTTTGGGAATGGCGTATACCGAATACATCATCTTGCTTACAGAATTTTCTACAAATACAAACCATGAGGTTGGGAGCTTAAATGGCTATAATGGGCCTTAAAAGTTATCTTTTAAAAGAGTTTTTGTGGGTTTCTTTCAACTTTTCTTTTAAAAATTACCCTTTGGACTTTGAAAGAGAGTTATGATCATGGCTTTTGGATGTGGTCCTTGCTGTAGCTCTCTATGCCTTTTTACCTTAAAGCTTGATTTCCACAATCGTTAGTTTGTAGCGGCAGAAATTTGCCATTAGTTTGTGCTTTTAGCAGTGAAGGTTGGCTGGGAGCACCTAAGACTACATGAGTGAGGGCTTTTATTGGCGCTGCAGTTCACTCGTGTTCATCCCTGGATTGGGATTTGTATTGCTATGTCAGAGACTGAAAGAAAGACCTTCTTGGTATGGGGTACTTCTGAAATTTGTTACTTGCTTGTTATAATAGCATTCAAATTTCTTTATCCTCATGGTATGTTGCAAACCTTGTCCCTTTACTGAGGTGTTTTTTTTTTCAGGAAGTTAATGATTAGAAGTGAATGTATGCTTTTACTTCCTTCTTTTTCCCTTGAAAAGTTAAAAAATATGTATGTAGCAATTCACACATTGAGGTAAGTTGTAGAAACAATGTTTACTGACTCTGCTATCAACAGAATAAAAGTGATTTCCTAGATTCGTATTTTTTGGTTCTCCAGTAGTTGCAGGCAAGATGTTTTCCAGTTTATAGACCCATTGTATCCTGTCTGGGTTAAATGATTAAAATGTATTCTGGAACTAGCATAGAAATTCTTTTTAAGTAATCTGGCTGGGGAACAGCTGCTTCGTTCTGACTGAACTAGAGGAAGCACATTACATGCTTTGCCATGTTCTTGAATAAGCGTGAAGCTCCTGACCAACTTCCCTGTTGTCTCCCCTTTTCTGACCTGCTGATTGTGGAAAAACTTAGGGCAAAACTTGATGGCAGTGTCTGCGTTGTGTAGAAGGCCTTTGTGACATGTGTCTCTAGAAAATAATCTGGAAATATTGTCATTTACTTCCAGAAAATGTTAGAAAGCACTTGCCAAGTACTCTGTTAATTTTAAAACGATTCCTTTGGTGATTTTCTGAAAATATCTGCACTTTATCATTTTGTTCTGAGGAATGGTTGTGTTGGTTCTCTGGGCTTGACGATTTTTCTTGATGTCCAAACAACAGGTAGTGCCTCCCAATACAATGGTGGTGGGTACCAAATAAATTCGTGTGTTAATGCTCGACGATTAACTAAATCTCAAATATCGTATATTCCAAAATGTGCCTGGCCTAATGTTTGCATGTACGCATCCCCTAAAGCTGTTGTTTTAGTAAAGCTCTCATCATTGTCCCTGGTACGTTCATACTCAGTTATCTTCTCAGCTACTGGATTGTCATTACAATTTACTATTAATGAATATTTTTTTTGTAATTTTATTTGGCTGACCCTGGCTAGACTGCTGAAAGTCGCTGTATGCCTGTACACTTAGGTGATGGTTTATTTCATCACTGTTATCCATAAAGTGCAGTTATCTGAATCCCAAACAGAATTTGGTATTAGTTTTTGTCTGCTAGTGGGGGCTCCTTTTCTTCTTTGAAAGAAAATCTCATGTTACATGAGAAAAAAAAAACCACAAAACAGTATAATGTACAGTGCTACAGAATCACAGAATGGTAGGGGTTGGATGGGACCTCGAAAGATCGTCTAGTCCAACCTCCCTGCCAGAGCAGGACCACCTAGAGTAGGTCACACAGGAATATGTCCAGGCGGGTTTTGAATGTCTCTAGAGAAGGAGACTCCACAGCCTCTCTGGGCAGCCTGTTCCAGTGCTCTGCCACCCTCACAGAGAAAAAGTTTTTCCTTATGTTGATGTGGAACCTCCTATGCTCCAGCTTGCACCCGTTGCCCGTTGTCTTGTCATTGGCCATCACCGAGAAGAGCCCAGCTCCATCCTCCTGACACTCGCCCTTTATGTATTTATAAACATTGATGAGGTCACCCCTCAGTCTCCTCCCCTCCAGGCTAAAGAGACCCAACTCCCTCAGCCTTTCATCATAAGGGAGATGTTCCACCCCCTTAATCACCTTTGTGACTCTGCACTGGGCTCTTTCAAGCAGTTCCCTGTCCTTCGTGAACTGAGGGGCCCAGAACTGGACACACCATTCCAGATGCGTTAATTTTACTCTGTATTCCATAGTTAGATAGTTCTTAATATATAATTCTTCAGATTATTCTTTATTCTATAGTTACTATTACTTTGTTCTCATTAGGTATGGTTTTGGTGCGCACGGATGCTGGACAGCTTGTAATGGTGCCTCAGCAGGCTCTAGCACAGGCTCAAATGCAGGCTCAAGTACAAACGCAGGGCCAGGGTCCTGCCAGCATTTCGCCTAGACTTTCAGTGCCCACAACTGGCCCTGTTTTTCGCCTATCAACAACTCAGGTACGTCTGGCTTGAATTCACTTTTGTGCATTATGTTTTCCTCTGTCTTACATATTAGTAGCTCATATGTTTTTGCAAATGTGCTTTTCCCCCCTTTTTTTTTTGTTGTGAAAACATGAAATACTTATTCAAATGCAGTTTGTCTTCTGAGGCCTAGGAATTTTTTTTGTATTTCAGAAAAAAATCTACTTTATAGAGTCTCTCAAGACCTTGTTCAAACTGTGAGATCATTGACGGCTAGAAGGCTCAGTCTTAGCTAGGACTTAGTTTGGACTGTATACCACTGGTTCAGTAAGTGCCCCTTGCTCCTCAGAAGGGGAAGCATTGTGATATCCCAGCATGCTGAATGGATGCATGGGATAGCTAGATTTCACTAGAAATCAGAAATGAAAAAGCCAAGCACATTCAATACAAGGATTTTCAATAATTAACTTTTCTAATATACTTTATTAGAAAGAAAGTTTTGGTTCCTTTGATTCACCTCTGGGTGTGATCTGTCTACACTTAAAGTTTTGTCTGTGTCATGACTACATTTCATTTTGTATATGGATTGACAGGATAGTGTGCTTTCCTACCCCGAACTCTTCAGTGGAGTGTGTTTATTTCAACTCGGAACTGATTTCCAAGGGTGAAGGTGTATTGTTTTTTAAATTACTTGGTAGGCTGCGTTGTAGGGAGGCTGTTTAGCTTCAGATTATTTGGGGCTAGAGCTGAATTACGTTACTAAAAAGTAGAAGCAAACATCTTTGCATGTTAGTACAGGGCAGCTGTTGCATAGTAATAACAGGCAGAGTTTAAGGTAGTTTTGCCTAAGGTCTGTGTTTGCAGAAGTGATAAGTAATTCTGAGTGGAAAAAGAGGAAGAGGATGCCTTTATAATTTTTTGATTGATTGTTCTATAGGTTGCTTGAAATAACTTAAACATGTATTTCCTGATGTTTTAACATTTGATTACTGTCCCATTATATGCTTTGTGCATCACACCATATTTATAGTCTAAAAGAATTTTAAGTATAATTCAAAAATGAAAATAATTATAAACTTTACAGATGAAAAGGAAGCCAGATAAAATTGGGGAATTTAAAATGTTAATAACATGAGGTAATCCAAAACACAGAGTAGCCAACTAGAATGTAGGTTTTCAAAATGAGTGTCACTAGGAGTATTGCAGCTCAATGGAATGTATCTCAGGAAAGACATAAATAAAAGCCTGGAAACACTTGAAGAACTTTGTGCTCTCAGAAAAGAGGCAAGTGCAGTATTGGATGGAATTCATGAAAGAACTCTTCACAGAAAAGGCAGCTGTTTAATATTTAAATTTGTGATATCTGGAAGGATAAGACGACTTGTAGAAACCTTCAAAAATAAATGTATTTCAGGAAAAATAAACAGAAGAGATAAGGCCTGTGTTAATTTTGAGAGTTTTCTTGACTAGTTTGATGACAACAAAAATCCAGACAAGTTCTTCTTTTCAGTTTGTATGTCTGTCTTTGGTTGTTCGGGACTTTCTTTGTGAATAAGTACAATCAGTTCTTTAGTAGTGACTTACAAGGGACTGTATAGCACACATTCTAGCAACGAATCCTGAGAAAGTTCATAGCATAAATGCAAAACAGAAATTGTGGGGTGGGACTGTACCAAGAATATGATCTCAGTCTGTTAAAATGAGTTAGTTTCAGCTGTTTCTGTTTCATACTGTTAATTTTGATGTAACTTAAATTGCTGTGGCCAGCACACATAATTAAAATTCAGATTGGAAACATTCATAGCAAATTAAATATTAACCAATTTTAGTTTGAAAACATTTGAGGAATACACCTTTATTGAACATAGAATCTTAGGAAGCATACAGAAATGTAGACCGACTGCTTGACTGTGTGTGTTCAGTCTTTATTAGAAGACTGGAGTTTGGATCCCAAAGTCAACCTTAAGATGTACGCACAGCAAATGTTGGGAGTTGATCATGTTGGCCTCAGGCAGCTGTTCTCTAGTTATATGAAGCAGTTAAGGTTGCAGAAAGAGTATAATCTGACTTGCTGGACTTAGGTAAAAATAATACTGTGAGGATACTGCATGTTCATGTGTTTGTAGAGATACCTAAAATCTGAAGGAGTGCAGATATTACAAAGGTGTAATTGTTTTTGTGCAGGGTTCTGCACAGGTAAATACCCCCCTGCGTTACAGATATTCCTTTACGCTTGTTAGTGCTAATAAGCTGGTTGAGAATAGAGGATACCAGCAACGTGTTATGAATGATGTCTTACAGGATGCGAAAGTTTGATTATTTTAGCATAGCGGGATTAGAGTCATGGTATTGTAGCTTGTCAGGATTCATCTCCTTTGACAGATCTTTGTGATAGCTGCCCAAACGGTACTGCATCATTTCTTCATGTGTTGTAATTAACAAGGATAAGGAATAATTAATATCATTCTTAGGAAATTTATATTGACCTTCTGTGACTCTGCATGTGATCTGCAGACTCTTCTTTCATTCTGACAGCGCTTATGGTTTATATATGTTTGACCTTAGAGTGCTCTTTAAAAATTATGGTTGACAGCCTATTAAAACTGTATTGTAAAGGTTTAAATTCTAAAGGTTTATCATATCAGAAATGGACACTAAACTTATGTTGCATTAGGTAGATGGTTTAAAACCATCTATAAGAGACTATTCATTTGTTTTCTGGAGGAAGTGTCCAGTGGAAAATATTATGCTAAGGTTTTAGAAGTGTCAGTTATTTGTTTGAGTAGTCATTAAGATTAAGCAAGGGATCAAGTTCCAAAATACAGGAAATTGTATGTAATGAAAAATAATGTTTTCAGTGAGTTTATAATTAAGCTTTTTTCTTTCACAATCAAATTCTGATCTGTCACAAAGCTAAATTCTAGGAATTAAAATTTTCAGTAGGAATTTAAAATGTCTGGAAAATAGTGTATTACATTTTTATGTCTATGAAGTATAATATGTCTATATAATATTAATGGTTGGACTCGATCTTAAAGGTCTTTTCCAACGTAAATGTTCTATGATTCTGTGATATTCAAGAGTCCTAGTCCCCGCTGCAACTGAAACACAGCAAAATTGTGTGTGCAATTAGCTCAAGACAGAATATAAACATTGAGTCCTACAAAATATTTTGCAAGATTGATGAACATTGCAGGCTATGCAGTTTTAACCTCTAGAATATGAAATACCTCTTTCTCCAATATGTTAGTGGAATGATTGTTATTTTACTGTGCAGAGTTCAAATTTACTATTAAGTTTTTATTCAGATATTTGAAATAGCTTTATTTGGATTAAAATGCAGCGTGTTTTAAATGTGTCCTGGTTTGGGAGAGCATCTGTCACTTGTTAGTGGCCAGCCCAGCCTTAAGCTGTGACAAAATGTGTAGAATTTAGTCATGCACTTCAGTCACTGAGTTTTTGTTTCACTCTACTTTTACCTATGTAGAAAGTCTATGCAGGTGGAAATTTGCCGTCTGCCATAACTATTCTAGGAAATAGTGTATTCCTATGAAGACCATATCAGAAAAAGGCATAGCTTTTGTGCTTCATAGGCATTATGGTTGCTTTTCTTCAGATTGTCCTAATTTTTAGCCAGTGTCACAAGTTACTCAGCAAAGTGATTGTTTTCAGTGTTGATTTGTATACGCTTTAAATAGTAGTTGTGTTAAGAAAGTGTGTTATGAGCTATGTAGTTAGATGCAAACCAGAGGTTATTAAATAACATGCTAAAGAAATTGCAAAAGCTGGTAGTTACTTTTGGCAACTTGTTAAGAAGTGTTGAAAGTGATAACTGGAGACTATAAAAGGAATTACGAATTACTTTTTAAAAAACGACAAGAAAGATTGTCTGAAAAATTATCGAAAGTGTTCATCTAAATTTGAAAGCTTTGAATCTTCCCTCGGCAACTAAGTAATTCCTCCTTCACTCTCAAAAAAGGAGGAGGGGAAAATAAGGCAATGTTTTAAATGTTCTTTAACGAGACTGACTTGATCAATACATACAGAGCTGTCTGGATTCTAAACTACTTCTGCGGTGATACAACAAGGTTTTCTTCCCATATCCCAGGGCCATCATTTGCTAGATCTTCTCGCAGCTGCTTGGGAGAAAAATGAATCAGGTTTCCCGTGAACATTCCTAGAGCTTCAGCAGCTGGGCTTATATCCAAGACAGTATGTGAGGAAGGAGCCACCTTTCTCTAGGAACAATGGAAGCTGCTGAAATAGAGAAAGCGTAGTCTGTTTTTCCCTTAGGATTTAGTGTATGGGCTTAGGATAATGCTTTCCTTAAAGACAGTGCCTTTATCCTTACATGTTGCATTGCTGAAGGTTCAGAAGTCATATATCTGTATACAGTAGTATTTCCCTTTGTAGGGAATTGGTAACAGCAATCCCTCTTCCCTTCCCAAGTTTAAAAAAACAAGATGCATTTTGATTGCAGTGCCAAACACAAAAGTTCAGAAAGATTAAGATACATAACTTCCCGTTCATCCTACATTAATCTCTTCTGTACATGTGCAGTGAATTAGTCTTTGCATGATAAATGCACAAAGATAAAAAGTTCAGCTAGACAATCAAGGCATACAATTGATGTTGCACAGCAGACTGATATCTGATGTTTCTTACATTTTGAGAGCTCGGCTTTGCTATTTAAGTTATTGTTTGACTTCTATTGTTTGTAATACCTTTGTCTCGGGTTTTCTTGCAGCTTTTAGGAGTAGAGGATGTAAGCAAATGTAGTACAGCTTTGGGGACAATTTTACATTAGGTTCTTGGAAGAAGATTATCCATTTTGAAAGGAAGACTTGGATTCCTCTTGACTCTTAGGTGGGGTAATCTTTGATCAGACATTTAGTTAGGCTACTCTCAATTGCTGCTGTGTAAAATATGAATAAAATCTGCTTGTTTCAATTCCTAGTGGAATTCTGGAAAACTGGCTAGTCAGAATAAGCAAGTACCTTGTGGGAAGTGTCTCAATTCTGATCAGTTTAATGCCAAGCTCAAAGGCTCTGGAGCATGGGCGTGTGTCCCAAAAGGATGTACAATGTCTGAAGAACAGTCTCAGAACTAGTCAAATGGGTTCAATCAAAAGAATCAGAATCTGAAAATAACAGAATAGTACAGAGAAAGCAGTAATCGAGAGAAGTACCTGTAATAGGAAAACGTACTTGATATTTTAATGATCTTTTACAGTCTTTTTGGTTTCTTTAAGTAAAATATTCAAGAAAAGCATGAATAGGTACAACTGTACCATATAATAGTTTTTGTTTAGGTCCAATTATAAGATTGTATAGGACTCTAATGGGTGAATATTAACTACAGCTAACTACTTAGGGAAAAATTACTGCAAAATATTCAGGTATATAAAACCAAAACATTTTTTGTATTGTGAATGTAAATTCATCATCTTGGTGCAGCTACGAGAGGCTTGCCTGTTTTAAATCGGTATCTGGTATTTTACATGGACGTACTCTGTCTTCCATGACAATTATATTATAAAAATCTTTTGATGCATTGAGAAGCACAATTTTTTTGTACTGTGAATACTTTTTCAGTGATAACGTGCTTGTTTGAAAAAACATATTTAATGAAATAAAAAAAATTGGATGTTTAAAGCAAATGCTGGTTTGAGTTAACTGTGCATAATTTTAACGGAACAATGTTGTCCTTCTTCATCATTTAGTTTCTTTTAAGTTTTTGATTGACGTTAATTTTAGCTCAATATTAAAAATTATTAATTAATATTAATCTGCTACAGGATCTTAGTTAAGGTACAGGATTTTTAGGAAACAAGCTATAGTTTGATGGAACTTTGGTTGATCTTAGAAAAAATTTGTTCTGGATTCTTGTATTACAAGCAGGTCAAATAAGTGCAGGTTTGCTTGCATTACTATATTCTTCAGCGATAAGAAGTAAATTCTTAAGTCTTTTAAAACTGATTAATTAGATTGCATTAAATTTTTGTCTCCGTATCTCGTTTTGAAGCTTGTACTTGTGAAATTATGAAAAATAGGTAGGTGCTGCCATCTAGTTTTTCTTTGCTGCGTTTCTTTTGTTTATCTACATTTTTCATTTGTACAGTTTATGGCTTTTCATGCTTTTGATGCAGATTTTGTTTGCTGTTTTTCAGCATCTTAATACTGTGTTGCTTTTACATTCGTAACCAAAAAGCAAAAAATAAGTTACTTATTTTAAATTATTTTTAATTAAAATTATTTTATCTTAGTTACAAAATTAAAGTGCTGCTGTACACCAAGAATATAAAGTGAGAATCATACAGAAAAGACAAATGTTATCTTGGCCAATAATATTTTATTATGGAGTACATCAGATGAAATAGTGTATATTGGAATTTTCATAAGACTGCTGCTGAAAATGGATTAGGTCATAGAGTTTACTAATGTTTTTGTTTCAACTTTGATTCAAAGTGTGGTTTACACTGTTAAGTTACTTTGTATATTTTTAGCGTCAGAAAAGGTAGTTATGTGTAGTTTCATGGTTTAGTCCAAATACTTAGGCACGTAAGTGGGCTACTTAATAATTCTTCTGCTACAAATGTGATTACCAATCACTTGAATTTTGTTTTCATTGCATAAATAGTCAAATCAATACATACACATGTATTTTTAAGAAAATTAAAATTCTTTTCTAGCCTTGTTTTTTCTTGCTTTAGGCATTTTTCTAACTTCTACTCTTCAGAATTTCAAGTTTGTGATATAATCTTTGCTAGTTTGTTTTCTGTGTTTTGATATTTGCTTTCTGTTAAGTTTCACTTTATAGTCCTTTTTTAAAATGAAAAGTGCTGAATCACCTGCTCTGGAAATGGCTGTATTTTTGCTATGAAATATACTCAATGCGGGCAACAGCAGCTTAGTCTTTGCCACCACATGTGATGTTGAGAGCAGTTCTAAACTTGGCTGGTGTTTTACAAGCTGCTGTTCTTGCTAAAGCAGAGCCTTTCAAATCTGAGATAGTACTGGTAGTATACTATGCCTGTGTTTTCAGCAGTGTTGGTATTTTTTATGTTGTCTTTTAGTTTTGGTAATTTTTTTTCTCGTTTATTGATGTCTTTTATTTTCTTTGCTGTTTTTCACACCCTTTTTGTTATTCTGACAAATACTTGTTTCATTTTTTGCGGAAATTTTAAGGAAATTGATGAATCTTTATTGTTGCCTGAGGTGCATTACCATTATAATCAAATAAGCTATTCTGTACTATTTCTTTTGTATAGACAGTTTTTGGGCTTCTTGTGCAATATTCTGGAGAAGACATTTGTGTTAGCAGGGCAGGTAGGTTGGAAGGTCAGAGAAAGTAAAAAAATGTGTGGTCTCCACTGCTTTAACCACAAAACCATTTTCCTTCCTTTCCTTCGTGGTGAGTGAATCTTTTTTGTATAAGCAGATATAAGTTCTCACTACTTAATGTTCTACTGGTTACATTTTCTTAGCATTAACAATTTTTTAAAACTTCTTAGAAAACACTCAAACGTTAGTAAGGCTGTAAAATTAAATATGCAAAGATTGGGAAATGCTATTAAGAACGTTCCTGAGCAGTCTAATAGTGGCTCCCATGTCCAAGTGCATTATGCTGCTTGACCGTATACTACTGTTATTTTTAATTCCTGCAGTGTGTAGGCTGGACAGTCTTAATTAATGAAGAATTATGTAACATTTTGTCTCCACTGTTCAGTGGGTCGCTTCAGGCTTATTTGCTGCACACTAAGACCCCCTCTGAAGTGGGAATTAATAACCAAGCAGGGTTTTTTTGTGAAGCTTATCCCTATAACAACTTTCTCAATAATGCAGTTAATGGGATTATTAGCCTTTTTTTTTATAAATAGAAGACAGATCCTAATTGTCTCTATTTTAAATGTTAAATTAAAAATACTGGTTATTTTTTTTGTGTTCAGTTTGACTTCACCATCTTCAGTTGCAGCCGTGACCACTCCTGGTCACAAACTTCACGTTTCAAGTTATGCACTCATAAATATATGGCATAATGTTGATTACAATAGATTATCTATATATGCATGCAGCAGAAGCACCGAGCAGTTGAGGCAGGGGTAGACTCTAATTGTAGTGCCAAAATTCAGCTGCTTTTTATCCACCAGATTCTTTGGATGAATCCTCATGATTATAGATGGACCAGCCACTTCACCAGAGAATGAGAAAGTACCTTGTTAATGGATTATATAGGTATTTGCTTACACCAACAGGATGCTGAGACTTCAGAGGCAGGGGTTCTGGTTTCTGAAGGTTTTCTTTGGTGGGCCCAAGCTCCTCTGCCTGTCTTGTCTAATTGCTCTCAGTCCCGCGTCTTTCTCCCCTATTATTTGAGTCTGTGAACCCAAAAGGGACATCAAAAATATGAGGAACACAGCAATGTCTCCCTGCTTTGGGTTCTGATGCTTGACTCTAGTGATGCTGTGGTGTCCCAGAACTGTGGTAGTGATGAAGGTTCTGCCTTTGTTGGCTGACTTTTTAGAGATTCTGCCTCCAGTCATTTTCTGCAATTGTGTGCAAATGTCAAGTTTTGAAAGGGTTAGTACTTTGGCTCAGTTTGGCTTATTTTTACCAGAGTGAAAAAAATCAAATCCCTGACATACAAATTGCTCTGCGTCTGATGTTTAAGTGCATATTCCAGATGAACCACAACCAAAAGAATTGAGAGGCAGTCAATAAGCATATGAAGTTTCTCCATTAACTCTTCAGAACTTTGATGGAGTTTTAAGTATTGGAAAACAGAGTTTGGTAATGGGGAGTGTTGTGATACCTTGATAGCAGGTATGGTTACCAGCTGTACTTGTAAGAAAGGTTGTATAAATTAGTTACTTGAAAATGATATGGTGGGTTGACGCTGGCTGGATGCCAGGTGCCCACCAAAGCTGCTCTATCATTCCCCTCCTCAACTGAACAAGGGAGAGAAAATATAACAAAAGGCTCATGGGTCAAGATAAGGGCAGGGACATCACTCACCTGTTACTATCGTGGGCGAAACAGACTCAACTTGGGGAAATTAGTTTGATTTATTAGCGGAGTAGGATAATGAGAAATAAAACCAAATCTTAAAAACTTGTTCCTGGGTTTAACTTCACTCTGTATTTTCTTTATCTCCTCCCCTCTCAGCAGTACAGGGCGACAGGGAATGGGGGTCGTGGTCAATTCATCACACATTGTTTCTGCCATTCCTTTCTCCTCAGGGGGAGGACTCCTCACACTCTTCCCCTGCTCCAGCATGGGGTCCCTCCCGCAGGAGACAGTATTCCATGAACTTCTTCAGCATGCGTCTTTCCAGTGGGCTACAGTTCTTCACAAACTGCTCCAACATGGGCCCCTCTCTGGATGGGTCCACAGGTCCTGCCAGGATCCTGTACCAGCATGACCTTCCCACAGGGTCGTAACCTCCTTCAGGCATCCACCTGCTCTGGTGTGGGGTCCTCCACGGGCTGCAGGTGGATATCTGCTCCACTGTTAACCTCCATGGGCTGCAGGGGCACAGCCTGCCTCACCATGGGCTCCAGGGGAATCTCTGGTTCAGCACCTGGAGCACCTCCTCCCCTTCCTTCTTCACAGACCTTGGTGTCTGCAGGGTTGTTTCTCTCTCATACTTGCACTCCTCTCTCTGGCTGCAGTTGCACAGTTGTTTTTTTTTCTTCCTTAAGTGTGTTATCACAGAAGTGCTACCACCGCCACTGATGGGCTTGGCCTTGGCCAGCGGCGGGTCCATCTTGGAGCTGGCTGGCGTTGGCTCTGTCAGACACAGGGGAAGCTTCTAGCAGCTTCTCACAGAAGTCACCCCTGTAGCGCCCTGCTACCAAAACCTTGCCATGCAAACCCAATACAAATGAGCTACCGGATTTGATCTTTAGCTTATGCTTCTGCCAGTGCCTGCAATCCCACTTTTAAGTTTTCTCTTTAAGACTGTCTTTTATTATTTGAGGCATCAGGGCATCTTAGCATGGCCTAGTTTGTTTGTAAGAAGTCTTCTGGATTAATGATTAAAAATAAAACTGAGTTTTATTTCAGATTTTGCAAATTTAAATCTAAACTTAAAGGTCATATTCTGCTAAAATTGAGTTTTGCATGAATACCTAGCAAAGCCATGTATTGGAAGACACGTAAAGAACTGTCATGATGTGTATCGTGATAAACTTGCTGTGATAAACTTCATTGTGATAAAATGTTTGTTCAAGTGCTATTGGCATATTTTCTTTCTTCTTTTTGTGGTTGATAGTGGCTGAGTTGGTTAACAGGACTGATCATGAAAAATATAAGCAACATACTTGTCCAAAGTAAGCTGTCTTGCTTTGTAGTGCAGAGACTGTGTGGCTGGTACCCTGGGTGTTCATCAGTAGGTGGTACTCTAGTACAAAACACAAGTATACCACAAACCTGTTTCCAAGGATTTACGTACATCAGTGTACTAACCTGTGGCAGTTTAAATTGTCTTGATTTTTATAAAGCTGTGACTACACAATACAATCCCTAAAATTGGTGTAGTCCTGTCTTGGCAGTGACAAGTAATCCCCAGGTATTTTGGCATATTTTCTCCATATTCAAGTGGCCTGCTTTTTCAAATGCAGCCTTGTATATTCCTTCAAATATAGAGGCAGCTTGTTTGTGCGCAGCAGGTCAATGCAATTCATTCCTGTTTGTGCCTCGAGCTTTGCCTCTCTATTGGTGTGTCCAGACCTCTGGGGAGAAGGTCTACATACAGAAGTGAAGAGCAAGTTATTTAGGGAGTGAGTTTACAGGAGACAGACTAATTCCACACTGACTTCTTCTGTGAACGGTTCTAATACACACTGACTGCCTTTGTGGAAGTGACTTGTTGCAGGCTGAAACCAGAGTCACTGGCAAGTTATCTGCATGACCTGTGCAGACAGAAAGAACCTTGGGACATTCCCCCTCCAGGCTGGCCAGAAGTGAGCCAGATCCGTTTTGAAATCCTTATTTCCACTGTAGCACTGTGCTGTGCTCCACTTACCATTTCTGATCTCTCTCTGTGGACAGACCAGCTCAAGTCTGTATACAAAAGGCTGTCTTAAGCATTCTTAAGTGTCCCGGTGGAGGTTGGTGGTGGATTATATACTGTATTCACTCATGTTCTAGTTTGCTGCCTGTTAATGTCTCAGTACGGGGAGAAAGCCTCTTAAACATTGCTTTCATGTATTTTGGAAATGTAAAAATATGTGCTATGTCCAATCATACAATACAGTTACTTTTGAAAATATGTTCCTTTCTAAGGCTTTCCTGGTAATTTTGAAATTTAATAGCATCATACCAAACCTTAGCAGTTTTTCTTAGAAGAACATTATAAATTCTTTTAGATTGTTCCAGTAGGAGCTCAACACATTGAGTTATGATTTTTTTAGTATAATGTTGATAATTTTTGTTTTCTTTTTGATGGATTTCTCATGAGACCTGTTTATAGTTTTTATTTTATAGAAAACACAGCTATTTGTTTCTAAATAGTTTTTACCAGTTCTTCTTGAAGTGTTTGTGTTGGGAGTCCTTATAGTGTCTTCTGGCAACTTGTAGCTGTCATTTGAAGATCATTGCCACAATACTTCAGAGTTTATCTAGGCAAGTTCCTTGTTATGTTTCTCATCCACTCATTTTGTACTTACCTTTTTAACATTCATGAGTTTTGGAACCACGTTAGTAAACTGTTGCATTAGTTTGCAGTTCTTTGGTAATAAAGCTTTTTCTTTGTATCCAACACATTAATAGATTTTACCGCCATTTTGTATCAAAGGCTTTTGTCACTACTGATTTTTAAAACCGAGGGTGAATTTAGTCTTCATGTTGTACAGTTTGCTGCTGTGGTCTGGCACAGTGGAAGACATACTTAGTTGGTCAATACGCTGTTATGGTACTGAAATTTTATATTTTGATTATATACAGTTTTGTTTTCAAGTATGTTTCTGTGATGAATTGTGGGCATTTATTAGCTGAGAAGAATTCTCTAGCTAGCAGTCTGAGCTATGTATTTACAGATTTCTGGCTGCAGATCTTTCTTGGAACTGAGTAGCTGCCAGAGGTTTGCCTGGTTATCTACTTGCTTTCTAAATCCTCACCTCTGGAAGCCCTTGCTGACAAGAAGGGGGCAGATATCACAGGCATGCTGTATTTTTAGGTTGGGAGCAAATGAACAAGATACACAGTTTATGTTTTTAAATGCAAATATTCATCAGATAAATATATTTTCATTCAACCAGTATTTTAAGGAAACTGAAGCAAGTGGTCTTCTTTACAATGGAGAAAAGACCTATGGTATTTAAAAACAGGAAAAGCTTATATTATACTTCTTCAAAAAATATAGACAATTCTACTTATTCATGATGATGCTGTTTGTTGCCTCTAGGCTGTCTTCAGTATGGAAGACATTCCTCGTCAAGATTTTAAAAATCTTGAAAGCTGTCCAAACAACAACAACAAAAAAAGGTTTTGTTCAGATGTCAGGTAGATTTTTTTTATTTTTTTTTCCTTCCCCCTTTTTTTCCCAAGTGCAGAAGATTGATATCCAGTAGATGATGTTGCTGGACTGATTGGTAAGGAATGCTTGGGGCTTTGAATGCCTGCCTGGGCCTCTGTTCCTTTCGGAGATCTCTTAAGTATACTGGATGTTCTTTGAAGAAGTATTTTTTGTATGTTTAACAGACAATGCAAGAATCTAAAAATAAGCCGTTCTTCATAAAAATAGTAATTATAGACATACACCTTAAAATGTAAATCAAGGAAAATTAGTTTTATTTTGTGAGAAACAATATTGTCCATGATTTATTACTCTAGTCGCTTAGAAAATTTGTCTTTTCTAAGTATGTGTTTGAATGCAAATCTTAATAAATGCAAGTTACAAGAAACCAATGGGGCCTTAATTTTTAATAACAAGGAGTTCAGTGGTTCTGCTTTTGTCCTAATTGCCTTATTGTATGATGTATTTGTTCCATAATGGTATTTACATTCCTGTAGGATTAAATAAGAACTTTCCTGGAGACATTTTTTTATTCCTAAATCTTGACCTTTTATATGATGCTAAGAGATTTCAGTCTCCCAATTAAAGTAAATTACAAAACCAATTAATATATTAGCTACATGAGACAAATATACTGAGTTGTAGGGTATGCTACTGAGTGAAATGCTGAAGCGAGTCATTTTTCCTTTCTCTGTGCTTAACATTCCAGTTGCTGTCTGGTTACGGAGTGTGGGTTCTCTGTACTTAACATTCCAGTTGCTGTCTGGTTACAGAGTGTGGGTTCTATGACAAAGATTCTCCAAATGCTTAAGACTTGATTTCTGTGCAAGTTAATTTCTATATAATTTAAACTGAAATTATTTTGAAGATATTTTTCTGCTCTCTGAATTTCTCTCCGTATTATTTTTCTTCAAGAAAATGCACTAGAATGGGCCACTAAATACCGAAAGGACCAATATGTGGTACTGGCAATTATAAACTCAAATATTATAGAATCTTAGAGTAGTCTGGGTTGGAAGGGCCCTCTAAAGGTCATCTAGTCAACCCCCCTGCAGTGAGCAGGGATGTCTTGAGCTAGATCAGGTTGCTCAGAGCCCTGTCCAACCTGACCTTGAATGTTTGAAACTGAAATATTGACGAATACTGACATGTAAATATTACAACTGAACTAATACATCAATGTAATATCAGTTTTTTGGAGGTCACATCCTATTTTTTCTAATCTTTTCCACATAGCTGTATGAGAAATAGCTTTTAGGAGAAATATTGCAAACATATCATTGAATATAAGAAAGCTCATTTTTTGCATTATGTGTGAGTATATATTTAAGAATGTATTACTGAGTTTGTTTTTTTCAGCATTAATAATGATTATTCGTGTAATCACTATTATTAAAATGTCTTGGAGATCTAGGTACCAAGGAGAGAAAAATAAGTAAAATGCTTATTTTGCCTTTATTAGCAACCAACTTCTGTAGCTACATCTACTGTCCGCCTAGGACTTCCAGTGCAAGCCAAAGTTGTTCAGTCGACTGCTACACCTGTCAGCGCTACATCTGCTGCGACTCTGCCAGGAGGCTCTATTCTTTCACATACCACAGTAAGTAGTAACAATATAAAAAGCAAAAGATGCATGAAGAAAAGGATGTTTCTAATTACATGGGGTTTTTTAAGTGAATTTTAATGTTCATGTGTTTTTGTTACAAACATAATCCCAGAAATTAATAATGTATAGTCAGACTGTGTTATGCAGGTGCTGAGTGATAGCCTAGGTCTTATTTTCTGGCGTTTACTGGGTGATAAAAAATTTTGGGGTGGTATAAATTCAGTTTTAAGCGTGTTTGGTTTTTTTTTTAAAGAAAAATCTTAAATCAACTGGACTCATAAATACTGTTTGAGTGGTGGACGTGCTGCACTTTGTACCCTGCCAAGAGCTGTAGTATCTGCTGCGTGGTCACCAGTGCCGCAGGATGCACAGCATTACATGTGGCATCACAGTGCCGGTGCCTGGGTCAGCTGCTTCTGTGTCTGTGCCCAAGATAGAGCAAAGCTCTGCAGTCAGGCTGGTTTGGGAGGTCCTGGTAGCTTCTGCTCA
The DNA here is from genome assembly GCF_034619465.1 of Leptosomus discolor. Classification (NCBI taxonomy): domain Eukaryota; kingdom Metazoa; phylum Chordata; class Aves; order Leptosomiformes; family Leptosomidae; genus Leptosomus; species Leptosomus discolor. The sequence goes on along the minus strand of NC_141398.1, from coordinate 51,003,367 downwards.
GCGTGTTATGCTGCATGGCTGAGCTCTCTAGCTTCTTCAGTCCCATTTAGTGTGTCTGTCTGAGACTTTTTGTCACTTGAAAGGGTGGCATATCAGGTCAGATAAAGTGTGAGAGCTGAACTGGATGTGGGGGTTTGTGTATGTGATGCGCTGCGCAGCCTGATAAGCTTTCCAGCCTTCTAAGGTTGAGGAGTGTGCAGCATGGTCTTTGCGTGTGGCCCAGCTAGGTCCAGCACAGTTTTGTTTGCTAGGGCTGTGCGCTGGTGCAAAAGCACATATGCTGCTGCTGGGCTCAGATTAGGTTGGGAAGCTGTGTTAGTACATTTGTGTCATCTGAATCTGAGCTGTCTGTGCTATAGATAATGGTAAACCTGATGACATGACCATAGATCATTGAGAATTGACGTGTAACAGCCAAATTTACAGAAAGTTGAGTTACAGAAGTCACATCATCATGGTGATCTTAAAGGGCTGGCTATATTTGTTTTTGAAATACAAAGAACTTTAAATAAGGAGTTTAACTGGTAAAGGGTGAAAAAATAGGGTTATAAGTAAGTAAAGTCAATGGTTTTATTTTGTCAATAAGGGTGTATTTGAAAGGACACAAGTTTTTCTTGTCAGGCTTTCAAGAACTTTGTGGTTGAGTAGAAGAATTAAAAGAATATAATCACCTGTTTTTTCAATATAAAACATTAATAGGTATCAGTAGCTACAACAAGTGCTCAAAATTTATTCAAGACAACAGTAGCAACTGGAACATCAGCTTCTCAACAACCTGCAGTAATTACTGGTGGACAAACTCAAGCTTCAGCACAAAACCAGGGTCAGCCTCGGCTGCCACTTCCACCTCATACAACAGCACAAGTACCAGCACAGCCCCAGGTCATACCAAGCTCTCCTGTACCTGGAACTACAGTTGTATCACAGGTAAGTTAGATACTAGATACTTGTTTTTCTTAGTACTTTATGAACTTCTCAGGCCTATTCAGAAGCAGAAGGAACATTTTCTTCATGCAGGCACACCTCCTGTGATGGAACTAATACTTTACAAACAAGAAACTCTTCCTCTCATTTCAACTAAATGGGATAGAAATTAATTCTGAGAGGGAGGAAGTACACTTGTGGTCAGCTTTCCCCATCCTGCCATGTATGTGTCAGTAATGAAAGAACTATTCTGTATCTGTAGACAGAACAACCAGGCCTTCAGTCTACAGACTTCATTATTAGCATGTTGCTGGGCCTCAAAACCAGTTACACTGAAGTGTACTGTTCCTGTTTCTCAGAGTAATTACAGCATATAAAAATAATGGCTTGAAAAAATTAAGCATCTGTTTTCTTACTGATGAAGAAAAGATTAGATATGATAATGTTTGAACACTATTTCTAATTTGATTTTACTGCTGTAGCTGTTTTGCACAAAACCATACTGAATCAGTAATTTAACAAATTTAAGATAGCTTGGGGAATATTGCACATTGTATTGGGCATCTCAAAGGAGAGTGCATCTCCAACAAGTTTTTGTGTTACTTCTCATTTAAGGTTATTTTTATCAAAACAGACTGTAAAATATTAAATATATTTCTTTCATTGATTTTTTTTTTTTTGTTAGTATTCATGAGATATGATGTTCCGTTACAAAAAGAAGTGGAGAAAATATCAGGTAACTGGCAAAAATAGTAAAATAGCTGCAGATGTATTTCAAATACGTCCTGCCGGAATTAAAACAATTTCATCAGTTTCCTTTTTATAGTGACCAGGGCATGCATTGATCCTGATTGGAAAATAGCATGGATCTGATACTTGTTTTCTTTGACTTTTGCAGGAAATGCAAGAGAATGTGAAAAAATGCAAAAACTTTTTAGCTACCCTTATAAAACTTGCTTCTCATAATTCGCCATCTCCAGAAACATCCCGTAATGTGAAAGCTCTGGTTCAAGATTTGTTGGTAAATATTCATTTATCTTTTATTTTGTCAGTTATCTATTAAGCCTGTTATTCACGTATGCTGAAAACTATTGCTTTGATCTTAGCAGGTGTTTTTTCTGTAATGAAAGCGAAAGGCATATGGCTACATCAAAATGCAAATATTTTGTACATTAGATATCTTCAAAAATTTGTTAAAGGTGGGCTTTCTCTTTGTTTCTGAAAAGGGAAATGCAACAAAGTATTTAGTACGCATTTGTCAAAAACACTCGTTTTGATGGATATTTTGGTTGTTTTATTTAGAAAAATAGAGTGAAATACAGGATTTTTCCTTGAGGATCCACTAAGTTTCTTTTCCTCCAAACCATGCTCTTTTCTGAAACAGTAGGAAGCTATTAAATGTTCTAACCACAGAACGAATCTAGATATATGCCTCCACAATGTGGTTTATAGTTTCTAGGACTGAAGGAAAAGTATTTAGCTAAGCTGCTGAGTCCAGGCAGTTCTGCAGACAGATGCCCCTGCATGGAGCCTTAACTGCAAGTGGATTTCAAGAGGCAAAGTTGTGTTTCAGCCAGACAGTGTCCTTGGGCCTGGGAAAAGTCTGACTTACTGTGGTCGTCTCCAGTGCAACAGATGTTTCAGTGAATTGTATAAATGAGTTGCAGACAGACGTTACTGTGGAGCTTGTCAAATGGTCAGACTTTTTAAAAGAAATTAAATATAGTCTATGAAGTATTTGGATTTGAAAGCAGTTGAAACAAATTTCTTTGAATTCAGTGACAGAGAAACCTGTGTGTTTTAGACAAGCCTAAGACTTTTTTCGAGTACTGAGCGGTTCAACAATAAGTATGAGCCATTCAGTAGTTCCAGTAAAAACTTGTTTTAACTTTTGAAAACTAAGAAAGATTAACTAAGTAAAGGTAACTACTTACAGTATTTTAAACAAAGTAATGAGACATGTATTTAATAGATATATTTATTGAAAGTTATTTTGGCTTGTTTGTTTTTGTTCTTGTTCTAGATCAGTCAGGAAAGCTAATGAATGTTTTTATTACAACCTGAGTTTGTAACTAATGATACTTTAGAGGTATTATAAAATACACCAGGGTTATAGAGTTCTCCTGTATTAACTACTAATATAGATAGGTACATTTATGTAAGTGAAAATTTTATATATATACTTCTGTGTATACTTTTTATATATGCATATGCTTTACATACATAGTTTTATATATATGCATACACACGTTCTACTAAATTAAATTGAACATTCAAAATTTGTTTTGGAATTGAGTAAAGATATTTTCTTATTACAAGGGCTGACAAATTTAACAATAATTTGTAAGGTTACTTCAACAATCTGTTTTTTAATTAATATTTTAAAAAAGAAATCCCTATGTAAATGTTAGCAAGAGAATGGAATCCCAAAAAAGACTTGAGTGTTTGTGGGATCTTGTTGTGTCTTAAATTGTGCATTCCCAAGGGAACTCCCTGAATTCTGAGTGGCGTGTTATCTTGTGGCAGAAGGATTTTATATATACAGAGGAGTAGAGGGGCTTTGGCTTTGAAAGTTCTTGATACGGTAGCCTTGTTAGTTAGAGAGATATACATATGTATCATCTGGAAGAAAAACAACCAAACAACTGAACTGAGTTGTTGATGCTTTTTTTTTTCTTCCCCTTGAAGGATGCAAAGATTGATCCAGAAGAATTTACAGGCCGCCTTCAATCGGAACTCAAATCATCTCCTCAGCCATATCTTGTACCTTTCCTTAAGGTAATGTAACTCTTGTTTAGATAAATTTATTTCAATGCAAATGTCAATACATAAAGTTTTAGAATATACTTTTTAAATAGAGTTAGCTTCACCTATCTAGAGCAGGACTACTCAATTTTTACTTCATGCTGCCAATTTCTGCTGAAATCTTCTTGGCTGGAAGTCACATGCAGGCTCCACCTCTGTCAGGCCAGCCAGGTGCTGCTTACTGCTTTCATGGCTCGGAGCTGTGGCTGTGTGCTGCAGCTGACTGCTGCCTGACAGACTGAGAGAGTGGTAAGAAGCAGGGATTTCTTACAGGAGGGAGACCTCATTTGTTTGGGGCCTTGGTTTAGGTCTGATAATTTATTTGTCGCCCAGAGCTGATCTGGAGTTTACTGCTTGAGTAGCCGTGATCTAGAATGTTGTAGTAATTGGATTTATATAAAAAAGCGGTTACTCCCTAGTTTGGAAATCATCCATTGTCTATTCTGTAGTGATTCTTTGCTGTTATAAGCCATATACTTTTCTGTGGTAGTAGCTCATTTTTGTGAAGTACAGCATTCACATTTGGAAGAGTCACAAGTTATTTCTATAGAATGCTTCAAGTAATTTAATAAGCTTTTTCCGTATTGTTTTTGAAAAACTAAACTGGATAATGCTGTTGAAATAGTTGATTAGCTGATCCAGTTTGTAATCTGGAACTAATCTATGATAGAAGTTCTAATGTGATACCAAATGGATTTATTGTTGGGTCCTAAGTTAGTATATGTGGGGGTAAATTTAACTTTTAATTGGTTCTTGTACATTAGCTACAATAGCTTCCATATGCAAGATTATATACAAACATACGAAGCATGTTTAATTATGCCCCAACAAAACCACAACTATAATTTTAAAAGCTATTCCAAAACTTCTCAGTTTAGGGCAGATCTCCTTTCTTTTCTTCTCTCCCTTCAAGTTTTCTTCAGAACTCTCTCCCTCTGCTTTTGTTTTTTCAAGTTATCGTTAACCATTATTTGTGCCTTTTCCTGCTCTTATACTGCAGTCACTTCTAGCATCATGATAGGTTTTAACTTGTTTCCTTTCTTTGAAGTCCTTTCTTGGCAACAGGCGTTAAGTTTTTGAATAAATATCAGAAGTTTAGAAAGAACTGTAGCTTGGGCTAAACACTGTTGCACTCTACAGCTGCCTGGAGGGAGCACTTCAAAAGACCACTACTACCACTTAAAAAGTAAAAACTTTGTGGAGGTACAGTGTAGCCTTTTAGAACTATGTTTTTTGGGCCAACTGGTCTGAACATGAAGCTTACAATAGTCCACTTTTCTAATCCAGTCAGAATACATTAGATCAGTAATAATACAGTAAACAGCTATTGCTGTAGGGCATCGACTGTTGAATCGTCTTGTTCTAGGTAGTGAAGGCATGTCAGGAGAAGTAAATTGGTGCAGCTTACTTCTTCTAGCATGCAATGGGAATAGGGTTTTTCCTATAGTTCCGGCTTTTCTATTTCCATTTTTTGCCCTTCCAAAGATTCAAGCTGCAAGTTCTAGATAGTCTTGAGTATGAGTGTTACATTTTACTGCTACAGTGGAATTATGGGGCACATCAAAATCTACAGGGTTTCTAAATCCAAATGGAAAGCTTATTAAAAACGTAAAGTGAACTTTCTCTCACAAAATATGTTCAATCTTACTACTTTTTGATGAGTAGGCAGATAGTAAAGTTGTAAAGAAAGCTGCATTCTTTTCAAAATATTTTTTGCCAATCTGCTAAATTTGATATTTCATAAACTGTCTTCTGTTTTTAGAAAAGTCTACCTGCATTGAGACAATCTTTACTGAATAGTCAACATTCAGTTTTGCAAGGACAGCCGTCTCAGCAGTCACTTCAACAAAGCAAGCTATCACAAGTTATACCTCAATCTGCCTCTGGAAGCATTTCCTCTGTTGTCACAACGCAGACAATAGGCATAAGGCAACCAAACAACATTTGCACAGTCTCTGTATCAAATTCAGTGCAACCTCCTCAGGTTAAGGTGGTACAGTCAAATCAGAGTTCTCAACTGGTAGGTACTGAGTATAAAAGATAATTTCTTAACAAACTGAATAGCAGTTTTCAGTGTTATTTTTATTGCACCTTTTTTGGGAAAATACTTTTTTGCTTGCTTATGTCATGTTCTGTGATACATAGTAGTACCTCATTTTATGGTAGTTCACATGTATGTTCAACCGTTAGTTTAGATACCATTATTAACGTAGCTTAAATTTAAGAAAGTACACTCTTGGCCTTTGACTGGAATACAGTGATTGTTATATGAGCACAGTGGAATTTGAGTTAATTACAAATGTAGAACAGAAAGCTTTTCAAGACTTACAGGCAAGAATGTAATTTTTAGTATGTCATTAGGTATGCTACTTTGCTTACATTAGTCTACATTAAAATGAACTCTTATCTCATTTTAAACTCTTCTACACATAGTTACAAAATCTTTCAGAATAGCTGCACTGTACAAGCATGTTTTGTTTAGAAATAGTGCCATACTTTATTTACTGAAATATGCAATTGTGCATATTGGAGTATTATGTGCTTAGACTCATTGATTTCAAAGGCATTATCAATAAGGCAACTGTACATACAGCCAGTTACTTACTGAGAGTGTGGTGCATTTATCTTGCTGTTATATAGGATCTTGGGTGTGTGTTTACAGTTGTAATTAGAATGTGTTTAGGATTCTTACAAGGTCTTGAGTTTATACAGGCATTATCATCCTTCAAGCAAAGATTTAAGAGTTTCTTTATTTGTGGTTTCTGTGGATGTATGAGTAAAGTACTTAAGTTTCAAAATCAAATTGACAAGTTCCAGAAGGTATATCAAGTTGGTAAAAATTTGTATTATTGAGATTCAGAAATACACATATGATAATGGAAAACCTTACAGTGATCTATTCTTGAGTTTATAGGCTCTATAAAGGATATAGTTTGTAGGGTATGTGGAGAGAGAATATTTCTTTTGCTTTAATTTGAAAGTAGCAGTGCACAATCTGAAAATGTCTGAGCCATCTGAACCACGTCTTTTGAACCTTACAAATACTTTCTAGCAGTTAAATTACTAACTTTAAAATGAAATCAATATAATTTTACCATCCTTTAGTGAGCGTAGTTTTACTGTGTAAGAACATCTTGGATGCTAAGACTTCTGACTCTGGCTTTTGTAATACACACAAGACATTTGGATGTTTTGCATCTTAACCAGGCTGCTTTCCGTTCAGCCACTTGCATTCTTTCTTTTTCTAAGATGGATTCTCGCCACCCCTTCTGCACTGTTGTGTTAATTAGAAAAGCGTTCCTCAGACTTTTAGTGACTTCTTTTTGAGTCGTCAATGTTTCATAAGACTAAATTGACAATAGCTTTGGTTCTTCAAGGTAGGGGAGCAGGAACTGGTTCTAAGTACAGGCAGTAGGTGTAAAAATTACTCGTGTCCTGGGGAAAGCAAATTTCTGACAGCAGCTGACAGGTTCCTTACACGTATAAATGTTCATGGCCAGTAACTCTAGCCTTATCTCATGTCACAAACTTAAGACTAACCTACTGACAGGTAACACAGCTTTTTCCAGTTTTGTAACCCACTTTAAACACCCCTGTGCCTACTAGGCAGGTTGCACCTCACCTTTTGAGAAACACTGATGTAGAACAAAAATGTGTCAGTAAGTCCACAGGAATTCTTACTCTTATGATTGTAGTTCTTGTGGAATATTTTGTGAATGGGATAAGGCCCAGTTTGAGAGACATCTTCTGTGTCTGTCTCTCACATGTCAAGGCATACTCAAAGCAAGCAATTGTGATGTTAACCTGAGTAGAGACTAACAATGTGAAGAGTTGCTTTGTCATCTTATTCAAGATACCTATACAATATGAGGGAGCTGAAAACTGCTAAAGTAATATATTCTGGAGATTGATAAGGTGGGCAGAAGAAGTTGGTTTTCTGTCTGTAAGGAGGTCATAGGTCTAGGACTGAACTTTTATCTTACTGTGTATATGAAATGATGGCTACGTTTTCGAAAGGTAGCAAACTGTGCAGAGCAAAACTATGCTTGATAGTATTCATTTTCTAGAAAATATTTAGGGAGAAGTGAATACATTAATAATTATAATTTATTGGCTCTGTTGCAGAACTGGCTTTCTGTATTTGATTTCAATTTATCAGTAATCAGTTAATAGAACCAAACATTACGTAAACCAAGCACTTAATTGCCTTCAAATTAATTCTATACAGACAAAAGCAGCATTAGACAGTGAGAGTTACTGCATTAAAAAATCTTATATACCAGAGCAACCATCGACTAAGGTGCCAAGCAGACAAATAAACAGCATCTCCGTATCACACCAGTAAGTATTGACTTTTTTGTGGTGACAGTGATCACATTCTTCACACTTCTTAGTGCTCCCCGAAATCAGAGCACAGCAAAGAGCTGCTGGCCATCTTGCCTGGGACTTGTCCGGAAGAGGAAGATTACAGCTGGCTTGCCTAAGGGTGGCCACCACTGATGGAGGAAACTGGCAGAGCTCCAGATTTTCCAAGCCTGAAGCTCACTGGAGAGAGTTCCAGCTGGCTTTGCAAACTGTCCAGCTGCAGAAGGGCAAGCCTGTTTTGGAATATAGATCCTTTCATACCAGCCAGTTTACAGTTCTCTAGTTTCTCTTAAAATGTGGAGAATCTGTTAGCTGTTCCTTTCTTTTGACTTTTCTGTTTTACAAAGGAATCAGATGTGGTGATACTTTTTCCAGTTATATTGTGGTATCTTGCAACATGGGACCTCTGTGTACGCTGTTCAGCATGCAGTGTAGATTGTGCAAAGGAGACTTCAGCATTAAAATTTGTAGTGTTCGTGGAGATGAAAGAGGAGACTATTTTATTTATCTGTTTTGTAAAGTATTGGCATCATGTTCCAAAACTATGAAAAAGCTATACTCTATAAAGATCTAGATAGTGCTGCTAGTACTGGTAACTACTTCTTGCTAGGAAAAAGGGGACTAATCTTAGGCTAATGTTTTATTGATGAGACGCTAATGAGATAAGCCAGCAATCAATTTTTTAAATTGTTCTAAGTGCAATGTTTGAAGTTTGTCTGAATAGGCATTCTTAGGGTGCAGGAGCTCTATATAGCCTTATATATGCAGACATTGCCTGTCTTGCTCTGAGTATTACAGCAGGTAAAATTTCTATGAATGAGAGAGTTGTTCTTTTTTAAAATGTTCATTATTAAATGTGTTGAAGTTGTAAGTAGATTGATGAGTAATAGAGATGGATTTGCACTTTATAGTGTTGACACTGCATCATAAGGGGAAAGTAGTCCTGGAGGTTAAAGCCAATTGTTAAATTTAAATGATAAAGAAACAGTAAGAAATTCAGTTGATCTATCTTAATTAAAACAAATTTAATTATATGCAAACAAATACAAAGATTTGTGCAGGTCTAGGATTCGGAGGGGTGTATAGAAATAACATCTGGACCATTGTTGCTGTAGTAAATTGTGCACAGTGTCCAGAGGGGAGATTTCACCATCTTCTAAGTTACATTAGAATAGTGTTTGCTAAAACATTTACTGAGACTTTTCCAGGGACTGTCATAGTGTTAGAGGCTCCCAAAAGGTGAGATAGAGTAATGGAAACAAGATACAACAGCAGAGTAAGCATTTTGTTATATGGGGATGTTCTGCTTTGCTTTTTAATTCTTTACTGAAGCTTTTTCTGGTATCAGTTTTCACTTGTTGAATGATTGTAATTTGTATATGTTTTAATGACTTGCAGGAAATAATTTTCTTTTTGTCCTGTGTGCAAGGCAGCTTAGAAATGGAAGAGTAAAAGATGGCTGTTTGGGTAAAAGGAGTAGTTTCTATTAATGAACTAATAAAGATCTGGTTGCTAACTGGGAATTTGGCGTACAATAAATTTAAATAAAAATGGCAACAGTAGACATCTGGGATCCATTAATAGGAACAAAGCCTGTACTTGACAAGTTGTATACCTATTTGAAATGTAGTCTAGTATTTTTCTGAGTTGTTATAATGGACTTTACTTTCAGAATTTTGTGGGCTGTACCTTAATATAAGGAGGATATTGGCAATGAATGCTGTTTGGAAACCAGTAACAAAAGATGGTGATTAAAGGACAGACTTGAAAGTAAAGACTAAAAGAAAAGCTTAAGAGAATTAAACACAAGTAACTTGGTCAAACACTGTCTAAAGGGGAGCATAAAAAAAATTTACAAATATTTTAAGGGTTTAAACATCAAAGTATATCGATGAATTATTTAGAGCTAAGAGAGTATAAATGTGAATAACAGGATATAATTAAGCAAAGTAGGATTTAGGCAAGATATAAGGCAAAATATCCTTACAGTAAGATTATTAGATAGTAGATCAGGCTCCCAAAGGCAGTGATGAAAAAGCCATAGTTGAAAACATTCAGAATTAGACCAGCTGAAATACTGTAGGAAGAATTGTATAATAAGTAGGGGAGCAGGTGGGACAAGTGATCCAGTGGCTTTTAGTTTTATTTTTCTTCGTTGCTTCTTTGAAAACATATACTCAGTGAAACAATATTGTTGTCATATTAACATTAAAAATCATGTGCTGAGTTTTAAAAAAGGTCTTTTTTTTTTTTTGTCTTTTCATTTGGGAGGAAAAATAATTCCTTATGCAAATTTTGGGACACTGTTGAAAAATTGTAACTGTTACTATTACAGCATGGTAAACAACGGTAAATATGAATTCTAGGCCCATAAAAGCATGAACATTGTAAGTTAATGCTGCCAGATTACATGATAGCTGAGGTTTGATATGACATTTATCTTCAGGAGTGAGTAGACTGATAAATCACAAGTGGCATAGCCACAAGTGAGTTAGCAAGTGTTTACTCATGAGTGAAGATAAATGTCATATCAGACCATAGCCATTCTGAATTTTGTACATTTACAAGTGGCTTGTTTCTTCCTTCCACAATACATTTTTTAACTTAATTGAGAGAAAAAATGCTTGGTAAAGGATATATTTTTCCGAATCTATTTTTATTTTATGTTCTTTGCAGATGCCTCTGTTTCCTGTGCTTTTGTGTTCATTGCTGTAGTTGATATGCTTAAGCTTTTGGATCAGATGCTTTTGTTGGAAGGTGTGATTTATGTAAATTGAGTCTGGCTGATTTTGCAGTCCTTGTCAAGTAAGGGGAAGCATGTCGTTGGGACCCCATGCGTCTGCATTGGTAAAGGAGCATTCTAGGTTGCTGGGACTTGCAAAATCCTTATCCTCAAAAACTTCAGCAGTGAGTTCTAATCTAATTGTCTTAAAGGACTTTTCCTTTCAATGGTTTGTAGGTGGTAGCTTACATTTTTATTTAGTATCTCCTGTTTAGGTAAGAGAGAACAGAAGTTATCAGTCTTTCTGCTTTTATACATTTTATGTGCTTTGCCTGAATTCTTTCTCAGTCTGTACTTGTTGGTCATTTGTGTTGTTAATTATTGGTCTGTGTTCACATCTATAATTTGTTCTTTGCCCTACAATAACATATATAGTAGTAGATTCACACCTATCATGGTACGATCATCACCTTTTGCCTTGAGATTAAGACCAGAGAGCACTATTACTTTATTCTCATATAGTTATTGAATCTAAAGCTTTTTTTGAAAAAGGGCCTTGAGAAAAATTAGTATTTCAGCTGTCACCACTTTGTTATTCTGGTTATCAGTAGCGTGACTGTTAAATAATCCTTTTTTCATCTTCATAAGTCTGCATGTTTTGTGGAAGCACCTTTGTATAATGTCCCTTTTTACAGATGTGAAAATAAAGTGAACTTTAGAAATGGACAGAGTAATAGTCTGAAGCATTTGGGAAGTGAGAAGGAGCTTGTCTGGAGGAGCAGACAAATGGTGAATGAAAGTGAGCATGACTACTGGAGTGGAAAGATGACGGTTAATGGGAAGTGTGGGAAGATGAAATAAAAAAAGAGGGAGAATGCTTTCTATTGTGAGAAATGCTCATCTTATTTTGCAGAAAAAAGTTATTTTATAGAAAAAAATTTAGGTAACTTTTCACGTATTGCACTTTGAGAAGCAATGCCATGACTTTCCTGCTTCAGTGTGTTCCTTGAAGAGCTCCAAAGTGCAGCAGCCTAGGAGATGATTCTTCAACTTTTGACTGATAAATTGAAGAGCAATAAGCTGATATATGACAGTACTTGCTGTCACAGCACAGTCTTGATCATAATTTTGTTTGCTGTTTTTGCTATTTTCCAAACTCATGATCAAATCCAGGCTAAATCACATGAAATCTTTTCTGTTTTCTGTGCCTTTCTTGTTACTGTTTTGCTGTTGTGCTTGCTGTCTTAAGTGGTGGAAATAATGGAAATAGCTTTCCTTCTTTTTAGTGGAGATGGAATGACAGTTTCTGTAAACTTTGAAGACTTTTATATTCTTGTCGTTACCTTTTCGGACTCAGCGCTTTTACAAGATCATTGATGTTATGATTATGAATGTAGTGGTGAAACGTTGGAAAGGACTTCTGGAGGTGTCTAGTCCAGCCTCTTGCTTACACGTTAGCATGTTGCCCAGGGCCTGGACCAGTCATGTTTTGAGTTATCTTCAAGACGAGCTTACCCAGCCTCTCTGGGCAACCTGTTCCAGTGCTTGCCCGCCCTTATGATAATGTTTTTTTTTTCTTACGTTAAGCTGAAATTTCTAGTATTCCAACTTGTGCCCGTTGTGTCACATCCTTCTGCTTTGCAACTCTGAGAGAGTCTGGGTCTATCTTCTCTGCATCTTCCCATTAGATAGTTGCAGACAGCAATAAGATCTCCCCTTTTCTGAAGTCTCTGATTACCTCAGTATACTAAAACATCCACTTTTGTGTCTTCTGAATCAGTCTGGGTTAGTAAATTGGTGCTTATGAACTGATCATTTGGGATTCAGCGTGTGAGTAGATAACATTAGATGGGGTATACTCATTGTATGTATTTTAAGGCTATGAGAAATATGAAATAATTTAGTTAAGTTAATAATCTCCCAGACTAACTTGCCAGTACCTTGTTCACTATGTACATTTTTCAAGCCAAGTTAAGGATATAATAGTAATGTTTATGCTGTTGGGAAAATAGACAAGAGGATTAGAGCAGTTTGAATTATGTTAGTTGTTGAAAGGTATTTTAGACTGTTTATAAATTTTAATGCAGGATCAATTACCTCTGATTCATCAGTTTGTACTATGTCCCTTGTTTGCCTGCAAAGAAGGTTACACATTCTGTTTCAGAAACAAATTGCTCATGTTCATTCCTTAATCACTTCCAGATCTGAAGATTACATCTGTGTTGAAACTGGAATTTAATGTAGTGTAAAATGTTGCTCTGAGTTCAGGTGCAGCTCTTCCTCTTAGAGAGTAAGTGCTTGTTGCTGATTCGTTTCTGTATGGAATTTAAGGTGATGGTTTTGATCTGTACCCCTTGGAAAAGGTTGTTTCTCAGTAATTTTCTACACTTTCATACTTTTACATATGCTGAAGTCCTAGTACGGTACTTGTTAAAGGACGTTTTTTAATGTGTTTGACAGTAAAGAGAACATTGCCATTATTTATGTCATCTTAAATGGATAAGTACTGTCCTATCTTTAATGGTGTTAGTGGCTCATTTTTTAGGGCATACACGTGAAAATAATAATCAGGTGAAACAGAACTTGATTCTGAACTGTAGAAGTTGCTTGCTTCACAGACCAAAAAAAAATCTAATCACTGTAATACCAGATAGTAATTCTGTCTGCAGGTCACACGCATCTCCTTTTTCGCTTGGCTTCTGGCCAGTTAAGGTACGGCTGCGTTTCTTCACTATTCTCTGAAAATTTATCCAATAAACTATTGTAAAAGTGGCAACATTCTCCTCCTTTTTCATACCAACGTAGTCTTTTTTTCCTGTGGGCTATTCTGTCTCCTTACTTATTAAAATACACTTGTGCGTGTTTCCTGTGCATCAAAATACAGTCAAATTCAACTTTTTTGCTCATTTTAACTTATCACCTCTGTTTCTTCCCTGTTTTTAAGCATGATAGGTACTTTATTCTTTCCCCTCTGAGTGTCACTATGTACTCACTGACTGTCGACCAAGTAAATTTGCATCCAATTGCTGCATTTTTTGCTTAGTACAAATGCTCCATTTTCCTTCAGTGTCCATAGTTGAAGCTGAATCCTTAATATAATTTTCCTTTTTCTCTTTCTGCAAGGTAGCTGTTGCTAATACTTCTACATCCACAGGTTTATTATGACTTTTAAACTTTTAATATTTTAGGATGTACAGAATGCAATTCCATAACTTAAAAATGGCCCTATTTGTTTTTTCTCCAGACTGCATTACAGGTCTTGTTCCCTCATTTCTCTTTTCTTGTTTGTAGTTTTCACCTTTCTTCCTTCTGATTTGGGAGCCTTGGTTCCTGCTGATGGAACAATATGTGTTCCTTAGCCTCTTCGTTCTCTACTTTTACGTCTCATTTGAAAATACCGTTTCTCCTTTCCTTTTCTCCATAGCATACTTTGAAGTCAGAGATTTGGCTGTTCATCATACAGCTAAATAATATGGCTTTAGATACACTTTGTCAGAATAATGCTTACTGGTGCTGAATAAAGGTGCAGTGGTTCCCATTTGCTTCATGTAGCATTGTGTAGCATGGAGTATTATTGTCTCCTAGGAGGGAATACTACATCCTGTGGGGGTGAGACTGGGACGTGCAGTTCAGAAACAGCAGACACATTATGCAATGGGACTAACATAGTTGTGACTGTGAAGAGCACATGACTTCTGAAGTTGTCATGCCTGAGTTGTGGTTGTATTCTTATTCACAGCTGTTTGCCTGTGTTTTGTCTTTAAAGTTCATTTATGGATTTTTTTTTTCCAGCTCTTCAGCATCCACACGTCTTTTTGAATCTTCTGTTCATTACATCTGTGCCTACCTTGTCCCTGATTTCATGAACATACATTTTGCTGTTGCTTAGGCATGACCCTTGCAGGTTTTTTCTTTTTGATTTGATTTGCTTATGGGTCAAATTCTAAGTTTCTAACCCAGTTTTTTTGGGTAAAGACTTCAGAATTTGGCTTAGTATTAAGTGAAACCCTGTGAATATGCAATTTAATATTTAAAATATGAATACTATATGATCACCACAAAACATTATTTTCTTTCTTGTGTATATCTGACTTTGGAACCCGTAGTATTTTAGATTTTACTTTTAGTATATATTTTCTTTAAAAAGCATAGATATATAGTGGAAGGTCTGATGGTTGTAGGTGGATACCACTAAAATTATTGCAGTATTTTCTTCTACAAAAATGCTTTTCTTCCTAGTAAAATTTCTGAAGACAAAAGTCTAATATTAAACCTTACTATTTTGAAATATATTTTTGATGAAGGTTGTGACATATGACATTTGTGTCGAATATTATTTGATTTTTTTGAAGCATAATGGCAAAATAGGTATATACACACACACACAACCACATGCATTACATGAATATGACTTTTGTCACTAGCTGGTTGTGCTTTTAGAGATCCACATGCTTATATTAGTAATTACAGGTATTAATATATTTACGTTGTGTGTGTTTGTGTATAAAGAGTATAATATAAGTATACTTTTTTTTAATAATAGCAGATTATCCAGTCAACATCTGCTCAAACTGTGAAACGAAACCCTGCTTGCCAGACTACCCAGATTAGGATGCCAGTGGTAATTACTCAGACCATTAGACCACAAGGTATGGGTTTAAATGTTTTAGTGAGATTGTTACCTTTGTATGAATTTCATTGTAATTACAAACTAGTAGCATGGGAAAAACTTACAGTGTTGACATTAGCAGGCTTGACATTTATTTTTTACTTCATACTGGCTGAAGAATACATGTTTTCACTACGTAGTTTCAAGGTATTTCAGACCAACACAGTGAAATGTTTTGAAACAACCTTAGGACTAAACTTTCACATGCTTAGCTCCTTATTCAGCAGTTTTTCATGGGAAGTTCTGAAAGAAGTCAGGAACTCTGGGCCAAGAAATTATTCCTTTTTTCCTGAAGCCTAGAGGATGCCTCAATTTAATCATCTTACTTTTAACTCTTACTCCTGAAGCGGAACATGATAGTCACTGTCTCTGCAGTACAGAGGTCAAGGCAGGAGTCCTAGAGAAATGTCTCAAACCACATGGTTTTTTATTTTTTAATTTTTTTTCCCTGCTGGTGTATTTACTCTTTGGTGAGGTCAGAGACTGACTGCAGCAACCTGACATGCCATGGTTAGCCAGGGGAGCAAGGGGTGTGGTTTGCGCACAACTTCCTCATCTGTCTATGCACAGGTGGATTAATGTCTGGCTCATTACATTCCACTTTTTAAGAGGGTTCTTGAAGCCTTCTTGCTTTCCTGTAAATAACAATTTGGGTTTTTTCACCACTAGACTTGTTAGGCCCGAGTTTTATTTTTCCTGATTATGTGTGAGTATCTTGGATGTGGGCATTTAGATGATTGAGGGTTTGTAATGGAATACAGAGCTTATCATCTTTAGGTATTGAATCAAAAATCAAATTAGTTTAAATGCACATAAAAGCTATTACTGCCTGTTTGACTTTATGGCTTGGTCTTTTCTGTTCTCCTTGGGAAAAAAGAGCATCAAAAACCCTAATGATCACAGTTAGTAGCAGTTGATGTTCTACTTCTGTTCTCTTCAGAGAATCCTGTAGCGTTGAATGGACCATGGAGACCAAGCTGTCACTGTAATCTTGTAGGCTGTTTTTCCAATTTAGGAAGAAATGCATTTACTTCTCATAAAAGGTGTATATTTGATAGCACTGATACTCTTGTTCAGAGTTTATTAACAGGGAAAGTATTTGACATCTTATAACATGAACTTTCACTTCTGACCAATGTGCCTGAGAGTGAAGGCTGATTTCGTTACTTTGCTCGTTCAGTCTCTAAGTTGTGAATGTCAGCAGTGTGCCAGACATTTACATGATACTGGCATCTGCCTTTTAAGCAGTGGATTCAGAATCTGAATTAATTCATGATAGCCATTTGTCAGCCAATGAAATGCAACTTAACTGGCAGTTTGGCTTAAGGAAGACACTGTTCATAAAGGCCAATTCATGCAAAGCTCTGCTTTCAGGTGAACTTATTGCTATTTACAAGTTTGTTTAAGCCCACCACTATATTGTTTTAATTACACAGACAAAGCAAACAGGAATTTAGAAAACATCCCATTGTAAAACCGCTCATCCTGCAGCCCACATTGAGGGAAAAGTCCACCTGTGTGCTTGCAGCTCTAAGAAATGTCACTATAGCATGCTGTCAGATACCAGTTTATTTTGATCTTGATATATTGTTAAAATTCTCCACTGTAAACACCAGTATAATGATATTTTACACTGGCCTAGATATTCCTGTAGGAGGAGGTAAGACACTGGAATAGGACATGGTCTGTATAGAAAATTACAGTAGCATAATTTTGTGGAGTGTGACTTTTTAAGGAGGTTTGCACTGGAACTAAGCTGGCTTCCACAGAGTGGTGCATTTTCCTTCTCAGACAGGAGTGAATCTCCTCATGTAATGCATCTTTAATATTAATGCATCCAGATGAACAGACTATAATGCTTTTTAAAACAGTAGTATAGATAATGTTGGCAGGCCTTAAGGACTTTTATATTAATAAAATTGCTGCCACACCAGGGGAAGTAACACTAGTTATTGCACAAAAAATTCACACTCCTTTATCAAAGCACTCATCAGTGATAATAATTAGGTGAATTGCATCTTATGGATGGGGGAATTGAGCCAAAGAATAAGATAAGTAGCCAGAGTATTCGTTGCAGCTATTTAATCAGCAACTAGGAATTTATAAGCTCCTAAATTTGGACTTACTTCTCTAGATCGTGCTACTTAAAATTTGAAACAAGGACCCAGTGGTGAAAGACTCTGTATGTCATTACCAATCCCATGAAATATCTAGGCCCACAGGTGACTTTAGTTTTCAAAATATGCTCTGCCTCATAATATAAATTGATATTTTGGCCGTATTTTGTGTCTAACTGCTTAATCATGCACAGTTATGATTTAAACCAGAAAACTTGTTTGTCATCCCAAAATTTATACTTTGCTGGAGTAGAATTACATATATATGGGGTGAAAGAAAGTGAGACTTAATTTTTCCAGTGTAGACATACTGTTTTCCTCAGACCAAGAACTTAACTGCTCTGTTGCTGTACCTTTTGGGTTTGGATTTTGGGTTTTGGTTTTGTTTTTTTGATCAAAAGTTATCTTCTGTAGAAAACAAACCATTGATACTAGTTCTAAAGAAATACAATATTAATTCTGTATGAGTGCCACTGTTACCTTAATTTTGCCATTGCAATCATTTTCAAGTTTAACACACTTTTCATCTCCTAGATTTAATTGTAGAATTACCAGAGATCTGCTAATTTTTATTATTGTATTATTTCTTTCCTTCTAGTTCACTTAGAAAACCTTTCAATCAGTTCATCTGAAATAGATAAATGAATTGTCTGGTCCATGAGCTAATGCTATCTGTGACATCTCATGGACCTTGAATATTCTGATGGCAAAATATTTTTGTTCCCCAGGCTTGGAGCCTGAAGTCCTAAATCTTGTTTTGAGTTTGCTAATGTTGAGAGTCCACACAACAGTGTATTTATAGAGATTGAAGAACTGAACAAACACTGTCAAATTAGTTTTGCTTTAAGATTGTCTGTTGAAGTTCATGAAGACTTCGAATAAAAAAGTAATGCTGGACTCATTCAAAGCTAACACTTGTTTTAGCAAAGAAGTGTTCTTAAAGGGATTCGTTGGGATAGTTGTGTTTCAGATTTTTATAGTTAATGAAAGAAAAATAATGTAACTCTACTAAGGTTCACACCATGCCATTTATATGCAACTGAGTCACAGGTGTGCAGGAATAACTTCCATGTACTTCTCAAAGTCTTGTACACTATGTGTATGTAATGCTCAATAAAATTGAGTGATATACACGAAAAAGGTGAGGTCTTTTAAGTAGACATATGAATTAATTAATTATTTTCACATCGAAAACACGGGTGGGATTAAAGGAAACACAGTAGTGTTTCGTATAACCCAAGTACACATGTGTTTAAGCAGTAAAGGAGGGCTTACTCAAGAGTTTTCATTTGTCAATGCTTTTTCAGTTGCATATGTACAATGTTTTTAATAATAATACGGGTCTGTTGATTTACTAATTAGCAACATGAATTTATAATTATTTCTGGTTAGATTCTTTTCCAAATGTCAGAGGGTTTAATATCCATTTTTTTTTAATTTACTCCCACAAGAAGCTCAATATCCACCACACTTTGGCTCATTTAGGAAGGCAGTTTTTCTTCTACATATAGAACTGTAAAGTCTAGTTAGAGATATGAATTTCTTTTAAATCATCATTTTCAAAATAAGAAAGTAAAAAAATAACCTTTATGAGGGGAGTTACGTGAAATTTTGCAATGGTGTTTTTTTTCTTTTCCATACAATATAAAACATTTAAAAATATTTAAAATAATGTTTTCAGCTCTGAAAATACATGGTTTTCACTGCAACAAAGAACAATGACTATATAAAAAAAATGTAAAAGGCATAGTTAATACCCTGAGTGGCTGTGACTTAACGCATCTGTATTAAGAACATTTCAAATGCTGTTTCTTTATTCCATGCAGATTATCTAGAAAAGTGCTTTACTAGCAATTGCAAACACACTTATAGCCATTATGTGTATTATAACCAGTTATGGTTTTCAGTTTTGGAATCTTCAGTAAATATTAAACAAACTGTAATGTTAATATAAATTTTGTGTTTTAAATTGTTCTTCTTCAACAGTGTAATCTTTAAAAATAATAACTTCCTTTGTTTGCAATTTACAGACAGTTAAATTTAGTTCCTGGACAGAAGGTTCTTTGATGTAAATTGTCTAAGACAGCTCATAATAACATTGCTTGGTGTTTTTCAGGCACAGTAGGGAAGGCACCAACAATACAAGCCAGCAAAAGTCCTGGGGGCTTTGGTGTTCAGGTCTCTGCAAATCAGAAAAACAAGCTGAATGACCCTGGAGGTGGTTCTTTCAGGTAACAAAATAAAAAATAAAGGATAAAAAAACCTAAAAATGCAGGGGGGTGGTTGGGGGGAGGATCTTAAATATAAAATAGAATTTAGAATTGGCTTAACACCAGAGGGCAGTGTTTTACAATAATTCCTGCCTTTTCTTACTGTGATTGGATGACAAATTTCTTATTTGGTTCTATTTTTAAAAAAGGAAGGGGGTCATGACATGTCTTGAGGATTTTTCTCTAAATGCACTTTTTAATGTTTAGTAAAACCTTCAATTCTGTGGATTATAAAAAAGCTTCTGGTGAACAGAATTATGTGTATGAAGTTTTTTTTAAAAAAAACAAACACCATGGTTGGTTTTGTGTATCGGATTCTGATGTTCATATGGAACATATCTTGCTGAGAAGATACTAATTGTGATGACAAGGCATCCTGTCGATAGGCTTCTGCAGCTAAGCTGCAGCTATCCCCTCATCAGGATACAGAAAATACCTTATGGTTTTGGTAGTGGGTTTGGTTGGTTGTTTTATTTGTGTGTGTGTGTGTGGTGTTCTTCGTTTTAAAGAGACGACATTGCCGTATCTATTCCTCATGTGCTTACTTCGTTAGCAGAGGGTGGGACATTCTGTGTCCCAATAGTAATCAGGTGCTGCAAAGGTTCAACACAGTAGTGTTGCTTTATCAGTTCTTCTGTACTTCAAACTTTCATATATGTTTTGGATATTTTTACTCTTTGAAGTGAAAAGCTAATCTTATGTTTACTGCATTTTGCTTTTGCTACCATAATTTTATTTTTTTTTTCCACGGATGAAACTACGTTTTATTTGTGTATAAACACTTTCTTTATTTGTTAAATGATGAAATCTTAGATTTTACTTTTTGTTTTCTAGAATTCTTACGTTGCTCTGACATCATCAAACCAATATTTAATTTTCAGACTTATGCTTTTGCAGGTGAAGTAAAAGAGAATTTGTAGCTCTTTTTGAAATATCTCTGCTTTGAGGCATGTCAGTATTGCAACTAATAGTGGTAGTACTTAGTATTAATCTAGAAGCGAAATAATTCAATTTTTTATTTTCCAATGCTTTTGCCTCCCACTGAGTATTTAAATGATTTAAAATGTCTTTTGGGTTCAATTGTACTGTCTTAATCAGTATTTTTTATGTTTGTAAGCAACATGAGCATTTATTCTTCGTTAGTATAGCTTTCAATTTTACATACACCAAAAGGGACAGCATTTTTTTAACTGGATGTTGTAAACTGTGCCAGGATTGATTCTTGCATTCACTTAGTTTATACATAGAATATATTAGGTTAGCTGGAATTGTTAATTTTCCCTTGGGGAGAAGCAAATGCTCAAGGCACTGATTGATAAATCAATAAATCTTTAGTGAGTTTGGTAAATAAGCTGTCAAGGGTGTATGTCATTTTTCCTCTAGAGAACAAATTTTAGTCAAAATGAATGTGTTTGTTTCCTTGCATTGTTTTCTCCTTCAAAATAATAAGACACAAAGCTGCATTTAAATAAGTCCATAAAATTGCAAGGATTTATTGAACAGCAGCAAAGATCAAGCTTTTTCTTGATATCTTAACAAAGAATTCAGTTGTTTGCATATTTGCATTTCAACCCCTAACCTCTCCTGAGGACAAATAGATGTCTGACTATTAAGCCTAAAGGCACAGAGCTGGAAATCTGTATTAATCCTCTGAATGCTGACTAGTTTTCCTCAACATTCCCAGCGTGTGTGAAGAATGTGTTTTTAGCCAGAAGGCAAACTGGCATCTAAAGCAAAGCAAGAATTTTGAAAAATAGTTGTGTTATGTATAAATTTATTTTGCCCTTAGTGTTTTATTATTGCATGTTTGTTTCATTATTTTATATTCTGCTTTCTTTAAAATAACTTACTTGAGCTTTTCACTCTTGTGCCTAGTGAGCACAAGCATTGGTCACTAGAAATGGAAATGTGAACTTTGTTATTTTCAGTTTCTTCTGTTCTGGACTGTGGGAAATACAGGAAGGAATTACATAAAAGACGTGGCAATTAGAGATTTTGCCAATTACACCTTAGCTTTTATTGTCAGCACTTATTAATGAACTGTAAGACCGCTTACATGAGTTCACTGGTTATTACAGTAGCTGTTCTATGACACAAGAGTTTTCAACCCAGGACTTCTGCAATGTAAAGTTGTTGTATTCATGAAATATTATGTCATCTTTTTGGTATTAAAATTTATTGTTGCTCAATTTTTCAGAGCGCGCTACAGACAACTCGCGTTTAGTTGACTCTTCAACTATGTTAATACATAAGGATGGAAATTTCAATTCCATTTTTTGTATACTTTTGTTTGTTTGTTTTACAGTAGAGATCCAGACTTATATTTGTACTGTAATAGTCCAGCTAGACATTTTTGTAGTCGGGAGGAATGAAGCAGAAGGCCCACTGAAGTCTGCTAGGGGCCTGTGTGTTTCGCTACAACAGCCGTGTATATCATCTAGTTTGGTAGCCTCAGAGCTCCCACTAACATAACCTGCCACTGATGACAGTGGAAGTAAGAGACTTTCAAAGTAGTTATTACCCATAGTTCAGATTGTGGCCAATATGAAGAACTAGTGGAAACATTTCTTCCCCCTGATACTGAGTCAGAATAATTTTAGTTGGAAGAGACCTTGGGAGGTCAACTACTCCAGCTTCTGACTCAGAGCAGGTTTGGTTAGATCAGGGACTTGTCCAGTTCTACATATCTCTGAGGATAGAGATACATGTCTGAACTCTTGCATTATCCTACCACTTCCTAACTGTATTGAGTAAGGGTCAGTGGCATAGCCTGTAAAATGAGGTAAGAAGTGGACAGAATCATTCCCTTAATGTGTGAGATGATGATATGTTTGCCATAGTGTACCAGCTAGACAGGTGCTCCTTCCTTTTCTCAGTAACCTTTCTTTTTCTGAAACAGTATTTCAAAGTTACAGGTAACTTCTTGGAGCCTGTCAGGATCAGGTTTTATACAGCCAACGCGATGGGTTTCTTTTTCAGAATCAGTTCTGTGAAGTGACTGAGATAAATTCAAGCTTATCTTGGTATTTGTATTTTATCCTGCTGACTGGCAACATTTTAAACTAGAGTCTATCTGGGAATAAAAAATTTGTTTTCGGACCTCTTTTGCCTGGCCAAAAAAAATTGTTGCTGTTATTTTATTTTTATTTTTGAAAATAAAAGTTTAATAACATAGTTCTAGGAAAATGCTTCACAATGCATGAGGTTACATCTAATAATGTGCAAAGCAGCCTGTCCTTTAAGAAGGGATAGAAAGCTAATGTAGGTGTTAAATGGATAGCTTCAAAGTTTTCTTCTCAAAATGGTACATGATCTAAAACATTAAGCTTTAAATTTCTTTGTTTTTACAAATAAATATTTCAAGCTATAAGGTATTTGTATATTTTTTCCCATATTTTTCAAAATAAAGAAAAATGTCGACCATAAATGTGGTATATTCTGTCATCTCTTTTGCTTATTAGTGAGAAGAACCAACATAGACCATGAATGACTCGTACAACAAAGCAGTATCAGGGAGAAATTTCAAATTAAAGCTTGAAAATCAGAATAAGCATTATAATAAATCTGTGTAAATAGAATTTATGCCATGATAAACTGTAATGTAGTAATGGCTGTAATTTCAAGTCACCGTTTGTATCCAACATGTTGTTGATCTCTGATCTTGTGATCCATGGAATTTGTAGGCTTGCTCAGTGTCTTGCATATAGGTGGTGACTTTGACCTAACAACATGAAATTTCACTTTTGAGAGAGAGGGGAATCAATGGTATAATTTTGTCTCAGTTGCTTTATGTATTCTTATAGCTTATTTGGAAGCAGTTCGGTATCGCAGATTTGGACATCATTAGGTCAAATCTTATGAAGTGCATGAGAAAGAAAATAGTATGCAGTTGAGTTGTTCATAAATAAAATGCTACCAGATTTTTGTAATGGCTTGTCTTAGTTTAAACAAAATCTTTGAAACATGTTAACGAACAACTGTGCAAATACTTTGTTTTTCTTTCTTATTTTCAAATAAGTTGTGGGGTTTTTTTTTGTAATTGAGCAAATGTTTTTAACGAAGAGGAGAGGGAGAGGTGTTACAAGAGGTTGAATACAGGAGGAAGAATTGAACTCTTAGACTACTTTAAGATGTATCTTGCATTTGGAAGGAGTTTGAAAACTATGTTGTCATCTTAAAAATAGTGTGCGTGTTGGAATGTTAGATTTATTCCATAAGACTCAAAATTTAATTCAGTAAAAACCAGAAATAATTACTGACACAGTATGATTAGCATGAGCACAGTAATATATGCCAAGAAACATGAGATTGTTAAATACTGTGCTGAGATGAAAAGGGAAAGATAGACAGTAATCATCAGTCTAGGCAACCACTGGATGGCATCTTTGTTCCACAGAATGACTTCTGAAAACTCACTCATCTGGACTTAGAAGTTGACTTTTATAGCAAATTGTTTGACAAGAATGCCAGCCCTCTTTATACATAAGCTTCTGTGTGTGTTTCAGTACCCAAACCCAAGCTTTTTTCTGTGATGAAGTTCCTCAAAGTCAAAAAGAATATATTGATAGAGTTTTTCCCAGTAGACTGAAAAAATTGCAGTCCCAACTATGATTAAAACGTTTCATATCTATCTTCCATGTAACATTAAAAAAAATTAGATATACTCACAGATAGTAGATTGCCAATGTAAGATGTAAGGAAATTGTTCTGTCCAGGAGTTACGGTGAT
The DNA here is from genome assembly GCF_034619465.1 of Leptosomus discolor. Lineage (NCBI taxonomy): Eukaryota > Metazoa > Chordata > Aves > Leptosomiformes > Leptosomidae > Leptosomus > Leptosomus discolor. The sequence continues at coordinate 50,978,767 of NC_141398.1, read as the reverse complement.
GGTCTTTATAAATGCTATTGCATTGATTTTGAGATTTTCATTGTAATCCTGTTTTTTGCACAAATTGTTTGGTTTTTATTTTGGACAATATTTGTTTATTTATTATGTGGTCACAGATATGTACTCTAAATAAAAATTGGAATAGCTAAAATGCTAAGCAGAAGGGAGGTAAAAGATTGATTGTACTTTCTTTAACTATTAAGTAAAAGTAGAGCTAAGTATAAAGTTCTCTTAAAAATTGTGTTCTTGAAGTCAAGAGTGCTATGTTGATTTTTGGGTGGACGATTGCTTGAAGGAGATGGAAGTACCTCATCCTGGCAGCCTGACCTGGAAAGAGAGGATTGAGACTGTATTACTTACTGCTAGCCAGATTGTGCATAACTGTATGATAAATGCTTGTTAAAGCAAGTGAGATCTTGGGGACTTTATGTAGAGAAAGCATATGAGTACCCTTCTCGGTTAATATTTTATCAGGATCCTTTGAACCCTTGTGCTCAGGTCCCCTCAGCAGGCAGCGGTACCTAGTCACTGCTGGACCCCACAGGGCAGCAGCGCTACCTTTGTACTCACAGAGATGTGAGGGTCTCCTGGGAATCAATATTGGATATTTTTTTTTAACTGTACAAGCTGGCTAATGTTTTGTAGTTGGTCGGGTTTACCTTTATTTTGAAATTCTGGGTGCAAGGCTGTTTTCTGGTAGCTTCTACTGTCTTACATGTTTTTGAGTTCTTGTTACGATAACTACCTTTTATGAATTTGGTTTTGCCATGGTTTAAAAGGCCTGCTGGGTTTGGGCCTTGTGAGTTCTGGGTAGATTACCTTGGGTGATGCTCATTCTTTTTCAAGCGCTGGAGTTTTTAACCCCCCCAAAATCTTAGTTTTTTCCCATTTTTGTTTCAGTTGCTGTTTTTCATTTGTAGTTAGAATCTTTTGAACTTGTCAGTGAATATTTAAGTCACTGTTAGTGGTTATGTGGCCAAGTACATTTATCAGCTGTGATATTTGGGGTCAGTTTTGCAACTGGTTGGGCAAGGCCAAAGAGTAGTTCGGTCATGTATGCACTGAATGTGTAGGAGCCCAGTTTCTTTATGGCAGCTCTTGTGACCCTCCTATGAGCATCATATACATAGCACGTGAAATGTAAAAATGCAAATTCTTTAGACTCAACGTGAAAGCCATCAAAGCAGGAAGTAAATTTTGTGATCACTATCCTCAGGAATTTCATTCTTAAAGAAGAAATCGAGTGCTTAGCACTTGTGGAAAATAATAAAAGCTCATTTGCATAGCATTTTTCTGACAATTACTGTAAAATTTTCCATTTTCAGGCTCAAGTGTTCAGCACATTGCTCCAGGTTTATGCAAACAAAAATTCCTTCTTGACTTCTTCCCACAAAAGAAAGCAAAACCAATGTCTAACAAAACATGCAAGTCTTTCATCAAAATGGGCTGCTATAGTGCAGATATCAAGGAGAGTACGGGAGGACAGGGAGGACCTAGATTATGGGTTTCTAGATTTCTCTCCTTTTGTTCTCAGACCTTGTAGCTTTTGATTTTTACTGTAGCTGTTAAGCTTATTACAAGTGGCAGAAAGTATTCTGGGGTGCGTAAGATGACATCTATGTAATAATTTTTTTTTTTTGAATCTTCTAAATTAAGCCTTTATTTGTTTGCTTTATGCAGTAGTAGGAGTCTGGACTTGGGTGTATCTGTTCCATATATATATTCTCAAAGGTTGTGTAATCGCTTCTGGAATACATTGAAATGCAGTGTTCGTGTCGGTAATCGCTCCTAAACAGAATGCGCTAAAAACAGATGATTGTTTCCACAGTTATGCGTCATACCTTATAGAGCTAGGAGCTAAAAGATGCTTGGGAGATACAGGTAGGGAAACTCAAATTTGTTAGTCAGTACTTCCTCAAGCTGTTAGGAAGGGTATTGCAGAGCAAACAGTGGCCTGGGAAGTGCTGCTATCATCTTCTCAAATGCAGCTCTTTTTTCTAAAACTAGGTGACAGATTCTACTGGTTTTTTCGGTGTTGCCAGAGAAAATATCAGCGCATATGCAAACCACACTTGGAACCCCAACTTAGACATGAACTCGTCATGGTCAAAGAATCTTTCCTGACCATTGCTGAAAATGCTTTGGTGCCCATTTTGATAGGAACTTGTGAAACGGTGCAGGATTCCAAGTTCATCTTTTTGCTTTCTGGGGGGGGGTTGTTTATTTTATCATTTTACTCCTAGTTTTCAGCTTAAAGAGAATAGCCAAATGCTCTGTCTTTAGCAGTGATCATTGCCTTTAGTTTCCTGAACATCCTGATCTCATTGATAGTACTCAGATGAAGACAAGATACCTCTGTCACACCTTCTGTTACAGACAAACTGTACTGCTTCTAAACTTTTCCTAATGTGATCAGAGAAATATTTAGTTACTTCTGAATCTAGAATATATTCTATGAAAATGGAGACCGTTGAGGTTGTGCCTCAAGTTGGCCCAGCCATGGGGCATGTTGCATCATGATTACTTTGGGAGAAGCACATAATATACAAAATTAATATTATCACATGCATAATTATTTGGGTTTTTTTTCATTATAGAGATGATGATGACATCAATGATGTTGCTTCTATGGCTGGTGTTAATCTTAATGAAGAAAGTGCTCGAATTATGGCTACCAACTCTGACTTGGTTGGAACCCAGATACAGTCCTGTAAAGATGAACCCTTTCTTGCTGCTATACCTCTACATAAACGCATACTTGAAATGGGTGAGAAACATGTCCTTTCCTTTTCATAGTGTTTCCTTTAGAGTTATGTGATTCTGAGTAACAGAATGTGCTTAGCACTTAAGATTATTTTTTAAGCATTTTATTACGTAATCTTGTGTTACTAAACTTTCAAGGTTTTTGTGATAAAAGTAACTTAGTTATCTCAAGTTGGAAAAAAAATAGTATATTGGTACTTTTACACTTCGTGCTTTCCTCGTGTTTTTTATATCCAAGGATCTCAAAGCTCTTTGCAAACATTAATTATTTCTCACAATCCTCCTTCATGTTTTACACATGAGAAGATTGAAACAGAGAGGTAAAGTAGTACAGGTCACAGAGGACACCTGTGAATAACATTTAACAGAATGTTGAAGTTATCTGTCAAGATTTTCTTTCCTTATACAAACCAGTTATTCAGTTCTTAACACCTGTATCTATTTAAGTTCATAGTGATTTTCATATAGCATTTTTATTAAAAGTTGTATATATTTATCCTGGCAAAAAGGTGTATTTATTTATTCTACTGTTTGAAAACAGAATTTAAAAACTGTAATAGAAAAAATAACTATTCAAAATTAGTGATGTTTTAAGGTTAGTAAGTATGCTCAGAATGTATTTTATATGATGTACTTCAGTAATATACTATAGATGTTCTAGTACCTAAATGTGTCTTTTTCAACATAATTCTGGTAGTATTTTCAGAGCTATTCTGAAAGATGCTATTTCAATGTCTTAAGATACTAAGCTCAAATTGTTTAGGGGCATAAATTGTATATTTCTGTTAGAACTATGCTTATGTCACTAGGTAAATTTGTAAAATTTTTAGGGATCTAGTTCTTGTAATTTTAAAGATTAAGAGCAAAATCCTTGTACAAATCAGTACAGTTAGGTTTTTTCCAAGTCATGTAGTTGATTCTGAAATGTTATTTGTGTTTATGTTCATTGAATTAATGGAAGCCTTTTTATATTGCAGTTGCAGGCAAAGTTCTTCACTGACTTATTGTCAAGCTTCACTCTTGTATTTTAATTAGTGCCCTTTTAAGTTCTTATTCAGAGAAATGAATTATTTTGCATGCTATAGTTACCATGTTGCGATGTGATGATGGCATTATGTGAGGCAGTCTGGGAAAGCATATGTGCAACATTTTGTGAGATGGCTTACCACTACCTGAGATAGGAAGCTGGCAAGGTTTTAATGAAATTTGTTTGAGAAACTGTGGTGCGGACTACTGTATGTGTAGTTTATACAGGTGTAAGAAAACAGAAAGGAAACAGACATAAAACTGTTAAAAAGAGTGGGAAATCAGTAATGAATTTGCCATATAAACCTTAATGAACTGTCTGGGTGTAACAATTGCTGCACAACATGAAGCTGTAATTACTAGTGCAGGACTTACAGGAATCTGTACATACTTTAAGAGCCACAGAACCATCACACTATTCATCACTGCCTTTTGGGGTTTGCTCCTCTGAGGAGCAAATCCCTATGGCTGTTTTTGAAGCTTTATTGGCTTTGATAATTGAAATGAAACTTTCAAAGCTTTTAAAAGGAGCTGCAGGGATTTACTTCTCAAAAGCAGTGAATCCAGAAGAGTGGCCACTCCTAGTGATCTCCTGCAGCCACTTTTAGAGCTTTATTTTGGCTTTACATGAAGCCTTTTATAGTTTTGAAAGTGGCTGTGGGGTTCACTAGTGGCTACTATCTGGGATCTATGGCTCTTGAGGAGAGAATTCCTTCAGCTGATTTTGAAGTTTTAGAAGCTTGGTTTCAGTGTGTGTGGCCAGATTTGTTGTTTGCATAGGACCACACACAAATTTAGTAGTTTGTGCTACTGGGCACTTAAAATAACGGCATTATAAGTTCACGACAAAACTCAGTCTTACCGTATGTTGCTGTGCCTAGACACACCAGGACTAAGCAAAGGAGGCTGTGACCTTCTCAAGCACATTAGGAAAAAGAAAGTATGTTATGTGAGTCCTCATTCTTCTGTTTTCGTTATACCTGTTGACAAATGAGATGAAATACATTGTTTCTTCTTATTTTTACCTGAATATGACTTAAACAGACTTTATTTTCTACCTTTAAATCTATTCATATTTAATGATCACTTTAGTTTTAGGGCATGTTTTTAATGTTTTAGTAAGAGAGAGATTTGTGGTATGTACAGTATTAGGAAACTGCTCTTCTCTCCTTTCTCAGAAGCTAGATCTTTCAAGTTTTCTGTAATATTAATCTCCTTCTCTCTTTTCTGAGTAAGAGCTCTGTCGAGCAACTCAGTAGTGTTCCCCAAAGGCTGTTTCAGAGATTGTGCTTCCATTCACCAGAGTCAGAATATAAACTGCTAAACTGAGAGCAGATGCTGTTCAGTCTTTGGCAGTAACCACCAGCCAAATGCCTCAAAGTTATAGTGAAAGAGGTTTCTTAATGTATCGTACATTCTTATCTCTACTGTAACTTGGCAGTGTTATCATCCAAAGTTTATTTTAAATCTAAATGATTAATTAATATTATTATTGATCTTTTTAAGTGGAAGAAGTAACTGAAAGGTAATTCATGCAAAGATACTCATCCACTTCCCACATCCTTCCTTATCCAATTTTGTATCTCGTCATCTTTGGGTGGTGATCATTGCCATTGGCTCATGCAGGAAGACAGGGCTGTGACTGTTTCAAATTTTTCTTTGATGGAGAATCAAGAGTGGGTATTTCTTAGCAGATAATGTATTTCTTTTGCTATTCCATTCAGGATCATAAAACTTTAAACCCTAATCTTTCTACATGACAGCACAGCACAGTGAAACATATGCAAGGACTTGTAAGGCTTTTGTTTCACTTTTTGGGAAGTTAAGAAACAGAGGTTGATGTTCTTCATGCATGTGCATGCTGATGTGCATACAGACTCTTAAAACTTTCTAGGTCTTTAACTCTAGTAGTTAAATGGGTAGTATTTTTTTTTTTTAAAGGGCAAGATGAACTGATCAGATCTTCACAAATAAATGGCGGTGAAAAATTCTAGGTTTTTCATGTGGTTTTATGGGAAAGAAACCAGAAAAATAACCTTAATAATTTGTAATTGTTTCACTTTTGTTCATTCATAAGCTGTTTCGTGGTGGGTAAGAATGCTGTATTAGTTAGAAGCTAGTTTCTGAGTTTCCACTGTTTACCAAAAGGGGCAACACTTTAATGAATAAAACAGTATCATTTAGCAGGTTGTTTTAAGCGTGACACTTTTCTCTGGTTTGTAACCACCTTGTGAAAATAGAAACTCCTTTACTCAGGAATTACTTTATTACAGCATTGTTTCTGAGAGCAGGTAAGAATTAGGCTGCACTGTATTTTGTATTTAATATTAATGAAAGGTAGTAGGACATAGTGAAGGATGGGATAAAAGGTGACCCTTTTGATATTGCCTGGTAACTAAATCCATGGAAAAAGGGAACAGATATGTTGTCTACTTTCCTGAGAAGTCTTTTGACTGAGAGCTGGTGATCTCTAGAACCTCCACTGTCTGTTCCAAAAAACTTTGCTGTGTATTTTGTGGTCTACAGAGCGTGATATCCTCACAAACTTAGAATCTGAAGCAGCTTATTAATTCCCACAGCTTTTGCTTTAATTCTAACTGATTTCTTCTACAACCAGATAATGCCATTTTGCTTTCTTGGCTGTCCCTAAAATCACACAACTTGTGGAGAATCTTAACTGTAAATTAACTGTCTTAATGCAATAATAATGAAACGTAAGGTTGGCATATTGTATTTGACTTAGATTGTTTCTTCCTCTCTTTCTCTTTGCTTTCAGTGTTCTTCACCCAATTTTTCTACTTCAGTTTTTATTGTTACAGAGCACTGTCTGAATAGAATAATCACAAATGTGACATTCTAAGAAATGTGGGACTGGTTTGGCCATATTGAATACATTTTAAGTGTCCATCTTGTATTTTCGAATTATTTTTACTCAAATATGTATGATAAAAATGTATTGGAGAATCATTGATGATATTTTTATTTCACATTCATTCAGAATTATTTTTACATCTGTATTAGGAAATCAATTTTTCTATAGCATGATTTTATGAAATACTGTGTTTATGTCTGTTATCTAGCGTTGTTAGAAATAACCTTTGAAAAAGTCTATTACATTGACAGCATAGCATGCACCTGCAACATTTACTGTTACAAAATTAGTACTGGATTCTCTTGTTTCATCCAAATAGATTTTTAGGCTAGAAGACATATAGTGGTGCAGGCCAATTATTATGAGACTTGAAAATGTGCTGATGAATCCAAATTATCCTAATCCAGTTAAAAGGCCTACAATCTTCCTTATAACAGCTTCAGAGAAGCTTGGCTTGATAGAATTAAGCCACTGTCTCTGTCAATGTTACAGTTGTAGGGTTAGGCTCAACATAATTTAAAGGCTTACCTATTTGTTATTTTACATGTAATGTGTTTTTTAATTCTGTCTGATGAAATATTGATCATTGTTCTGCCTTGGTTGTTTCTTTGTTCAGTTGCTCTTGAATTGCATGTCTGCTATAAAAATGCATGTTAAAGCACAAGGAAATAGCTTATCTGTGTTTTTCTGTATTCTGGAGTGTATTGAATCTACTACGTGGCATCACAGTGGCAGCCCAGTTGTATGCATATGTATATATTTTAAATAAATAATTTGAATACCCTAGATGGCATTTTATATTGCTAAAACATCTAAAAACTGATTGGGATCTCCTTCATGGGACCAGGCCAGTAAATTTCAGAGCCTATATTTACAGCATGTGTTACTAATTTAATAAGAGAGTCTGTCATCCCTGTTTCATCTGTTTGTTTGTCAACAGTTGTATTCATGTTTGAATGAGATGAAACCATACAATTGATGATTCTAACATAAAAGTATACTTACTTCTCTGGTTGGTTTACTTTAGAGGGTTTTTGTAGCTGCTTAGATTACAGTCCTTGTGGGTTCTGAAATTCTGAGCTATCAGATTGCCTGTGAATGTGATTTTTTGTTTTCACTGCACTTTTTGTTGATGTGACTTAGTTGTTTTCGTTGTTGACTTAACTGTTTATCCACGAGTTGTCTTCAAACCACAATATTCCATTTAATACCAGTTTTTCCACCAGCATCTTTCCGTCAGGATAACCTCCTTAAATACCTGTGGACATAACTCTTGATAGTGTTTGGAGATAGTTCTAAGATGTACTTGTTCTGTAAGCATAGCATTTTGAAGTCATATATTGTCCTAATAACAGTCTTAGTCCACTTGATGTTTTCTGTGATTCTATTTGCTTTTTCTCAGGAAAAAAAATCATGTTAGGTATTGTATAAGCCAATTTGCAAGTTATTGTGCATAACAAATATGTTGACTTTGTCTAGTTCCCATATACTTCAGTATGTCACCTGCAGAGATGTGGCAGGTGTACAGATGCATTTACACTCTGACATCTGGAATAGTTCTGTAACTTCATGCAGGGTTAGAGTTTTTTTTAATTAGTAAAAACCAAGCAATTTGCTAGCAATTTTATTTACATTAGAAGGTGTGTGCTGCTTCAAATCTTCTTATCAATGTCCGTAGTTGTGATAATTTAGTTTCTTAAGTTGAGATTGGTGTTTATTCTACATGTTCAATAGAGAACCTAGTTTTATATTACAACTTAATCGATGGCTAATGTTACAATATTGTAAGACAATTATATGTTATTTACATTTGTTATTTTCTTTTCAAAAAAGGTGGGAATACATTCCCATCTTAGTATCAGCAGCAGTGTTGCCAAATAAACATAACCAGTAAGTATTTCAGCAGAATGTTAAACTGTATTGTTGTTCTTTCTTTAATAGGTCCATGATTAGACTTCCTGTTTTACAAGATGTCCCAACATGTGTTGGAATGGTAACTTCAGTACCACCTGAGAGCTTGGAGTCTGCCTTTCTGTGAAAGGTAGGGCAGCTTCTGTTCAATATTTTTTGTGTATTTCTAAGGTTTTCTTTTTATTAATCCTACTGGTTTTGCAACACTACAGAATCTGAATTGTGCTTTTAGCAGTATCACCTCTAAGTGCCAGAACTGATGTTACTTCATCAAGCAGTAATTTCTCAAAATAAATGTAGATATGCTCAAACTATGATTATTTATGAAGAAAATGAAGCTGTTCCTTCAGGCATCATTTTCAAAGGTTTTACTCCAATTGAACTGAGAGCATGACCATGGTATTTGCTCCCAGAAATATTTGGAGAATTCAGGTTTTGTTTTCACCATAATGCCTTGCTTCTGTTTTATGAATGTAGTGGAAGAGCCTTCTTTAAAAGGTCTTGCTATTTCCGGAAGGCAGTTCTGGCCTCGAGGGCCTACCAAAATACGTTGCCCAGCCTCAGAATAAGTTTGTATCTGGGCGTTGAATGGCTTAAATTTCTTGGTCTCTGCAAAGGAGAGTAAAATTAAGATCATCATTCTGTGGAGATGCATTCTCTACCAGATTAATTTATAAAGTCCATCTCATAAAGAGATTTCTGGTAATAAATATTGGATGTAAAATAAGAACAATAAAAAGAAAACCTTAGAGAACCATTCAATATTGCAATAAAGCTGACTTACATTATTCCTGTAGGCAAACTCCATGCTCTAGAGGTGGTGCTAATGTCCCCAACTCTCAACACATGTTGGAACATCTTTGTGGAGGAGGAAGTCATTGATCAGTGAGCAGCATCTTCAAGGATCGTTTAAGGGGGAAAAAGTAAAAGGTAATATTTTCTAAAATATGTTGAAATGATTGTTCATTATGTTTATTTGGCAATCCTGCTGCTCATACTAAGGTTGTAATGTTTTCATTTCTTAAAATTATTGAAAAACCTCATAAACTTCACTTCAGTCTTTCCTTCTCCCATGAGTTTGAATTGCCTTTGTTAGCCTTCTTCATGTTGCTGAGTCTACTGCATAGAAAGTCCAAATTCTACTATAACTCATTGGCAATTTGACACTTTTTTCAGCACTTGTAATACGGAGAGTGTTAGTCTGTGGTTTAACCAGTTTTGCAGTGTCTACTGTTAATTAAGTCACAGCCAAATGTTGCAAAGTGTTGAACTGGTACAAAGACATTCTACTGGTAATGCAAGGGTATTTGTTTTCAAGGAAGTAGCTGCAAAACTGGATGATGTGCCAGATGAGGTACCACCATCTCTTCTTGCACAGTAATGCAGAAGTGTGACTTTAATATCAAGTATCATAAACTACAGCTATATTGACAAAATCAAATGACCGTGCCTGATCTGGATAACTTTTGTAGTGTTGGATGATCTGGTGATGCACAGATTTGGTATTAACGAATGTGGCACAATGTCCTGATCTTGACCACTTTTCCTCTAATCCTGGACATAGACAGATGAAGGTGCTGACATTTTGAAATTCAGCTTATGGTCTTCAGTCTACCCTTCTGGTATCCTTTATAATTTCCTGTATTCTTTGTGCATATCCTTTCCAGCTGACATACCCATCCCGCCTCCTTAAGAGAGGTCTCGTGTTGAGCTAGTCGCCTGGTATCAGGGTTGTAGTGGACAAATGTGATATCTGTTCAGACATGTCACCAACAAGACTTTTATAGTGTCAGATGTCAGAGAGATGGTTTCTCTAGGAAAAAAAAAAAAAAAAGCCAAAATGTCTGCATTGTTTAAAAGAACAGAAGCATATAGGCAAATTCTTACACTTGGTATTCCTTTTAATCCTGTGTGGATGTGATTGATAGTGTGTTCTGTTACTGCAAGGACTGTGTTAAAGGATGCTGGCATCTGTGCCTCCACATGTGTTTGTCATCTCTGACATTTGTACAACAGTTGTTCTCCATCTCTGTCTCACCTGGCATACTGTCGTAATCCTATACTACTTGTATTTAAGGCTGAGATCCTGTAATGGTTTAGTACCTTTTGATCTTGGGCTTAGCTCAAGAACCGTATTCTTCTAGCCTGCATGAAAACAGGTGGGGGACAAATCCCCAACTAACAACTTCTCTGTCGTCTTCTTAAGGACTCTTATTGGTGTCATTGCCATATTAGTTTTTTCTCATCTGATCCCTCTGACAATCTCTTTTGATTTGACTCTGTGGTCAGTAACCAAACACAAAAGTGCATTGAGGCATGTATTATTATTCATAAAAATAGTGAACATATTTTCCAGTTCTCTACAGTCACTCTGAGTTTGTTCTTGAATGTTCCTGAATGTCTTTGGACATGCTTATTATGTTGTATTGTATATATGTTTTGAGAAAACTAAGATGAAAAAAAAAATCATATAACTGTAAACTGTATATTCTCATTTGACTTGTTGAGACCTGCACCTATTTCAGTTCTCATACCCTCCTCTGTCTTTTACATTTTCCTCACGCTGTTCAGGTGCTGCAGCAAAATTAACCAACACAAAATTAAGGGTAAGGTGTTTCCTTAGCACATTGTGACTTTGATTTCTTCTAAAAGAAATTAGGTAATATATAGTAATATACAGTTTAGTTACAGAAAAAAATAGGGAAAAGATTAATAGTAGTAGCTTCTGTTCCTTCAGAGTTTACATTCTTTCTGTCCTCTCTGATCAAGCTGTAAGACTTCCTTGCCATCTGAATACCAAGTATTCTCTTCTGAATGCACTGCTTATATGCTCATGCTTCCATGATTTGTGGCAGCTCCTTCCATTTTCCAAGCCTCCACATACCCGTGCATAATGTTGTTTGGTGACTAGCCTCATTCTGTTAGAAACAAACTACTAAGGATAGTAAAAAGACTCTTTAGGTATGATTAATAGCTACCTTTCAGCTGATAATTATCTAGCTTAGAGACAGAATTTTGGAAACTGGATTGTCTGGTTATATATATTTTAGGTCAGGCCTCTTCTCAAATTAGTCCTTTCTTTTTGCCAAAAAGTATGAATTATGTGTGGGTTCCCAGACTTGCCCACCTGGTTGAGAACTCATAGAGAAGTGAAGGCTTTTTTAGTCATTCTTACATGATTTTCATCAAAAAAGACTAATTGTATAAGTAGGATTAAGTAGGGTTCTTGAGAAGTTCTTTTTCTACTTGATTAATTTTTTGCCCCAAATCCCACCAACTTGCATAAGAGCTTTGAATCAGCACAGAAAATGGAATTGGACATTTTGGTCTGGGTTACACACAGATTTTTGCATGGATACAACTATTTCTCTGGCTCTATTGTGTTGAAATAATTATACCAATATGAACCCCTAGAATGTAGCTATTTTTCTGGTTTCCCTTTACAACAATTAGGGATATCAAATGAAATTAGAAGGTAGACGTTCAAAACAAGTAAAAATAGCTGCTGCTTTTTTTTTTTTTTTTTTTTTTTTTTTTTTTTTTCCCACGTGAGTAGTTAAGTTGTGGAACTCCTTGTTTTAGGATGTTGCTGGTTCAAAAAAGCACTTGAAAAATTAATGGGAAAAAAATTTCTTCCTGACCTAATAGAAAGAAAGATAAGATCCTCTTAACTTAGGATGGTCCTAAGCTGTCTATAGTTATTACTGCACACTATTTTTTTTAACTGTCTTTTAGCAGCATCTCCTGCTACTGCTGTTGGAGAAAGGATGCTGAACTATATTATGCAGTATAGCTTTTCCTAACGTCTTATACAATTATATAAATGGGTAAATATTTATTATAGTATGGTTTGTACTGAGTAAGTTAAATCCACTATAGTACCTGAAACAAGCTTTATGAGTGGTTTTGGATCAGTACATTCACACTACAGAGCTTATGAGTCTTAGGTGAATCTTACTTTGCTAAAATAATTTGGTTGGCATTTACTTTGGAGGGAGGAGGAGAAGAGAGTATTAAAATTTGTGTAACATTTATTTAGATTTTTTTTTTATTCCTTTAGGTTACTTTACAGTTTTGTGTCTGGTTATCTTTTTTTTCTGCTGTGTCTTGCACTGAAAATGGCTATGTATTTCGAGGATTTTAATCTGTAAGTTTGGAATTTGTTAATTTATTTTTAAAAAGTAATTGATGTTTCACTAGTTTTTCAGTTTCACAAAATGCTTCCTGGGGAATCATTTCAAGGTAGATAGCTCTGAAGAAGTATAGAACAAATACTACACCCAGCAAGTCCTGAGTTCTCAAGAAGACTGTCCACTTCTATCCAGAAGCCAGCTCATGAGATAATTTTTATCCTAAAGGAGAGGAGGAATGTTCTTTTACAAACAAGCTGAAGTAATTCTTTTACAAACTTTACTGAAGTAATTGATGTAGGGTCTTCTGTTATTTAGTAAATAACAATTACATGGTGATAAAAAGTCATTCTCTTTAACAAAGTCGGTTTATTACATATGAAGGTGAACTGGAAGTATAGTGTGGAACAGTATCAGATACTGGTTTACAAAATCTTTCCCATTCCTGTTCAGGGCTGGTTTGAAGCTGTGGAATATATCTTGGCCATCTGCCCCTCACAGAGGGGTGCTGGTTTGTACCTGCTAGAAGGAATCATTTACCAAATCTCGAAGCACTTGGCACTGATTCTCTCTAGTTTGGCAGGAAACACTCCCTAGCCTGTGGCTTCCTTAAACACATTCCAGGTTATAGGTTCCTCAGAGGTGCCTGCTCAAATGACTTCATTTGGATTGGCTGTTTTTGTGAAGGTAGCAATAAAAGTCTTTTGGTTTCTCCATTCTTCATCCTGTCTTCCAGCACCAGACAGGCTTAACAGTACAGCAAGTAAACATTTATTAAATTATTTATGCATTTAGTTAGTAAGACTTAAAGTAAAGCTTTTATTTAAAGGACTGAAACCAGGAAATTACAGCTAAAATTATCATACTGTTTCTTTTGCCTGGGATCACCAGGTTATCTTATACCCCTAGGAATCTCTAATCCTAATCATCAGAGCTAGTGGTTTGTTTTTTGCACTATCACTCTGTTTAACAAGCTTTTCCTTCAGTTTTTAATACTTAAAGTCTCTCTGGGGCTCTGGTAGCCCCCACAACACAACCCCAGGATATTTTGTACCCAAACAACCTCCTTAGTTTTTTCCCTTGTTGTGTTGCACCCATCTTAATATTTAAGATTGGGTTTTCCTTTTGATAGCAATATGAATGCAGTATTAATGGATTACTCTGTAGGCTGAGGACTCTGCTATATGGGAGGTGTACCCCATTCTTAAGTCTCACTTGATTAGGCTGGGACAAGTAAGTTCAATAATTGGCATTTATGGCTCCTCAGGATGCCAAGGGCCCTTATTACATTAGAGTTGTTTCCCCTTTGTGTTTAGTCAGCCTAATAGTTAAATGCTGTTTCTCAGTTTAGAATTATTAATATAATAGTATTAGATAAAGCACCTATTGTTTTCTGTTGATTTCATGACTTGCTTTCTGTAGAGACCACACGTGGTGTCTCTTAGGACATGCAAAAATTCCTTGTCTAGTTTTAGAAGGTGAACTGCTCTCCCCTTTCCCCCCAATTTTTTCAACTGTTAGTCTCTAGAAGTTCCTGTATAGCGTAAGTCTTGAACTGTGACTACTTAACTGATCATGTTGTATTTAATTACATGCAATTTTACAGAGATTAAGGTGTTTTAAATGTTTCACTGCTGACACCTGCAGCAGAACTACAAAATCATCAGTTTCCCTTATGCTATTGGGATGGGGGAATGAAATTGATTAAAGAATTGCATAGTTTGGAAGGCCGCAGAAACTCAAGTGGTATTTTTTCCAATACCTTGCTTTTCCTGATGGGAAAGATCGCAGAGTGACCGAGGCATGTAAAACTGTGGTGGTTCTGTTGTGATAAAAGAGGAAGGGGGCTTAGGTCTAAAACTGCAGATGCAGTCCAAGGCACTGCCTAGTCCTTGCTGTGTGGTGGGGATGAGGTAGGTTGGTAGATGTGACCAGATGCATCTTTGTTGCATTATTCTAGGTCTGATGCTGTTGAATGAGGTTAAATGAAAGTTTAAACAAATAATGTCCCCGATTCAAGGGGGATTGATTTTGTGATTTGTTTCCACTTGTAGTATGCAAGCCAGCTGTAACTGCTGGAGAGGCCTGGACCTGAGAATTCTGGTTCCAGTTGCATTTTGGGCCAATATTTCATGCACAGAATGTAAACTTTTAAGAAGTTTCTCCTGGTTTTAAGGTGATAGCAGAGAATGTTTTCTGCAGTTTTGGCTGACCTGTGATTAGGGCAAATAGAGACTAATTATGCATTCTCCCAATGTTTCTGTTGAAGGACAAGACAAATTCAAGCCCTAAATACATGCTGTTTAACTGTTTAAAACCAGTTCTTCAAGGTTTTCTGTTTTAAGTATAAATATAAAGAGATTTTATACAGGCACTCAATAATTTATCACACTAATAATCAGTCAGACCTAATGTTTTACAAATAATTTTTTTATCTTTGATCTCAATCCTGTCAGTCCTCTTAAAGTATAAATTATTAAAGTAAGTTTTTTGATTCTTTGAAAGCCTATCTGCAAGGATAGTATTTTTCTTCTGCTTCTCAAATAGGGCAGTACTTTTCTTCCGATTTATTTCAGCTTGTTTGATCAATAAAATATAATTAAACTTTTAAAGTGCAGCAGAGCCAGTACCTTTCAGATAGCTAAGCAGATGATAGCACTCTTCAGAATTTTCACTTCTTGGGACCTAAAAGTTTTCAATGACAAGGTTCAGGTGCTTTTATGTTTATAAGAAACAATCTTGTGCTAGTGACACATATGCCCATATCAGAATAATATTGCTGAATGTTTTTTCCCTCAAGCTTTTTGGAACTTATATACAAGTTCTAACTTCATAGAAACTCTGCTGCTATGTCTCAAACTTTTAAACAGAATATAGTTTATTTGTAACAAAAATATTCTGACACTTATACTTCCTTTGTGTGCTGTCTCATATACTACAGATCCTTATTAAATGCTGATTGAACCATGGTTTGCTATTAAAGCTTCCAAACATAGTTAAGAATTAATATGTGGGCAGGCTTTATTGTGTTGTTCCGTAAGCACTTGGCAGATTAGAAATTTGCTTACTTTGGGGATATTAATTTGTGATCCCTCATATTTTTCATATAGGATGGTGTGACTTGACTGACTGCTTCAGTAGCACTTGATGCCTCTGAGGATGTGTTGAAACTGAGTCCTGCCACGAAGAACTGAAGTGTTTATGCAATCAGTCATCAATTCTTGATGGTCTTGTACAGTTCTGGTGTAGTAGAGATCTGGCAAGAACACTTGAATGAAGGACGTGACCTTAGTTATGTCTTTGAAAATATAAAAACTCAAATTCAAGTGGAGAGATTGGTTAAAATTATAGCTTGGAGCATTGCTTTGCTCCAGCTCCATTTTTGTTGTTATCCTTGATGATGTTTTTATCATAGCTCTAGGAAAAGTTCAGAATTACATTGCTAAAGTAATTTTAAAGACTTGAAGCATAGACTTGTTATCAAAAATGTCTAAATGTAACAAATATATTATTTAAAAGCAAGCAACTTTTTTCAAATTACACATTTCTTGACGTTTTACTTTTAAGTATGTGGCTCCTTACTGCTTTAAATGCAGAATTTTGGTCACAAAATTACAAGTTAAGGTGGCCATGTTATCAAACTTAAAGCATATTAAGATCACCACCTAAAAGTCAGAAACAAGTTCAACTTTTTTTAACAAAAGACAGATGATAGCAGTCTGTTGATAGAAATAAGTTAATTTTATTTGATCTTAATTTTCTCTTTGGATTTTGCATTTCTGTATGTATGTAAGTATATATATTATGACTTATGATTGCAATGATCAGATGGTGCAATTAAGACCAGAATTCAGAATGCTAGGACCTAAATAAAAATACCTGTATATGAAGCCACTGTCCATTGACTTGGTTAGAAAGATGAATAATGTATTGAGGATATTTGTGTTTTCTGATACAATTATGTATGTATAGTGTTATTTTAAAAAAATATATATGTGTATATACACATTTCTTAAAACTATGAATTATATTTCTTTTCCCACATCATCATCAGTCTAGGGAATCTTGCAAAGGGAAGAGGAGATTTTTAATTTTTTTTTTTTAGAGATTAGCCTTATTTTCCTTTGATGGCAGACAGAATTCCATTATGCTTTTTATAAATTACAATGGATGAAACTCAGGGGGAGATGTAGCAGTGAAGAAAAAAAATAGTAAGATTTTAGTATAGAAAGAAATTGAAATTAACTGTTTCCAGCTCTTTGCATAGATTCAGTTTCTACTTGACATTTTCTCTGAGTGGCAGAAAGCAAATAAAAAACCCAGTCTCTAAACAGTGGTATCAGAACTTTTCCTAGGTCAACGGATGAGTAAAGTAGTACGCATGGATGTTTGTGAAAGTATACAGCCTTTCCAAGTGTTGTTGAGATTGTTGTTTCAGGAGCACATTGGTAATTTTCCCATCCTTGCCCCGAGTACAATCCAAGTATTTAAGTAGTGTGCCAAATATTCATGTAGTATACAGCTTTGGAATGCACCCTGCTTCTGACATCCTATGCTAACAGAATTTTGACTAATGTAATTTAGAGCAGTGTAGACGTGATGATGCTTCCACACATGATGAATGTTGTGCATGACAAGTTGACTTTTAAAAAATTTATCTTTTTGTCTTTTTGTAGTCTGGTTTCTTGACGCTAATTCATTTTTAGGGAAATTTGCTTTATGTTCTTTCTTCCTTAGCCTAAGAAAGCTAGCCTTAAGTGATTAGTCTGTTCGCCTTCCTTCTCTCTCCCTTCAGGTAACTTTTGAATCCATTGATAAATCGGCAGCTAGGTAGCCCCTCTGTGTGTCCCAGTTGAGGGAGAAGTCAACTTTCTTTTTTTTCTCTACTCTCCAGTCTGCTTGGCTGTCAGTCAGCGCTCTTGTACAGGCTGACCAGACTGTCCTCAGGGTGAGCTGACTGTGCCCAGCTAGCAAGCTTGGACAAATATGGACTGGGAGACATGCCAGGGGGTGATTCTAGATGTATGAGGGAACTAAGGGTATTGTGCTATAATAAGGAATATAGGAGGAAGTTGGAGCTATGCAGGAGGACAGGCATGATAGAATCACTCAGGTTGGAAGAGAACTTGAGTGGTTATCTAATCCAACCTCTTGCTTAAAGCTGGGTCAACATTAAATTCAGACAAGGTTGCTTAGGATGTTTTCTGTCTGAATCTTAAAAACCTGGAAGGTAGGAGAGTCTACAGCTTTTTTTTATGCAAAATATTCCAGTGCTTAATTTATCTTCATAATGAAGAATTCTTCCCTGTATCCAGTCAGAACCTCTGCTGTTTCAATTTATGAATTTATTTCTCGTTCTTCTTCAGGCATCCTCAATAAAGAGTCTGGCTCCATCTTCTCAATAACGTCTCCCCTAAGCCTTCTGTTCTCCAGGGTGAAGAACCCTCAGGTTCTTCTCATTTACATCATATGCTCTGCCTTGGTGACTTTTCCCTGGACTCAAATTTTTCCAAGTCTTTCTTGTACCAGGCGATCCAAAACTGATTGCAGTATTCTAGATGTGGGCTGGGGCTGAGTGAAGAGGAATAATTGCTTCCCTTGATGTATTGATTACTGCTGATCTGCCATTTTACTGTTGATACAGCCCACTATGCTGTTAGTCTTCATTGTTGCCAGGGTGCACTGCTGAATCCTGGTTAGCCTGCTGACCACCAGACTTTCGTGTGCTTTCCATCAGCGCTGCTACCCTGGTAGTCCGTCCCCAGTCTGCATCATGGAGTTTGTCCATCACAGGTGCATTTGTCCTTGAATTTCATGAAGTTCCTGTGAGCCTGCTCATCAGGTCCTTCTGACTGGCAGCCCTTCCCTCTGCACCATTCAGTGTGGTGCCATCTGCAAACT
Source organism: Leptosomus discolor (assembly GCF_034619465.1). Classification (NCBI taxonomy): domain Eukaryota; kingdom Metazoa; phylum Chordata; class Aves; order Leptosomiformes; family Leptosomidae; genus Leptosomus; species Leptosomus discolor. The sequence goes on along the minus strand of NC_141398.1, from coordinate 50,960,164 downwards.
TGATGAGGGCACTTTGTGTCTCCCCCTGCGGGTCACTGAGACAGATATTGAAAAAGGTAAGTCCCAGGACAGACTCCTGAGGGGCGCCGTGTATAACTGGCCTCAGGTAGTTTTTGGACTTGAGAAAATTTTATTGGGGGATTTCGGGAGCAGAAGGATACTGAAATGTGGCAGAAGCTGATGTAGAGGATGTAGGACAAGAATCTTTGAGGAATGAGGCATCTCAGGGAATGGTGCTTTGATTATGGATGAATTTCTAAACAGTTGAATAGGTGAAACAAGCCATATAATAGTTGAATTGACTTAGAACAACAGTCTTTAAAATTAGGAAAACCTTTATTATGGAAAAAAACAAGATGCTGATAGGTCTTTATTATGAAAGGATTGTGTGTGTTCAGGGAAGTTGGGTAGCCGTAGTTACACTGCTGAAATTCAAGGCATTATTATTTTAACAATTATTTGTTTGTGCCTTTACTAGAATACGCAGCAGAATTTTCCATCTCAAACCTCTTTTCTGTAAACTAGTTAATTAAGTTTCCCTTCTTACTTGCATTTTATCTTTCAGGTTTTTTGATTGATAGCTTTGCTTACACACGTTTGCGTAATAAAATGGTGCGTGCTGAAATAGGTCTGGATATTGCAAATCTGACTTGCCCAAATAGCTCCTACCGATATGAATAGTCCTACTGACTTCAAGGACTTAATTTGCATGAGTCACAGTTGCCGCATTGGGATCTTAATGTGTGTGTCTGCTTTCCCTTATGTGTTCAGCTTTCAGCACCTTCAGCAGCATTCCGTCTCTCTTACAGAGGAGAAACTGGGTGCCAAGAAAGGTTGAATTTTTTTTTTAGTGATAAAGCGGAAATCAGTTAAAAAGCATATATACCTATCAGTAAAATCCTTAACACAACGTGGAGGCAGTGACGGCTTAAGTTAATTTAAGAGATAGCAGCTTCAAAGAATCATTAAAAAAATGACCATCAGAAATACATGACACAGAGAATTGGGCTCTGGGAAGCGTGGGAGTGATGTCCTGTGGTGATGTAATAAAGCAGACATTTAAACAGACACTGCAGAGCGGCGCAGGAGAGCCGTGGCGAGGGAGGGCTGCCCGAAGCGTGCTGTCGCCGCGCTGCTCGGCCCGGCTCGGCCCGGCCCGGCCCGGCCCGGCCCCGCCGCCGGCACCCGCCGTTCGGGCCGATCGGCCGCGGGACCTCGGCGCCTCCCGGCACGCGCGTGGCTGGCGCGAGGAGCGCGGCGCCGCCGCAGCGCCCCCTGCCGGCGGGGGCGGCCCGCCCGCGCCGTGATTGAGCGGCCCCGGCCCGGCGCTGACAGAAGCCCAGGGTGATGCTGAATGCTGCCAGTTCGTCTCAGATCACATCATTAAAATAACAGACGTGTACATCCGTGTAAGACCACTGCTCACTTGTTCGTCTTCATTTTTTAGACGTGTGATGGTTTCTTGCGCTTGCGTTCGGCCAGGAAAAGATAGGAAAGCTTCACAAAACGCACACACGCGTTCTTAAGCCTCTCAGGTTTGTATTTGCTCGGGGACCCCCCTGCAAACGGAGATCACTTTTGTAATCAGATGTTCGGGAAACGCTTTCCAAAATATTCTCAGGCAAATTTCCTGTAGTGTTTTGCATACTCATTAACGTATCACAAACATTTAAAAAAGTCTTGCGTTTGTTCAATGGAAAACTGATTGAGTGTAATCAGAGTATTTACTCTGTTACGGTGGTTCAGGTCCAATAATCCATACAAAATGCAACTACTGATTTCTTTATATAAAATACATATATCGATGTGTGCACATACAGGGTTTTCTACCCAGAAAAGTGTCCCACTGGGGCTACTCATCTGTATGTCTTTGTAGGACTGTAGCTTAGATTAGTATGTGTATTCATATATCTACAAATTTATATCCAAAACTTGGCGATTATTTTGACAAATTTAGGAATTCTTAAGTGTTACCCATATTCTTGTTTCTGTTGCTTAGGTGTTTTTTTAGTATATCAATACATTAGACTGTAGAGTGTTTGCTTTTCATATAAACTCAGCACAAAGTATCAAATGTCTAAATAACTATGAATTTGTCTTTTAGCAGTGTTTGGGGGACAACTGGTGTTTTTAAGTAACTTGTTAATAATATGACTATTTTTTCATATTCAGTTAACAGGGTTTTTTCCTAAAGAATTTTTATCATCAATAGTATGCCAATGGTGTAGGCTAAAGTAAGCAACAGTATGCTTTGGGCTGCAGCCTCATCTCGTTGACACTGAAATTAATCTGCAGTAGTGCTTCTGAAAATAAAGGAATAGCTTTTTCTGTGTAGAACAACTGAGAACTCAAATTGTCTCATCCTCTGTTATGCTTTGTATTAATATACTACGATAAACTTTGGTAAAATTCTTAAATGCTTCCCAAGTGATTAAAAAAAAAAAAAAGCTCCAATTTCTCTTTCAAACTTTAGAAGTGTAGTCATACCTCTTTTCAAGGCATCCTGAATGCATCACCAAAGCTACATAAGTACACTGTCACGGATTTTTCTGTTCAGGAAAATGAAGTTATGACTTTATGTTCTTTAGAGGTTTTGGGGGTGGTAAGCTAATTCTGTTTTGTTTTGTTTTTTGCTTTAGCTAAAAAACTAGGAATTACTGATGTGGCAGCTGAGGTGGTTACTTTTATTTCGCATGCAACACAAAACAGATTAAGAACAGTGATAGAAAAAGTAACAGTGATAACCCAGCACCGAATGGAATCGTACAAAGTAAGTGTGTAAAGAAAGGTATTCTATGTTACAGAATGATGTGGTGTGGTGCTGTTTTTTCTTAGCACACAGTAGGTGTTTTGTGTTCATTTTGTGTGCAAAGCATGTTTTAATCACAGGTTTGTCTACCTCAGCAAATAGAAAGTGGTGGGATGAGAGCACTGCTTGCCAGATCTGTCTTCCTCCTCTGTGACAGAATTTGTGTGTAGAGTTATGTTTTCATCCTCCTGTGCTGAAGTGTCTAGCATGGGGCATCTGTTAAGCTATTTCTGCTCATAGGTTGTGACTGAGACTGTTGATTCTTGATGTCTCCTTTTTTGGCCAAGGTATCCATTGATTGGATCAAAACTGCTTCAATATATAGGAATCTATAGTAACTTTACATGTCCTTGGCTGTGAGAAATACTAATATTTTACAAAAGTTACCAATGTGTCTTAACCCAACAACTATGAGAAATATTAATATTTTACAAAAGTTACCAATTTGTCTTAACAACTAAAGATTCCAGCTGTAAATTCACTGTGATTAAATACTCTTTAAAAAGAACATTTCAAGATAAAATGCTACTTTGATTCCACTGTTAGTGATTGTATTCATGAAGAAAACTGAAACAATTTAGATATCTTAAACCAGGGGGGAAATTTAAATAAGAATCTGCAAAACCAGTTTGAAATTAAAATAAATCAAACATCTTTATTGATAAATATTAAATATCTTGTTTTGATAAAAGTAAGATGCTAATAGTTGTTGAAATGGTGTAAAAGGAAGATGGCAATAACTGTAGTTGTGTGTTGTGTCTAAGCTGTGTTTAGACTTCTTTAGTGTGTGTATATACATTGAGTAGCTTTGGTTGGTTGGTTTGTTTGTTTGTTTTTCTCCTTTTGGGGTTTTTTGTTTTCCATGAGTGAAAGCCTGGACAAACAGGTTTGGACTGTATCTTTGCCTACCTGTTTCCCAAACCTGAGTCACAGTTGGGCTATAAGTGGCATCTGCAAGATTTATATCTTGCAGTATTTTTGGGATCTGTGACTAGAATCGACATTACTGTGATAGAAAAATGGAATTAAAAAAATAAAGGCCACTATGCCTGTGTTATACCTACACATACATATTTCTTTGCAGTTGATGGATATATTCTACTATGTTGGACTAAAAGCAAAATCTCCATGTTTCTTTTCAATATTCTTCATCAGCTTCAGCAGTGTTAAATTGCTCCTTCCTTCTCTCTAGGATGGTGTCTGAGAAGAAAATACTTTGCTTAGTCTGTGTTAAGCCAAAAATGCATTTAAAATAATATCTTAGCAGATTCTTAGAAAAAAAAATTAGTGTTGTCTCCTATTGAGCTGTAGCATTTTCATTGTCTTCTGTGTATTTCTCGGTTAATGGTTTTCTTTGATTTCATAGCAGTGCAGTCAAAAAGGAAAATATTAAGCAGATGAGATGGAAGTAATATGGATAACTTATTTTTCTGACTGACATTCTGAGTGTTCTCTGTGTGGCTTGTGTCGTAAATTCTTGTTTGTTGGGTTGTAGGAAAGCTTACGTGCTTTTAGTTGTCATAAAGTGCTATTTTAATTGTAATTAGAGGCTTATTTTCAACTGAATTTTTAGCTTTAATGCTTTTATAATGCTGCATCACAATCATGTTTGTTAGTAGCTCAAGATGAGTAAATACACAAATTGCAGTTTATAACCAGGCTTACATCCTGTATCTAGAATTGTTCAGTAATAAAGTTAAGCATCTTAGGGGTTTTTGATCAGTAAGCGTGTTGGGTTTGATTTTTTTTTTTAACTCTTTGATGTCTCGAGTGCTGATAATACTTGTTTTTTTCATTTGCTTAGATATTACTTAAATAATCAGATTCTAGCTGCATTATTAACCATAGGCTGGCTTCATTCCCCTGAGCTTAAAAAAAAAATTTAATTGCTAGTACAATGGAAAGATTTTAATGTATATCATCTATATTCTTCTTTAAATGCATAGTCGTGATGAAAATGCATGATTTTGTAAAACATTCTTATTTTACAGGATGATGAATGGTATGAACAAGCTACAGATGTCCGATCACAGTTAAAGTTTTTTGAACAGTTGGAGCGTTTAGAAAAGCAAAGGAAAGATGAACAAGAGAGGGAAATCTTGCTAAAGGCTGCCAAGGTATCTGTTTTAACTCTATTTTTTTAAACTACTTAACAATTCAAAGTCTTCAAACAAATATTTAATTTTGCAAAATCTGTTTCATAGACACATTTTGTTCTAACAAAATGATACTGTTGTTGTGACATTACACCTTTAATTCGTTAAGTCATGCTATCTTATCTACGATGACTCCAGACTTATCTGACTGGAATGCTCCTGTGTTTTCAAGATGAAGCTCCGAATCTGATGAGTGCTTGGAAATACAGGAGACAATGGCTAACATTTTCAAAATAACTTGCTGAAATTATTTTCACAATTGCCTTTGAAATTTAATAGATGCCAGGGTTTCTGTGCCATTTGAAAATCATAGCCTACACTTCTGGTATTTAAACACAATTCAGTAAATTGTTAGGGATTTTTTTCAGGCTTTTTACTTGAGTTTTTTGAGGCATTTTACTTCTTGAGTTTCTAGATTTTTTTTTTATTATTTTTTGGTATGTTATTTTGCAACATCTTTTTAAAGTTACTCAGCAGAAAAATTTTAGGAAAAGTTTCAAAATTGCCTGCTAATGGTACCTCATCTATTGTCTAGTATGGAAGACCGTAAGCAGGTTTAAGTTGCACAGTGAAAATTCTGTTTTAATTATTTCCACTTTGGAGCCTTGTTAACAACCAAAGTCCTAGTTTTGACAAAGAGTAAGATAATGAAGGAAATATTTTGGGCATTGGAGTGGATGGTATTTAATAATTAACAACAAAATAATCAACTGAAAAGAGATGAAAAATGAAGGAATAGATTGAAATGAAAGGGGAGTCAGCATGAGTCTTTGTGAAGCCTTGAAAGCCATTTGGTAGTTTTGCATTAGAATTTAATAAGGGGTAAGAAAGATATGTAAATGATGGTCAAAGAAAGTGTCAGCTTTGCAGGTTTTTGTTGTTGTTTTGGGTAGTGGGTTGGTTTCTGTAGGAGGAGAAAAGAAAATATTTGACACTAGTCTTCTGATTGATCTGCAACCATAATTTCAGTTATTACAGTAGGATGCAATTGCAGAATTTGTAAGCCTGCAGATGGGGTTGGTTTTGCTTCAGGAAATGGATTTGGGAGAATGAGAGATAAAATCAGATGGGGAGATAGAAGAAAAAAAAGATGTGTTTCAAAAAATATTTTAAATTTTTGGCATTTTGAGAAAAGTCACTGTCCAAGTTAAAAATAATTGTGAAGCTACAAGAGTATCTTTAAAGCAAAATAGCAGTATTATTTGGCTTGTTAAATGAGAAAATATTACAAAATCTTACGTCCCATGTCTGGGAAATACTTAAGAAAAGAAACTTCATACCACAAGCTTAGAAGAATAACGACTGATATTCTCATTCCAGTGAGATATTTTGGGGGAAGACAAACTTGACAGGAAAGGAAAAATCATAAGGTATGCTATAGAAGCAATGCAACATACAATTTCTTTTTAACCTAGAACATACGGCCCAAAGCGTTTCTCTAATTTACTTCCTAGTAATTCTTTTTATAATAGAAGTGTTTAAAGACATATTGGTACCCAAAACTGTGAGATCCAGTCACCTCCTGCTGCTGGAACATCACCTGTTTCAAACATCCAGATAATATAATGTGTCAAATATAGAAGCTGTACAGGGAGAGACTGCAGCGGCCTTGATTGTCACTACTTTTGGGTTATCTTCCTGATACATGAATAATAGGGTAAAATGAAAATGGCACAAGGAGGTGTCATCTTGTATATAAACACATATGTTGAAGAGTGCAGTCTCTTTGAAGGAAATATTTGGGAGAGTCAACTCTTCGCCCTCATATGTTTTCTCAGTAAGGACCCACTGGCTGTTGTTTCCACGTGTGTGCAGGAGCAGAGATCTTTTGGATCTGTCTCTGGTGACTGGTATGGGAAATAGCAAGAGCAGCTAAGGAAAGTCTTAAGACTGCAGAAAGGTCAAAAGCCAGACTAAAATCACTTGAGGAATTTACCTTTACATTTGACATGGTGTGTGTTGTGTGGACTTTCTAAAAAAGAAAAAAAACAAAGCACAGGTCTTGCTATAGCAAGAGATGTGTTCCTCGCTGCTTTCATAGCCATTTCCAAAACCTGGAAAATGCAGGTTGTGTGTGTCAAATTGAATGAGGTTCTGGGCTAATAATGGAAATATTTCTGGCAGCAGGAGGAATAGGAGTTTGTAGTTGTGGGTTTTTTTTGGTTGGTTGGTTTTATTTCTGAATTGTGTTCTGGAGAGAATAGTGCTTTCTGCAGTAAAGAGGTACAGCTTGGAGTTGTCCTTGTTTTCAGAAAATCAGTGAATAACGCTTCGGTGATATAATCTGTAATGAAGTGGATCATTTTAATATTACTGTGTTAATTCATCTGCTCAAACTGGCTAAATGCATGTTTATTAGCAAATTAATTTTGAAAATTAATTTCCAATATATACATTCTATTAGTCCATTATTTTGAGTGTTCTGTATTAGTAGCACAAACCTCTCAAGTTTTTGGGTCTTAAATATGACTATCAGAGGAGTAAGGTCTGTTCTGTAAAAAGAATAATTACATAAGTAAATGGAAAATTATGTTTAGTGTTGTTTGCGAAGTTAATTAGTATTTATGGATGACAGTGGTTTTTATAGTACCATAGGCTGAAGGGCTTTTTTATTGGAGAGATATTGAAATTTGGCAATGCAGATTTCCTTACATGCACATCCTGTGATTGCTTGAAGAGTCTACCTCTTTGAGCCAGAGATGAGTTCAGTCGTCATGCCAATTTAATCTTTTCCCTCTCTTCTGAGAGTACAGTGGATGTAATGCAGCTTTCTGAGAGATGAAGCGCTCTCTGAATGGAAGCTTATAACTCACTTCTGATGAGAGGAGAGCAAAGAGGGAATTACTGTGTTGAGATAATTTTCTGAATTTTTAGAAATTTGTTACTTCAATTTTAATGATTTTAAAATAAATCTTTTTTTAGACCTGTGTTCTTGCATTCCACCTCACTGTGGTTGTAGCTCTGAATACGGTTTTACCCTCAGCTATGCTGCTTTTAACTTTCACTTTTTATTAACAAAGCTAATGTGAAAGCAAAGTGTTTCATGTTGCCAATTTAATTTCTTTAATTAAAAGTGAAAGTTATAAGCTGGTACAGCCGTGGGTGAAGTTCTAATGTCATCAATGGGGAAAAAATAGGTTTGAAATGGAAACTGTTGGCACAGCAGTGCCTCTCAATAGTACAGCACCTGCAGTTGTGACTCTTAACTTTATTTAATGAAAAAAGATGAATTTGAAGCATTAAAGACTCCCAGTGTATGTATTGGGAAGGGGGAGCAGAGCTGTAAGTGCCTTAACTGGGATCAGATATTGCTAAATGCAGGAGCATGTATTTTTAGCAAGAGAGACCCTGTGCGACATTTTCTAACACAGTTTTAACAAGCTGAGACTTCAAAATTATTACAAATCTAATAGAAAACTTTTTTGTTAGTGAGACGAAATGTACGTAAAGTGGACAGAAAGCGCAGCTTTGACATTACAAATTACAACAAAATACTGAATAATGATCATAATTAAATACATCAGAAGGACTGTTAGTTTGTCCATCTGCATAGATGCGCAGAGTATCCTCCAATTTTAAAAGTAATAATATTTAAGTATTATATGAGTTATACCCTTATTATTTTAAAAATACTGTAGCTTTCCAATTTAAGACAATTCTATGAAATACAAAATGCCCTTCTTAAAACTAAGCTGTTACATGTGTAATTAGATGTCTGTTTTTGTGGCATTCTTCCTTAACGCAGGCAAGGGGAAAAGCTGAGGTTTGGAACGTTAGGGAGTTTGGTAACATGTAAATGAAACCCCTTATTTTGTAATGTGTTTTGAATACACACATTTAACATATGCTGCTTTTCATACTTTGAAAGCCTAATATTTCCATAGACCTATTGTGATCTAGGCAGTTTTCAGATAAATAAGATAGCAAGTTCTCGTAACACAGAACACTTTCATTCTTAACAATTAAAATATCAGTCTGTCTGGTCTACTAAAAGTAGCTTGGTTTGGGAGAAATGTTAACAAACCTGGTTTGGTGAATAAGTTCTCAGTAGGAGACAGCATTTAATGTATTTATAAGTATGTTATCTGGGTAGGATCAGTCCTAGGTTTCTCAAAAATTACTACGGGAAGTTAGCTTGCTTCTAAAGGTGTTTATTCATCAATGTGAAAATATATTATGTAAACTCAGCTTTCTTTATGTACAGATCTAGATGTGAAGAATAGAGAGGGGAAGAGAAAGGATTTTGTGATAAACTCCTTTAAAGTATTTGAGTTGGGGTGGGTTTCTGTGATTGGTGGGTGTTTCTGAGGCTTTAGAGGAAGGAGGCATTGGTGCATTAAAAGATTTTGGAAAAACAGGTGAGATGCAGCATATTAAGATTTGGATGTTAGAGGGAAAGGAGAAAGGAAGACAAAAATCAAAAATATGAGGTGCCTTTGAAGAAAAAATTTTTATTTGAATTTAAAAAAATAGGATGATTAGTCAGTAGCTTGATGAAAGTAAGTGTAAAATGTTAAAATAATTGGTGAGTCAAAATGGTGACACATAGACAAGCACTACAAGAACTGAGCAGCAGCAAAATTGTTCAAACTCTTCAGAGGAAGGAAGAGATGTTCACATGTGGAATGGAGTGTAAAGAGAAGCCAGTGACATTTTTAAAGCTTGTTTAGGCACCTCTGTTAAGCTTGACATTTTCGTTTGCTTGTATTTGCTTTAATCTGTGTTGCATTGGCATTGAAGAAGCCTTTTATAATTTACATTAGATCGTAAAGTGAAGAATTAATAAAATAGTCAATTTTAAACTGTTTCTTTTCTTTAACACATTTTAGCCTCCATATGCTGATGTTTTTATTTCTGAAGCTTACTGATTTGCAAACTGACGTGGTAGTCAGCAGGAAGGTATTTTAGCCTTAACAATCTGTTTTTAAAAAAAAAATCTATTAAAATTTATCTCAGCACAAAAAGAAAGAGAAATGGCAGTTAAATTCCTTAATTTTTTTAGTGTTACTTATACCAGTAATGACACATTGAATGTAAAGCTGGAATTCTACTTGCTTGAAACAAGAGCTAGCCTGAGCCCTTTGAAAAGGCCGTTCAGTGGAATAACCAGAAATTCACTGCGTTATTCTAAACGTAAAAGTAGTTCCACCTTTACCTTCAGTCTGGGTTTATGTATCTAACATCACCTGGTATTTTAAATCTGCATTGCTGAAAAAAATCCTGTATTTAATACCAGTCAGGAGTTGAGTACATGTTTTCGCCTCTGAAGTACTTTTTATTATTTATTTATTGTGAATGAGCTAGAAGTTTACACAGGTGGATAATCTCCTTTTTTGCCTGCTTTTGGGGTCTGCTTTTTCAGATTATTCTGAAGTCCAGATGTACTTTTATTTGGTCAGTTTCTGGAAAAAAAAGCCCCAGCTTTTAAATGTGATTTTTTTTTTTATTATTATTATTTTTTTTTAATCTGTAGCTCTTTCAGTGTTTTTCCTTCACTTATAGAGTCCAGGAAATTGCAATGCTGCTTTGCATCTATTGCTTTAATTTTTCCTACGATGTCCCCAAATGCAACATAGATCTGGTGTGTTTTCCAGGATTCTCTCACTTTCTTGTAGAAACTTGGTAACAATATTAGAAGTCTCAGCTTCATTCTCCCAGGACACTGTGCTTTCTCCTTAAGCTGAAGTGCTTTTAACTTGTACTTTGCATTTGGCAAATGATTCAGCTTCATACAGTAGTATAACAACACTTTGTATTCCTGTACTGCTTTCACTGCAAGACTCAGAAGGCAATAGAAGTTCATTGTACATTTATAAATTTATCATCAAAACCCAGAAAAGGACTAAATATGATTTTTCCATACAAGATACTGGAGAAACTGAGGCACACAATGACTGAACTGTCATCACAAATTGAAATAGCAAGGATCTAATTCAGCTCAGTTCATTAATACTTAGACCTAAGTCCGTTTCCCAGACAAGCAACTCATTGAATGGTGGGGGTTTTGTTTGTTTTTTAACTTAATAGGTATAAATATATTCAAGTTCTTAGTAATTGCTCTACTGAATAGAGTCCCAGCTCTCTGGCAGATCCACGTATTTAATGAAATGCCTTTTTGTTCTTGAAATATTAACTAGATCAGATTATCTACATTTTTCTCAGTCTATGTTAAGTTGGAATTTCTTTCTTGGTTGGCACAACTACAACATGATAGTTTAATTTGGTCATTAACTATCTACAGATTTTAATTCCTCATTACTTTACTCCAGACACTATCCTGTCAAACTGCCTTTTATGCTAACAGGCACAAAATCACCAGTAGGGGATGTTGGAAGATGAAGCTAATGTGCACAGTGGAGGAGTCAAGCACATCTTCTAAAAAACTCATTATTGTTTAATTTGGCCACGTTTTGTCATCACTGTGTTTTATATGTGTGCTATATTAGCTGAAAAAATAACCCTAGTTTAAAAAACCCAAACAAACAGGAAAAAGGGTAGAGAATTCAGTGTCATTGGTGCCCTGGCTGCTAAATCATAGTCAAGGCTCTCTCCAGGTATATCAACAATATTGCACGTCCCCTTACCCTTGAAACCCGACTCCCTTTGCTTTTCTTAATGGATTTTTAACTTCTGAACAGAATATGTTATGAAACAGTCAAACAATGGGAAAAAATCTGAGCATATGTAAGTGGGCAAGATAATATTCTTTCAAGTTTCAGGTCTGTCTTCAGCATAGAAAGAGGAAGAGAATGGTAGATAGGAGAGGGCATAGATAGTCCTTTAGGAATTGTGTAAATTATACCACTTTAAATCTCAAATACTGAAATAAAACAATTACACCTTTCAGGTATCAGGAACAACTGTTTCCCATGGATGTCGCAAGTTTTTTATTGCATCTTCTTGCAACTTTTTATGCAACCTTTTCTGAATACTGACCAATCTTGCAATTAAAAAAGTATAATGCATATATTATCTACCCTTTGAGTTTTGAATTCCATTAATTTCAGTATGCTTAGTGAGCATAAATAAGAATTTAATAGTTTTAATGTATGGTTGTAAGCCAGTCTGTATCTGAAGAAATGTACTGTTACGGGTTGTTATTGCAATTAAACAGTTATTCTTAACGGGTTTTTAGAGCTATTGTTCCTGGTTTTGAAGAAAAACACAGAAGTTGCCATTTGGCAATATTTCTCCAGTTTTAGAAATTACAACGTTAATATTATTAGTAGTGCATGAATGAGTTTAACTTATGTGTATTTCTATGCTGTTACTCAAAGTAAGCTCATACGGATAGTAACATGTTTATTATGAAGATCTACTGTTTGGGAGGGCGACTTTACAACTGTTTTCTTCACATTCTCTACCAACAGCTGAATAAAAGCTTAGTTGCAAACTGTAAATTATTTTTAAAGTGACTGGCTGTACGGAGTTTAAATGAAAAAGTTCAGATAATCAAAGGGGTGTCACTTCTGATCTCAGATGCTTGAATTTGTTTGTGTTAAATAACTGAAATCTTAACCTGTATGGAAACTTTAGCATTGACAAAAACGTGGTAATTTTTAAAATTTAAATCTAGGGTAGGTCTTATTTACAACTGAATATTTAACAGTCTTTTGGGTGAGGCCTATGGGTTTGAAATTGCACTTGTACGAATTTAAGCATCCCATCTTTGGCACCTTGTATACTGTTCCCCTTTCTTTGCTATTTTTTAACTTACTGCAACAGACGAGGGGTTCTTAAACCATCTGTTAACCTTTTTTCCCCATTTTTTTTAAACATGTAGAGTCGCTCAAGGCAAGAAGACCCAGAGCAAGCTAGACTGAAACAAAAAGCAAAGGAGGTAAGCAGAGCTAGAGATCATTACACTTGACGTTTCAAGGCTTGAACATATTAATTTTTTATGCCTTGCTACTTGTATATCGTTAATAAAAATCTGACTAAAAACTTTTTAGGATGTATTTGTTGCTTTGCCTTTGATCTTTATGTTTGCAAACTAATACATTAATACATGTGAAGCCTAAGGAGATTTTATAAGAGAATATTTCCATACATTACATTTTCATTTCCATTTTAGGTAGCTGTAGCTTTTGTTGGGTTGTTGATGACAGCGGCACTAGATTTTGGTGGAAAATATATGCCTTTGTCTTTTTGTAAAATGTCACTTTCTTAGAAACGTGCTACTTAATAATTTTGTTCTGGTAAGTCTTTCAAGTAATGTAATTGCCAGTCATTTTCTCTACAGGGTGGTTCAGTATTTACTCATCAGTCTGAATTACAATAATCTAAAAATTATCAAATAATTTCAGATGAAGTTTTGATATGTTATTCTAGGAGTAACAATTTGTGAACTACTGAGTACCTTAATTTGCTGTAAATGAGAGTGGCTGTCCTTTGCTTAAGGCATCTCATGGCTTAGGATTGGGTTGTAACTTAAATCAATTAGAATGACTAAAATATCTATCAGTTGAAAGTCATTCCTATTTTAAAAAATGAGCAACATCATTTGCAGCAAACTGATGCTGTTTTTTTTAGCCAACTTCTTTGGATATATGTATCAGAAGGTAATAATTATACATTAGAAGGTAATACATATGCATATAACAGGTTCTTTTGTATTGACCCTTCTTCTTGTTTTGTTTCCCTGTTGGCAGTATTCTATAGTTCCGTTAGCTATACAGATTTTATATATATAACAGTCAAAACAATCCAAGTACGTGATTGAGTTTTGTCTTTTTTATTTATTATGCGATTATTTAGTAAGATTTGCTGAAATGATCTCTTGTAAGCATTTAGACCATCCCTCAGTGTTTCCAGAGTTGGGTTTGTCAAACAAGTATTCAAATGAAATAAAGTAATCAAGTTATTTGGTAGGAAAAGACATAGGATTTAAATACTACTTGAGTTTAGTATGTAGCCAGTGTAATGCAAAGTAAGAATCAGATTTGTGAAAATAATTGATGGCAGGCAAAACTTGCTGTTGAGCTGAGAACTAAAACTACCCTTCTGCTGGAAGAGAAAGCAAGCTAGAAATAAATGCATTTCTTGCTGCCAGAGTATTTGCATTCATGGTAATTCTTTTTTGGTCATTGGAAACTTGAGGAAGCAAAAGTAAACAACAGGACTAGTAAAAACACGTTTTCTAGCAGTCAGAGTGAAATAGTGGTTCTCTTTATAGCTGTGATAGAAGACTTGCACTCTAGCCAGTGTTGTTGCTTTTGGTGTAGCTGCAGGAATACTTCTCCCTTGTATGAAAATTTGGGTTGTCCGTACAAGCTGTGTTTCTTACCCACTAGAGGGAGTGACGCTGTGCTGACATGTGAATAAAAGAAAGTGTATGAAATGTATTCTGTGTAATGGTAATAGTGGTATTAGTAAAGAGCTAGCAAATATTTTGGTGGTTACCTAATTAAAGATGCTTAGATCAAACCGCTATGTGATTTTAAAGTAGTGGTGTTCCTGGATATGATAACAGGTTTGAGTAAATGCAGAATGAATACTAGGTTTTCTGTTTAAGTGCTGCACCCTATTCTTTTGTACATTAGCCCTGCCTTTTTTCCCACCCTTCTAATGAAAGTCTATAACTTGCTGGCATCATGCCTCTCTCTGAAGTTGAATTTCATTCTACATATTTGAAACCATAAGAAATATAAGCATGTCTCTGTTTTTTAGTAATTAGGGTTCTAAAGCTCTTTCTTCAACTAGTTTAGAGACTTTCACCTAAAATATTCAAATATATTTAATAAAAACATATTCTTTTGCATTAACTTTTGCAAAGAGGAGCGGGGAAGTGGGACTGGCAAGGTTTTGGTTTAATATTGTTTGTATTTTTTTTCTGCATTGGATACTGAATATATGCTGTGCTGATGTCTCAAATTGTATGGCACTGCGAAAATAAAAAATAATGAATTTTATAGTATAAAAGGTCAATTAGAGTGTCTTTGGCATGGCTTTGTTTTTTGAAATTAAAAGTTTTGAATCAGCTCCTAGAAAAATGTAAAAATTTCAAAACTTCACCGCTAGCTGAGCTACTCTTATGTGTACATGACCCATAACTGAGAGAGAAATTGGATTTCTTCCAGGTTTTGTATAAGCTGATGAATGTAATACTGTCAGCTTTGATAGTAAGCTAGATTTGAAGCTGTGTTTCCATGATTTCTGTGTCTTGAATATTGCCTGAAGACTTTTGTTGCTCAGATATTCTTCTGGCCAGTAGTAAAGTGGCTACTAGATAGTGTTTTAAAAAGCATAAAGAGGGCATCCAAGAAACCTGCAGCATTTTTAGCTTGTGTTACTTGTTTAATGATATGATTGTCGGTTTGTTTTTTCACATCAGAAAAGCAGCTGATAGTTTCAGTATTATGTTCTGGAAATGGGTAATGTTTCAGACTTTGCAGTGTGCCTGTGTTTGAACAGCGACACTGCTGCATTCCTCCTGCTAACTAGGCAGGTCTGCAACAATCCTCTTCAAAACGGAGTGTGATCAGTACTGTACCCTGGTTTCCTGCCAGATAGAAATGGATGAGTATCTAAACCAAATGTAATCAATATATGAAGTCTGATAAAGACAATATAGCCCAAGATACTTAATGAAGACAAAAGTCAGAGGGAGAAAGTGAAATACCAAAAGAAGTAATTTTAAGTCTTTAAGAAAGTCTTTTGAATCTTTAAGAAAAAACTTTTTGAAAACATTGAAAGAACTCTAGAAGACATTGTCTTGGAATGCAAAATAAAGGTACCAACACAAGAATCATAGGATGAAGAGGGAAGAAGAAAGGCTAGCAAAGGGTATTTATTCCAAAACATTGTCCTTTATGGATATTTTGGAGTCTTTAATTCCATAGTGCTCTCATTTTCTTCCTAATTTAAAAAGAAAAAAAATCAGTTTAGTATCTTTCACAGAACTTCTACCATTAAGAAGTCCCCTTCTTATTGGTGTCATCAAGGAAATGTACAGGGAGGTCACTATGTCCTTTGAACACATTTAAAAATTTGTTTGGTAAGGTGAAGATTGTTTTATGTTTTGTTCTGTAACTCCATCTTACTCTGTTTATTAGCCGGTCTTCAAACCACTCCGCATATTGTTTACGCCAAACTTGCATAAATCAAGTTTAAATTACATTTAAATGTTTAACAAAACAAACAGAAGGTCCATCTACATATGGTCTTATTGCAGAGACTAGACATAACAGTCAGGTTTCATTCACATACAGACTAGCACTGTTTTAGTTAAGTCAGTGCAAACCCACTCTTATTTCAGTTTGATTGACTTATTTTGGTTTAGCATTAACCTGTTTCAAATGAACTTGAGTGAAAGCAGTAGGAGAATGTGCCTGTGGGGGTTTATATTGCTTAAAACTCTCCATTTACTTTCACACTTCTAAATTGGTGCAGCTTTTTGTCAGTGGACATTATATGATTGTTTTAATGGTAAACCTATTTAATAAACTAGTGAAAAATATTTTCCATTGAGACTCTTTCAGGGAAAAATGCTGCTCTTCAGCTGCTACTTGTTATATTGTTTTGTAACAAATTCTGAAATGTTTGACTCTCGTTACAACTTAATGTAAGAAATAGCATCATTTGTGAACAGTGTCTACTTCTTATCGCATGATTAAAGCTTTTAAAATCAAGGTTTAGAAAATACGCTGATTTATGTAATCTCTTGGAAGCATGGAGAGTCACAAATATAAGTTAAAGAAATTACGAGTTCTCTAATTTCCATTAAAAGGGTTCATTAAATAGGACATAAACCAGGACATATAACTGATAGCAGGAGTAGATCAAGATTAGGAATAATTGAGTCAACACCTAGTAATTAATAATAGAAATGATTTAAAAGAAAGGCAGGGAAGGTAAAATCCTAAACATCCTTTCTGTCACAGGTATTTTTCTACGTATTCAGTGTCTGTGGGCTAAAAATCTTCTAATTTAAAAGTCAAGTAGCTGAGTTTGATCCTGAAAGACTAACTTGGTTAAAATCTTTGTGTCATCACCAACCAAGAATATTGCATAATATTAAAAACTTAAACCAGACACCATAAAGGTCTGGGCGTGTATCCAGGACCTAGATCAGTTTAGATAACACTCAATTGAATCTATTCTCAGATGTGCTTGTTAATCATGCAAGTGAAATCTCAGACCTGTTGCTATTCATAACAGAAGTCTTACCGGGGAAGACAGAAGACAGCCCTTTGTGTACCCTTGTCAGCACAGATAGCCCATCTTTCTAGGACTGGATACAGTCCTTTAACAGTCGTATGTATTTAAGCGGGTTGCTGTTGTGACTGTTACACTGGCTAGGAGCTTTAGGAGTACCCAGTTCTTGCATAAGGCAGACCAGGGGCAGGGTTTTTCCACAGTCCCACAAGGAGCTGTATCCACTGCAGCAGTCTGTACATCTTGTACAACAAGAGCCTTACTCGGCTAAGTTTTAGATTTTGAACTGTATCCTTTTCTGAGTTATATGCACAAAAATACCTGGACTGTTAGCTGACAGAGTTCTATAAGAAGCCATAGGATCCTTCTCTTACTTAAAAATTATAATGAAACATGTACATCACCTGTTGTATACCTTATGTGGCTCTAACGCTGCCTTAGAAATTTTAAATCCCACATAAAAAGGTAACTTCTCTTAGCAGAATTACTGAAACTCCAGCATCATATATTTAACAAGTACATTATGAATACTCTAAATAATTCCTTGTCACCACATTAGTATTTATTTATCAACTCAGTAGGAGTGGCTTCTTTTAAAATACTTAAATAATAGTTACTGCAGTTATCCCTGTTTTCATAAGGTGTTACTGAAAATGAAAAGCAAATGAAAAAGATTTTGTGTTGTTTGGCTATTCATTGTTTTTAGCAAAACCAAAGTCCTTAAAGATTGTACTAGTAATGCAGTATCTCTCATGATGAGAAGTCTAAAGAAGTTTTTTATTTTATCATGTCTGACCTAAAAATACTGAATCAAAAGCAACAATATTTTCTTAAAAAGATTTCTTATAAAACATTGCACTGAGAAATGGAGTACTTGGACAGAAATAAGTTTAAATTAAATTTCCACTTAGCACTCTAACCCATCTGAGAGTCAGTAGGTGGAAAGAAGGAAAAGCTAGGGATGTGATACCCGAAGTAATGACATTTAGGCAATAATGATTCCTTAGAACTGAGTTGTTTCATAAATAGTTTTCTGCATCAGGTTACCAATGCTACAGTGGTGATACAGAAGCAATGCAAGCATTTTTGTCAATACATGCAGAAGGTTAGATAACAGTGTCACTTTGTTTACACTGTCCCTTTACCACAGGTCTATTGCTTGTACCCAGAAAAATGCTTCAGAAAAATGCTTAGACTATTCCAGTACTGTCTAAAGCCCATGCAACACTGCCATGGATTTGGTTTCAGAGTACGAGGTTTTCCTGAAGTTATAAAGTTGTTGCAGTGATTTTAAGTGTTAGTATTAAACTTGCATTTCAGATAGAAGTGGGTCCTGTCTGTTATCAGTCAAAATACTTTCATGAAAATCCTGCTGCGTTATCAAGCTTGCTGCTTTTCTGTTAACTGTATTTTTTTTCCTTTTGAGTTCATATTACTTAGATGTACAGATATATTATGATAACAGTCACAAATTCTGATAACTGGATTATGAACTCCTGGGAAGGACAGGGGAGGAATGGTATTTATCTGCATATGCAAATACCACGGCTGAAAAGACAAGATGATCTATAACCAGTAATAAATTTATTGCACATGAATCTGACTGTATAGATCTTCAAAAGTTCATATTAGTTTAAAGACAGTGGGTTTTGCAAAAAAATTTCCTGTTTCCAAGGAGAAGGTATTACCCTGCCATGAATTCTACAAGTCCTGAGGAACTTCAGGCAATAGTAGTCTATTATTCAGCAGAACTTTTTGCCTATCTCTCTGTAAAATTGAAGACCATGACACTTCCAACCTGTTTTCCTGTGCTTGGAGCAGAAGCGATGGCAATTGTTTGGCTGAAGATGAAGTCTGGTGTTACCCTTGCTACACAGAGTCAGAAAACTGCGTTAATTGATGGAAAAATGTGAAGGGATCAAAGGAATGGCCATATTATTTTCCAACTGCATCAAATTGTTTTATTCCTGCTTAGATAAAATGTATATTTATTAAAGGCTAGATTTTTTTTTTTGGTCTTTTCTCTAAACCAAGCTTGACCCAAGATTACCTCATTAGTCTAGCAGAAATCTAAATTAAATCCAATCCTGTCCAATGTAATAATTTCCTTTTATGAAATCATGTTGGTGGAGTTCCAGAGAGATGCATGAGTTTAGTGTACATATGCTGCCTAGCCCTTGTTTAGTTAACATGAATGCTTATTTTTTGTGACTGATTATAACTGTTGGTTTTAGTGTTCTAAAAGCAAATGCTGTTTTACTGATAGATGAGCTAAATACATGACTTTCTTAACTAACAAACTAATTTTATACTTGATATGCCTTTATAATATAAAGTAAGAATGCTCTTTTTAAGTTTGTTTATACTTGCTATCTAGAAAAATTCTTAGAACTTCATTTACTCGGTCACTAGAGTTACATACAGATCCGGATGCATTGTGTGAGAAGGATCATTAGCATCCTATCGACGTGTTGTGCTACCTCATGAAGGCCCATGTCAGATTGTGAGTCTTTGTATGTGAGGTGTTGATAAGAACAGAAAAATGAGGTTGCATAGCGTGGAAAATGGGGGCTAATACAAAACAAAATGGGACAGGTGAGTATGACAACAGAAAGGAGCAAGAAAGCAAGCTGTCTGGTCAAATATTGTTCGTTGTTTAGCTGATACCTCAGTGAGAGGTACTTGAAAGATGGCAGCCTTCAAATTAGTACAGCAGCAGTGTAATTTTCTTAGATTTTGTGTGACAAATGTATTTGTACTGATGCAATCTGCTGTTTGAGACATTAGCAGCTATGCACGCCATTTAAATATAGTAATTGTCTTACCTTGCTACCAAAAGGTTCCCATGTGGCGCTCTGAGAATTTGGGGACATTAAACAAATAAGAGTTGTATAAATTTTTAAAAGTTGGCTTTTCTTTTTGGGATTCTTACTTGTTTTCTCACCTTTCCCAACAAAATTTTAAGTAACTGTGTACTCTAATTTTCAAATAAAACTTGAGGAAGACTTGAGACTCATTTTCCCTTTGGAGTTTAGCTCTGTTGTGAAATATATTTGGGTTGTGTTTGAGTATTTCCAGAAGAGCAATAGCTGTTACAAATTCTGCTCTACCTAATGGATTTCATTTTTTGGAAAAAGCTGAAAAGGAGTCAGGGGAGGAGAAATCCATCTCTCTTGTTTACGTTGTCTTCCAGAGTGCATACACACCGATGGAGTCCGGCCTAATAAAAGATTGTTGTAACAGGTAGTCTCTCATTATAAAGCAACAGGACTACTCAAATATGAATTTCCAGAACTGGGGTTTAGAATGGTGTAAGCTTTTTGTAAAGAATTTCTGAAGCTGAATGTGACTTTGCTTTTCTGAATGTCGTCAAAATACTCCAGCAGGGACTTTTTCTTGTAAAATGAATTCTTTGAAGATGGTGTCTGACTTTTCCAGCACAGGACAGTTATCAGTAGAATTTTCACCACTTCAGATCCCCTGCAGTTTTCCTTCCATTTCTGTAGGAATAACCAGTGCTACTGCTTTTGGATTTTGAGGCATGGCTAAACAAGTGGAGGGTGGCAGCCCCCTTTTTCTAATCACTTTCGGGTGCCCGGACAGCAGAGCTTGGTGAAGAGATAAGGGAACAGCTCTATTCCACCTTTGTGGTGTAAGATTTGTGATGAGGATGGTTTGGCTTTGTCTGTCCTGAGTACTGCTGGGGGTTCCAGGAGAGGCAGTGAGGAATGCATGCAATGGTACTTCCTTTTCCAAAAGCTTTTTAAAATTCTTTTTATATATCTAAGTATGTACATGTTATAGATACATATATCAGATCAATTTGTGTAAGGAAGATGTCAAGACTGAATTTCCAGTTCTCTTCCTGCCTCAGTGGTATTTTGTCTAAATATAGGTCTTCCTCAGGTAGAAGCAAACTCATACTTAATTTGTCACTCTGGCCTAGCCGGAAAAAAAAAAAGGGGAGGGGTGGGGAGAGATGTATTTTCGTTTGGAGCAAGCCGTGAATGTAGAAAAACCACATAACTGTTTTATCTAAATACTGCAACAGATTTACTTCCCTGCTGATCTGGCAAAATAATAGCACTTTCGACTTTAGAATATGATTGCCTATTTAATAAGTAGAGGGCAGCAAATGTCAGCTGCATCTGCTTGTCAGAAACTGAGGAGGTTGCTTGGACAACAATCTAAATTATTATTTAGATGTTTTGGTCCCCTAGTCAAGCCTGCTCTACTATACAGAAGCTTGCAAGGAGAGGTCAAGGTGTACTTAGGCTTCAGCCTGCAGGGCAAGTTTTCCCCCATCCTCTGTGTGCACATTGGTTTCTTGCTCCAAAATCAACCTGAACGAGGGCTTTAATTCCGCCGCTGAGCCAACATGTTAGCAAGCCCAGTTTGGCAGGCTGGGAGCGCCCGCGGCAGCACACAGCTGCCAGCTTTCATCTGCCCCCAGTTCCTCGGGGCGCTCGGCGTCACATGACGGGCCCGGGGGGGGGCTGGGGCGCACCTCCTAAATCTTCTGTTCCTCTGCCCACTCAGTCTGGGCGCTGCACATCGCCCCGGCAGCGGGCAGCTGGCGGGCAGCGATCAGCTGCGTGCCTCCTGCCGGCAGACCTTCCGCGCCGCCTTTGTGCGAGACCCCCCAGACAAAGGGCGGCCCGCGGGCCCCGCAGCGGCGGCGGGCGGGGCGGGGCGGGTGTCCGCGCGTCCTGGGCCTCGCAGCGGCAGGGCCTCGCTCGGCGCGCGGGCGGGTCGTAGAGCGCCGCGTTTCGCAAAATCCGCGATCTGCTTCCAGCCTGTTAGTGGAAGATGAAAGCGTTCAGGGGAGCGGAGTTAAAGCTGAAGTTGGAACCACAGTAGTAAAATCTTAAAAAGAGTACTTCAAAACTTCCTTGCCAGCACGTTTTTGAGAGAGTTGAAGTATGTGTATGCGGTATATCTCCAAGTAATTTATTACATACACCAGACGTTCGTTTTCACAGATCTCTTGAACGTTTTATTTAGCGGATTGTAAAATCAGATACAAACAATCTGATTCTGTAAATCTGCTTTGTAAAAGTATGCTGTAGTTTTCCTACGAGGTTCGTCAGCATCTCCTGCCTGTCTGCGCTGGGAGGTGACAATTCTATGTTTAGGTACTTCCATATGTATGTTATTTATTGTGGAGTAAACTGAACATTAGCTTTGTTGTCATTTTCAGGTAGTTTATTGTGGTAAGAGTTTTAAGGAGTATTTAATACAGTTAACAGCAGGGTAAAAAGTGTCACTTTTGACTTAGTAAATACTAAACATTTCTGGCTGTAGGTAGGTTACATGCATACTCTTCTACTAAACTACAAGCTAAAGGTGTCATTAAAAAATACCTTTGTGTCAGCCTGTGAAAGTCTTCCAATAGTTACATCATCTTAGTTGAGTAATGAGATACGGCTCAGCATACTCTGAAAAAGTAGTTCCCCTTTAGTAACAGTATTTTTTTAAGTAAATAAAATGTATTACTGCCATTCACAATGTAAACAGGATGATTCTTTTTCCCTCAATTATGTGTTTACTAAAGGTAGATATGATTTGCTCTAAAATGTAAACACTTGAAAGGTATTGCTGTATTTTTAACGTTATTAGGCAGTTGAGTAATAATTTGTAAGACTGTTGTTTTCGTTTAGTGTTGAAAATTGTGCTGAATTGGTGGTTAACTTCTAGTTTTCCATGGAAATGGTCAGAAAGGTATGAATAGGATTTTCTGGAGTGGGAAAGTGTGTTACATATTTGTGCTGACAAGTGTCTGTACGCTGAGGTGTTACAGCTTCCTTAAAACTGATATCTCAATATCTGTAGCATTGAAGCAAAGTGAATTGAGAAACAGTATGATGCAATTACAGTTTATAGGTTTATTGACTCTGCACAACCATATGAAAATCTAAATAAGCAATCTGAAGTACAGAGTAGGCTTCCTTACACTTCTGTGTCCTTTCCCTTCGCAACTAGTAAATCTATTCATATTCAGAACAGACATTTGTATTCTTAAAACAGAAATAACACCATGTAAATTTCTGAATATTTCTCTTAATCCTGTTTTTTGATGTACTGTCATGATTTTAAAGGGATTTTCACCCTGTGTGGCCAAAAGCCATATTCACATGTTAAGGTGCATGAAAATATATTAATTTAAAAAAAAAAAAAAAATTAAAAAAAGTTCTAGCCTGGAAGAAGTGCTTATATCTGGCAAACATGTCTGACAAGTCAAGTAGGCTTTAGGAAGGTGTCAAATACACAAAACAGGAAATTAGACTGAACATAAAAACTGAACTCGTGTTAGTTGTGTACAGGAAGACAGGAGAGAGGGAGAATGTTCACTTTACGAGAAACATAATAGAAGTGAGATTGGTAAGAACAGAGCACATTTTTATGAGAAATAGTGTAATTTTGTCTCTTTATTTTCTGAGTTTAAATTCTGGAAAAGCTTGATACATGTTTTTGTAAGGAGCCCTTAGTCTTAAGGCAGCCCAGCACTTAGAGGCTCTAATGGAGATCTCCCAGCTCTGGAGAAGTGAGATGGGCTCCTCAGTCTAGGGTACCTGGAGAATATATAGGGATATCTGCTGTGCCGTACTATGACAGGTAATAATTAAGAAGGTTATTGAATACACATTATTGCTTCACTGATATGCTGCTGCTTAATTAAGGAAACCACTTTCAGCTTCCTATTTTGAGTAATTCAGTATTCCACAAAATTGTTCTGTGTTTTAATAATGGCCTGTCATTAGCAGTTGCCACTTTTTCCTTCTGAAGCAATATGTTCAGGGAATCCATTGTTTACTAGGGTGTGTCAGAAAACATAAATATGGGATGATTTTTTTCCCCTCTAAGAGTAGAAATTGTTTGCATCATTTAGCTATTTTACCTTTCTAATGATCTAGGTGACCGCAAAATAGAGTGATAACAGGCCTCCAGCTTGCATGGAAATCATCCAAAGATCATGCAGCTACGCTAGCTAACCCTATAAACTTCTCTAATTTAGTCATCGGTTGAAAACTTGTGCCTTGTTTTGGGATGCAGAAGTTGATTAATGCTTTAGAGTATACTAGAGATGTCACTTCTCAGAGGAGAAGGGTAACTTGAGGTCATGAGACTGGCACAGTTTTCTGAGACCAGTTAATCCCAGTTTTGTCAAGGTTTAATCTCAGTAATTTACATAGAGATAAAATATACTTCACTATTGATCTAAACTTCATTTATTGCATGTAATCATGGTGCTCAGTAGAAGGTGCTGGGTTTCAGTAATACATGATAGCGTTCTGCTCTGTATTTTTTGATGTTTTAGTTATAGAGCAATTATAATGCATATTTAAGTATCTTGTACATTGTTATCTAAAATGCATATATTTCTTAAATTTGTCAACGGATGCTTCTGTGAACATCACAATATATGATGATTTCTATGACCTGCTCAGCTATACAAAAGAAAAAAAAAATCCTAACTGTGCATTTCATAAATATCCTCGGGTAATTTTAACTGAGGCATTAAAAATAATTCCTGAGTAAAAAAATGCTCATCTGTCCATCTATCTATGTGGAGAGATTATTTCTGATAAGTACTGAAATTTGAAAAACAACCCCCCTAAATCTGATGGAGAAGGAAATGTCTGCCTTAGCAGGCATGTCAACATTCGCATGAGAACATGTGGTAGACTATGTGGCAAATATGAGAATGATCTGACTGTTTTGTCTTGGGGACTTTTATTTTTGCCCTGTTTGCCTCTCAGTGCATTTTTGCTCCTGTCACTTTTAAAATGTGTTTTCCTCATATTTAAAATAATGGAAATTAAATTCTTCTTTGTCACACCATTGTAGCTCTGGAGCAACGCTATTGATATTAGTAGCAGTATTCAAAACAAACAGAATTTGTCCCTCTGGTCTTAGATACAATCTCATATCTCCTGTGGACAATTATGATTTATTGTTATCAGCTACACTTAACATTTCACTTAAATACAAAATAGTTTAGTAAATATATATGTAAAAAATAACCTGTGTTTATGTATACTGTTTATTTGAAAATGAACTGAAAATTTTGTGATTTTGCATTAGTTTCTGGTTTTGCATATTTAGCATATATTTCCAGTCTTCTCACTTTGATTGTGTTATTTGAGATGCAAAGAAGAATGTAAAGCATTTTAATGCACCAAATCTGTTTTCTCTTTGCAGTAGTTTCACATTTAATTACATCTGTCTTTGATAATAAATTGTGTGCCAGGGTTTGTAATATATTTTATAAAGCGAAGTCCTTTGGTGAGTTGGTTACTGAAACAATAAGCGTTTGTGACAGGTTGTTTGCTGAATACTTCCTCTGTGCATATGGCAGATCATAGTTCAGTTGTTAGCAGATTATCCGTTGTGCCTTGATGTTAAAAGAGGATACTTTTCAGCTGTGTTTAAAGCTGTTCTGCACTGTCCTGAGAATGGTTATGTTGGGTGGGATCTAAGAGAAGTTAGGGGAAGTTCACGTATACTAAGAATGGGAAAAAAATTAACACAGCAAATTGCTTGTAGTGATCTTGGCTTTCGGCTTATGATCTCTGATAATATTTATTGTGAATTTTTCCACTGAATTTAAAACTGCCTTGAAACAGTTAATCTGTTCTACAATAAAACATCATTAAATATTCTTCAAATTTATAGCCAAAAAAGAACCTTTAAAGGCATGTAGAGTCATTATTAATTAGGAGCCAGTATTTTGATCCTGTATTTTTAAAACTGGAGAGGTCAGAAAAGTGAGGGTTTTTTAGACGTCAGTATCTTGAACATCAGTTTTAGAAAGTAAGGAAATTTCACGCCATTAGAAAAGTCTGAAATATTTGTTTTCAAGACTGTGAGGAAGAGGAGCCTGTAATGAGGGGATAATCTGTAGTTTTTCTCATTTATAGTATGCCAAGGAATAGAGAGCAAAGAATAGAATGGAATTCTTCTGTGAAGAATTATGTTCTGCTGTTGGTGACACACATTTTAGACTTCTCATATGTTGAAGGATGGTTAAGATCTAAGTCAAAGGTTCAATTTACAATAAATTGAAAATTAATTAAGCCCCAATGTGTTGTTTTGGAGATGGGGAGAGTATTTTGGGGAAAAGCAGAATGAGGAGCGAAAGATTAAAAATCTTTTACTTGAAAAGACGAATGTAAGGTGTTATATTTTATATCATCTCATTTCCTTTTTAATGCAAATTTGATTCTTTGATTATTCACTTTTATTATTTATTTATTTATCCTCACACAAAAGTTAGGCATTATTACATACTGAGAATGTAGGCATTTTTATAATGCAGTAATAATAGCGCAACTATTGCACTCATTTCATGTATTGGTGAAAAAGGATTTCAAGAAAAAATAATTTTGAATAGAATTAATTAAGTTATTCCTAAAGTGCTAAGCTTAATGTAACTGCAGTTCTTTAAAGCAGAAAAATGAGAGAAAACAAATAATGCCCCTTAAGCAGATGCTTGTTCATGTAGGATAACTACTCTTTGATTTTGGAGAGGTGGTGTGACTTGCAGTTGGAAATCTTGATTTATTGTGTCGTTACTTATATCTGCAATAAATGTGGAATAAGCATAAAACATGAAAAGGAAAATTAGATATTACGCTAGTTCTCTTACTTTTTTTGTATTTTATTTACATGAAATATAATTTTTTTTTTTAATGGTATGTTGCTGTGCCTTTTGTTGACCATATCTGTACGCCAGGTCTGTCTGCTTGTTTCCATTGGCTTGTCATGTTCACTAATTAGGGAACTGCTGCATGATTCACCTTGTTAATTAGAGGGACTTGCACACAAAGGCCCTTCGGGCAGTGCGAAAGAAGAGCCTAGCACTAGTGCCCTGAGAAAGCTACAGCCTGTGAAGTAATTCTTCTCATCTACCTTCTATTTTTTATTTGAAATGAATAAATCATTGAGATTTTCCTTGTGGAGTGAGAATGCAAGAATTCACATCTTTGAAAGATGTAAATTATATGTGATCAATAGAAGGGGTTGACTACTGTATTGTACTTACAAGATTCCCTAATTTACTACTTGTCAGTGGATGAAAAATTGCTTGAAATATTTTGTCCCCACACTGTGGTATGTTGTTCCCTTGATCTGCAGGAGAAATGTGCAGTAGCGGTTTTGCTATAGCTAAACCTAAAATAGAAAAGATGTAGATTATTTAAATTTTGAGCTTGTTTTGCATCCCCAGTGGAACTTCCATTTTGCAAGTGAACCCCCAGCACTACCCCCACAACTTTTAAGGAGGAGGAAAAGGTGGGCGTCTGGCTATTTTTGTTCTCGATATTGCTCTGCCTCGAATTTCACTTTTGAAAAGAGTAGCATACTCACTATATTGTGTATTCTTTAGTTGAATATAGTTTCAGAATAAATTAAAATTGTTTTTTTCATGTCACTTAGACTTGATCAAACCACTATCCAGACTGCAAAAAAGGATATTGCGTTAAAAGCGCACAAGCGGTCTCTACACTACACATTTCCCATCTGTTTATGACACTTCAGAAATTAACTTCAGTGCCATTTTCTCTAACTATTTGATTAAAATTACTTATTACAGCCAAATGATTTTTAGTGGATTGCCACATTTGCCTCATTTCCTCAAATGAGGCTGCCAGTTTCAAGATGCAAATTTCCCGTAAGAATGCTAGAGGACTGGTATCAAAATCTGGACATTTTCTTTTGGAATAATCTAATTAATAAAGCCTCTTACCAGAATTTCTGACTAGTATTTTAAATGCGCTTAAAATTTCTGCTATTCTGAAGTTTTGTGGCAGTGGCATATAGGCAGAGAAATTTTACTAAAAAATAGAAATATTTATTTTGAAAAAATGGGGAAAATTCTTCAGGCTGACTTGAGATTTTATGGTATACTGTTGCTCTTCACTTCCACAAAGCTGAGATCTTCCTATGTACCTCAGCCTTCAACTGACCATTCATATACTAACCAAGAACATATTTTCCCTGTGTTTTTGGTACAGTTCTAATGTACTGGTTCGTAATTGTTTCAGATTTCAACTGTATGCTGGAGATGGAACAGAAATAGAAGTAACAAAAGGCTATGCTATGCTACTGAAACTCATCATGCATGGAGAAGGTCGGGCAGATAAAACTCAATTGGAGTGTCAGTACTAACATGAAGTTGTAGTGGCCATGGAGAGTTTTCACTATCTGAGTAGCTGTTGTGTTACTCGGATACAATGAAAGATTCTTTAAAGGGTATTTCCAAAAATGTTTATTTCAGGGATACTTCACCATCTGAAAAATAGAGCAGTTGATTCTTGTTCTAGTACAACCTTTAACACTTTGTTACAGTGGACAGCATAGCCTCTGGGAGTTACTGCATGCACTCCGGCTGCAGGCACGGTGAACTGATAGAAGGCTTGGTTGTGAGGTTCATCTGACCCTTGTATTTTCCAGCGCATGATTTTAAAAAAGCAAAGCGTATTTCCTCACTTCTCTTAGTTGAGTTGGTTCCCATTATCCCAGTGTTTCTATCAGACTTCCCTAACTAAAGCCACAGCTCAACAGATTTGCTGCTTTTTGTGACTCTAGTCTGTAACTGTAGACATGACCATTGTTCATACAGGTTTTCACTGTATTTTATATTCCCTAATCTTCATTAAAGCATCAGTTTTGGAGCCCTCACATAGTGTCTTACTTCAGGGGGAAAGGAGAACATCCTAGAAATCTTGGGAGGATAGTAACCCCCCACTTAGACTAACAAAGGGCCTGGGAGAAGATTTTAGCCAGTCTTTCTCACCAATGCCCCAGGCGTGAGGATAGTCTTCAGTTGCTTGCACCTGAATTCAGGAGCCTGAGTAAGCCATCAAGCTTTTTGACTGGTATTCTTACCAGTCATATTTATACTGCACAAATATGTCTTGTTTCCTTTGAAGAACGGTTTGAGGATATTTGTAATTGTCCATGGTTGCATTGCTCTGAAATAAAATTAGGACTGATAACAAAAAATAAAATAACAGATCTTAGGGAAGTTTTTTCAGAACTTGTTCTGATCTTACTACAAGTAAGTTACTGGCATCTGAAAAAGCTGCCAGCTGTAGTAATGCTGATCCTCCAGTTATCTGTGCCTCAGAAACGCTTTGCTCAAATGATCTGTATTTGACTCGGCAAATCTACTAAACCTCATTATGGGTCCTATATCAAGGCTTGAAATAGGGGCATCTCCAGCTTAGTATAGAAGAGCCTCGAACTGGTGCTACTGGAGATAAGTTGTTTGAGGAATAATATAACCAAAACCAGACAAAATTTGCTGGAGCTCCAAAAACAGATTTTGAGGAATGAAGAAATGTAATTATTAAGGTTACTGGAAGGACAAAAACCCCATTGTTGTAGAACTCTTTCAGAGGCATTTGAGGGATATCTTTCTGAAAAAGTATTTATTATACCTTATATTACTGTAGCTAGGATTATGTAGCTTAAGGAGATGGTTGGATGGCTGCAGAAATAAATGGTTTTAAGTTAAACTAAAATAGTGCATTGTGTTTGGAAAACCAAAAAGGCAACCAACCAGGAATATACAGAATTAACAAAAAGAAGTTCATAGATACCTATAAAGAGCATCAGTTGATTAAAGGGACTAGCGGGACAAGAACTTCAAACCATTTGGGGAATAGAATAGTACTAGAGACAAAGTATGTTTAAAAATTACAAGACTTTTTCAAATCAGTCTCAAAATTCTTCATGCTTTTGTTTTTTTGTAAGCTTTGTGTAAGATTTTAAGGAGACTTCAAGAAAATTAAACCTACGAGCATAAATATATATATGAATTAGTTCAGACAGTATGTAGTCTTGAGTAGTAAGGAGATAAAATTGTAATTTTACTGATAATTATTTTTAAAATTACATTTAACTAGGTAATGTATGTGACTTGAGAAAATCACAAGGCTTTTTTCAGGGAGAAATAAAAATGAAAGGCAGGATGCACCTGTCATTCTCTGCATCAGAAGTTTGATGTATGTTGTGTTGAAAGTAATAGGGCAAGTGTTAATGGAACATTTGAGTAAACCTCTAAAACATAGTGAAATTAGATGTAATAAACACAAATGTCTGTTGTAGGAAAGATACTTGGTCAAAAGTACCCTAGTTAAGGTTCCAGAACTGTATTCAGATGCTCATTATTTTGAGAAACATTCTTCTTGGGGGCTGAAATGTTCCCAGCTTAATATTTGCCCAGGGTGATTTTTTTCAAACACTATTCTATAATTTTCAACTGTTGTTAAAAGTGTGTGAGGAAATAAAAAAAAAAAGGGGGGGGGGGGAGAAACCCAACACGCACACCTTTTTCAGTAATGTAAAATCTTGATCTACTTCAAATAGATGTACAGCCATTGCAAGCGATGACTGGAACTCTTAGGGAGTTGTGGTAGAACACTTGTGGAGAAGTAGCATCCAGCTTTGTACTGAAGAAAATTAGGTATAATTTGGGAGAGCTGTGAATGTTTAAAAGTCTCACAGAATGTGTTCAGAGTATGATTTGCAATTACACATGTAAAACTTCTTGGTATTGCATTATCGTGGTGCCACTTCTAAACTTTAGCAACTTTAGACCAGTTTATTACCAGCCGGTGTGCTATTGCTGTAGGAGTTCTGCTGAGGAGTATCCATTAGAGACTTCAGTAATGCAAAAGAGAGGTGGGAGCATAGCATGGGCACTCTGCAGACGTTCTCTGTTCTTCGAGACTCTCTCTGAGTTCACTGATGTACCGATCCTTCTTGATCATTGTCCTGGACTTGTTGAGGTTACTGCCAGCATTTTTAATGAGTTTCATTTTTTAATTGCACCTTCTGTTGTGGACAACTTAGGACATGTGTAATGGTTCCACATTTCAGGCTCTTCTCAGCAAAAAAGGTGTTTTTTCCAGGGGGTGTAATCACTGTCTGAGACTGATAGATATATGTTGCAGAACCATCAATTAAGACAAGCTTTTCCCAACATATGACCCTGCTATCAGGAATTAAACCATCCATCGCAAACAGAATTAGGAGGGATCTCCATTGATGCCTATTGGCTAGAAATCAATAATTGAATCATTGTTTATATGATCTTGTGTTCATCAAACATTTCTGCCATTTAGTGCTCTTCGTTGCCAATTTCCTGTTTGGTGTTCATTCCTGGCTGTCTTCATTCCTGATTGCTGTTTACAGTCTGTCGATATTTATAGCTTCTGTTGTGCTGTTAGCCTCTTCTCTGTCCTCTTTTCTTCTTCTTAGGTGGGATTTCTGAACTGTGTTGGGAATTGTAAGTAGCCAAAAATCTAGTTCTTTGTGGGCTGAGTTGGCTCTGTGACTACAGAAACTTTCTTTTACAACTCAGCTTCTATTCCCTTATCGAATCCTATATTGACAGTATTTAAACATACTTGACTACTTCCTCAAGTTCGTTCTTCTTCTTTATCTTCACAATTGTCTCTGTCACCAGGTTATTTTCCTTCCAGGCCAAAAAACATCCCTGATTTTGCCTGTAGGTAAAGAAACTCCTCCTTGACCTTTCTCTCATGTGATGCCACTCCCTCTTCTCCCTTTTTCTTTTGAAGGTATTTATATGTAGACTTGAATTGTTAAAGAGTTCCAGTCGTCCTTTTACTTTTTGATCATATTGGAGGAAATTTCTCTTTAGTGCAGTCCTTAGCAGCTACAGCTCAGGCCCATATTTCATCTACATCTCTGCTTTAAACAAAGCTAATTTAAATTTGCTTAGGTTTTGCCCTCCATTTGGAGCACACATTGCCTTCCTTTCAAGATGCTTTTTGCTCATGGTTTTGAACAACTCCTGTCTTTTTGATGAGTAGTGCAGTGCCTCATTTGCTGTTTGGCATTCCCTTTTCCTGTGGATTCAGGTAAAGCAGGCGAGATTCACTGCAATGTTTGCATAGCTGACATGAACAGACTTTTTTTGCTCACTGAAGAGGAAGAATCCTCTGTTGACAGTACAGATTACAGCCACTGCTAGGCCATTTAATTTTCTGGGTTGGGGAAGGTGTTTGACTTTAGATCTTTAGGTGTTCATACCAAGTATCCAGCATTTGTTTTACAGTTGTCTTTTCAGACCAGATTCATACCTTGAATAAAGCCATAGAATTTATTCTTCTAGCCATAACTTCCTTAAATTTACTCTTGGCTTAGTTGATCTTGTACAAAAGCAGAAAATAAGCTTCACTGTTCTCTGTGGTTATTATAATACCAGTTAGAGTAGTGGATGGGGGATTTATTTCTTAAAGAAATCTTGAAAATGAAACCATACTCATTTGTGAAACAGGTAGTTTCTTCCAGTTGTGTGGACTGCCACAACTGCCAGTGGAAGCAGAAATATAAGAAGAAAAAAAATTTACTGAGCATATATTCACACCATATAGTTATTTATTAGTATCTCTGTGACTGTCCCCACAACGGCTTGTAGTACAGAAAAGGCTGAAAGTGAAAAAGGCTTAAAGTAAATGCTTGTTTTCTGTTGCAAAATTATTTACAAAGCATGACATGAATAAGTGCATTCATGGTTTTTGGAAATTACTAAATCTAGTTTTTAAGATCTAATGTTCATACCTCAGATAGACAGACGGCTGTCTTCCTTGTGACATATGGCTTGTGGCACTTCCTTCTGAAATACCTATGTGTATCATAACAAATAATGATCTAAGGAAAACAAATTAAAATTTTAGAACCTCTGTTGTTAACTTTAATAAAATAGTGAAGTAGTGTCCTTTTTGTAGTTTTAATGTTATGCCAACATCACAAAGAAGAAAATTTCATTGTGTGAAATAATATTTGGGCTTAGTTCTTATATTGTACTTTTCATGAAAGGTATTTCTTTAACTTAAAGTTGTCATTAAGTAATGAAATACCCCTCAGTAAGTAAATGGCATGCTAAAAATAAATTTGGATTAGATGAGGAGCAAGAAACAGCATCTCATTTGTAAGCATTTTTCTTGTATAATATATTAGAATATTTGCGTGTGTTTTAGATAAATATTTTGACTTTCAAAAAAGTTAATTGTTGATTAGTGTGGTTCCGAATGAAACATTGCTTCCTTCCCAGAGGGCAGAAATTTTAATATGCTATTGATAAATATATCATATTATTTGTGATGAAGGCAAGATAAAGAATGATATTGCATCAGCAGTGCAATATGAAAATGAGAGTGTGAATGAATGCAGCTATTAAATGGTTGCATCTTGTTGGTTGATGTAGTGAGTTAGATTAATTTCTGCTAAATCCTGTTAATTAACAGGAGATTTATTTATTTTATCAGGATGTGTAGATATTAACAGGTGCTTCATTTGTTTAAATATCCAGAAATTATTAACTGGCTTAGAAGATAAACTATATTGTAATAACAGGCTGCTTTGTTACTTTAAAATATAATTGATCATGCCAAGTAAGAAGCTTAAGTAGCTTTAGTTTCACAAGTACCTTTTGGAACATTGAAGACAGCTACATTTAATTAATGTTATTCTTAGCTCTAAGAATTCAGAGGGTGATTACTTTGGAATTATGTACGCAAAACTAGTTGCAAAGTCATTTCTACTTGACATAGAGAATATGGTTCCGGAGTATACTGGGAAGAAGAGCCTCCACTGGTCAGGGCCGTGCATTTGGTATCTGGTGCTACAAGAGGTACATCTTAAAAGTTATCTCTGTTGACACCAAGGCAGAGTAATTAAATCTACATTAATTACACAACTCCCACAAAACTGTTTGGCTATTCCTAAACTTCTTGCAAGATACCTGCAATAACCATATCAGGTTTTATGACTATTAAAAATAGCTTATGTCTCCGTGGCATTAATTTTGAAAAGCTCCTCTTGAATCAGACATTAGCAGCCACATTGCATGTGTAAAGGTCTATATGAAAGGTATAGTGTCCCATTCTTTTGAACTGAAGCCAAGACACTGCTGTTTTTTTTTTTTAAGCAAAGATTACGAGTGGGGATAATATTTTTGATGAAGAGTCAGGTGATGCGTAGGAAAGAGACTAATACAGGTAGTCTGATGTAGGGTATGAAGAAACGGGAGATGGAAAGAAGAGAAAGTTGGAATGGGGGTATGAAGAAGCAAACAATGGTGGTTAGTCTGATCTGAGATGATAAATAACATCCAGGAATCTTGTCAAATGTCTTGCTAATAAGTATTCATAAACTACAAAGGTGTTTTATTTTAAGCAAATTGATAGTTAATAGAAAACGTGCAAAGATGTTCCCTTCAGCCAGCTGGAGTACACTAACTACTGCAAGATGAAGGCCTCTGTTGGTAATCAGTATCAGGATCATAATTCTTTTGATTAG
Organism: Leptosomus discolor; assembly: GCF_034619465.1. Taxonomy (NCBI): domain Eukaryota; kingdom Metazoa; phylum Chordata; class Aves; order Leptosomiformes; family Leptosomidae; genus Leptosomus; species Leptosomus discolor. The sequence continues at coordinate 50,925,706 of NC_141398.1, read as the reverse complement.
TTTTAAATGTAATTTTATGATCCTTTGCCTTCAGATGAGCTTTGGAAAAAAAAATCACCGGTAAGAATTAATTTTTAAAAGATTTATGAGAATTTGTGTACTATAGTATCTATCAAGTATTTCAACACTTTAGCCCTTATTTTATAAAGCATCAGGACACTGTGATCTTACTGATGATGCATGTATGTTTGATGTATTTGATATTTTTTGATGAACATTCATTAAGGTTTACCTAAGAAGGTTGTTCTTTGGTATTGTAGTATATCAAGGTGGGTACTGTAAAACCAGTATCAGAAACTGTATTGTGTTTTTGTCTGGAGTTTTTGGACTGGGCAGCATATTCCTTATTTGTATTAAAGTAGTGTCTATTAGTCCCACCAGGGCTAGATTATAAGTAAGGCTCGTAGTAGAGGAGGATGATGTTTGGAGAGCTTATAGCCTAAATAGACAAGCTGGGTGAAGCGAAGTGAGAGGCACAGGGAAGTGAAGGGAAAGGTCTTGCCGGTATTCACCCAATGTCAATAAAACAGAGCCCAGCTCCTTGGGCTCCGTCTGCTGAGCTGGGTTTCCTATCATGTGCTAAATTATATGTATTTGAAAATCTTGTGCATTTGTTTGGACAATCAGTGCTAGGCTAAAAGATTTGTCAAAAATTAGTATGTGAAAATCAAGAACTATCTTTAGCTCTTCTCACTGAATAAAAAAGAAAGGACAAAGAATCTGAGAAATAAATAAGCTAAATCCCTTCTGCAGACTCTTAAATCTGTTCCATCTTTTCTTGTTAAAACAGCACTGGACACTACAGATTTTGAAGTGACAGCAGGATTTGTCCCACTATGTGGAGTTTAGAGAAACAGCATGCTTTGCTTTATAATTTGCACGTACAAAATTAAAAAAATACTAAATTATAGTTCTTAGAGCAACTTTTCAGAGAGACTATGTGCTTGTAATTACATGTTGAAACAATCACTGTATCTTGCAGTACAGGTAGTATGAAGAGCCAAGTAAGTATTAGCTTATTGTTGGTTTGAAAATGGTGACTTTGGATAAGATACTCATATAATAACCTTTGCATGATACCAGTTATCTATCAGAGTATATTTCTGACCTGCACCTCCCAGGAAGCGAATGCTTACTCCAATGCAAAATTTCTTATTCTGTGAAGCCATCCACTTTATAACTTCGTCTGAGATCACTCTAAGCCAGTTGGCCCTCGCTTAAATATTCATCAGACTTCTGATAATTGTGATAACCCTTATAGGCTGGCAAGCATGGCAAATTAGCAAAAAGATGATTGATCTTTTTTTATATGCAGTTTTATCTTCAACCTTTCCTGGATATATGTTATACTATAGTAATAATTTCTTCTCTGAGGTATTTGCCAGTATCTGGATTTGCACATCTATTTACAGTTGCCTTGAAGCCTCATAATTACAATACAGCTGAAATGTCCATTTTCTTTCCCTGACTACAAATAGGGATCAATTGAATTTTAAATGACTGCTTACGGGCTAGCTTCCGATCATGACCTTTGTAAATGATTAGAGCTCACTACTGTTGCTATCTACCTTGAAAGGGTAAGCGGGCAGGTCTGTCTAACTGGCATTTAATCTGGAAGAGAGCCAAAGATATTTGAGCTAAAAACCTAATATGAGTTGGCAAAGAGAAGTATGTATAGACCTTTGCACTATTATTTAGCTATTTTTCTACATTTCTTTTTTGTATTTAGGAAATTCTTTTGTACTGTAGATAAATGAGTTGTGTATTTGTAGATAATGTTGTATTGAAGTTATAATAGTAACTGAAGTTCTGAAATACATGGCATAAAAATGTGAAAAATGGGGTTTCAAACTTTGAATGTATTGAATTTGCTTTTCCTGAAGAATGTGAAAACATGTTGCGTTGCTAAATGAATAAACCTGAAAAATGCACTAAACAGGATGCATGAAGCGGACCTGCTTTTTCTAGGCAGAGCTGAATGGAGAAAAGATACCATACGCTGGTACTCTTTTGATTAAACCTCCTTTCCTTTTAATGTTGGCAGAGAGAGTTCAGGCCCTGCTTGTATATGCAGCTCACTTGTGAGTAATGGCTGAGACACTTCTATCTACACTTGTCAGTTTGGTTTTATTTTAATGAAGAGTTGTGCCTGTATCGTACAATGTTTTTATTGCCGCTACTGAATTTCTAGAGGTAGTGTTCTGTGCGTTTTTGTTGAAGTGGGAACAAGTACAACATCAATGGAAGTAAAAACCAAACCCTTCCTCTCAATTTATTGAAGGATTTTGCAAACCAAAAGTTTTGAAATTAGTAAGAGTGATTGCTAGTTATGAATGCTTTTATCCAATTAAAATCATATGCTGCATTACTTAATCAATTATTCTTTTGTAGTATTGATAATCAGACAATTTATTAAAGTAGTATTGTTCATGGGACTATGTCCTATTGTTAACTCTCTAAAAGGATTATACAGTTTATGATGAATATGCAATCTTACCTCTTCATCATGTGGTGGCTAGAGTATTTTCTCTATTTTCAGTAGCATGCTACATTGGTACATAATGCAGCTGGCAGGTTGTTTTCCTAGCCTTGAACTAGTCAAATGTGTTGTTAGCTAAATTCTAATCCCCAAAAGTAGTGGTAAATTCACTTTGTAGGGTTTTTGTGTCAGCATTAACTTCTCCTGACATTTAGATAGAGGCATTTTATTAATTTAGATATGATTTTTTTTTTAAGGAGATATCAAGTATATTTGAAATATTCAAAGTAAATCTGAGACGAAGGAAAATGTTTGAGGTGTTTTTCTGAGGATTTGAATTGGTATTTGCACTCTTCATATCAGTCTTAAACTGGAGGTATGTAGTTAATACATAGTACCTACTGGCTAAGGCGGTTTTCAAGGATAAGGATGGAGTGTTCAAAAACAGATGAGCTGTCTGGGAGCAGAAATCCTGTGGAAAGCCAAGAGGACTTCTATGTCTCCATTATTAGCCTACTGCAAGGCTGCATGCCTGAGCTGCTAAAATGGTATTTCTCAAAACAGTAAAGTACTGGTAGGGTTTGCTCATGTGTGACTTTTACCTCATGCTTGCAAGTCTGAGAATAAGTTTTTGAAATGACACAGAATAAAAACTAACAAGAGGGTTTTTTTCTCCCTTTAATAGATGCAGCAACAAGAACTTGCACAAATGAGGCAGAGGGATGCCAATCTAACTGCATTGGCAGCTATTGGTCCCCGGAAGAAACGGAAGCTTGATTCACCTGGACTGCTTACCATAGGAGGAGAGGTATATGTCTATACACAGAACAAGAGAAATTATTATTTCAAAACCTAGTAGAAATAACTAGAGATGCAACATGCCGATATTTTCAGTGAACTGTGTAAATTGGAAGAAGTGGTACAAATTACTAAATTAGAAGGTCTGTGAGTCCAGCTTATCTTGCCACAGTTAAAATTACCTCTTCTCTTAGTTATATTTCAAGTGTTAACTTTCAACAGATGATTAAAGAGGTTTTAAAAAAGAAGTTAAACGTGAAGTATAGGTCTCTGCCTTAAACTGTTCACGGCTTTTATACTGGTTTTGTCCTCTGCATAATCCAAAGGAAAACAGAAAAAAAAAGTAGAGCATGAAGAAATATCCAGAAAAACATAACTGTACTCTCGCTTACAGTTTGGACCAAGAGCTTGTAGTAATACCAGTAAGTGTGGTTTTGTGACAAATATGTGTCAAAACTTTTTACAGAATGGCTGGTTGTCCCCCACAGCTGCAAAGATGAGTTTGTAATCATGCTAAATTGTATCTAATTTTAATAAGAATACTGTGTTCTAGAAGCCGAATCAGATTCGTTAGGATGATTCTCCTGTTATCTGAAATGGAGAAGTAGCTATACTAAACAATGGAATGCAAAATAATCAAAAGCGTGATATATATTAACCAAGGTGGAGAATTAGGGTAACATGGCTGCATTATCTTGGATAACTCCATAAGAGTACTGCGTTGTTTAGTTCATAGTTGTGCTGCTTTTGTTTCTCCTAAAGGTGCCTACACAATAAGAGTCAAAGTAATTCTCCCTATTATATGTCTGTTCTGATGAAAATGCAAATATTTTGTTTTGAATAACTGACTAACAGTTTTGGCTCAGACATTTGACTGTCTAAATGCCAGGCATTTCCAAAGGCCTTTTTGTTTCCCATTTTGGATAGCTTTTATCTGACTTCTCTCTCTTTTCGTGTGCTAAGATTAGTGCTAACGAATTAGCTGAGCTAGGAATAGAAGTGGATCTTGTTTATATTCTAAAGGTGACTTATGACTTTAGATATGTAGGATGTGCTCCCATTTTCTGGTCAGATTAATTTCAGACTGAGGGAGCTTCCTGGGTTTTGTGTTGTTCTATTACATTCCCTTTCTTTCAGTCTCCCTACTTGTCTTACATTCAGTAAGGAATTCTATTCTCTTCTGTATGTACCTGTAATAAACCCTGCAGCAACAGGCCAAAAGAAGCTTTCATTAGAAGCTCAAATGGATAGCTTTGGCTTTCACACAAGATTAGTTTAAAAATAATTTGAACCTTCTAATAATACATGGATCCCATCAGATTTTAACGAATGTACGTTCCCCACTTGTCTTTACATGACCGAAGGAATATATTCTCCTAAATATCAGGTTTTAATTTTTATTGTCTATTGCCCCTTTTAAAAAAGGTGATCCTTCATTAAGCTTTTATAGTTTGATGAACCAAACTGTGGTCACCTTCAGTGAAACATTTTATTCAGAGCTATATGCCTGAATGGGTTATGGTGAACACCTTGCTTCTCTCTGTAGAAGCTCCTTACTCTTCTGGTACAGTGCTTCAAGGAAAGATAAAGGTCTGTGGCAAGTTCCAAAGGCTTCTGGAGATTTTTGCTTCCTTTTGTTGCTCCTCTAGCCCAAATTTTGATGAACTTCCATGCTACTCAATTGACAAATGATCCTTGAAGTTTTTGCCGATACATGGATTTCCTGGAGTCATGAATTGTGTGGCTCTTCTGCCAGTTCAGACTGAATTGCTCCCATCCCTCTCCTCCTAGCTTCTAACCATCCTGGCCAACTCACGTTGGTGCATGGCTGCAAGCTGATTTCGAGGACTTGGATACTGTGTCTGGATTATTCAATGTCTTTTCTGGGGCTAGGATGTAAAGTGTTGTAGAAGCTGTGTCATACAAGTTGGCTGCTAGAAACTCCCTCTTTCTGGTGTTCTTCTGAGCTACTTACTAGGGCTGCTATGCAGCAATAAACTCTTCAAAAATGTTTTGCTCTAGAAAGGTACTGGTAATGTGCATTGTTTGTCTAAGACTATCTGATTTCTCTTCTTTGGATTTCTGGAGATTATAAACAACACAGAAAACTGTAAGACTATGTCCTGTCTTAAAGACATCCCCTTAGCCCAATTCCACCTTCAGATGTCTGACTTCCATTATGGTCTATGACCTTCTGATTTCTCTAAGCAATTTCTAAGCTGCTTAAGTCCTTGCTGCTGATAATCTCTGTTTGCAAAGTCTGACTTGGCAAGAGCTTTCTTGGCTTGCCCTTTTTTTTGTCAAAACATCCAGTTTTTTTCATTGAAGTTGCTGGTCTCCTCAGTCTTTTTTTCACATATACATCTGGTTTCGTTGCAGCTGGGGCACTGCATGTTTGCTTATCCAAAGAGATACCATTTACAAATCATCCCACCCCTTCATGTTACATTTTTTCCTTTTCTGAACTAACTCTTGTTTGATATTTTACTTAGTTGCATTGTCCATTTTTTTTCAATGAGAAGTGTTGGATTTCAGTCCAACTTCTTGGTTTAACAGAAATAACTAGCTCACAATTTCTCTTTGGAAATTGGATCTTTTTAATAATACCCTTTTGATTTGAGCAGGAGGTCAATTTATGGAGTAGTGATGGTTATTTTGCTTAAGACAAAAAGTTGATGGAAAAGCTTGGCATTTCTGTGATCAAGTACTGTTTATTGTACACAGCGAAACAGCTCTTATACAGCTTTTATAAATGTGAAAAAGCTTGTGCTCGTAATTGCAAATATTTTTCCACCAGCGCTTTGTTCAAGAGTGTTTTCTTTAAACTTGTTCTCTGTCTCACATTGCCAGGGCTCATTTGGAATTCTTTGCTTGTTTTCAAGCCATAGCTAAATAGACTTTTTTTTTTTCGGATGGTAGTATTAGCTTAAATTGTCGAGGCCAGGCCCATCATTTGCCTCTTCTGTACTAGTATAGCTGAGTTTTTTGATTAATTTTACTTGGGGAGATGGAAAATTAGGAGTTTTGGAGTGTCGTTATTTTTATACCATATATGCTCTTTGGTTTGATTCTCCATGCAGCCATATATAAAATTCCTTTCCAAAAAATGGGGGAAAATATTTTATAGAAAAGTGGATGAGCAAGGGCTAGACATCCTCAAATAACACTGCCACCAAACCTGTAACTAGTTTCAGACTGATTACACAGTAGCCTGAGCTAATCTGACTGTGATCTCTATCCCAATCCCTAGTAGTGTATTCCTGCCTCTTCCCTGTCATTGGCTCTGGCTCTTGTACCCTGTGCTAACCCATTTCCATTTGATAAATTGGCAGAAAACTAACCTAACAACAATAAAAAGTGAATAGTTTCTGCTTAGCTTGCTACAGTAGTTTGGCCTAGAGCCCAGTGAGCACTGGAAAAGGAACTTATAAGGCAGAGACAGCAAACTTGAGATCACCTGCTCTTCTTTTGCTTTCTTTTTAGTACCTTTCTTGTCTTCTCGTATTTTAGATAATCTGCTAGAAACACAGCTTCCTCTGTAGCAGCCAGCAGCTCATCAGTAATTCAGCCTGCTTATTATTATAATGTGGTTTAGATCAAGAGTGAAAGAGAAGGGGTGAAGAGAAATGAGATATCTTTGGAAGAATTCAGCTTCTCTGCCTTGCAGAGTTGAAAATACTGCATTTGCAGAGTTTTACAGGTTTTCAAAATTTATTTAATGATACTAGACAAAATTATTGGAAAATATCTTTAAATGTTACTGCTTTTTGGAATTTAATGCATAATTATCAAGTTAGGTATCTAACAATCCTGAACCATATTACACATTTAGCAGCAGTACTGCCTAATTCTTATTTGCTGTGGGGGTCCTGTTAATGCTTTAGTTGGTACGCACTACTGGATGGCAAAGGTAGGGCAGTGGATGATATGGAAAGGGAAAGAAGGGAAGACAGCAACCACTTAAGCTCTTTACTTAATATCTTTAAACACCTCTAATGTCAGATTAAAAAAAAAATTTTTTTTGAGTTGCTTTTGTTTACCTTATGGATTTTGAATCTATTAATTTCACATATTCAAGCTCTTTTCTTGAATTGTAAGGCTTTTAAGAATTAGGGTTAAAAATTGGTTTTATTTATCAAACAGATATTTTCATGTAATTGTAAGAGTAAAAGCTTTAATAAAAGCATTAACCATTACAAGACTAGGTCAGATAACTTTCCGAGTTAAATATTTGAGTAGTACTAAGGTGGCATGAATGCAGAATTTGCATATTTCAGTCCCTTGTTTTTTACTATGGAATTAAAGTGTAGAGGTTAAATGCACGTATTATTCTGTATTTAAGAGTAATAACAATTAAATAATTTGGCTTTTCATCAAGACCTATGGCTAGTATCCCAAAATACATAAATACAGAGTATATGTTTGAAATATCTGAGGGTATAATTTGTTTAAATATCAAGTGAAAGCCCTCTCCTGGTACTTGCTGGCACAGATGGTTTTTGAATACTGAGCTTCCAAAGGCAGCTTCAGGGCTAGTTCAGTGAATCACCGCTTATTGAAGACAGTCATTTTAGAGATAAGAAAAAAACCCTCTTTCTCACATAGTGGAAGAGCAGTCATCTCAAGAATATTCACCAAACTATCCCAAACACCATCTTCCAAAATTTGCAGGATGACATGTTGGGCCAGTGCTCAAGGGAGATCTGATACTCTGTGTCTTTTCTCATCCAGTATATTCCAGCCATTCAAGAAAAATAATGTTCTTGCAGACCTGGAAAGTCCCAAAAAACCTGCAGTTAAAACAGTGATGTTTTGTGTAGAGAAAAGCTAATTACTAAAGCAATTGTGAAATATATTTTGGGTACGAGGCACCACTTTTTTTAATTAAATTAATCTTTTAGATGGTATAATTTGAGCATTTTAAAGCTGTTTTCATGCTAAGGTTTTGTATTAAACATGATTAAGATTCTGGTTTGGAAATCTGTGTTATACCAGAGCCTTCCAAATGCAGACAGAGAAAAGTCATTTAATATTCCTATCGAGTCAACATACTGCTAGTAATTCCTAAGTGGAAATGTAAGGATGAATTGATGGTTATTTGGGATGCACTTGGGTACTGTGACGTAGTTGTAAAAAAGTACTTTTGACTGCAGTCTCTTTAGTTACCCAGGACCAAACGTGATTAATTTGCTAGCATTCTCACTTTGTGCTTGGGTTATCCATAGACTTTTCAGCAACCCCTGCAATTATTCCTCAAATCAGTCGTTGGTATTTTAACAATATTAAGAAGAAATCAAGATACTAGGTAATTTTGGAATGGGTCAAACATGATAAAAAAAGTATGACAGAGCCATTGCTTGGAAAACCTGGCTTTGTTTCCTTCCTTTCTTGCCCTTTTAAACAAAAAGAGATGTATAGAGTGTCTTGCAGAAGTCTTTGTTACAGAAGGGTTGTGCATTGGGTTCTCTCCAAAGTGTCTGCTCAACGAATATCATGCAGATTTAGAAGTTCATGAATCAGCCAACATAACTGTGAGGCATAACTGCTTCTGACAGATCTGAAAGAATTAGAACCAATGAATAGTCTTTTATTTGGGGAAAAACACCAGTCAGTGGGATTGCCATGCTCTGAGCAAATCTTTAGGCTATTCCCTCACCTTTTTGGAGCTAAAGTAATTTTACGGCATCCACTTTCAAAGATCCTTGGAATGACTTGTTCTACAACTCAAGTCTCAGCTTGGTCTTCATAATGTATAGTTGGCTCTTGATAAATAACTTTTTTGTTTTAAGTGGTCAAGATATGTTTAGAAAGCACTGGAATCTAAAGATCCTTTACACTTGTTAAGCTTGAGTTATATGGAAGCAGATACAATAGACCGGAACACCTTTTGCAAGTGTTTATGGTCCAAGAAGTTACAGCTTGCTTTTTGTGCTTTTAAACCTGTAGTCTAACAGCAGAACAGGAGGAATTTTTATGATTTATTATGTCATTGCCTTTTCAAGCACTCTTTGCTCCATGTATCACTGACATGATAGAATGCAGTGGAGATCTCAGACCTGTTTTGGTGTAGGACGTCACTGCTGCTGACAGTTATGATTTCGTTTGAGGTATTCCAGAACTAGCAGTTAAATATATGGGTTTGAATTTTCGGGGAGAGAGAATAAAGTTAAGGAGTCTGTCCGTATTTTTTTTTTTTTTTTTTTTTTGGAAATCCATGCATAATATTTTATGAATCTTTGAAAATCTGAAGTTTAACTTCAGCTTCTCTGCCTTGTTTTACTTCCTGTTTTCAAAAGTCAAATAAATATTAAAATAATTCACAAGAAATGTGTTAGTATCTATTTGAAAATCAGTCTTTTGAAAGACTATGTAGATGTTTTACTAATTAATAGTTGCACCTGTTTTTCTCAAATAGATGAGATTTCAATTTAAAAATAAATTCCCCCAATGATGAATTTCCATTTAAAAAAAAATAATTTCAAACTGTGTTTTAGCCCATGGTGAACACGTTCTGTTTTTTTAGAATCCTGGGTTTATTTTGTGAAACAAGATTTGTAAACATTACTTTAATGCATTTTACAGACTTAGCAGTAAAAAGTAGGAAGGCATTAAAGATGATGGATAATGCCATATTTACATTGGTAATCACCAATTAATCAATAATTCTAATCTGTAGCGAATGTACAGAAATGTATTTCTGTGCCTGTTGCAAACAGGCAGGAATACAGACAGTGAGTCAGGAGGCAGTAGAACAATTTTGCTTGCATCTCAGTTGACAGGAGGAAAAAGCCAGGTGGCAATGCAAGAAAATAGAAAGTTGCTCTGTGCCAGCAAAAACATTCTTTTTTACTAGTAGAACGGGTTTGCATACTGTGTGTATTCCTTTGATCTAGGTAACACAAAATATTCTGACAGAGGTTCAATGATATTAATTTTTCCTTATTGGCCAAGACAAATTTGATTTTTACTTCATTTGGAGATGGAAATGGTAGTTTATCCCACCTGACTGCATGATGTTGATCCAGCACACAGAAGGAGACCATTAGAGCATTTCCTTCTCTGCTTTTCAAAGGTTTCTTACTGGAGTCTTACACAGTGTTTTTTTGTTTGTTTGGTTGGTTGGTTTTTAATTGAAATCCTCCTGCTTGGTTAAAAAAGGAAAAAAAATTATTGCATTTTAAAAAATGAAATAATTTTATCAATGTGGTAATATTAAATAAAATCTTTTCATTTATGGATATTTTATAAATAAATATGTACAGCTTATTAGGATGCAAAATGAGAACTTGGCAAAATGTTTTTGGAGTAGTTAATAGTTCATTATTTGTCAATCCCTGTAGAGGTCTGCTGCTGTTACTGTGAAAGAGTATTGTTTTTCTTCTTCAAAAAGGCAGCTACCTCAAGGATTTGTGGGGACAGAGGGTATATGAGCTTGGTTTTTGGTTTTGTGGGGGTTTTTTGTTTGGGATTTGGTTTTGGGTTGGGTTTTTCTGTATTTTCAATTGTCTTCTCCATTTGTCTTCCTGACACTGAAGGATAAAATATATTTTGCTGCCTCTCTTTTTATGACACTTAAAATTCCAGAATTTTTCTTTCTTCTGGCTAAATAAAACTGATAAGACTAAGAGAAAGAAAGTCTGCGAGGGTCTAGCTGAGGGTTTGTCAAAATTGACTTGAGTCTCTCAACTGACTTTAGAAGGTAAGGCCCAAGGTGCTATGACATTTTTAGATGTCAGTGAAGATAATTTTTAAAACCTGATCAGAAGATTTCCAAGGTGTAACTTCTCAAGGAAAGATTTAGACATGTTTCTTACAGTGTCAATGTTTCCCTTTTAATTGATCCTTCTCTAGAGGAGTCAGATGAATCATCACATAGATTAATTTCCTTCTGCCTTCCCTCCTGTTCAATGCCAGATAAATTTTGTGGAATAATTTCTTTCTCTTTGCCTAAAAAATCCTTTACTGAAGCTACGGTTTTGAAAAAATCTAAAGAACTTGAAATTTATTAGGATGCCCATTCTTTGATATTTCCAGCCTGATTCTTTACAGGAAGTCAAGTAATATGTTGGTCATAGAGAGAGTGACGATTAGGGTAAGAGTAATTTAGCATTTGAGTTCATTCACCCTGAGCCTTTAGGCAAACAGGCTTGAACTTCAAGGGGTCCTGTTACCCACTTCTAATGTAAACACCTGATGTAAACTGTAGAGCCAAACCGTTGTCTGAGTCCCCCTCCGAAACAACAGTGTCTAAACTCTGCTTCTATTAAGTCTTGACTATTTCAGAGAACCTCTTCTTACAGGATAATTAGATCTATCCATGAGTTTCTTTTATATTTCATAATGTAAGATGCAAAGAAACCAGTTTGGAATAATCAGACAAGCTCCTCTTTCTTGAAAATGTGAAGTTATCTGTGCAAGGTTTCTAAAGTCTTGCAGAAGCTCTGTATTGATGCTCCTTAAATGGATCTTGCCACCATTAAGCATTACGCTGCAGTTGAATGTTGCCTTACAATATTCTGTTGATAAGGGGAGGTTCTTGAATTAAAAAAAAAGGAAAAAAAAAGAATGAAGACAAGCCTCTCATGGTTTCCTTTTACCATATATCAGTCTTCCAAGATTATGCTGTATGTCTAAATGGTTTTTAAATCAGTTTGGGAGTATTTCATGTGTGCATATTATTCACGTGTATATATGCACAAATTTAGAGTCAGTCCCTATTACAGGTTTCGTAAGTGATATCATTATGAAATGACACAATATCAGCAGTTTGTGGTGCAGGCAGATTTATTGTGATGAACTTCGCTGTTCAGTAAACATGATGTATTTTTAGTCCCTATGATCTGTTTTGTAATGTACGAGTATATTGTACTCGTTCACACTTCTTCTACATATGTTGACCAATCTCCTCCCATCCTCATTCTGCTTTCAGAATTTGGCTGAAGTTTTCCAATGATAAAATTCAAAGATGTGGCTCAAATATTTAAACTTTGAGCTGAAAGTAGCCTTTCAGCATTGTTAAAAGCTGTTTAGAAGTTTACATGAACCATGTGTATTGCATATCCTTTCTTTGTAAGAGGTAGTAAAATGGGTCCTGTTTGGCCACACTGATGAGAAAGTTAAGCATTTGAGCTCCAGACCTGCAAGGACATGTGCACATGCTTAACTTTAAGCACAGTGGTTAGTTTGTTTGAAGTTAGTAACATGCCTCGTGTAGAACATTAATTACATGCAATAAGCTTTTGTTGGATCACCGTGTATGTCAGTATGTCAGTGTTCCTGTCAGTCTCTGTGTTTCCTACTGCATGAACTTGGTTTGCTGATCCATAACTGATTCTGATGTAGGAAATGCTTTATTTATCTTTTTTTTCTCCCCCCCCCCCCCAATGGTAAAACCAGGGTTTTCTTTCTAGAAATTGTCAGATTGCATGCTTTTGGAATGTCTTGTGTTATTTGACCACAAAAGTCTTTGGGACTATCAGTGGGTGTTAAATGCAGGTTTGTGAAGTTTCCCAATGTGTCTTGACTATTACAGGCTGTATTTTGCTTTCAAAGAAATAATATAGTAAAAATATCTGATAGTGGGATCTTCGTCTTGGTGTTCCTTTTGTTACATACTCTGTTCTAGTGAGTGACTAGGAAAAAAGGGTTTTTTGTTTTTGTTTTGCCTGGAGTCAAACAGGAGCATGCTGGTTAAAGGGATTCTGTGGGGGAGTTGGGCTGGAGAGGGCCTGAGGGAACTCGGAGAGACATCTACCACCAGCAGCTTGTCTGTGCTAGCTAATTATAGCTAGGGTACTGTTTACTTTAGTGGTGTACTCCTTATTTATTAGTTACTTAGTTACTGCTTGCCTTCAAGTTACAGGCTTGCAGCCAGTTGCTGCAGGGGAGGTGCAATAGGAAGGGAAGGGCACTATGCAGTACTGCAAATTGTAGCTCCCCGACCTTGGCATGTTTTTTTACAGGTTTTTGTTTTTTTTTTTTTTCTTTAAAACATAGACAATGGGAGAGATGGTCAAAAAGAAAAGCAGACAAGTTAAAAAATGGGAACAACTTAAGAAAATTTTTTACAGTCTAGAGGGACTGTGGTGATAAAATTATCATGAGTGTCTCCATGACTTGACAATAAAACTTTTTCCCTCCTTTTCCTCCTGTCTTTGGAACAAAATCTCATTTTTTGATCTACGTGAAGTTACGTTGATTTGAATAAAATGATGATTTTTGTACCTTTTTATAACTGGTACCACTTTGTGGGAATCTGGAGTTAGTTTCATGCAGTGGTTTCGCTGACTGATAAGCTACTTTCATACCAGCACTTTTCCAAGCATGAGCAAATCCACACACACATACTTCACACAGTTAACTAAAACTAAGATAAACTGTTATAAAGATTGTGTATGGAAACCCTAGGTCATTTAAGAGTCCAAGTCCTTAAGAGTCAGACTCCTAGGCCGTTGAACCACTTTGGGAAATCTTACCCTGGTTCACCGTCTCATTATTATGATGAGCTTTGAGCACAGCTGTGGATTAGCTATCTGAAGGATAGTGCAGCAGACCTATTTCCACTGCTAGTTTTACTGTTGCTTTTCTAATTCTGTTTGTAGTAATCTTGATATAATAATTATCTCAGCAAGCAAAAGGACAAAGAGCAGTAGTGTTGTATGGGGAGGCAAATGCAGAGAATGATGAGATTTTCTGCAACTGTGTTTGAGAAAGTACAAGGTATCAAAAATAGTGATTTCCATGCTTTAGCAGCACAGAAGTAGTGTTGGCCCATGCTGTAATTATCAATAAAAGAGCTATTTCTCCAGTCTTTTTCAGCATGACAGTCTCTTGCAAAGCCAGGAGCATATCAAGAGCTGAACCTCCATATGATGGACCAATTACTGAACAATTTAGAGGAAGCTCTGTTAGGAGAATGAGCATACTGTAAGATCCATAAAAAAGGCAATGTTTCTATCTCCAAAGGAGAAGGTAGGGAATAAAAGGAGCACAACAGGTTAAACAGCCTTGGCCAAAGAAGTGAGTACCCCTAGGCAGACCAGCATCTCTAATCAGTGGTAGTGGTACTAGCTCTGAGGGGAGGGAAATTCAGGCTGGTGCTCTCATGTAACATTAAAAAGGACAAGCAGTCTGTCAGGGGAAACAGTCATTGGCGTGGGATTTCTTCTCTTGATCAAAAAGACAGCAGTACTGCAGCCTGCTTTATCTATAGGGGAGGTGTTGGCAGAGGGCATTTTTTTCCCAGGCCATATCACTGGCCTGTGATATGTTTTTTTCCCAAGCCATAAAAGAAGCCACCTACATTTCTCTCTTTAACATGGTTTCATTAATCTCTCTTTTTCTTCTTTTCATTTGTTTTCACTTTATGCTATTACAACTTAAAAAACAATTTAAGAAACATCTTTACAAAGCAGAAGGTGAGCTAAATCTTATGGACCTGGAAAATATGCCTGGTGCTTTTCTCCAAAGCCAAAATTAATTTTTGCATCTCTAAGTAATTGTTTATGAATAACATAAAATGCAAGTTCAGTACATTGTTTCCCCTTCCCTCCTTTAATTGAGCTTCAAATTACAGTCTTCTCAACCTTCGCCCCCCCCCCCGGACAACATCAACAGCCATAAGTCTGTTGCCTTTTGGTAAAATTTATGTTGCCAGAAAATTCCTTTATCAGAAGTTATTATCCTCAGCTGTGAGGATGAATTTTATACTGCTGTTGACTTAGCTTTTATCTTAATAAGTAACAGAAAAAAATCTCTAATGAAGAACTGCAGGTGCTGTTACTAGCCTTGTTGTCAGCTATGCAGGTAGTCAAAGTAATAATAATTGCCAACGGTGTTAGAAAAAAAATAATTGAGATATCAGGTATTCTTTCATTTCAGAATATACCTTAAATAACTTAGAACCAATATAGAAGGGCTTCCAGAAGAAGAAAATTAAAATAGAAAGTATGTTTCGTCTATTTGAAGAAATTGTAAATAAAAATTGCATCTTTGGAAATATTTGATATCAGTGTCTCATTTCTTTATTGAGAAGGCAGAAGAATTGTTATTTTATTTACTTCAAGAAGTACTTTGAGTCCTAATCTTCAATTAGTTAGTTCGTAGTATTGCAAAATGTTCATTCATTTGATGAGCTTACCTGTAATGGAACATATTCTGTGGCTGTTCTTGGTTAAAGGCAAGAAGAATTACAACAGGTGATCTGATTCCATCCCAGGTCATAATTTTCAGTTTTGAGCATTTGTCGGTGTCCAAATCACTTAAGTAATAATACATTATTTTATAAAACTCTTAATGAAGAGTGTCCAGAGTAGAGTCTTAAAGTAATAGGCTAGAGTCAACTTTGTTTATGTTGGCTCTGGTCCCTATGTAATCAAATCCATAGATTGTGTACATTGTGTCTTTCAGATTGACATCTGATCACTTTACAGCAGTTAATGAAAGCTAAGAACACTTAGTGAACACTTCAGTGCCTTTAGTTTCTTAATATGTACTGGAGACTCCAACGTTCCAAGTGTCCTTAATCCCTACCTAGATCTAGTTTGTGGCCTGTTAGTTATTATTCACAGTATTTATTTTAGCTATAGTGATTAATAAGGCAGTTTGACCTATTGAGGTTTCTTTTCTGCAGTGCCATATGTAAAAATGTAGTGTAATCCATAATTCAGCTTGTTCAGCCTTTGTTGAGCCGTAAATCCTGGTTGATCTGAAGTCAAATGCATTTTTTATACTAGCTCTACAGAGATACAAGGTTTTCTGGACTTCAGACAACTTTTAAAAGGTTATATATTGCCTATTAAGCCATTTATCCTGGTGGTGATGAAGACCAATTACTTTTTAACATAATTTTCTATATTTCTGCCCCTACATACTACTGTGGTAAATTTATTAAAATGTACTAAGTGTGTAGGTGGGAGATAGCAAAGCTGTGTTTCTTCTTGTGAAAATATTTCTCCAGCTACAGATTCGACAAAATAAGATTTTTGTTTTTCTTATTTAAATGATGATTTTAACATAAGTCTTGTAATTTAAAAGTAATTCCTAACAAGGCCATATCATCTCTAACTTACTTCTGATTTATTTCACTAGACTACATATTGAAAGTCATTGCTTTTTAAATTAAATGTGTAATCGTACAAGCCCTAACAAAATTTATCTAATTTTTTAAGGCTTTCAGAGGTGTATTTTTATCTCTAGCATTCAATTGCTCTGAGTAGCTCTTTTCTGAAGAATTCTGATTTGTACTGAATTTCTGATATGATTTTCCTCCAGAAAAACAAAACAAACCAAAATCAACTCATTAATAGCTTTTTCTGTGGTCTCTGCACTCTCCCTCTCAAGACAAAGCTACCTGACTTACGTCTGGTTAGAATGAGCATCACGTAAAACAGACAAATCAAGCTGTGTCAGATTAATCCTCCTTAAGCAGCTTACACTCCAGTGGCATAGAAGGACACCATAACATGGAGAAGTTGTTCAGAATTAACACCAAACTAGAGATTGCATATCAAAAAAATAGTGTTTTACCTACCTATCCCAAGTCTACCCTTTAGTGTGAATTGTTCTTCTAGATCTGATAATAGAACACTTCTGGCTGACTGTGCCGTATCATCTTGACATTTGGAATACAGATACACGAGAAGCATGTCATGTTAACAGAACACTACAACAGTCATACTTTGTCTCAACTGATGGGGGAATTGCAGCATACAGAGTAATTCGTGTTGACAGTAAGAACTTGCAGATAGGTGGCCTAAAATGGTGAAATCATTATAGAAATTTATTTAACGGGTTGAATGGCCATAGCAGATTGGTTGAGCCAGCCAAATCAAAGAGTCTCTGAAGGAGGTATCTTCTCTACTGCAATTTTTAAGATTAATTTGTGGCTGGCTTATATGTCTTTGGAATACGTATATTTTTATCTTTGAATACATATGATAATACCAAAGTTAATAGTAATTGGTAAATTAAGTACATCTTTAATCTCTGTTGTTCAGACATGTAAAGGTCTTCTTTTCATGGTTAAATTTTGAGGAAAAATATTGAAAAGAAGGCAACCATGTAATTGCAAGTAAACCCATTGAGTTTTTATTTATATTTTATTCTCATGAGGAGAATGTGTTAACAATTCAATGAATAATATAGTTTCACATCTTGTTTTAATTAATTCACAAAATGTTTTCTGATTGCTTGTTATTCTGTGTTTTTTAAATCTCTTATCCATGACAAAAATCAGATTTTTGTCTACAGAAATAGGATAAAGATGAGAGTATACAGAAGGACCTGCCTTAAGTATTTAAACAATACTATTTATTAAAAATCTCTTTTTAAGTTTTATTTCCTTTTTTTTTTCTTTTGTAAGTTAGTACTATACTTTTCCCACTTTAAAAGTGTAAATTCTTTTGATGTGTATTAGCTGCAGCATTATTTTACCTAGTTAAAAGAGGAATGTGGCAACCTGGGTCCATAATTCTAATGTAGCGGCATCCCTAAGTGAAGAACAAGAGGGATGATGTTTTGTCACTGCGGTTTCTTTGCAGATAGAGCCAGCTCCTTTTGCCTAAGTGTGACAGTGTAAGCTATTTTCCTGCAGTTTTTGTTCATACAGGACAATGGTGGCTTCAAATGAGAGGGAAGCCTGTCAGTCTGGCAATATTTTTAATGCATTATTATTTTTCTCCGAAGCACCTGATTCCACAGTCAACCCTGGGTATTTATTATTAGAGACGATTGGCTATGAGAGAGAGACCTGGGAGCACCTCCTGTTCTTGACTTTAACCAAATGCTAACCAATCACCTACATTTATATATTTTCTTAGAACTTAATTTCAACAAGTTTTAGTCATACCCTCTAGGATCTCCATAATACAGTTCTGTAGGTACAGCAAATTCTTTAAATCGCCGTTAGCAGCAGAACACACAGGCGTGTTACAGACTTTAAGCACGAGAGACCTAAGTCTGTAGAGAGAAATATGCTTTGAGTATTATCCATATAAAAAAAGAGATATCCCAAACTTTGCATTTAAAAATATTTCTCTAAAGTGTCTCTTTCAGTGTAAATGCTGATGTGCGTTGGCATTAAACGATTGTATAGAGAACACTCCATAACCCAGTAGGATGGGAATTCTTCCATTGTCAGTCTGGCTCTGCTTCTGTCTGTGGCTTACCGTAGTTGGCTTTATCTTATGTGCTGTTATCTTGTTCATTGCTATTCATAACCCATACTTTTGTGAAGATGGGCTTTTATTCATAAGAAATATTTGCCAAGTTCCTTGTTCCTTTATGTAAAGGAACAATAAATACTATTTGAACGTATATACCTTTGATTTGTTTTCATTTTCAGTTTAATTATGCAGTGTGTATTTTAAACACATATGCCTGATTCTTGTCTTGTGTTAATTTGCCTTTGCATGTTAACAAGCATGAAAAGAAAGAAAGCAAAACCAGTACTGCTTTCTAGGTACGGGTATGTTTCAGGCCATCTGCACGTTCTGGTGATAGGCCTGCTTTAGAAGAAAGTAGTAGCCAGGTGGTTCTCAATTTCTGGATAATTTAAGGAAACCACCTCCAAAGATGTAGAATATGAAAATTTGTCAAGTCCTCAGCGGTATGAGAAAAGAGGTCTCTGACATTTGACTCCACTCTTCCCCATATATTCCCCAAACTCCTGCTGTGTTTAGTGTGGTTGGAGGAGAAAAAGGTTGATTGCACAGTGGAGTTAGGTTGTGGTAAGTTAGTGGAGAGCATGATAACAGTTTGTAGTATCTTCTGCTAACTCGTACAAATTCTGCTGACTAGAATGAAAATGTTCCGAACTTCTTCCTTTAGTTATTCAACCAGTTGCAAGTCGAGCTGACCTATGTGATAGGTAAGGGAGAAGTAATTACTAAGAATTCGCAAAGCAAATGAAGGGTGAATGGATCTGGGATTGATATTCTGATATGCTGTTGTACAGGTACTGTTTAAGATTACCTTTTCTGATTGAAGTCTCTTTCCCCTTTGTATGAAAGCAGCATAATTAATCAGGCTGTAATGAATTCAGGTACTGCCAGTTTGTCACCTCAAGAGAGAATTTACCAGAGCAGGCTGAAATCCAATTGAAAATATGGTTGCGATTAGTATTTAGTATTTAAGGAACTGTTTT
This sequence comes from Leptosomus discolor, assembly GCF_034619465.1. Classification (NCBI taxonomy): domain Eukaryota; kingdom Metazoa; phylum Chordata; class Aves; order Leptosomiformes; family Leptosomidae; genus Leptosomus; species Leptosomus discolor. The sequence goes on along the minus strand of NC_141398.1, from coordinate 50,906,285 downwards.
AACATGTGTAGTGTTACAGTAGACACCTTTTGATAAAATTGGGAAAGGTGTGTTGTATGTCTTGAAATATACCTCCAAAAAGAAGTGGAAGATGATCCAAAATTCTGCAAATTTAAAATGAAAAAAAAAAAGATACTATTTTCCAATGCAGTTTACAGATTCGAAAGGGCATATCTGCATAAGTCTGCAGCTCTAAATGTTGTGTGATTTGTATATTTAGTTTTGTCTTTATTAACAAAAAAGTCACTCATTTCAGTATGAAAGTTGAGTCAGGCATCATCTATTCACTCAAAATCAAGAATTGCCAAACAAAACAATGTTTTGGCTTATGGTTTAAGTTGTTACACTTGGTGATCTCTTACAAGCGTTATTTGAACAAAGGTGATAGTTTTGGTGCTGTGCACATTTTAAGTCATGGGAGATCGCTATCATTGTTGGTGCTGTTTTCAAATGTCAGTGCTGTTGTAAGTCCTATATGTAGTTCAGTAGGAAAATTCCATGGGTGTTTTTGTTGGGTAAAAAAAAAAAAAAATCCGTTTTAGGCATTGCTTTATTTACTTAGGTAATTTAAAAAATACTTCTATTTATATTATGGAGGGAGATGGTATTTTAGCAGTGACTGTTTTCTAGGGCTTCAGAAAGCTAATCAGAGTGCAAGCAACTACACTAGTTGCCATCCATATGACTTCTTACGGAGGTCACCACCGTGAAGTTCTGACAGTGGAATGGTTCGTGCAAGTGCACTCTCTTTAGACAAAATCAACTGGATTATTCTAAATAATGCGAATAGGTGGTGTGGGTTCGACGGGCTGATATTGCCTGGAGTGAATTAGGGAGCACTCATATGAGCTACTCTGCTGGCAGATCTTCAGGATAATAACTTCAGCAGGGGGCAGTGAGGAGCAGCTGGGGGGCATAAAGCCTTTGATCAGCACAGCTGGATCCAAAGCTAACATCTGTCTGTAGTCTTAGACTCGACACTTTTGTTAATACTGTGAGCTGTATTTGCATTTGGTAGATTATTTTGGTAACAGTACTTTCCTTTCTCTAGTGTTCCATTTCTTTCCATAATCCCCCCTCACAGCAAAATCAGTATTGGCAATTCAGGAGAAATAGAACAATTATCTTCTTGTAACCCTTTAACAATTATTAACTTTCCTATACTTTTCTAGCAATGTGTAAGCCTCAGTAAGGAGCAGCTGTGAAATTAAAATACAGGAATTACAGAAAGAAGCTGTTTAGTTGCACTGAGTTTGCCATCAAAAAGCGTGTCTACATACTCACTTTTTCTCTCTCAGAACTGGTGAGAAGGAGTCCATGTACCCACATACTCAGGATATTTCAGGTTCCTACAGTCATGAAGCTCCTTTGTGCCTGTGAGGAAGTGAATGGCTGATAGGAGGACAGGAGGTTCGAATTTACAGTCCAATGCACACATGACCATAACTGAGTTGATTATAAACATCCTTATAATAATTTAATGACAATTTAAAGAACACAGGGAGACGAAGCTTAGATTAAAAAAAACAGTGCTGTGTAGTAGCAGTCTTTCTATCTGTTAAGCTTCCCTGCATACACTTATTCATGTCTTTCCCTTTTCTTGTATATTCTCTATATGCTTCAGAGAAACAAATCTTGTAAACATTTGCTTGTTTTTGGCATGGAATAATAAAGCAGACAACTGTCACATGAATGATTCTGACACTCGTACAAATGTCTGTGAGCTCAAACAGGACAGGCAAATTATGTTTTGACCCATTAACTATAGCTGTTTTAGGTAGAAAAAAAAAAAGCCAATTTATCTAAATACTTTAATTCAAGCAAGCACTTCAGACTTAAAAAACTGGCAGAATCATACCTTCTAAGATTAAATGTGTCAGCATATTAAAAGCATGTTAAGATGCATCATTCCATCCTCAGTTTACTGAAAAATAACAGCTTTGAGTGGATGACAGGGAGGAAGATCAAGCTGAGTGTTTTGATTCCTTTTCATACAGATACAGATCATCGTTTTGCCGTTCCTACTGTTTATCCATTTAACCGCAGTACTGTGGAAAAGGGAATGGTGAAGGCTTTGGATATGGCATTCTTTGGCATTATCAACTTCTTAAATCTCCTTTCAACTTCTCATAGTGTAGTTTTCTACAACATAGTAAATATGGCTGTCTCTGCATAAATGAATAAGTGGGGTAGCGTGGTTGTAGGGCTCAGATGTGATGCTGAAAATATTATTTATTGATGTTGAAAAATTCTTAATTTGAAAGATATTTTTAAAAGAAACTGGACTGTGTAAATTCTGCCATGTCTCAAAATAATTCCAACTTATCATTATTTCCTTTTTAGCATAGGTGTTTATGTAGTTACATTACCATGTTGGAATCTGATGCTGTGTGAGTTTTTCCAGACAACTTCCAGTAGTGTTATGCTAGAAGGATCATTTGGTACCCGTGTGTTGCAGTAACTCAAGATCCTCATCTTTTGCCTTTGTTTCCTGTCTTCTTCCTTACTTGTTGCTTACCTTAGCTTGCCTTACATATTCTTCTCTTTCTTCAAATAAGGAAAAAAAATTAAATCAAGGCAAATTTTTTTAATGCTGGAGTTCTTCTCCCAGAATTGAGACCTCACTTGTGAAACATTTTTTTTTAATTGTATTAATGTTAATGAGTTCTCTGTTACTTGGGTTTGATTACATAGTTGATAATATGATAATACAGCTCAAGAATTTAGGACAAAGAATAAAAGTTTTAAGTATTCATGTAGTCTTAATTTGAGCATTCTAATGGGTCCTCAAAGTGTAACCTTTTATTAATGAGAATATTTTGGAACAAGATTAGCAGTCTGTGGCAAGTAATAAACATGCTGAATGTACGTTTGTGTAGACCTCTCTAATATGAATGAGGAAATGAGATTGGATCTGCTTAGCTAGGAGATAAAAAGTCCATCTAAGTTAAAAGGCATAATAGGAGTAGAAAAAGTGAGGCACAGTTTTAGAATGAAATGAGAGTGAAGACTTGGCAGATTAGGTTTGCCTTAAGTCTATGATAGTTAAAATAACCCTGTTTAAAATTTTGAAACTGTAATTTACATGTTCCTTTATTATTATTCAGATTAATACTAAAAGGGCAGAAGTCATCTAAGGAACTTACACATTAATTTTCTTCTCTTTCACTACTCTGCAGATTTGTTTCAATATATTTTTCTAGTACCTTGAATTTTGTTGTTATTTTTTGTCTTGACAAGAAGTAACCTTTCTTTCTGACTGTCTATTAATGGTACTGAGAAATAAAGATGCTTTTACAAAATGCTTTCAAGCACAAAAGGAGATGGTTTTCAAGAGATTATTTTACATATTTACATATTTTACCTTAAGCATTTTGTAGTCACTGCCTACTGGTGAATGTATCAGATTTTTACACACACTTTCAAAATGAACCAGTTTTGCTTCTAAGCCACTGCAAAGGGAGGAAATGAATTCTAACTTTTTTCACTTCATTTTCACATCCTCACATTTCCTTATTTCACATGGTTTAAAACAAAATGCCTCCAGCATTATTTTTCCTTTCTCAAGAGCAAAGTGAATGTGACTTTTCTAAGGGGGTCACAGGATGCCTCTGAGGCCTGTGGGTGTTACTGGACTGCTGCCTGCTTTCAGCTTAACTGAAGGGCTTGTCATAGTTTTCATCTCCTAAGAAATTAGCCCTAGGTGCTGGCCAGAAGCAGGAGAAGGCAGCATTATGAGTCCCACGCTGGTTATTTCCCACTGACATCAAATCCTGAGGTTTTTAAATTAATCCTACACAAAGACAACCCTTCATTTTGGTGCCAGATTGAAATTAGACTGCAATAATGACCTTTTAAAGATGTCTAGTTGTTAAGATAACCCCCTGTTGAAACTTGAAGGTAGCCATTGCACCCCGTGTTGATAAGACGTTACTGACGCTTTAGCAGATTTTGTAAAGGTGACTGGAATTTGTGGCCAGTGACTCGACCTGTGCTGCCATCAGGAATGAAACCGATAGCCGACCAAGCCCGCCTTGCCTTGTATCTCCCCGAATCTTGCTTCCAGAAGCAAACAAAGGGTCTTTATGAAGTTCTATCAGGCAGATTAGTTACAAACTAGTAATAGAAGACTTGCACAAAAGGGGACTGACTTGGCCATCAGAAAAAGTTTATACTCCACTCTGAGTGTGAATTAAAAGCGTACGTTTTAGTGCTTTAACACTGGCTGGCAACTGGAAAAGCCTGGAAAATGGCGTATTAACAGCAACCGTTAATATAAACAAGTAAAAGAAAGTGATTTAATATATGCTACCCTCAAGTGTCACATCTGAAGTGAAAACCGGCCCAATAGAAAATGGGAAACACAGAACAGATCTGTGTAATATAGAGGAGATTTTTGTCTATTGGAATAAATAGAAATTTCTATTGGTCCTAAATTAAAATTACTCACCTAATTGTTCCTGCCTTTTCACCTTCCGGTTTTGCATCATAAACCTGTATGAATTTACCATGTGCAAAATTGTCTTTCCTTACTAGTAATAAATAGGTATGAAGCTGGAGATGGTATCTCTTTGTAGTCAAAATTGATGTGTGTAAACAAAGACGAGACACTGTATATCTATGAAAAATTATTTTGGTAACCATGACTCTTAGCAGTTGTTTTTCTACATTTAAATTAGGAAAAAACATTATCATCATACTGTATTTCTGTTAAAATTATACCTGTTATTTTTTACTTGTAAAAATTGACTAAGCTCCATTTTTCAGGATCTTTAAATTTTGCGATGCTTAAAGGCATTTACAATTGTATAGAGTATAACTTTGCTGAGGTAAATTTGGTTATGATTTTAACTACACACAATATATGAAAATTTCAGCTGTTTAACCAGCATCAGTGGCATGTTTTCCTTTAAAAACTGTAGTAGGTCCTCTAGAATGTGCGCTTTTCATCTATTTGAATACTCTTACCTTTGACTGTTTACAGTTACTTTAGTTCTATTCATCAAAAGTAGAAAATATGCATTAAACATTGTATTATTTGATGGTGTACTACACCATCTGCTGCCATAATGCACACAACTCTTACTTGTTTTGAGAAATGTACTGTGAAATCTTAGTTTGAATCTGTAGATTTTGAAAACGTGCAATATACAGACGGGTGAGCATTCCATTTTTAACCCTTAGCATTGTTAGAGATTTCAAGAGCTTCCTTACAGCATTTCACAAATTAAAGCCTTATCAAAATACAGACATAAGAAAAATACTGTTTATATCTTGTATTTCTGTTTTGGGTATTAAAATAGTGGATTTACTTCCTTTATCAGTTTAAGGAGGTAGTAGAAAATTGAATCTCTCATTTTGTGACCATTTCTCTTCTTTAATACATTTCACCTAGTTTAGAAGTATGGATCAGAAACTCACAAGGAAAACTGATGCCCTTTCCTGCAGCTAAATTAACAGGAATCACGTGGAAAACAATCTGAGCCTTGTATGAAAAGGGGAGCCATTAAAATTAGCCCTAAGCTATGGACTGCACCCAATATCACTAGAACTGCACTCACTGCAGATGTGGAGGCTGGCTCTCAGGCAAACTGAGCTGTGTTGTATAGCTACAATTAAAATCAACTCCTCTGCCAAAAAATAAAAGGGAGGAGGGTAGAAGGAGAACATCAAAGACAGATTGAAATGTGTAGTTAGTAATAAGAGTGGTCTCCTCTTGAACCAAGCCCTGCAGCGATTCATGGCCCCCTTGTTAATGAGAAATTTTGACCTCTGGTTTGTAAGTTAAACTTGTAATCCCAGCTAATGAAGTAAATCAATCCCAACTTCAGTCTGTTGTTCCCATTTTTCTTTGCACAGTGTGTCTGGGAGTTAGTATCCAGGTCTACAAATACGATTTGGGGAAAAAAATTATTCTGCTGCCATGTAACTTCTCCTGTTTTGCAGATTCACTTAAACATCTAAAGCAGACAGATTATTTTAACTGTCTGTGCGCTTGTAAAATGCCCTATTAGTTTGAGTGTTTTAGAGACATTTAAATAATAGGCCTGAGTTACCATCTGAAAAGGAAAGCTGGATGTGTAACTGTCCCAAAATATTAGTCTCATAAACAGATTTATGCCTTAGATATGTAGATCTGTTAAAAATTATTTGAGGAGCCTTATTTTAATGCTTGCTATATATTTAAGGGGATACCGATGATAGTGTAGTGTCAGAAAAAAGGTTTCCCTCAATTCTGAGAGAAAACAGATTTGCTAGCAATAAAATGAATGCAAAGCTAAGATGCTAATTTTCATAAGGGTGGATCTTCCTTTGAAATACATACTTCTATGCCTTGTAAGCCACTGAGTGACAAAAAACCCAGCTCTAAATCCAGCCCCAAAGCCCGGTAAAGCCTCTGAGTTGATTCCATGTCACACCATGTTATAAAAGAATCTGTAAGAGATGGTACAAAAGGAGGTGAAGTATTTGTGGCAAAAATAAGGAGATGCCAGATTCATATGTGATCCGTTAAAAGGAAACATAACCAGCAAGAGATAGAAAAACCACTTGCTTGTAGCTGCTTCGCTTTCCTTGTGCATTAGTAATCAGGATCACTGTGGACCCTTTTAAATGATACAGGCTCTTTTTTGTTCTAATCTGTTTCTCTCCAGAGAGAGTTTTTGCATTATTTTATGGCTATTTAGTGCTACAGACCCTCTTTTACAGGGGCAGAAGATTCCTAACAAAATGTTTTTCTAAACAGAGGGGTACACAAGCTCCCCCCTAACTGCAGGCGACTTGCTGCATCTTCACACGCATCTCCGCTCTCCCTGGCAGCTGCGGCATGGAGTGGCATAGAGTTTTGGTTCTCAAGTTTTTGGCTCTTGATGCTAGTTTTTCGTAGCCATATTCCTGCAATTTGGTCAACAGACCTTACAGCATACTATCTTTTGTAGATGTCGTACATTTAGATTTCTGTCATGAAGAGGGAACAAATGACCAAGTACTGCTGTATTTTATGCAATTTTATTATAGAAAATAAAAAGTTTTTTACAGCAGTGAAGTAGGAGTCTCTGGGGATTGACACAGTTCAGCAGTTGTTTTTTCTGCGATGACCGCAGAGGTGCTGTATTTTGGTTACATGGGGGACTGAGCCTGGTCTGTTCTTTCCAAAGTGGAAGCTGTATTATTTTTACACCTTTAAAAAAAGGTGACTCTTGACTGGATTTGATTACTTGCTGCAAGAAAGCTGAAGGTGATTTCCTCAGGGCAGGTAACTGTCAGAAGGCTGTTGGTGTACCCAGAAGGGATGCCTTCCCCCAGGGTGAGGACACAAAGGCTTCTGTAGAGCTTCAGTGAATGACCTGTCATCAGCAGGTGACACCTGGCCCTTCTCTGCTTGCTCTATTAACTGATGGCGACTGGGGAGCTCTGAGAACCGTGAGATCTGACCAAACTTGGAGAAAAGGTCTCTTTGTAACTAAGTGAAGGCTGTTCTGAAGCTGAGACCTGAAGTGATGGCTGCAAGTAAGTTTCTCTCTGAGAAAAGCAAAGCACCTGAACTGGTGGGTCTGGAAAAAGAGGCTGATGAACAGTAGCTTTTGCAGAGGACCTGCGAGTTGTGGAGGGTGAGATGCAAGAGGTTGTCTCCCAAGGAAAGGGAGGAAGAACATTTTAGTAGAGGAAGAAAATATTAATGCAATCCAAATACAGAGATTATATCCCCTAATAAGTTTTAGCTGGTAATGTATATTTTTCCTAAGGATCAAATGTAGTGAAAATTTTTATTACTCAGAGTTCCTCTGTTATCTAGAGGGACTCCATTTGGTTTATAAGTAACACATTAAGTATTACATATGATCTTCAAAGTACACATGAAGGGCTGGATTAACTGTGTACTGTTTTTGTTGGTGATGATACTGTGCGATCATTAACTTTACCTGTATTTTTGAGCATCTTTGAAGATGCTCAGAACCCTCATAATGATTTGAAGCTGGGTGCTTTATACTGCTGCAAATCATTATTGCTACATTATAAGCAAGAGTTTATAATAGCCTACTTTTTGTCCCACTAAATTGAAAAGAAGCTTTGTTAATTTTGACAACAAGTGGAAAAACGCATCAGCGAATCTGTTCTCAAGTGATATACCTTAGTATATGGAGGATCCTGTTGCGAAGAACTTTGAAAATAATCATGGTTTATTAGCTGCACAGTCTTTTCCCCTTTGTTTCTATTCATTTAATTTAAAGTGAAACAACTCAGCATGCAAAACTAAAATTAGCTGCAAAAAAGGTGTAAGTGAATAAACAGGCAAATCCATTAGAGTCGATGGGTTATTGGATCCCTTGCCATTCCTCAGATGGCGGCCTATTAAAAGTGGTAATGTCTGCCTCCAGCATGGCCTTAAGGCAAGAAAGAAGGCCAAGACAGGCATATTTCACATGCATCAGACACAAGAATTAAATAGACCAATGTTCCCTAAAAGACTGAAGTACATCTCTTTCTGACGTTCATCTCGGGCAAAAATTCATTGATCTCAGTATGTCCCTTGGCAATTATAAAATATTAAATCCAAGTCACACTTTTCTAGTTGGCTTAATTTTTTCTCTATTCACAGCTTTCTATTTGATCAATTTTAACAAGTTAGGAATAGCATCTAATAATAAAAACTGCAGAGTGACAAAGTTTGTTCATTTGGCATTCTCATATCTTTGTATTTAGTCTTTAGACCTGCCTGTTATTTTATTGTATTTTAAATAAATTTGTACACTAAATAGATGAAAAGAATATATATTTATACACAAAAAACCCCTCTCCACTGTCTCCTTTGAATTAGCAGTTTCTTTTTAAAGCTGGATACTTGTATTTGGCCATGGTATTGCAGTGAAATCTGTATTTTAAAGCTCAATCTCTGTAGTTAATCACAGTTGTTTTTCCTAGTGACAGACAGTAATGATTTCTGCTTCATGTTTCTCTTATGATGTCAGGCTTGAAAACGTAATATTGGTGGAACCTTACTTCCGAATTACTACTTACATGAGCTTTTTTGTTTGTTTGTTTTTAACCAAAATTTGGTTTTGTGTAAGTACCAGTTAAGTAGCAAAATGAAAAATAACCTGTCAGAACCTGGATCTATTTTAACATAAATTTTTGAGATTGCAACATACAGTACAGCAGAATGAATGTCTTTGCTGGTGGTCTTTGCTGATGAGAGACTAGTTTGGGGGAAATTTTTTCCATAGAGGCAGTCTACCTGTTGTATTAGCTTGTTCCCTTCCTGCTTAGCATTCTCATCTGGCTGGCACACTTACAACCTTCCGTTCCTTAAATAAGCTCATTTGGTGGCCAACAGCTATAAGCAATCTTGTTTGAAAAGATGTCAAGAAGAATGCTTAGAGTCTTGGTTGGCTTTCAAAAAATGACAATTTTTATTATTTACTATCAGCACAATTACTCCATGTAAAGGTGGGGGAGGCTAACCAGTAGGTCTTAAATTTTCAGAAAATTCAAGTTTAAGATTTTGCTTTACATTTTGGAAACAAGACCCTGTTACCATGTCACTACATGTTTATAAACCATTGAATTTTTTTTTTTTTTTTAGTAAGAAAAGCCATTGGAAGTATTAATTAGGAAAAAAAAAAGGAGTATGGCTGCTAGTGTAGCTCTATTAGTACCAATGGAGAGAAATCAGCTTGCCCTGGGTACCCAGTTTTAAACACAGACAGATTAGATGTGTATTTCTGTGCTTTCTCAACAGAATTTTTAACCTGGAAAACACTTATATTAACATTCAACCCAGCATGTGTAAGATTAGGTTTCCTGTTTGTGTTTATAGCCCTTGGCACAGGTTTGGATCCACTTGCCGTGGGTTGCAGCTTCCAGGGTGGCCCCGGGAAGTGGACTAGCTCACTCTGATGGCCGCCCTGAGATCCCTGGTTGTAAAATGAGGATATTAGTACAGCTTATCATCCATTCTTTTTTTTTTTTGGTTGGGTTTGGTTTGTTGTTGTGGTCGATGCTGGATTGCTAATTGTGCCTGTCCCTTGCTGTGTCTTTGTACAGCACGTATTGTTAAGAGAGCTCCTTTTCAGATGGGGCTTAAAGGTGGGTATAGTTACTAATTGACCAGCATCCATCTATCCTGCCTGTGACTAACAAAGAGGTGTGGGTATAATGCAGTATTGAAGGAACACAAGGAAACGGTACTGGTGGCCTAGAATCCCACTAGCTGTAGAGATTTCTTCCCCTTTTTCATAGAAATTGTGATCCAGGCAGTTAAAAGCCACTTCAAGGGCAGTGTAACTCAGAAGCACATTGATTCTTGAAAAAATGCAGATATAATTTTCCCTTTTTACAATTAATTTTTTATTCTTCTGGAAGAGCCACAATTTGAAAAAGGTCTACAATATAACCTACACTAAAATGTAGTGTCTGTGTCTTTCCCTCTCCCCGCCTCCCTTATAGACATATATGTGTGTGTGTATATATGTAATATTTTCTATGTATCTGGTTTACTGTCAGACATTTGATATAGCATTATAAGCTGTCTCAAACATGGCTGAGACTAATCTTAATGAAATTGGAACAGTTGTGTTTGGTGTTTGATGATTGTAAGTTGACAGGGTAAACTGGATCTTTCCAAGTTTCAGCATGCTACTTGTTAATATATTCTCTGTAATGGCGGTTTTGTCGAAGAGCCAGCACACCTTTATGACCAGCCAAAATTTGATTTCCATTTCTTAACTAATGGGCTGACACATAATATATTATTTATTAAAACCATGATTCTAATTGAAGTTTTGGCTAAATAAACATTAGTACACTGGATTCAAATGGTACTTTTGTTCAAAATACTGTTTCCTTTATTGAGTCCCTGCTGCCATCAACCACTCTTCATCTCGTGCTATTTATGTCATCTGCCCTGAACATAACTCTTGCCTGTTTGTCTTTTAATTTAGAAATTGCAGAACTGGTTTTGCTTTTGAAATCCACTTAAAATTCTGTATTTCAACAAAACGAGACAAAGTAAGATGATTTTAACTATACCTATTCTGAATGTTTCCATGACTTCACATGGTATGAAAAACTGCCCTTCTCCAGCTAGCAGTTTCGTTTTATTCTGCAAAAATAAATACGGCCATTCTTAATATTTTTTTAAAAAAATCTTTAAACATAAATTAATGATCGTTTAATCAGTTTGCTGTCTGTTTACGTGTTTTTTCGTAGTTCAGTTCTGCATCATGATATTCTTATACATTATATTATGATGCTGTGATACAAAAGTAAAATTAATAGCTGTAAAAAGTGACAATATTCTGCTGTAAGGATGTGCAATATAGTTTATTAAAATGATCCTGTTTAAAGAACATTTTACTGAACTTCATTTTTCTTGAACTGCATACTAATTTTAAAGGTCAGTGTGGTTAGTTACCATAGTAGTGACCTAAAAATAACCTTTCTAGTGTACCTGTATATTTCTGATCTGTAGTGTTAGCATTCAGAAATGTTCTTTCCCTTAGAGTTTCAGCAGCTAAATAAGTTGCAACCCCTTCAGCTATACTCATAAAAATTTGCTTCCAGACAACATGGTCTGTTTATTGTGTAATAATCGAAATGGCACTAAATTGCAATGATTGCTGAACACTTAGGAATTGCATTAACCACTTAACTGCTAAACTATTTTCCATTTTCTTCCTCACTGAAGAAGAATATTGATTTTCCTCTTAGTTAGAGCTGCTTACTCAACCTCTGAGATGAACAGAATATTTTAGTAGCCTCATACACTGTCATATTTTGAGTCAATCAGCAGTGACCTTGGCTAAGAATTTTCTAGAGGTTTTTAAAAAAGCTATCAAGTAAAATAGCTCGCAGTGCATAGCCTTGAATCTTTACAGAAAATAGAGGGAAACACAAAACATTTCTGCTAAGTGAGTTTAAAAAATTTTATGGAGGATTAAATCTTTCCCTCTATATTATATGGGTTATTTCCTATTACTTTTAATACATTGCTGCTAAGACAGATTAGTTATGAGGCCTTATCCAGGGACTTAATTGTAGCCTGTAATCTGGTGCTGGGAGTGTAATTAAAAATCTAAATAAACAGGTGAAGAATTTTAGTAGTGCCATTGTTTTCTATGGGGATGTTGGTGATTTTTTGTTTACTAACTATTCTTTGTTAACTGAGGTAAAACAGACAAACATTTGAGCAATATCCAACTTCAAAGCTCCATGATAATTGCTAGCTAAACTAGTTTTGTTTCCAAATATTTTAGTTGAAAATTTTATTTCCTTTTTCTCTCGAAGATTTATAGAGATAATTTCTGGTCCTGATTGTTTCTGAGAAAACTTGACAGAAAAAGCAGAGGGGGTTTTGGTTTTTGGTTTGTGTTTTTGTGGGGTTTTTTTAAGCAAAACCTTTCTGAAATCTTGCTGTAAAAAAGGGGGGGGAAAGGCTGATGCAGGTAAGGAAGAGTTAAATAGAAATTGAGCGGGGATGCTGGGGGGCAGCAGTGCTGCAGAACATAGCAGTGTTCGTGCGAAGGCAAGTCATTTCCCGAAACACTGCAGACACATGGCCTGAGGCAGTCTAAAACCTTTGGAGACCAAAATGGCTCGCAGGAGTTAGAAGTAATAAGGTGTTTTTCCCTTCTTTCTCCTTCACTGAAATTCTGTAAGGTTGCTATGCATTACCAAGGAACAATGCCACTATTTTTGTGTTTTATATGGGTATTAAGATCCATTACAATTTGACATTTTTAAGATTGGTTATCCTGTAGTTTGGTGTTAAATTGAAGTTGTTTGTTTTGAATTTAATTCTTTCATTTTTCAAAGGAAAAAAGGCAGCACTGCTGTGCTGATAGCTTACTGAAGTATGCCAGGATTTGATGTTTGAATTGAATGTTTGCTATCCCAAAATATAGGCAAAATTATCTGTAAAAGAAGTCTTGGTTTTTATGGGGGTTTTAATCATTTTTTAAGTCTGAGAAATGCTTTCTGGCTAGCTTTTCAGTCAGATAGAAGATATTGCACGTATAATATCTTTAAGGCATGCTGTTCCTGGGATTATTTTTAACACTATGTTACACATCCAAGATGTATTGTGCTTAATGCAACCTGCTTATGATTATTATAACCCTATATGTTTGCAGCAGCTAAATAAACTCCACATCAAATAAATTACTGCAGCAATGTTATTAGGCCAGCAGCAATGTTAAGGACATCTGTTAACTCTTTTTCAAATGCCCTGTCCTTACTCATTTATTCTAAACATTTCTGTTGTTAATTACTACTTAAGTACATGAAGTAGTTATTCAGACATAGCTGTGAAGACCAGCTGACGAGGATGAGACAGGTTTAGGTCCCATTCTTAGCCTTGCTCTGAATGCCACAGTGAGGGGGGACCTGCAGCTTGTTGTTTTAGGGTAAACACAGGTAAATCAGGACAGAGCAATGGATAATGGACATATATTTCCATTATTGTAGTTACAGCAATAGTCATTGCTCTAGCCAGGGAGACCTCATCTCAGTCAGCAAGGCACAGTCTGAGCAACTTTCCCCACTTAGGCTCTGAAAGCCCAACTTCTTGTTATTAGAGCTGGTGAAAAAAATTTGCAATGAATCTTTCTCTATCAAAATATACTTTTGTCAAAGATAAAATGTTTAGCAAAAACACATCTGTTTCAAAAACATATTTGTCAAGAAGGTTTCTCTGCTCCAAGATGACATTTCTAGTGAGAAAGTGAGTCTATTGCTGAGTGGTTGCAGCCCAGATCCGGGAGATGAAAGATGAATAGTGCCTTAGCCACTGGGTTGACGAGTCTCTCTGCCACTCGTGTTTGTTATAATGCAGAATGAAAATGTTGTTGAGAATTGAAATGTTTTCCAGCTTAGGCTTTATTATGTGGTGAAATGTTACGTAGTTCTTTTAAGAGTAATTTCTTTCCGTTTGAAATTCATGTGAGACCATAAGGTGTTTGCTAGCTGGCACCAAGAGTGGCCCAGGTCTCGTCTTTATTTGTAATTTGGTGAATTTTAGATACTTGGTCATGAAAACAAATATGATGCTGTTTTTCAAAGGTTAGGTGGAACTTAAGAGCAAATCTGGTAAATTAAAACAAACAAGCAATAATAAAAGGACCTGCAGAAATTCTCTGTAGACAGTGCCTAAAAGGTTTCTGTTTCTGTTGGGAAGTTTGCCAGAACAGTGTGAATGTATGTGGCTTTTCATCAGCATTGTAGGAAAAATAGATGCAAAGTAAGGAATACTCGATAAATGTGTTTAGTTTTTGTCATCTGAGCAATGTCTCATTTTCAAATTACAGTCTTGCCTCCCAATAAAATTGAAGCAAGCCTGTAGTATATACTTACAGCATTGCCAATTCAAGTATTTTCTCTTGCTCATTACTACTGCAATTCAGTTAATCACAAAGCATGTGTGGCTCAGTGCAGTGTGTGAGGCTGTGGAGGATCACAGCTCAGATAGAACCCTCTTGTTAAATGATTCACCTGCAAACAGACTGAGCGACCAAAGACAGGACTAGCTGCCTGCAAGTGTACAAGTTCCAGGTTGCAAGATGGCATCCTCCCCTTTGCCCTCATTCTCCTTGGCGAGACCATGACGCCCAAGCGAGCGCTTGACCTCGGCTTGCAAAGCCCAGTGGCTGCTGCCAGCCCTGACCAGTGTTTCTCCCATAGCCAGATTCCCACACGTGCTCCCCAGAGTCTGACAGATAAGATCGTGGGTTGGCCAACTTTTATTTATGGGCCAATGAATTATGCAGCTGGGGTAATGAGGTGTTTTTGTTTTGTGAATCAGGATTATGCTGCTGGAGTGCCAACCTAGAACTGCATAATAAAAGTCATTTTTATGCAGAAGTGGAAATACTTGAATGCAAAAGAGAATGGGGGGCGGGTGGGGGGGGGAGCTAATGTCTTCATGTATTTGGAGAGGGAAAGTGAAGTGCAAACTCTAGTTGTAATCCATTAAAGCTTTTATTTCTCTTGCATTGTATAGGGAAGGAAGAGGCTGTTTTAGCATAAACTCCAAAAGAAAATAAGTACTTCTGTCTTCCCCCAAGTAGAGCTATAAAATATAATGCTTTTGTGTAGTTGGAAAACATGTATGGAATTATAGATGTATAGTCAGGGACTGTGTATTTATATAGTCACTGTATGCTATTTGTGTAATAGGACCCTGATAACAACAACATTCAATATTCTTTAATTAAACAATAGTTTCCATTATATCCTTCATTGCATGTTTTGAAAGACATTTGAGGTAGCAGACAAGTATGTAGTTTTGACTTCTCTAACCTACATGCCTTATGTTTGTGCCTCAAGATAACATTGAATAACATATTTAAACTACTCATGTGTGAAAAAGCAAAATTATATCTCATGAACTGATTTCTTCACACGTTCAAAAAATTGAATTCCCCTTTTGTTCAGATACTAAACAGAAATCAGAAGGGAAACAATGTTTGTAGAAATGGTACGGTATTTCAAAATGGAGAAGATATGAATGCTTTTAATGAGAAGGGATTATACTAATTTTAAAAGTTGAATCATTTTGCAAAGGTGTTCTTTTACAAATGTAGTTTTGGTCGTGTAGGCATTACAGTCTGGTTCAGTTGATAATGAGTCAGAGAAGTTTACTGAGCTGTTATGATTTAATATTTTGAGTTGAATCTAGATATTGTAAAATAGTAATTAGCGATGACCATATTTGATTCTTTCATCAATTTCATCATCCATGAGAACTAGTATTGTCAAGTGCTGATGCTTTATTTACATATAATAAAAACTAGAGGTGCATATGTCCTTGTGGCTATTTATTAAATGTATATTTATGTTTTCCATATGTCTGTATGTATGTAGTAGTTTTGTATGGGTATGTGTAAATTATATGAAAGCTACAGTCTTTCCTGGGTTTTAATTATGTGTAGCTATTCTTTGAGTTTTTGTAAACAAGGCAGACTTTAAATTTGAAAGCAGTCCACCAGATGAGCTGTTCTGGCAATTCGTAGAATTAAAGCTTAGACTTTCAAACTCCAACATCTAGCTGAAGCAGAGCTTGATGACATGGGATGCAAGTCTTAAAACCAAAACCAAAACCAAACCAAAACCCACCACCACACACAAAAAAACTACAAAAAGCCTGACCAAAAAAATCCAACCCAAACAAAACACTGAACCAACAAAAAAACCCCGATAATAATAAAAGTTTCAAATGTCCTCTCTTGATTTACGGAATCTGTCCCATTTTCTGAACTTTGGGGAGAACTTATGTTTATTGCCATAAAATTAACGTTTTCATTTTTAATATGAAGCTGCTGGTTAGTTTTTATGGGTACGCGGAGCAGCAAGATGGTAAGGTGTTACAGAATATTGCTGTTTGTGCAAAGCCCGCTTCATGGTGTGAGTTGGTTAGACCGAGACTGAGTGAGGCACTGTGAGGAACGTTGCTAAAAACCTGAAGTTTGCTCTTGGAAAGTATGGAGTCCACTGCAGTTCCACTGAAGGTGATGCACTTTTCTAAATACAAGCGTAATAGAACCAAAGTACTGTATAAATAAGTACATAAAGAATATGGCAGGATCTTGAGCAATATTTTTCAGAATAAAGAATGTTCTGGTTACAGATTTGTCTTGTTAACTGGAAATAAAAAAGCCTGTGGTTTTGCAGGAATTATTTGTTTAAGACCCTGACCAAATTAAGTCACCTGGGGAGCAGTTAAGGCTTCTGAATAGCAGGATATAATCTGGCTGTGCATTTTGCTGCAATTTAATTTTAAAAGGGTAAGAAGAAGCCAAGATCTAAGAGCTGTGGCAGTTAGCAGGAAAAGCTGATACGGGATTATCAAGGTTAGAGTTCAGCTAGAACAGATGGTAAAATAGTTATAACCCACTGTACCATATGTTACTGCCGCTCACATTCAGGTAGCACATTATACGTACTGTGTGGGAAGATTGGTGATCCTAACGCACATTTTTAGAAAGACCGAAAAAGCTCTTGGAAAATTGATTTCATAATTTCAGACCAGGTTAATGAGAAAGTCATAATTGGTAAAAGCGCACAACAGAACTCACTATTCAGAAAGGGATACAAAAATTTTGGCATAGCGTGTGACTCTATCTTTTCTAATTCCCAAAAAGCTAAAATGAAGCTTGTATTTCAGGAAGTCTGTTTCAGGCTTGTTTGAATTTCTGGGAAAAGTATTTAAAGAAAAACCAAATGCACAGCACTTGAATTCAGACCATTAAAAATAGGTTACGATTTGATTTATGATTTTTGTAACTTTTAATCAGGGGCCAGATTTTCAAAAGAGCATGCTATCTTGTTAAGGTGCCAATGAAGTGATAAATTTCTCATTGGAAACAACTGGAGCTTCAATGGGTTAGAGTACTTCAGAAAATCCGACTCCTGATCCGTGATCTCTGCTGTTACTACTCAGATGCTTTTTAGGGAATCTGATGTGATACCAGGAAAATAGGAAGGTAGAAGACAAGAAAGAGAAAAAAGGGTTAATCAAGTCAGAAGTACTGGGAGAAGAAGTGGAATGGTAGCAAAGAAGAAAAATGAAGGCAGAGAGTTGTGATTTGGAGTGGTGCTAAAGAGCCTCTGGGCTTGAGATTCATCTCGCATTTTATAATGCTCATGTTGTGTTGTATCATAATGCACTTGCTGCTACTAGAGCTTGCTGTTCCTCCTCTCTTATTGCCAATGGTAAAAATAGGCCAGTAGCATCATTCCATGCTATTGAGCGCATTCTGAATTCCATGTTTTTTCACTTGCCTCTCTAATTAATTTAGTAATCCTCTTCAGCGTGTGTGCATGTGTACGTTGGCGTATGTCTGCTCGCTTGCCCTCTTCCGTCATCTGTTCGAGTTCTCACATTGCTGATGATTGGTTGTGCCAGCTCCCTTCCAAAGATGCTGAATGTATTACACTCCACTGCCTTTTGTTTAACTTTGCCAAAAAAATCCCATCATGAGCCTCTGTTTTTGGCTAGTACTTTGGGAAAGGTTTTTCTTCTGAGGTTGCAATCCTCTTTTTTCTTGCAATACTCATGTTTATTTTATTTTGGGAGTAATTAGATATGAGGGACTTGTCATTTTATACATGGATCGTTGTCAACTGTCAGGATCTGTTAGTAATAGCTATTCAATAGGTATCAGATGGTTTATGGTATTAGGTGATTTTGTGTCTGTCTTAGACTTATTTTCTATTGTATATTATATGTTTTAATCAGTAATTTATAATGGAGCCTTCAGTTTTGGCTATCTGGTTTTTAATTTATTTTAAATAATTAATAACTATATAGATTGAGGGGTTTTTCTAATAAAGGAAAGGCGGTCATAGTTCTAATATTTACTTGTTAATTCTTCTTTTTTTGAGGTAGTCTGAGTGGTACCCAAACTTATCAGGATACTAAAGATGAGAAGTCAGAGATAACTAAGAGTAGAGCTTTAACATCTGAAAAAAAATGGTTTTGTACATCACCATGTCTCCTCTGTGATCATCTGTAGACTGAAGAGATTTTTTTATTTTTAGATATTGGTATGGATTGCTCAATCATTTTGTTACAGCAACATACAGTTGGTTGAAAGATCTTATTGAAAGTTTTTGTGATGCATTTAATCCTACTTTATAAAAAGAGGTGGATCTGGGATAATTGCTAGAGTGTGAAAGGTTAACTTTACAAAAAAAGAGCAAGTTTTGTTTTTTTTTTTCAAATGGCTTAGTTTGAAATTCAAGGTTTATTCTCTGTTGTTGGCTTTGTTGAACATAAGTGTCTTTAGAAGGTTGGTTGGTTGTGGTGAAATGGGTCCGAGGAAGATAAGGATTTGGGAATTCATGAAGTGAGAGGGGATTACAGGGTTTCTGCAATGTTAGAGCAAAGTTTAAATTGTCAGTATAGTGTTTATAAGTTAAACTGATCTACTTTTTACTCAAGGCTTGGCTGTCTTATTTTGTCTGATAATGGAGAGAAAGGAAAAACCTGGATTGACATTAAGAGGTTAGAGGACAGTATGAAGCAGAATTTTTTTGTTTTGTTTTGCTTTTAAAAAGAGGCGATGGAAGTGTGGATGCTGAAGCAATTTGAAGTTTGGCAGCAGATTAGATTGCAGTCTGGAGGACAGAGAGCAACGAAGAGTGGTGGAGACATGCAGGTCATGAAGTGTGTCTGCTTTGAGTCCTGGAGAAGTGATCCTGGTGTGGAAGAGAGAGAGGCAGGAGACTTAGAGAAGGACTTGAGAAAGAGTACAGCATGATAAAGAGCACATGGTGATTGTGACGTGCAAGGGACTGTCTTCAGAAGGTAGAAGGGGAAACAAAAGAACGTACTAAAAGGGGGCTCCTATATAAGCTTACTGATGTCTGCAGGAAAGAAAACCTGCCTTGTTTCCTTTTTGGAGCTTTTCTTCGAACAGTTATTTGCCAATCTGATTTAAGTTTTTCAAGTATTTTCTGAACAAAGCAAGCCACTAACTTAAAAAGAGTCAAGAGTGAGACTTAACTGTACGAAACAGAAATGTTAAGAAATCGAGCAATGAGTGGCTAAATGATTCGTTGACTTCTCCCTGCTGACCTCTATCATCTCTCCCTAATGTCTGAAATGCACCAGGCCTTACTTATATTCCATGATATTTGCAGTAACAGAAATGGTGTTAGCCATCTTCCACATTCTATTTACAAATGTTAACGTCTTGTTTCCTGTACACTGGACTGTGTTCTGACAATATGTTTATCCTGCAAGATGAAGGTATTAGGATTTAGGGCTTAATTTTATTGCCACTCAATCCAGAGATAACTGCATTGCTTGCTTTGTTTTGTTTTATTTAATGGGCTGGGTGTACGAATTAGGGCCATATACTACCCTCAATCCACAGAGGAGCCCCTGGTAATTATAGGGAATGGTTTATTCCACTGTTCATAGATAGTAACTAATCTACAGGCAAATTTTACACGGGAATAAAGCGTGCCAATAGCTGGTAGATCTGTGGCTATTTTTGCCCTTTGTTTGGCAGGTGGTGCATAAAGTCACTTGATTGGCACTTGCACAATTGCTGGCAGTGCAGGAGATGGCCAAGAGTTGCAAACATAATTATTTAAAAGTCTGGGTGTTATACATCATAATTAGGCTTAAGAACTGAAAGTCAGTTGAGATGAATGAGGACAATTCATGCTCTTAAGAGCTGAGAAAGTGATTTCGTGTTTAGATTTTGCACTTGTAAGATTCTCTTTTTTCCCCACAAGCATTAAGATGTAGATACTTTTCTCCCTGTCTCCCACTCTTCCCCCCTCCCACGGGAGGACTGGCAATATATGAAGCAGCTATATGATACCTGTGTCTCACCTTAAATAGGTGAGATCTAGCTGGCACATGAAGTGTCACCATGCACTTCTTAGTGCAGATTTTTTCTTCATCAAAATCAGCTATGAATGAATCTAGTCCCCCACAGTTACCCTGTCCCCTACAGTTGTTCTGCTCAGCATGCCTTCAGTAAGAGATAGACCAAAAAAGCAACCTTTACTGGATACCAATTATGTATATTTTAATTAGATATTTAAACAATTAAATTTTACAGTTATATGTGTCTAGAGATTGATGTATGTTGAGAATATTTTAATTATTTTAAGTTTCTGATTAAATGAAAGTCACAATCATACAGGTTAGAAAAGAAAGGGCCACCCACTATGTAAAACTGAGATAGTTTTGAACTGATGTCAAGGATTACCACAAGAGAAAATTCAGATGGGAATCAAATGTGATTCAAGGAAAACGTGAATCCTGCAAGCTGGGCTGTAGAGCTTCTCCCGAAGTTGGTTTGATGTTTCTTGACTCCCAGTGAGAGAGATATAGGGATGTACAGCATGACTGGGCTGGAGTAAGATGGGCAAGTCCTTTAAAAAAACAAAACAAACAAACAAACAAAAGAACAACCAAAAAAACCCTCATGCTAATATTGAAAGATGAGAAGGGAAAAGCACCACAATGCTTCAAAAATAACAATAAAAAAATTTGGCAGGATTAGTATTTCAAAGGGAGCAGCACTTGATTAAACATTTGGAAAGCATGGGAGGAGAAACATTCCAAGCAAAATGAAAATATACGTGTATGATGGAAACAGGATAAATAGAATATTCCACTTGTAATTACCACTGCAAGAATGCAGCCCAAACGTAGAGTTCTTAATCAGGTAAAATTGTCATTGCTTTTAAGTCCAAGTAAGGCAGTGAATTGTGGTAGGTATGAGATGTTTGTGGATAAAGCTGTTGGCAAGATCTTTCACTTGCAGTGAAGAGCAGGTCCATGAACAAAGTAAATGAAAGACGGAGCCTGCATTACCGAGCAAATCGTGTGTTGCAAGGAGTCAGAGGATACAAGGCATCTGTTTTTATCACATACCACGTGAGGAGTGACACAGAAAGATCTTTGAAAGGTTAAAAGTCTTCACAGAGTGCAGAGCTGCATCTCTGTTCAGGAAAAACTTCGTTTTTCTTTCCCAGTTAATGTGGTGCTTATTCAGAGATCTGTATGGATAAACTGATTAAGAAGTTAAAATTAGTGGCAGTCTGGTTTCTTCTGAGAATGACTTGTTGAGGACTGGGCAGTTGAACACCCGTCTCCCTTGAGCAGGTGAATGTCATAGCCCATAGCTGTCTTCGCTTCATCTGCGTTTTTATTTCCATTGGGGCAGACATCTCTTCTTCCCAAATTGTTTCTCGCTGAAATGCCACTTTTTGCCTCTGCCCTCATTCAGTTTGTGGGGGAACTCTCTCTTGGAGGAAGGAATAGGTGGACAGGTTGGTAATAGCTGCCGAGTTCTCTGAACTATAAGTTTTTGGTGTGATGCTGTTTTACAAAGCAGGTTTTCAACTATAATAGTACTTGCATATGTGACTTAGCTTAACATAATAAAGGCAAAGAGCAGGTACATATAAAGCATTCTTGTAATGGCAGCCCATTTCTTTGGGTTGAAATAACCCCATGTAATTATAAACTAAAGTGATCACATCTAAAGTAAAAAATTTCACTGTGTCCATGTCTTAGTATGATTTACTTTCCTCTTATTATTTCTTAATATAAAAATTACTGCATGCTGTCTTTGAAATGTTGCAATTGTGTTGGTATTTGAAGTACTTGTAAATACTTGTGCAAATCAGTTTTTCTGATGTTTGTCTGCAGGGTGAGGTGTGTGTTTATGTGCCCAGGGGAAATGAGATGCATTTGCATCCAAGAGGGTGTAGCAAGCGAACGAACGCGTGCCAAAACGGAGTCTGTAGGAACAGTTGCACTAAAATAGCACAGGATCAAAATGTTTGCAAATGAAAATAACAAGCTTCCAAAGAAATAATGGTATCTAATTCCCCCTGTAAATGTTGCTGATCTGAAGACCGAAATGATAGCTTTTGGTGATGAATCTTTCTAAAGACACTAGTAAAGTCACCGTTTTGTGCATATGAAGATGCACAATCTTTTTGTAGATACAATTATATTTTATATAGTATTAATCTTTGAGGTGCTGACAAACAGTTATTACTTACTTTTCTGTACTTCAGGGGAGTACTGATTTAAGGATGTTTAGGCTCTCATTTAAACCAGTGAAATCATTACTATTAGCCTCAGTAGGTGCTGAATTAAACCCTAAATTATGTGGAACAGCAAATCATACATAATATTATACCTGTTTTTCATGTACAAAGTGCTTCTCAGCCAAAGATCTAATAGCCCTTTATGCAAGTAAACATTGTTGCTGCAGAATATCTCCAGAATATTTCTTGTGATCCAAGACCTGTTATTCATAAGAGCAGACTAATACGTACCTTATCTTCCCACTCCTCCTCAGTGCATGGAGGTTGGAGAGAGACAAAATCCCTGGTATTTTTTACTCCATAGATAGCTTGGCTTTGAGTTGTTACTGTATGATTCCCACTTTCAGACTTCGGCTTGAAGTGCAAGTCTGCCACAAGGATGTGCCACGTAGCCTGGGAAGAAAACCAGCAGATCTTTTATCATTATTGCCTTGTCTGTCTGGGTCACACAGAAGCAATAGCCGCAGTTCAAGACTATGTTCAAAGGAGTGATGTCAGGACTGAATTGTTTTCTGGTGAAGGAAGGATGGATAAAATATTAAATGCAGTCTTCTGTTTGCCCTTATCTTTCTGCTTCCTGACAAGAATATCATACTGTATTTCCATGGTTCTACAATTCAAAGCTGAAGGTATAGAGATGTGTGAAAAAAAGATGTAATTGTTCAACAGTAGAAATCATTATTATAAAATAAGTGTAGAGTTCGTATTACATGTGCTTTCTTATGTGAAAGCAATTCTATCTCGAGCATAGAACAGCACACTTTTGAGAGCTACTCAGTTTAATTTTCATACACCTGCTGCTGTAATTATTGTAATTTAATGCACAAAGACGTTTTTACTTTCTGAGCAGTAGGGGAGTTATTCCATGAAAATTTCAGGAGAGGTGTGTCTGTCTCTCTCAGTCCTCTTTCCCAGTAGCCTTTAAACCTTTTGAGAAATACTGATCAAATCTGGTGGGGGGGGCCAGCTGAAGGGGGAGGAAGGTAGGAAGGAGCTTGAGATTTTAAGTCCCTACAACTTCCATGTGAACTGTGGCTTGGGTACAGGAAAGAGGGACATGCTGGTCTCGCCAGCGAGGAAGAGGCTGCAGTGTGAGCTCAGCAAGCTTTGGGGTAAGTTTGGCTTGGGGGCCACACGTCTACTGGGTGGCTGACGAGCACGTGCAGCCTGGTGGGTCATGCACCCTGTGGGACGATGCTGGCCTAGCTGGTAAGTGAGGATGGGAGAAGAGCCAACCATGGAGTAGTTCTGAGGCCGTTTTGAAACAGGTGAAGGTCTGGGAGGCAGGGTGAGTTTGCAATAGGTGGGGGTAGTACAGCGGACTGAGAATAGTTCTGGAGGAGGTAAGAGGTGATGAACACTCTGTAGAGGAGTGGGTTTATTGTGGTAAGTAGTACCAGAGAAATGTGACACATCTGTCAGAAATAAGGCTTCATTACCTTCTGTGTGCACAGGACTATTTGTTTTAATTTCTACCCTGTCACTGTGAGAGCATGTTTCTTTGGCAGATCGCCGTATATTTACCTGGTGATCCACCAAGTCTTTGGTCAGTGTTTTATTTTGAACCGGTTTTATTCTGCTTTTCCAACAGCATGTGTTTTCTCGTAGAGGACAATCATGAAAATAGCAAACAGGCCAAGATGGGTGCCCAAATCTTATGTCACATCTGACATAGAATCAGAATTGCTTCAAAATGTGCATACTGAACCAATAATTACTCTCATTCTTCTTCTTAAGCCATAATTTTAAGCTAGGTAGCTTCCAACAGTTGAATTAAGCTTGACAGTCCAACACTGTTATTTAAAATACTGTAACCTATGTATACATCAGCTGTGCACATCTGAAGGGTATTAAAGCCCATTAAAGTAGATGGACTCTGACTGTTTCAGTGGGTCTTGGATTACAGGTTAACAGAGAGCACAGCACCGTGGTGTTTTTGCAAATTCCTGCATTTGTTTTTCTGTGAATTGATTTGCTCTTCAGGCCCAGCTGGGAGCGGGAGTTGGGGGGGGACCTTGGGAAAGCCCCGATGTAGCCCACCTCTCGCAAGGAATAGGTGGAGCACAAAATAATTTGTTTGCTCTCTGCTGTCTTCTTTGCTGTCCTGTGGGATTGGCAGCTGCCAAGTTCAAGGCAGTCACCAGTTACCTTGGTGTGTTACAAGAAAGTAGGATTGAAGCAGCAAGGGGGAAGAGGCAGTGGGGAAAAGGAGAGGACAAGAGGGAAGGGGATAAGAAATCGCTATAACTCGTGTATGTAAGCAATCTCAAAATTAAGAGGCAGAAAGGGTTCATATATAAATTAAATGTTTTTTTCTGGTCTGGAACATCTTAAATTTCCCTTAAATTAGAAATAGAAGTTCACTGATACAAAAACTAGTACCAACGTATATTTGAGTGGGTGTGATTTGGTAATAGCTCGGGTGTGGCAGGCCAGGAAATAAAGGATGTAACCAATTTACAACCATTTATTTTTTTATTAGAGGTTTTTATCTTTGTAACTCTTATTAGTTGCCATAGATACAGACAACACAAGGCTTGTTTGGGTTAATGAAAAGTCTCTCATGCTGACAAAAAAAATGTGATTTTTCTTGAGAAAAATGTGCATTACTTCAATTCCACTGTTATTGGCTATGAATTTTAACTATGCTTGCATTCATGTATATAATTAAAAAATTGTGGCATTTAGTAGCCTACATTCTTTTTATATAGCACCTGCAGAATAATTTTGAGTACACTGCAGTACCAAACAAATTGGTCTTTAATTTAGAGATCATATTGACAGATATAAATTACTGTTCTGTCGGTTTACAGATGTGCTTCTGTACTTTCTAAAATCATTCTTAGGATGTTTTCCACCTTGCAAAACAGTTACAGAACGTTATCAGGTAACTGATCGGCTCACAAGTGCAGTTATGAATGTGCACAGCTTAATGTCATGTCATGAAGTTGCATTAAGTACATGCTCTTCCTACGGAGATTCCAGTATCTCAAGGGATAAATGCAATGGATATGACTTATCACATCTTAATTCCAGCTACTCTGTCCAAATAGAAGGCAGTTATTTGCTGTAAATGTACCTCAATTGATTCAAGAAATGGTTTTACATGAAGAAAAATTGTGTTAAGTAGCTTTTCTGTTAATACTTGGTAAGTGTGTGCAGGATGGTTCTAGTCCAGTACACTATGGGCAGTATTTTTTAGTGAGTTTAAGGTGGTCACATTTCTTACAAGTGTGTTTGTCAGGAACTGTAGTCAGGATGAATCTGAAATAAGTATTACTTGGGGCAGGGGGGAGAGATGAACCATGTGGAAAACAGAGAAGAAAGAAAAATATTTTTAAGTCAGCTTGATTTGAAATAAGTATCTACATGGTGCTTTCTTGGAGAGCTGGAAACAGTGGCAACAGCCCTGACAAAGCGGACGCGTGGTCAGAGTGCAGGCGAGAGGCAGCTTAAGGTAGGGTATCGTTCCAGACCTGTGCAAGATAAAGAGTATGAGCTGAAATGATGCTATTTCTTTTAGAAATGCAAAGCGTTTTGGCGTAAAGGCTGAATTCAGAGCACTGCTAAATAAATGGATTGTGCACTTTGGATGTGTCTGGCTTCAGCATGGATGAGCAACCCTTGCAGCTGCAGCACATGCTTTTCCTATGAGCAGTGAGGTTAGGTGGTAAATCAATTAATCTATTAACAAAAACGACTCCATACTGGAGAACAGAATCCCTCAGATCAACCGGTCGCAGTGCTCAAAGGTTGTGGGCTTCTCCCTCTCTGTCTGCAAGCTTACCCACATTCATTTCACTACATTAAGCCTTTTATGTTTGTGGTTACAAGAGAATAGGATTTGTCCCACTACAGTAATTTAATAATCAGGTATAGGAGAAATAACTTGAATGGTGTAGTGCTGCGAGGAGTCTGACTGCTGGTACACAGAGAGAAAAGCAACAGAGAAAACTGCTACGTCTTACTCGCAATACACCATATATATATATATATATACTTCCCCTACGATCGTTCAGTAGTAAAATTACACTTAACTGTATTTTTAATGGCTAGAATCAAGATCCTAGAGTAAGTATTTCCTGGGGAAAGAAAAGTAGGTTATTACAAGCAGCAGTAAGTAAGCTTGGGATTTTAAAAGTATTGAAAATTTTGCCAGATGTTTTAGAGGTTTGAAAAATAATTTAAATCTTTTTAGAGATTAAAACCTATTTTTCTAAATTAGAACAGTTTATTTTGCCAGGAATCAATTGGAATTAGTAAAAACAGTGGTCTCCTAAGGATGAAAAAAGGGCTGAATGTGTGTATCAGGTTTCAGTTTGAAACTCAACAAGACTGCAGTCTGCAATTACGTCCTTTCAGTTTCTAAATACTCAGATCACAGTGTTCTTGGGGCCCAGTTTGTGAATTTTCTCTTTATATAGAAAGCCAGGATGAGGTACTCAGTAATTCAGTACTTTTGGAGCAAGTTAAACAAAATTAAAAAATATTTAACATAGCTTTAGCAAATAGTATACTAATGTTTGTCTTTATCATCGCACGAGTCTTTGAGATTTTTCTATTTAATTTTTCCATCTCTCAGCTGAGCGTTGGTTGTGTACTCGAGCAAGGTTGTTCAGTATCTCCCCATACTGAGCCTTTCTCTTCACTACACCCAGAGGAGAGAATCGGGGTCCCCGTGGGCCTCGCAGCTGCAGAGGTTATTGCAGTAGCAACCTCCTGATACACCACTCACCTTTTTCCAGTCCTAGACCCAGGATGTGGTGGAGTAGGGTGGTGCACACATTTGATACGCTAAAGATGGCTTTATCTGCTGCAAATAGTTTTGTCCTTAAAAGGCTCCTGAAATTAGACCGGTCAAATACGTCTACAGTTAACATGACTGTAGCAGGAGAATTAGTCAGACGTGTTTGTCCCGAGTTGTAAATGAATAAGGTCTAGCCTCACGTGTGTTTTCACTTGAGTTTCTTTACTCAGGTTAACTTGGTGAGACTCAGAAGAATAGAAAAAAACATTAAAAAAATCTCATGTAATATTTTCAGAATTAAGGTCATAATAATCCATTTAAGATGTTTAAAATAACCCAGCAGTTAGTAGTTGTAAACCTGAGTGTACGAGGAAACTCCTTACTGTTGCAGGACTTCTGACTTTGCTGTGTTTTCTCTGTAGGGCCTCGGTGTGTCTGGTGGAAGTCAGGCTGGCTTGGGGACTCCTTCATCCAGGCAGTACGCACGACAGAAAATAACTCGCGTAAACCTCAGGGACTTCATCTTCTACATGGAACAGGAAAGAGAAACGAGCCATTCTCTCCTGCTCTATCGAGCTCTGCTTAAATAAAGCCAAGAATTGTACCGATTCCTCCATACAGAAGCTCAACTTGCATTGAAAAGCTGTCATTTTAATGTGCCTTCTATTTTTTTCAGAAGTCAATGTTCCAGTAATTTTGTTTTGTAAAATTGTCAGACACATGCAATAAATTCTTTATGTAAAAAAAAAGATAATTATAAAAACACAAAAAAATGTGCAAAAGGTTTTAAAATGTTAAATCCACAGATATAACCAACATCAGCGTCTTGCTCCATTTGATGAGGCTGAAGGAGGCGGCGTTGAAGTTACGCAAATGGGAAGACTGCTGCAATGGCTCACCTGAACCCTCTGACGGCAAGGACTGCGAGGGGTTCGCAGGGTGGGGACCTAACCACGGTGTTAACCTGTATGTTCACTTACGGTGCTGGTTTTGTTTTCTTTTTAGTTTTACTAGCACTGTTTCCACTGACTAACCATGGTGATACCTGTTATTTCAGATTAGTTCTAACTGCAATTTTTTGCACAGCTAAAGAGAACAGCCACTGCACGCTCTCACAAATTTTATATATTTAGGATTTTTGCTTTTACTGTACAGCTCATTTCCTGAGCCAAATCCTAAGTGTATGAAATCTGTGTGTTTGGGTCCCAGCGGAGTTACCTTGACTAGCTTCCAGTTGTTTTCTCTATCTCTTCAACCTTTTGCACATTTGTAGCAACCGGTTAGTAACATGAATCAAGGTTGGGTTTTATTTTCTAAAAAAAAAAAAATAAATCTTAATTTATTTATTGCAGAGTATGGTTTAATGGTGGTTTTAAAAGAGAGTATTGTTCAGTAAAGATTTTAGAGTATTCTATATGGATTTTTAAAGTCACTGTAAAGGAAGTTTTTGGGGTCCGGTTGCACTCTTAAGAGAGGAGAGCAGGGGTGAGGAGCCCTGGCAGCCCAGTGCCGCCAGGAGGTCGGGGCAGTGCCGCAGGGATGGGCGATGCCTTTGCCTTGGACGATTGGACCCGAGGACTTCAGTCCGGAGAGGCTCATGAACAAGCGCATGACTTTAAGCGTAATGAGTAGTTTTAAGTACTTAAAGGTGGCATGAATGCTTTTTAAATGCTTTGCTGAATTGGAGTTTAAAGGGCCCACACAAAAGCCAAGCGAAGTTAGTGTGAGTCTTTTAAATGGGTACCGGATGGGAATATGAAGCAGGCAGGTGGGCACCAGTTGTGCTTCAAACATAACAGTATTATCAGTAACCATGGAAGGGAGACATTTGCTTATTTATCTTTTCAATTTTTACTATGTTATGCTTGCCACTTTTTTGAGGCAATATTTTTTTTTTTTTTTTGGATGGGAAACCATAGCGAAAGCACAAATAGAACTATTTGTCCAATAGTTTTAAAAACAAAGGTTTTAATTATTTTTTAAGGTTTATGAAAAGCAGAAGAAAATTTATACTGCTGCTATTTAGCCAAAAGATTATTCATAAGGTATTTAAGGCCAGGAAGTGTAAAATTATGTTTTAAATGTATTGATAATTTGTACATATTGTTTATAAAGGCCTTGTGTTTATTAGAATTACGTTATTTTGATGATTTCTGTACATACTCGTAAATACCCCCAATTTGTGTGAAAACATACTCCCTTATTTGTACTTATTTTGTAAAGAAATAAAACATTTACTAAAGTAACACATTGAGTGACATACAGTATTAATTTATCAAACATGAATTTCACATTGTCTTGCAGTTCTTAAGCACTGTTCAGCAACATTTTGCATTAAAATATTAACAGAATACCCACAAAGAAATATTAAAACCAAGTACTTCAATGTTTTGTTGTGCTGATTCTTATCCTTTGTCAAACATCTATTAAAATTGTCAACAAACCTCGATGCTATTAATACAGTGAATGAATGCACTCAACAGTTGCTTTCTCAAAAGCGGTTACTCCAATAAGCACAACATAACATTCTCTCTTTCGCTTTCTTTCCACGACCTGGGAGCACAGTGGTGTAACTGGGTTGTACAGAAAAGTGCTAGCGAAGGCTCCTGATCTTCAAGCCACAGTTTCAGTGCTCAGCAACAGAGAATCGGAACAATTTTGTTCCATGGAATTAGGTGAAAAAACAGACTACATTTACTTTTTGGCCTTCATAATAAAAACATTTGCTGGCTGCGCACCACAGCTTTACTGGAGTTTCTGTCGTATTTTAAAACCTGTCGTAGCGATGCTGAGCAATGTTCTTAATTAAGTTACGTTGCTACGGTTTAAGGCCAGAAGTAAAAATTCAAATCAGTTTTGTGCTGATAATGCTGCCTAAAAATATAGGGAAATAAGTAAAAAAGATATAAATGAAACTGTAATAAACTTTTAAATAAGTGACCTGAAGTTACTAACTAAAAGAACATGTCCTAGCTTAACTTTTTTTTTTTAAAGGCATATTTCTTCTAACAAAGTGATTGTTTCCACATGTCTTCCTTGCCTTAGTGCTATTTTGCAGTCAACGCTGTGATGTCATGGCTCAAACTTTCCATCTCAAGTTCACATTTAGCTCGGCTGCCGCAGCCTGGAACCCTTTACGATGCCACCTTAGCAAGCTGCCCCGAGTACCGGAGCTGCTTTATTGAGCTATAAAAAAAATAGAGTAAACAGCAAACTGAAGAAAACCCAACCAACCAACCACAAATACTCCCAATGTTCTACACAGACCTAAAAGCATCACCCTGCTGCCTGCCCGCGCCGTCGGCGGGAGCGGGCCGTGCTCAGCACTCGGCGGGTGCTGGGCGCCTGGTCCCGCTCCGCAGGCAGCCCCTCTGACCTCGGCGGGCCTGGCCCGAGGACGAGTGGCAGAACGAGGCCGCCGTGGATCAGTGCAGACGGGGGTGTCGGCCTTCTCCCCTGGCCGGGGGGTGACGCAGGGAGAGGCTGCGCCGACAGGCGAGGGCTCAGCCGCTCTCGTGCTGACGCTCCTCTTCAGGAGGGCAGGACAAAAGTGTATATAGGAGAAACAGAGGAAGCTAAATGGATTATTTAAGGATACTTTGAACTTCAAGTGAACTCAACGTATGAAAATAATAAATAAAACACTTGGGTTTTTTTCTTTCTGTAAGACATGGCTACATCAAGCTGAATGGAGCAAAAGGCCAGAGGAGACGCAATCAAAAATTCTCACCTCTTTCAAACAATGTGGGAGATACAGTGAGTGTTCCACCCTACTTGCTTATTTTCGATCGTTTACTTTACAGAAATGTTTATGGCATGAAGTACTGTATAAGAAATGTGCATACACAAATACATGACAATTATACGTTAAGTTCTTTACAATATTAAATGTATAATATACAATTCTACAGATATCTTACATACAAAGGTGAATGTTGTGCCATATATTCAAATATGGCAAAGCCTAGCAACTTTAGAATGTCGTACAAGTATAAAACCACAAAATAAAATAACTTTACAACTCCTTTAAAGTAGACAGATTTGCTCAACTGTTCTGCTAAGTTAGCAGGCCAACACGTATCGGCTAAGATTTCCAGAAGAGATTTCTGAGTTGGGTAACCAAGGTGAGAAAACCTGCAGAGGTCCGATTTTCCACGGACAGGTATCCAGCCCTTTTCCAAAAATTAGACCCCTGTCTAGATTGTACCTTGGATAGTCAGTACAGCTCATCGCTTTTGAAAATACTAGTCTTAAGCAGGTTTGTGGGTTGTTTTTTTTTTTATTTTGCCTGATTGTAACCATTTGGCATTAAAGAATTGTTGACCACTTCATACTCTGTCCCTTGTTCTATATGGCCGTTATTTATGCATCTAAAAAGAGTTTAATTAAAATTCAGCATCTACAACAGTATTCTATAAATTAATGTGGGAGAACTAAATTGCGATTAACACATGAATTAGTTATTGAGGACCCAATCATGCTAAACAGCAATAAACAGGATTTAGCAGAATGCTATTTATAACCTTGCACCTGCAAACATGGTGCTGTCTCCTGAGTTAGGAAGCCCTGCAAGTCAGAGTCGATACCGATTCATGGAAGCAGCAGTAACCTCCTGCAGACAGCGGGCTTCGTTAGAAGAAAATTACACAGATAGAGGGCAGCTACAGAATTGGTATTTTAGTAATAGTTTAAAATAATAGAGGAAAAACAACCTAAATGAAAGGTGGCCTGCTGTCATCGGACAACGGCAGTAGAGGCTTTTAACATCTTTTTGCAAAAATTCCAGACCCATAAAGAGTAGGCTTGTCCAAAATTCTTAACGTCTCCTCCTAAATGTGGGCTTATAACATGGTTAGTAACAGAGTAACAAGGGGTGGCAGAGCTGGCTTGGCAGAACCACACTTCTTTGATGATGCAAAACTTAACAGTTTCTGAGTCACAAGACTGGCTTTAAGAGAACTACAGCTCCACATTAGGTACGTGACCCTTGTGTGATGGTGGATGGCATTTTACTTTGTGCTTCCAGATCCCTACTTTTGCAAATATTGCCATAATGGGCCTTGTCAAATTTTTTTGTTGCGTTTTTGTTTCATTTGTGTGGGCTTTTTTAGTACTGAGCACCAGTTGACTATAAATCGGTCCTTTTCTGATTCTGGATTCTGTCCAGAGAGAGATATTTCAGTTGGAAATGGTGTATAAAAATAAGCCATTTGCTAGCATGAGTGAGTACAATCACAGAAGTGTAACGTAACGTATGGAGGTGTAAAGCACGTCTGATATGAAGGAGGTGCGGCAGTCAGGGAAGATAGTCAGTGCAGTTTTTAGTGTACCGTCTTCCTCTTGGAGGCGCCCACTTCCATGCATCCCAGCATTGCGGTATCGTTGGAAAGGCTGTCGGAACCGTTTCTCCTGCTGATCTGTTCAAATTGCTTTAATTTCTTTAATTTGTCTTTCTACGCAAGTCCAATCTAGCGTCAGGGGTTTATGAAGCTTTGCCTTTTTCACCACCACAGCTGTTCAGCCCACAGTACATTCCCAGCAGGCCTGGTACGCTGAGCAGGCTCAGGAATTTCATCGTGAAAAACGGACAACTGGTTTTTCAAATGCATTTCATGGCTGGCTATGTGACAGGTAGTTTCAGAATACCACTAATTGGCAACATAAAGTCAAGATCTGTTTGCTAATACTGTTTTTGCAAATCCTTAGTGTTTCACATAAGGGACTATTAAACACTTCTACGGTTACAAAGGAGTAAGGGAAGAGTCTAGTCCAGGGGCTCCTGTTTTATTCTGATTGTTGGGGTAGGTTGTGGTCGTCTGTCTTCACGACACAGCACGTATTCACTGAACTGAGAGGAATCCACCCCACCACCACATGAAGCTGCCACGTTAAATCCTTTCTGAAATAATCTTTCAAGCACCTGCAATGTGGGGGGAAAAAAAAAGCAGATTAATATTGAGCAAATTTTAGCGATAAAAGCATTCAGGAGCACCGGATCTAAATGATGAATTTAGTCTTTTGAGTCCTTGTTGAATTAATATTATTCAGCTATAATTCTATAACTTATTCTTAAATGACTACACTGTGATTAAAGTCTCGCTCTCAGCAAACCTCTGTAGAAAACAAAAATTAATCAAACAAATAAGCACTCTACAGAGCAGCTTAGTACATTATATAGTAAAACACTGGACTGTGGTGATATTGATGCTATCTCTTACTGCTTATAGAAAGCAACATCGAGTTTAAGTCATAATAAAAAGTGCCCATTATTCATTCGTAATATGAACAGTCTTACAGAAAGGGGCTGAAAACATTTCTCAGCTCTTCCTTGGCAGATGAAAATGTATTAGGAGTCTGAGTGACACTTCCACCAGATCTTCACAGAAATCACAGCTGTGATTTTCCCTCGCTGGAAGCGAGCGCCACTTTTAGCAAAGCATGGCAGGGACAGGATGCGGAGCCAAGACGTGGACAATAGGGAAACGTTCTGGCCCAAGAAAGAGGTTAATTTGTATTGCCCAAAT
Source organism: Leptosomus discolor (assembly GCF_034619465.1). Classification (NCBI taxonomy): domain Eukaryota; kingdom Metazoa; phylum Chordata; class Aves; order Leptosomiformes; family Leptosomidae; genus Leptosomus; species Leptosomus discolor. The sequence goes on along the minus strand of NC_141398.1, from coordinate 50,872,433 downwards.
ATGTATTTTCTCCTTCTCCTTCTAAAGAAAAGTTGGTGCAATTTAGATGCATGAATTTAAGGAACCCAGAGGCAACTTTAATTTCTGAGACTGTCACACAGCGCATTACCCTAGGATATACTGATCTTGGCAATATGATCGGGGCCGTGTTTTCACATGCGTGAGCATGTTGATATATGGTTTCCCAGCAGAGCGGGACGCACACAGACTTTTCCCAGCGTTAGGTGAGAGCGGATGCCAGACCCACCTTCAGCGGATCTGCAGTGCAAGATGGAGGCGATGCCGTGCTCCCACCCTGTCAGTGGCAGCTCTCCGAGTCCAGGGCAGCAGCACGGAAAAATGGCTCCTGTGTTTTTCTCCACTGCAAAATGCCATCAGGGGAGCAGCTCGTACTGTTCTGTTAGCAGTCTCACCCAAGGTACCGCTTCATTGCTGCAGCACATGGGCCCACTGCGCTGGGAAGTGGACCTGATGATTTACTGGAGTTGATGAACACCAGCATCCCCACGCCACAGCCGACTGCCACCCACAACGACAGGGACTAAGCTATTCAAAAACTTGTCCGCTCAACCTAGAGAAGTGTCTAAGCAATATACCCACCTTCAGACAGACTTGACTCGTGCACTTTCATGGGTTTATGTTGTAGAAAAAATTTTATTTCCTTTTTTGGTTTTACTAGCCCTGTGAGCACTTCAGCAGTTATACCTACTGCTGTTAACGTTAAGTCTCACGTTGCAAGGCCCAAGCTGACTATGTTTAAGATCTGCACACCAGACCGCTGCCCTTGCACACAGACTCACATGAGGCCACAGTGCATTTCTTAGTGCACCATTTCTTTTTCCTGAATGTTGGCTTTGATTTCTCCAGAAATATCAGTCTGGAGCTTTTACTAAGGGTAACTGATTTCAAAAAAGATAACTGTGTCCAAGGTGGTATTGTAGTGCTACGCACACCATGGCAACAGCATTTGCTGGTTTTAATCCACGGGAACCCTCCTTTGAGGTTGCCTGTGTTACCCATCTGTGCTTAATCCATGGTTTGGGTTTTCAGTGGTAACTAAAACCTTGTACTCGCTACCCTGGCTGCAAAGGACAGGCAAAGGAAAGGAGCTGCTCTCGCACAGCTTTGCCTCAGCCATGCTGAATCTGCTGGAAATCCACTTGCCTGAGGAGCTCTGCCTGGCCCTGGGACACAAAGACTTACATTCTCAGAAAGTCGTATCTGCCAAATCTCACAGACTTTTGCCCTGATTTTCATATACTTTATATTGTAAGAAAGTTGTAGAACTGAAAGATCAAAAAAGCACTCCCGTGTATGGAAGAAAAAGAAGGGGCAGGAGAGTGGTATGCAGCCTGTAGACAGAAATGGGGTGCAGACACTAACAGTTGTTCCTGCTCAAAGAGGAAGGAAGGTATTTGAGAGGGAAGGAGGAATAAGACATCACTAGACTGCTGTTTCACAGGCTGGACTGTATTTTGACTGCATTATGTATCCCTGTTCCTAGGCCTGCAACACGAAGACAAGATGCAACCCAGCCACAGGAAAGGGGGCTTCTTCCATTTAACTGGATAGCGAGAACAGGATTGACAGGTAGGATTTCAGACAGAGATGTGACTTCAAAATCCTTGCTGAAAACTTTTTAAAATCAATTTGCTTGTAAGACAAAACAAGCACGGGGGTGCCCTTGGCTTGCCTCAGTCCAAAGCTACGGAAGGCTGCATGTTAACATAGCACTCTTCTTTACCGAGCCAGCTCTCTGCAAACACACGATCCAGGTAGACATTACACCTTAGAGCACCGCACACAGAACAAAGCGATTCATTTTTGCTACCTACGTGCTCGAAGGACTAGACTGCAGGCTATAATCTAGTGTTAAAAACCTTGGTATCATCAGTTTTCTAAGCAAGAAACAAAACAGGCCAAATCCTGTAAACAATGCAGAGAATGTTTAAATATTGTAGAGTTTTAAGTGTAACTTGGATGAGGTTGAGCTCAGGACTACGCAGCAAGGCTCCTAAGGGCTGCTTCCACGTGTGCTGAGCACTGGTTTATATGCGCTGGTGCGTGCACACGACTAAACGGCATGTTGAACGTGAACAGATTTAAATGCCATTTAGTGAATTTGGCTCCATGCACATTACTTTTTCTCAAGGTAAGATACAGAGGGAAACCAGTAAGCGTCTCTGAATCAAATCAGAGCGACTTCCCTGTAAATATCCAAAGAGAATATGCCAAAAAGCGAGTATCAACTGTGATTCCCCTACGCATAGGGAGACACATACACAATATTAAATAGAGGATTTGTGCTAGGATTTAATATACTCTGTCTTCCAGTACTTTAAGCATATCTGATTTTGTTGGAAGGTTTTCCAAATAGAAACATGATATCTTCACTTACTGGATTTAATTTAAATTTTGCAGAATACTAACAAATACATTCTTAATTATGAAGACTCAATGTTGAACATATATAAGCATCACAGAATTTTCTCTAAGGTAAACTCATGTATCTCACCAGAGCCTGTTGCGAGGAGCTGAAAAAACAGTTCCGGCCTTAAGAAAACTCTATACCTATATATAATTACAAATGGGCATTAAATTAAGAGCTACTGTATTTTTTTTGGCTACCACTACCTACTCAACGTTGACATTTTGTTTCACATACACAGTTCTTGACACAAAACATTTATTGAAAATACTTTCCAAAGATCCAAAGAATTTATAAATATTGCCATTGTGCTGTATTGTGAAATTGTGAAATATATTCAGCAGGGCATAGGGAGACGAAAGCAAGGTATCTCAGCAAACAGCAGGCAGACTTACTGCAACACTCCTTGAGATTCTTTGGAAATGATTCTCCTCTTCCAACCACTACCCCTCCTAACCCATCTCCCTTAAGTCTGTGCATTTGCTTCACTGTACTTCCAGCTTCTGACTTAATACTGTTTTGCCAAAAAATCCTGGCAATGGGAAGGGCAGCGCCTATGTACTGACCAGAGGCCATCAGAGCCAATGGTAATTAGCTGCTGATTTCATCAGCCTTTGGTCTCAGAAATGCATCATTTTCCAGAAAGTGTTTGAAAACACTTTCTATTAATTATATAGTAAAATGATGTAATTTAGTAAAATGATGTAATTTAATAATATTATTTATATTGTAGACTCTTTGACAGAAATTTTTTTTCACAACATGAACTTGCAAAGAGACTCCGATTCTGTCTGAATTTTGACCGAATTCAAAACACATTCAAATAACAACAATAACTGGCATTCAGCTTTTACTACAAGCACATGTTTCCTACCAGTGTTCCACTTTGGATAAAACAGAGCCAAGTGCTAACTATGTGGGCATGCAATCCTTTGACTGGCTGCTTCCAGCGCTGAGACTGTCTGTGGCTCGCAGGGACCCTTTTCTGTTTCAGTTATTCTGATTTCTTGCATGCATCTAACTGTATCTCATGGACAGTGTGGCTGAGACATGAACACGCTTCCCTATCCACTTACCTTAGCTAAACTGCAGCTGCTCCCTTTTCCACCCAGCACAGTGATGAATTCAGCACTGTTCCCACTGCCAACAAATGGAGCTGCCTCCGACCCACCTCCAGCCTTCTATTTTTGTGGCAGCCCACTCCAAACCTTGCCAAACGTGAAATTTTTAAGGACTGTGCAAAATTAACCACAGGCATCAGACTGTTAAAGTTCAAGCAAATAAAACACTTGAGACTCTTGAACCAAAAATGACCAAAAAAAGGTGGGTTTAGAATGGTTTCAGACAAAAGCGTCTATTAGTGCACGGTGCACCAGGGAATGCTGCCCCAAGGAGGGAGGTATCTGTCAAATGCAGGTTGTTAAAACAATTCCATCCACCTTTACACAATCTGGTAACTCCGGATCTCCCCAAAATAATGTCAACTGCCAGCCTGGGAGATAAAGGGTGCCTCAGCTTCCTTGTAGTAACAACATAGGTAAGCAAGCGCTCTAGGTTCTTGCCCTCCCTTGCCTCTCTCCCCAACCTGTCTGGCCAGCCTGTCCCATGGGCCAGCTCTTCTGTGGGTGTCTGCCCACAGGGAAGTTTATCAAGACCACTAAGTCACTTCTCACAGCCCAGTTAACGTCTGCAGCCATGGCCTGTCTGCAGGGGATGGTAACTTTGGAAATATTCCCCTATAGGTTGATTTCACTTTCCATAAGACAAGTATTTGCAGCATATTTTAAAGGCATACATGCAAAAAACAAGAGCTCTGTTTTGCCCTTGTTAATTAAGGCACAAGTTAACAGCCTCATCAACACTGTTCCTTCTCCGCAGCCCAAGGACAGCTACAACACCAAAGCTTTGGCCGCAGTGGCAGTGATCCCTTGTGAAATGGCATTTCTTGCCCATAAGGCTGCTGCCTAAACACAAGCCACGTATTTATTTCTGCTACCATCCACCTATCTGTCCAGTTATCTTCTTTTGTTTCATATGTTTAATTTTAAACCTAATGTCAAAACTCTGAGTATAAAATGAAATACATTTTGTTTAAAATACTCTGGGCAATTTTTATAGAACATCCTTTTGAAAAAAAAAAAAGTGCAGAGATCAATTTTTTTAAGTCCATCCCGCAGGCACCATCATTTAATTATGAGTGAGACATAAATTATGCATTTACACATTGTTGCATTTTCTATAAAATGGTGTGGAGATTTTTTTTTGTAGTTTTTGGAACTCTCTCTTTCTTCCTGGGGGCACTTTGGAGGAAAAAAAAACCTGCTGCAGGCTATACATTGATGAAAAAATTAGCATTTATCAGTATAACACCATTATGAGACCAGCATGGCACTAACATACACAAAATCTAAATCTATTTTTCTGCTTAGACTTAGGAAAACCTGAAAGACTGTGATCTCACCAGGCAGAAAATGTCTCCTTGCAGTACAAGCACTGAAGGTAATTGGGCAGAAGCAAATAATTTGCATATAATTGAACAAGAAATAATAAAAAAACATGCCAGCAAATAGATGAGCCAGCACCAAAAGGCCATTACCTGCACTGAATTCAACCGGCAGTATCCGTTCAAAGGAAACCTAATAACGTGGGTAGGGTCCTGGTTCCAGCCTGCGTTTACGGAGTTGCACATGACGTCCCCAGTCTCTGGGAAGATCTCTTCTATTAAAGCTTTCTCCCCACTCAATGCAATTCTTTCCCCCAAATCTGGAGTCACTCTTACAACCAAGCAGTCACAAGGCTGAAAATGTTTCCTTTGTTCTTTCTCTTGTTTCCATCGCTCAAGTTCCTTAATCATTGGCTGCAGCTGGTAATACTTTGCTTCTTCATATAAAAGATTAAAGTCCTGGGAAAAAAAAAAAGAGAGGGAGAGAGAGAAACTAGAAATGCTTATAGATCTCTTTTAAAAATGAGTATTGTTCCTGTTTGACCTACTTAGGCTTATGTATTGTCAGCAAGAGTGCAAAGGCAACAGGTATCCACATACTTTGTCTTTGTCTTACACCTACCCAGAAAACCACACCGTGTTAGTGCTGAATCTATTTGAGCTGACCGTGAAGTTCCCATTGCACTAGATTATCCTTTCATTTATTATCCCACAAGCTCAATGCCAGAAGGCTTTACTGTTGGATTAAGAAATCAAAATAACTGGTTGCAATAAGGAAAGCCCGCTGGTGTAAGAGATGTCCTGAGCCCTCATCTTCACTCTTGGCCTCAGATACTCACTTCCGATCTTACAACAGAAGATCTTGGGCTTCGCTGTCACCTCTCGCTTCACTTCTCACCTATCTTTGCTGAGTCTGAAATTCAGCTACAGCAGCTCAGCTGCTCCCTGCATTTCATGATTATTCATGTATTTAAAGCGTACTTTGGAGTCTGGTAAATAATACAGAGGTAGCGACCATCCTGCCAGCTGGGAGCTCAGCTGTGCACTCCAACGACTTGAACAGTTCTTCCCAGCCATTTGTCCATCACCTCACTTGGGCTCTGGGCAATTCAAATTTCCAATTTGATCCAACTGCTGGCTCAGTGAACGAGAAGTCTTCTGCACATCCTCATTAATAATGTTTCATTCTGACAGATCTTCCCACCTCAGCTTAAATGCATGAGAGAATGTTGAGGCAAAGGGTATCAGCAGCCCCTCAGACTCAAGGAGGCAGCAGTGCCCACCAGACCAAGCCAGAGAAGAAAGAGAGGGGGAAGCACCCAGCAGGCAGTTTGCTTACACTGGCCCCACCGCCTCCTTCAGCATCCTGAAGGGGAGAGGAGCAACAAGAGTACAGCACCAGCTCCTCTCTGCAAAGACCTGTCTTTTGCTTTCTCGGCTCTTTGCCTGTTCACAGATGGAAATGCTGCACCGCAGCTATGCTACATGACTTTCGTGGAGTGTGCTGTAGGTCAGACCTGGACATAAAGGCCAGTTCTCCCCCACTGCAATGGAATGAAATGAAAAATCGCAACAGTGAAATGACTGGAATCATTTGGACTGGAAAGAAGGGCATGACAAGAAGTAATCAAGAAATAGGCACCAAAATTACGTGAAAAATAACAGCAGTGCTGCTGCTCCAGGACTCAAGGAAGAGGGGGGGGTCAAAGGCCAGCAGCACAAAAAGGTGTGACACTTCACAGCGGCTTGGAATGAACCTGTAAAATCTGCTGCTGCAGGATATTATTGAACCAAAGCAGTTAGCTCTGTTCAAATTTGGCACCACAGACGCACCACCAGTAGTGGAGAGGTGCTCCTTCACCCCAGGGCTGCCTACAGCCTGGAGATGTATGAATATTCACAGTGACACCAGCAAGGTTATCGTTACAAAAGGGTCATCCGATCCTTTACATCTCTCTGATGTCTGTTAAGGCTGGGACAATATGCACACCACTAAGGGAGAAAAAAGGACCGTAGAATGCACAGAGAGGGAAGAGTGATAAGACCAAGTGGGAAGAAATGAGGGCAACAAACACACTCTCAGGAAGTAGTGGAAGATGAAAAACAGGAAGATTAAAGAAGAAATCATATAGAAAATATGTTGCAAAAAACCACGAGTTGGGAACAGACCAGATGAAGAGGCTTGGTGACTGTCTGCATTACCTGGTCTCAGGTAAGACACCATCAGCCCCAAAGCCTTGTCACCAGATGGAAGGTATTTTCCTCCTCCCTCAAATCAGCACTCTGCTGACCCACTACTGCTTTTCTCTGTCCACTGGTGAAGCTCCCAAGTTACTGAGCATGGGATCAGTTTGAACCTACAGGGATTAGTGGCCTAGATTAAAGAATAACCCCTGCCCTCAACTTTCTGAAACCTTCTTCATGTGGGACACCGGAGCAACACAGTGTATCACCTAACTGCGTTCATTACAGAGGTGTGTGCAGGGACCTACCAGATGTTCACTAGGCATCTGCCAGTTCCATATATCTCTTTTTTAAGCAAAGGAAAACATGCAAAGCTAAGGAAAAATGTAATGCTGTAGAGTGAACAGGAGCACCCAGTGCTTACTGAAGACAATGGAAAGTCTCCCGCTGTTTTCAGTAGCTCCTGAAAAACTAGTTTTAGAATATATGTGTTCAAGTCACTATAAAATAACATATTATTTGTAAGGTCAATCAAGTGAATATGTGCTAAGAAAACTCAACAGTAAAACCTAGAAGAGGTGGTAAGCGATATAAAAACCTGTCCTTCATTTCTGAAAGCAGAGAGAGGTACAGTGCTCCTGAGGCTGGATGCAAAGCCCATTACATTCATGAGAGTCTTTTCAACTGACTTCACTGGGCTTTGGACTAGCCTGACAGTATCCTGAATCACAGTTCAATGGTCCAGCACCCCCGGGCCAAAACAGTAATGCCATAAAGCAAACAAAACCAGGATCACACCACCTCTACCTCCCCCACAGCCAGCTATTAGCCCACTGCATGAAATGCAGCTCTTTAGTGACTCCTGCTAGCCATCATCTGTCCTAAAATAAACAAGATACATTTTATATTCTGATACCATTTTATGATAAGACAACCAGTTTTCAAATGAAACAGCTCTTCCACTACTGTTCCCAGAATGATACAGCCATGCTTCAGATGGCTGTGTGGAAATTGGGGCTGTGATGGAGCATCACGTGCTCCGTGGGACGAGGCGCGTGCCTGGTCATAACTGCCTGGGTTAAGCCAAGGTGTTTGGGTTAGTTTCTAAAATAAGACTCCCATCTTCATGTCCATTCCACACTTGGGTTGAGCACAAATACTCTGGAAAAGGGTTCTGCACCTGGAAGAAGGGGTTTCTAACAGAACCTGGGAATCTGAGGCATGCTGGTGTGAAGAGGCAATGTGCACGTGCGGTATTAAGGAGTCTGGGCAGCTATTGTCAGGCAGTGGCAATAAAGAGAATTTGTTGTGCTGCAACAAGTAAAGGGGATAAAAATGTGTCTTCTGCTAGGCAAGGAAAAATTTGTTGCTGTCTGCTAGCGACAGCACTGGGAAGGGACGCCTTCTGTGACCGCCCCCACTCCACCTACTGCATGGTGCCCCAGACCAGCTACCACCAGCACAGCCTGCCCCACTGTCCTGACCCACTCTGGCTCCTCTAAAACGACATGTGGCATTTCTGCACTGAGTGACTTGGGCACCACTGAGAAATCTGACAATGTATTTAGGGAGGGAAGAGGATTTTGCAAAACCAGGAACAAAAAATGAATGGCTAACAGCATGGGGGTCCAATTCTCTAAAGCCTGTGCTTGGGCAGCATAACGGACTCGACGCACTGCTAAGTACACAATCTTCTCGTTCAGGTTTTATATACTGTTCGGAATACTGCGTCTGCAACTGGACTAGAAGCACTGCCCAGCTCTGGATTGTCTCCACAGGATGCTCAGGGTGCCCAGGTAATACTGACATAGGTATTTCTACCCTTGCACTGTAGATACAAAATCCTACCCTGATGATTTGAAAAAGTTTAACACGAAATACAAAGTAGAAGAATTCAACCCACAAGGGACCTTGACAGGGAGGTGCCACAGGAGCTGCAAGAAAACATTTCCATGCTGCTCATTTTGCTAAGTTACCAAAGGCAGATGCAGACACGAATCCTCCTAGACCTATCCAGAAGAGGCACACTTCACTGAAACGGATACAGGAGTAGCTACAGGGTGCAAAGTAGCACAGTGGCAAAGGGCACACAGTTTCATTGAAACTCAGCCTCCAAGCAGCCTGGGACAGCTTCTGTCCCAGGTGTACACCGATGAATGGATACAGATACTGCACCCTCTCTCTCTCGGAGGCTCCAGCCCTGGCATCAGTGCAACATTGCTGAGTGGCAGGCAGCATCCCACAGCAGATTTTGTACGGTATCCAGGAGTTCCTTGTCCTGCAAGACTAATGATGCATCTCCCATTTCTTCTAAGGATTATTTCCCTACCTTCCCAACTTCTTAACAGCAGTGCACCTCGTGGCAGCACAGCCCAGAGTCAAGCACTGTATATGGTAGCTAATGGACCTGCTTGTGTTTAGCTAAGGAAGACTGCTTTACTCCAAAGGTAATTCCCACCAGCCAAGGTCCCTGCTCTTAAGCAGGGTGCTCCTTACTAGACTGAAAGGGGACATGGACAGTCCAGCCTCTGATTTTGCTGTAAAGTCCCACAAAAAGCCTTCATGAGCTACCATGAGCCTTCAACTTCTTGTGGCTGTTGTAGGAACCAGCAGGGAAGTTCTGTCAGGTCACCTAGAAAAGTGAGCAGATAACCAGCTGGGGTGCACACAGCCTTTCTCCATCCACAATGTCTGGATAACATTTAGATCTCATGGGAAAGGTACACAGATCTTTCAAAGACACAGCTTTTTGCCTTTCACAAAATAATTTTCTGCTCCTGATTCAGTAGAAATGCCTTTTTTTTTTTTTCTGGTGATTTTCACGTTGGCTAAAATCTGCAGTCACCTCTGACAAGCGTGACATCTTTCTGGGGAGGAGACTGTGAAGTGTGACTGCAAGGCCAGTTGGGCTGCTGTTTCGACATCAGTGCCAGTGGGTCAGTAAAGATCTGCTATCTACAGGCAGAGACAGCCAACAGAAACTGTAAAACCATGTTTCTCGTGAACCTGATGCTGTTCTCTCAGTACTAAAGATGTCCTTTCCTTTATTTTTGTACCTAAAGTTGACTCCTGAAAAGGCTGAAATGGCTCTTTCTGCCCATTTTTCACTTGTTACACTTTGTTAAATGAAACAACAAACTATCATCCTGACTCAGCGTTTCTTTTATATTTCAGTGCTGTGAAGATCTGACTCCTAGCTACAAGAGAAAGTTATTCACTTCTATGATGATGACTGCACTATTTGCTAAGGTCAGTTTGAGAGCACTTCAAATTAGATGCGAGCACACTGATTTTAAAACTATATTAATAAATTAGTGTGTCAGCCTTGTGGTTCCGGTGCTACAGGTGACCTCTATAATCCATGTGAAACTCAGATGTCCTGTGCATTTCTGCTCCTCCCCTTCTTAAGATGGAGTAATATATATACATTGCCTGTGACTGTTTTTGTTTGATGATCTCTAAGCAGGAAGTAAGTCTCAAATAAGTAGTACGATGGGTCTTGGTTTTGTCTGAAGTTGTGTATTGGCAGTGAAGGGGACAGATACTGCTTATAAACGTTCTGGGGAAACACCTCTGATGGCAGGGGGAGATCAAGGCAGAGAATATTTGAGCTGCAGAGAAGGGGCAGCTCCTGTGCCAGCCACCCCCTAATCCAGCATCATGGCAGACCAGGGGATGCTGGCTCTACACTCTGCTTGAGGACATTTGTTGCTCAAGGTGTCATAGTCTCATGCACGGGACGCTGAACCAGTGCAGGAAGAGGGAGCTGTAAGCAGCTGCAGGATGCTTGCCATTGCCTCTCTTAGCACGGGCTGGCTGCAAGGGGAAAAGGAGCCAAACAACTCAACGGTAATTTCTCAGCACACTTCATGTGGCTTAAAATCCCCCAAACCCAGGAAAATTATATGAACTATTAGTTGCTTTCAGCAGGGAGAGCTGTCAGATACTAAACACTTTCAAGTTCTGGCTTATTAGTAGTTGGAAGTGTAATTAATATTCACTGTAAACACACCAGTCAGACTTGATAATAAAGTATCACTAGCCTAGGAACACATAGCCCACTTTCTCTGCATTTCAGTGTTAACTTAGTCTGAAAACAACACTTAAATAGCAAACACAATAACGCTGGTGTGGTACTAACATTCCAAACTTTCCAAAATAACCATCTGAGCAGCAATTCAAGTTGAAAAGCAACTTGGCTGAACCTTGAGGCTAATAAACTGCTTGATTAAATTAAGGGGTAAAAACTAATAAATATTCAAAACACTTGATAATGCTTTGTTTGACATAAAGAACATTTAATGCAAGTCTCACTGGAAAACCTGTCAGGTTTTATACCTTAAATAGACTTTTGCATTTAGAAACACCGAGTGATTCCATTTGCTGCCTTTGATTATTGTCTTCTGTCACTTTAATCATGCTGGTAAAATTACACGATTTCTGTGAAGTCAAATCCGTTTACAATGCAGTTTTAATATAGCTTTGCAGCGCATTCTTCTATGCATTTTTATTTAGTTACTCCCTACCTAGCAATACTTTGCTTTGTTCTTGAGCCCTCATTAGCCTGGGGTTTGCTCTAAAGCTCTCCCAGGGAGGAACTAAATAAAATACAGTTAACCCTATGCAAAGAGATGGTCTGGAACAACGGACTGAGCCTGGGCACAGCGCCGGCTCTCCCAAGTCTCTCCCAGCCCTGCCAGCGGCTCGCTGCGCAGACAAGTCCTTGGCATCCACCGGCACTCTCACCTCCAGGCTCTTACTGAATCCTGCTGGGTTTGTTTCACAGCACCTCTGAAATCTGTATGCCAGCTGAGGCCATGATCGGCTTGAACTACATCTCTTCTACCCTCTCTTCTCACACCTTCTTGTCCTACTAGATTATTCAAAATGCTACTGCTAAAGCATCTCTCCAGCATTTCACCTGTATTGCTTCTCCATCCACCCGCCTTGATCCATCTTACAATCCACAGGACTGGTCTGGTCTTTAGCTTCATTCCTAACTGCATGTTTTCTCTCATTTCTCTGTAAAGAGCTTTTCTTGCATCCACCCCTCAATGCTCTGGCTCTCACCCTGCTTCACAGCACCCCAGCCCACAGGCAAGCAACCTGACCTGCCCACTGTTCCCCAGAAAGACCAGTGCTCAGGACAGCCCTTCTGGGCTGGAGCTCCAAAAGTGCCCATGAATGCTAAAACTTCTCCCTGCCTTGGGACTAGATGTGTGCTCCCATCGCACAGCATGTCTGTTCAACATTAACTGTAACACCCCCACGCCGGGATCAAATACAATTATACTCATAACTTAGGCAAAAATAGCTGAGGAGCACTTTGCAGCATGAGGATCAGCTGTACTCCAAAGCTGAAGCCACCACAGCAACCACAAATCTGGACTGACTCAGTCATGACTGGCCAAATTATCTTGCCTACCTAGTCCAACATGCAAAGTGAAATCTCACTGCACGGTGCAGGAACCTTCCTCTCCAGCAATGCTCCACTTCCTCTAACTGAGCAGATCCCCGTCGCCATCCCAATTTATTCATCATTTCATCCTGGAGTTAGTGCTTTTGTTGAATCTTGTCATCTACAGTTTGGACACTTTTGTCTTCTAATTTTCATACATAAGGATGACAGTGTTGCAAGTTTCGTAACTTTATTTGGCAAAGCCAAATAAACAAGGTTAGGAGGAGAGCGTTTAAACAATCAGGATTTGCAAAGCAACAACCAGCGCCATTATTTCATAGAAGATAATGTATTGCTCCTTAAAAAGCCCTCAGTAAATTCCATCTCCCAAGAAAATTCTGACATTCATAAATTGTGTAAAAGATTACTTCCTGAAATCAAAATATCTGCATCGGTTATATCTAACACAAATCCTCATGGGCTTCTTTAAGGGTGTTTCTTTTTTTATACCAACAAGTAAAAGATTTACACAATTTAAGTCCTCTAAGTATCGAATTTAAAACACTTCTTTCAGATTCTGAGCAATAAACCCTCGTAAGTGCTAGCTGCTGATGCTGCTTCTTAATTGTTGTTATACCCTGATAAATAAGCTAAAAATGTGAGAAAATACAATTAGTTTAGAAAAACTGATTTAGCCATAAGCTTCATCATTTAACTTTTTATGGTATCCATGACAACCACTGGTCCATTTATTAAATAACAGCATCCCTGGTGTAATACGCAAGTACTAAAAATCCTAATAATAAACAGCAACATTTAGTTAAGCGTGTTTAGGTCAAGCACACAAACCAACCTGCACCAAAACAAATGACAGAATGGGAGGAAAAAACAGGTTGCAGACTATAGCTTTCCTTACCTTAAAGTCATCTGGGAGCAGTAGCTTAGATGTCCTTAGGAAGCTTAATATATATCTGAAAATTTCACCATCTCGATCAATGAAATAATGTTGTTTTAAACTGTCCAAGACAATAGGCTCTGTGCCATTAAACAGACGACTTATTCTGAAAGAAGAAAAGAAAAAGAAATGGGCAAAAGAGACAAAATCTCATTACACCCTCAGGGCTTAAGAACATCCAGCCAATTTAGCTGTATCAATTCAACGTGCGTAGGGTAACGCAGTATCTTAATTTGGTGACAAACAAGTGCAAAAAGGCAGAGGCCTTGGACACATGTATGCACCCATATGCTCACACCCATGAAGTGTGTGTGCACATGCAGACATAGGCGCACGCACCAGCAGCAAGAGCCCTGCAGCTGCCCTGGCACTAAGCTTGCACTGCCCCAAATCAGGGCTGAGAATTAGGCCTATGATCCCAACAAGGAAAGTGCCTATGAAACGCTTACCCAAGGCTGGCAGAGTAGTTTTGGTGAGAACATGCATCACCAGCTCTGTTACACATCCCTGTCCACCATATCCTGCTAATGGAGAACTGAATGTTTACTCAGAGATGGGTTCCTGGCCATGAGCTTTTCCTCCAGCTTGGCTGTCATTTTGATCAAATGCCATCAAAGCCTTTCCGTGCTAGAGGAGAGGCTGCCCATACACTGAGATGAGCTGTATGGACCTGTCAGTGCTGGATAAGTGGCCAACCAACACTGAACGTTTTGGCAAACCACCAACCAATGGCCTGTGCAGCACCTGCAGCGCTGCCTGTGGGACCACAGTCACACCACCAGTAGTCCTGGGCATCAGTTTGCTAGAAGAAAGCAACATGGCAAATCTTTTGTGAGCAAAGAAAAGGAAGCGAGACCTATGAGACTGGGGGATCAGCTGGTTACAGGACCAAAACTGACTGCATCAGCTACATCACTCCAGCTTTCTCCAGGTCCTGAGGAGCATGCTTTGCAGAAAGCAAACCGGGCATCTGGCTGGCTGCTGTTCCTCCCGCCTCTCCCCTCTATAAACGCCTGGCTTCTCTCAGAACGCTTTGTCTTCCCATGAGAAATAACCCAGCTGAATACACGTTCTTGAAAGGAAAATCGCAGGAGACAGACAGCAACGACCTATTAAGTAATTGAGTCCATCTCTCTGACAGTGCAGCATTGTTCCCAACTGCAGAGTGTCTCGTGTTTCAAAGTCAAGTCTTAACCCTGCCAGTGAGGGACTTCCCCATTTCCCAGAGAGACTATCCCACAGCCTGCTGCATTTCACTGTCAAGCTGTGCCTCCAACTCAGCCATGCAGTGCCCCCATGTCCCTCGTCAAGACCAGGGCAGGCCTTTCCCCTGCCATGGATAAGCTCACCAAAACCCTGCCAAGGGCAATGGCGAGCACTGCTGGCGAATGCCACAGCCACAGCTTTGCTGCCTCCCTCCTTCCAGCATCACCACCCCACCTCAAAATTTCTGGCCTGGCAGTGAGGGGAGCGGATGTGAGAGACCACAGCCCGGCCGGGGAAGGCGCACGCCCACCCCAGCAAGGGTAAGGGGCAGGTTTGTTCCCCTGCTGCCGCCTGCAGTGCTGGTGCTTCTGGCTGCACCTCACTCCGCTTGCTTTGGGTTGTGGGTTCATGCAATACGGTAAGATGTGCTCTCCACAGCTGCACCTTAGTCTGATCTTCTAACTTTCTAATTTAGTTGCAAATTTAATTAACACGCCATTTATTTCTAAATTAACTGTGGAGATATTAAATAAAACTGGACTTAGCAAGTCCCCACTGAATTCAGCTAAAAACCTTTCTGCCCTCTTAAGCAAGCTCCAGGTTTTACCGCCTGCTCTCGTGTCCGTGTCAGCATTCAGCTAGTCTGAGTTACTTATGAGAATAACCAAATGCTCCCCTAAACCCTAATTATAATACATTTACTGCTTTTCTTCAACCTTTAGCTTTTCAACAGTATTAGAGAACACCATCTAGTTCACATTGCAACATTTAATTTATATAATCCCAAGGTTCAGTAAGCCTCCAGTAATTCATTATTTTATTTTTTGTTGTTATTTTAGGGCTATGTGCCTGAGACAGTTAAATATATTGCTTTGTACAGTGTTACATTTTATTCCAGGAACCAGACAGTTAATTTACTTCCTTAGACGCACACAGGAGCCCGTGTGCTGTGCTGGGTTAGACTGAAAGCAGAGGGAACACTGACAGAGCAGCTTATGGTCCAGTACAGTACATTTATTGAGTAAATTTGTGTGGCTATTGAAAGTTTCAAGATGTTACACCTAAGCAAGCTGAGCTGTGGCTTAAACCTCATCCCCTTCACTGCCTTTCCTCTTTGAAGTCTGCAAAAGCAAGGCGACGGCTGCTGCTCAGCTCCACCACGCGTATGGGGGAAGGTTTGCCAACAACGACAGGGTGCAGGGAAGACAGGGTACAAAATTTTAATGGGCCACTCTTTAATGCAGTGAAGCATTTTTTTGGTAATGAAAACAAAACATGAATTTTGAGGCCTTTGTGGAGTGCCCTGAGCTGTATTTCTTCACCAGCAAAATTACTGCTGGGGAAAGAAACTTGCAGAGTGTTGACAGACTTAACTGCCACCCCAAAAACAGAGTGATGAATAGTTTAAGGATTTATTTGACATTTTAGGGGGCTGCTATGTTCCAAGAACCAACTTCACTGCAGCACGTTGTAATGCTGCGTGTGGAAAGTGCTCCTGCTTCTCCCTTCTCACCAGTATAAACCACACCTGTAGAAAGTCCATCAGAAAATGCAACACTGTGAGAGCAAAAAGTGAACTCAAATGGCAGCCTCGAAAGGGAAGTTTGCCTGACAGGGTTTACTCATCACATGTGAAGCCATGAAAAAGACCACAATGACCAGGAGCAGCTCCACAAGCCCCCCACCTGGACCCAACGTGCTCAATGGACTGGTCTTGGGCATCCAGAACAAAATGCTGCGCACAAAAGCATGGAAGCAAAATGCGCGCGAGCTGTCAGACAACAGGCAAGTCGGCAAGTGCAAAGGGATGAGAACGGTTTTGCACTGTGCAAACTTGCTGATACTCAATTAGAAATTAGGTACCAGCCCAGCTGGTAGCCTCGGGAAGCTGCTCCCTTCAGCTCCCTGCTATGTGATGCAAGTTAAGTCATGGGGACAGGCTGCAGCTCTCAGACTGGGCAGCAGTCACCCCAAAAATGGTTGGTTTTATAGGCAGTCGTGGTGCCCAGTACTGTAGTGGTGGCCAAATTGGGTAATGGCATTTTCGGGAGGCACTTGCTTATGGCATGCAGAAATGATACTTCCAGTGATGTTTGTGGAGGTGGGAGACACAGGAAAACAGAGATGAGGCAAAAAGAGCTGCACTTGGATCCTACAGCAATGGGTGAGTCTGAACAATGAACCCTTCTTCAGCATTCCCACCTTTTGCAAGAGATGCAAGATTTTCTTTCCAGACAGGGAGCAGATCGAGCCAGGATCAATCCAAGGAGTTGCAAGCCTAGGATGGCAAGCTTGCCTTTCCATTGCCTCCACCTCCGTGGCCAGGTCCCGCTATGCTCCCATCATCTTCCCAGTGCATGGCTCTTCCCAGCCATCTGTTCCTCCTCCTCAGTTGCTCCTGCCCTCCTGGCAATGTGCTCTTCCCTGCTGCCTGGCCACCAATCCACTGTGCTGCCCATCCCGACCCTCGCAGGGCCACTGCTCCCAGTCACAGCTGCATCATGTCCCTGACAGCAGAGCCACACTGGGGCTGGCTCTAGCTTAGGGGGTCTTGCTGGCACCTCGAGCCTCAGCTGGATGCTCTTCCTCACTTCTCCCAACATCCAGAATACAACCTGTTGATCCTATTTCTACTATTTCTTTGTGCTTCTGTTGTTTCTGCTAAAGGCTTTTACATTTTCAATAATGTTTTGCCAAAACGCCAAGGGGTGAGTTTCTAGCTTTGTACCGATTTTACTATGATATTAAGATCTCCTTTTATTAGATTAAAAACAAACAACGCAGCCAGCCAACCCACAAGGACAAGAGTGCCAGTAAATTCTTTTCTCAGTTTCTTGGGCAGGGGAGGAAGCCGAATGCTGCGTGCACCTACAGAGAGCTGCTGCTACCCACCTCGCTCCCCCCCCACCCCTGTAATGCTGGTGACCGATTTTCCACGACACAAGCTCCCTGCAGCGCCTGCCAGGATGGGAGCAGCGGGAGGCCCGCAGCGCAGTGCCACCAGCCCCCACAGCAGAGCTCATGGCACACCACCTTTTTCATAAACTCTCCCAACTCCATCTCAGAAGCAACCAGGGCTTTTTGCACGCCCAGCTCCCTCTGGAGCACCCTTGGCCTTCCTGAGATCACCACAGGGCACAGCCATGGCTCTGCACAACCCCGCAGGGGGTTTAATACAGCACTTTGGGATGGGATATTTGGGCTGGTGGTGGTGCTTTCTGGTTTGGGGCCAGTTTAGACTTTTTTTTGACAGCTCTCTTTATGAACAGTGAATGGAAGTTCTTTCTTAATAAATCCGGTTCCAGAGGCTTTAAGAGAGCACTCGGTATTGTGGGACCTGTGGGACACCCAGCAGCTAGGGCTGCGGCAAGCACCAACAGAGCCCCCTGGCTCCTGAGCCCCACCGCTGGTGGGGGGCCACTGTGGTCCCGTCCCTCACCACGCACCCGCCCAACCAGCACAGCAACACCGCATTAAGTAAAACTCTCTATCACAACATTGCACTAAAAGTATTAATTTAAGTAATTGCGTGATTAATATTTAACTGTTCACTGATATTTTTGTCATTCATAATTTAGTTGTTTACATTTATTAAAAATTGATTCTGTAGACACTTTTTCTGCCCAATGTCAAATCAGCAGGGAGTGTACATTTCAGCAAACTGTCATTAAAATGTGTCTCTCTCCTAATTTTATAGGAGGAGAGGGGAAGAAGAGAGAAATGCATGTCCGTGGATCCTGCAAGTGTGCGGGTCTGGGCTCCACTCAGTGCCCTCCCCTGTACCTGCCACTCCTCCGTGCACCCTCCTGCTCCACTCAGCACAAACACACAGCGAAGTTGACATGAGCTCTGCAGCTCTCTCTGCATTTTATACGGTGGCTGTCAGTTGTACTTGGCTGTTAGGCCTTGCTGTGGAGGCTGGAGGAGGAGGCGGCAGCAGCGGTTGAGGGAAATGCCACAGAGAGGAGAAAGAGGGTTGTTTAGAGCTTGGACACTGAGCATGACCTGAAATTGCCCCGCAGGACATGTTAGCAAAGCATCCCAGGTGTAGGAGCAGAGTCCAGCCACTGCTGCTGAGCACAAACAGTGCTGCTTATCTCTTAAATATTTGCTCAAGGTGGGTAGGATAGATACTGCTATCTCCTTGGAAGAGAAAAAATGCTGTGAATTGGAGCAGAGGTGCTCAAGAGACCAGAATGCCTTACACTGTGTCTGGCACTGCTGCCCATGTAGCTATGTCTTGTCCCATCACAAGACAGTAACTGCTGGGAAAGAACAGCGAAAAGCCGCTGGCACGGCTGCGCCCTACCCAACCCTGGCGTGCCAGGAGCCGGCTCTCTGCTGGCACTGCTACATCCCAGCCACAGTGGGTGGTGGACAGCGCTGTCAGATCTTTACAGTAGTAGGTTTTGTACTTCCATTATTTTTACTGTAAAACCTGGTTTATGCACAAGTTCCCAGCAAACCAAACTGTAATGGAGAAAGCACCTGCAGCTGCCTTCCCCAAGGAGGTACGTTAAAACACCCAACCTGTCCGAAAAGCAGGCACGGCTGGCCAGTGGAGGGCAGGGATAACCCAGCTGAGCAGCAAACGGGTGTCTTCTGCCTTCTGGCCTGGTGGTAGTTACAAGGGAGAGATGTTAAAACGTTGTCTCTGCCAGGGCACATGCTCCCTCATGCCCAGTACAGCAAGGAACGTGGCTAAAGGTTGCATCTGGCTGCAGTAGGTTTTCTGGTCTGCCTTAATTTAAAACTTCAGCTGTAATTAGTGTGTAAGTCCATAAACAACACTCTGTTGTATCGTTATACTGTACCTTCACACCCTGCTACCTGACCAGTGATTTTCAGCCCTTCTTCCAATGACGGACAACAGTGCTTAGGAGAGGCACCGTCTAGAGTGCAGGTCCGTGCACACACGACCCAGCTGCGGTATGCTGCAGAAACAGTGTGGGCTTTGCCCTTACAGTTCTGCCACAGCTTCCATTTTAATCAAAGATAGCATCTTGACCACCTTAGATTGCTTCAGGCATACACTTGTCTTGGAGGGTGTTACAGCTGGGAAGAATTTTGGTTTAAATCTTTTACTTGTACAGTGATGGGAAAAGGGGGGGGGTGGGGGCATATCTGAGTCTTAAACTGGGGTATAAACTGCTGCTCTGCAAACTATGAAATCCAAGCAGCCATGTATGCTTGGGGACTGGTTCATGTGCCCAAAGACATGAAGAGGTGCCCCAAAGGGGGTTTCTGGCATAAGTAAGCCCAGATCACCTACCGGCTTCCAGTCCCCAGGCATCAAGCCTGCAGTGTTAGGCAGGTCACCACTCTGTGTGTGCTTCAGCAACCCCAGCCACCGACTCCTTCTCCCACCACTGCGACAAGACCAGGGTGAGCACCCATGTTTCAGCAGGCCAGCCTCAGATGCCAGCATCCTACAGGCACTGCCTGGCCCCATACAGGCATCGCTCAGCCCTGGAACCTTCAATCCTGATGGCAAAAGTGAGCGACCACAGATAATCAAGTACAATGCTGACTTGTGAGAACCAAATGGAGACACTAAAGTCTGTAACCCCAAAACCCCTCTCTCAATTTTTAACAAGCGATCAAGTAGTACGGTCCAATCTCAGCAGAGGGATGGAGGAGGTAACTCACAATGTAACAGGTTTATCCATCTCCAATTCCTATAACCTCCCGTTCCTGCCTTCCAATGCTGATTGTGAAATGCCATAGGAGTTTTTTGAGCCATATGCTCACTTTGCAGTGCTTCTGAAGGATATTACATCCATTAACTATTAAGCACCTGAAGAAACTGCAGGATCTACTACGTAGGTTTAACACTTCATATTTTGCTGTCCAGGCTAGAATAGCTATTCTTGCAATAGATCAGAGCTAGTCTATATAGTATCAACATGTATTTTTAAAAGTCAATAATCTGTAAAGAACATTATCATCTACCATGCAGAATCATTCTTAGGAAGTTCTGGAAGGATTTTTTTTTCCTTTTATATCATTACTAAGAAGCAAAATTAGGAATGTAGTGGATTTTGTAGTTAAAACAAAGGCATGGACAATTTATGTCTTCAGTTCCCTGTTACTATCAATTAAAGTCCATTAAAGCAACAGGTAATAAAATCCACAGAAGTGGAAACTGCCCATTATTTTTGAAGTACCACAAAGCACTCATAGTAAGGGTAAGAGATCCTACAGCTCTTCTGCCTGTTGTTAACAGCCTGTCTCCACGCTTAACAACATTTTGGCATGTCACTTTGATATAGAATTTCATGGAAATATATATCTATTTTTAGAGTTTGACACCTGACACTTATTTTTTAATTTGTAGAGACAGTATTGCCTCTACATAAATCTGCAGTTAAGACAAGAAATTTGAAACACTAATCCCAGGTAGAGAAGCCAGTATCTTCCTGCATTAAAGAATTCTCTTGGTGTTCAAGAGTCACCCCGGTCCTGCATCTGTGCAGCCAAGCATCCCATCAAGTCTTGAGGGAGGGGGAGGAGTGGTCAAACAATTATAATGAGCAGACAAGAGGCTAAGGGAATTGAGGCTCCCACAAGCTTTCCTTTCCAGGCTTTACATCCCCACCAGGTTTACAAGGGTATTAACCCTAAGCCCTTCACCTCATTTGGATACTAGGATTAGGCCCATCAGCACTGGCCACTCATCCCAAATTTATCAGCAGCATGTTTGTTCCCTGGGGCCCTGCTTCTGCCACCCATCTCGCAGGGAGTCAACAGCTCAGGAACAAAGTACTGCTCAGCTGTGAGTAACAGTGGCAGAATCCAACCCTCCATCAGCCCAATGATTTTATTTTGTCTTATTAAAGCAGCGCTTGTATATTTTAGTGTGTTATTTTAACAGCTATAAAAAGACTTCACTAAACAAACAGTTTCTAGTATGTTAATTGCTGTATTACGAATCCTTTCCTTGCATTTGGTGTATAACCACATTTATAGGCAGGATAAGTAGACACATACAGACAGAATAGCACTCATTCGCTACACACATCAGCATCCCACCACATTTATTTAAGTCGTCAGTCACAAAATGCATTTGCTGTGCTTAACAAGAAAAAAATGTAACTTTCAAATACAGGTACAATTTGCATTCTACCATTAAAAGTCCCCTACGTGCTACTGACACAGCCTGTTCATTCTTTGTAACAGGGACAATCACAAACAGCCTCTGATTACTTTTTGATGCTTAACCATTCTGTTGGCATTTATTTGGTCTGGCTGAGCTGCTCTGGAGTAACCATGACCAGAATGGAGGCCTTGACTATGGTGGGTGTGCAGATACATGGCAGCCCAACGCAAGCGGAGAGATTGCAGTTACTGTAGTTCAAGATGGGCCAGTTCTGCCACCCCTATTCCTAATAAGCCGTAACTACTTGGGGAGACTGAGAAAGGCAGAGTCTGGCTGACTTGCATAATTTTAATAAAAGTAACCAAATAATATTACCATATCATATGAACCCTCAAAACACAGAACTTGTTAACAGTAGGAGCTAAATATTACCCTTTCAGTGAAATATGCCAAACTCCAGGTTACTGCACAGAAGTTCATACGTTGTAGGAAATACCTATCTATTTGGGAATTCCTCTCTTTTATTTTAAATTATGGACTTACATTTTAAGTTAAAGCAGCACGTGTTATGTGGATTTCCAGTCCTGTAATTTTTTCCAGTATAAAGTTCAGGTTGCTTTTGCTCTTCTTGTGTTTTTTACTTCATTTTAACTGAACTTGTACCTAAATAGTTGGTGAAGATTAAAAACATTAATCCACATCTATATTGCAAAAATGTCCTGGTTTTATTATGCCTTTTTTGCTGCTGCTCTCATTTGAGCCCTGCAAGGGTTCTTGGCCTTTCATGTTTTCTCAAAAGAGAATTTACACTAAGTTTTAGCCATGAAAATCAATGCAGGAACAAAAATTCTTTCATTTAAAATAAACTCCTAAACTAGCATCGTAAGTTTCCCAAAGTGTTCCCTAGTTTCCCAAAGGCTGCAATCCTGAAAGAACTGCATTTCAGTTCAAACTCTGTGGGAGTTGCGGGCACTCAGCAGAATTAAGTTAATACATGAGAAGATGCACAATTCAAATAAAACATTCCTGCCTATACAAGCCTTTTCTTGCTATTCCTTTAACCACCCCTTCCCCCTAAATCATGGTGCTATGTTGGCCCTGATGAGAACAGGGTTGCACCAAATGCTAGCTCTCTTTCTGCTCGCCTACTTGCTGTCCTTTCAAGCGGAAGCTAACTCAGTATTTTTACTAAGATTTTCAAATATGACTGGATCTGGACATGACTTCCATCACCCTTGTACAACTGGACATGCTGGGAGGTTGGAAAACATGCAGATACTAGTTATATTTTCATATAAATGGGCTAAATCCTCGCTCATTGAAGTCAAGAGCGAAACTCCCACTGGGACTCAGTGAAGGCAGGGAAAATTTCACATGTAACTCATTTACCTTTCAGGGTATGAGTCTGGCCCTGCGCATCCTTTGCATGTGTGGGTGCTGTGAAACCAGTACGTTTCAGTACACAGCAGGAGAAAGAGGGATGAATACTCAAGGGCTGCACAACCTTTTATAAAGTGTAAATGGTAACAGCTGACACAATCACTTTGGTACCTGCTGTTCGTGTAAACAGCTAGAATATTTAATCTGCTCGAGCCACATCCCTTTACTTCTGAACCCAGACATATGAAAAGTGAGCAGCTTTTTCCTACAATTCTTTTATTTCTTTCCAGATCTTTTCTTTTCCAATTATTTTATTTATTTTCCACAGGAAGAAGTTCCCAGACACGGGCTGCCCAGGACTCTGCAGCACTGCACTGTCTGAGATAAGCAGGAACACCAGGCGACCCTTGCTGCCCACACCAGTCTCCACTGCACCGGGACACTCTCCACTGCTGTGAACAGGAATGGTAACAGCCTCTCTGGGTAGCGGTAAATTATGTTTCTGCTTAAAAGAAACTGCCCACACTGCTTGGGAATTTGGTTGGTATGCCGATTGGCTTAAACTGGTAAAGCTCTTCCGTTGCTAAGAATGACAATATGGAAAAAACGGCTTATCTTACATTCTTCTTCTATTTGCTTTTCCTGCAGCCCATCTTTCTGTCCTCCAGTGAGTAAACTACACCAATTTTGCCCAGTCCCATAATGTAACACTGCTGCAATTACACTACTGCATACCTCCCGTACAGCTCACACCACCACTCACTCTGTCACAAAGACACTGCAGGTAGTTACAGGTAGCCTGTAACTATTCTCTACAAACATGTATGTGATTGGGAAGTTGCATCCATTTCTCTCGATCTGTATTTTTGTTACCACGCTTAAAATGATGAATGAATGATGCTCCTGTTCATTCTTACATTTGATTAAGCTGTACTTAACATATTTTTCCTGGCTGTTCACTTAAAGAAAGTGAACACGTCAAGAATAATTTGTTAAAAAGCTATCTTGAAGGGAAAACAACCACCAAAGCCTATATATCCACACCAAGTAAGAAGAGGAAGACCTATGCAACAGTTTTTGCTGGTGCACCCGAGCTGTCATCAGCTGGAAGGCAGAAGCGAAGAGGAATTTCCAGTAGGTTTTTTGTTACTGCAGCCAGAGAGCAGAGACAGAGAAGAAGCAACCTGCCAACATGTCCACTGGGAAGAGCCTGACTCCACGGCCACATTCCCGCAAAAAGGGGGAATCCCTGTCTATGGGCTATGGAGAGGCAACCTGCACCCACGACAAGAGACAGCAATACACCCGCTGCACAGAGGACACTTGCCCTACAGAATTAAGCTTGGCAAAAAATTTAAAACAATAAGAAAACTGTTAACTGTTGGATTCTGATGAGATAATGAAAGCTGAACCTGGCTTTTTTATGTGACTGCAAGAGATTCATTCTTAAATACAATACTATGGTCATGGGTTTGATTCTGGTCCCAGTGAAGTCAAGGCCAAAACATCCTCTGATTTAATTGAAAGCAGAAGCAGGCCCCTGCTTTAACCCTCACGTCTGCAAACAGAATACAACTGGATGTGAACAGAATAAAAAGGTTTGGAACTGGTTACAAATCCATGTGTGATTTCCCTCACACACACTCTGTAAGATTAAAAACTGGTCATTGAATTTTTTTCCTCATTCAACAGCATGGTTAAGTACTACTGGCCCCAATTGAGCCCTCATTCCCTCCCAGACAATGCCAGCACAAGCAAAGGTCCCAGTTTCTCTATTGTCATCTACTGGTTCCCATGGAGTTCTACTAGCCAGATTTGTCTGTGAAATTGTATGTAAGTTTTGCAATGGCAGAATTTAGGCAGCCGTCTCCCAGAAGGCACACCACATTTCCCAAATGCCAAAGCTGCAGCCTTCAATGTAAATTGTACTGGTGCAACTTGTTGGCATAACACAGTATGACACCAAAGAGGTTAAAAAGAGTCCCTGGTTTTCATTGTCTGCTTTCTCAAGAGAAAGAGATTTGCTGCTGCAAAAGCGTCTACCAGATCTAAA
This sequence comes from Leptosomus discolor, assembly GCF_034619465.1. Taxonomy (NCBI): domain Eukaryota; kingdom Metazoa; phylum Chordata; class Aves; order Leptosomiformes; family Leptosomidae; genus Leptosomus; species Leptosomus discolor. Next base: position 50,847,287 of record NC_141398.1, on the reverse strand, counting down.
CGGATTACCTGCAGCACTGGTAGCATCTGCACTCCATTAGGAGAGAGGCGTAACGGGAGCCTGCCCTTTGGACTGGGATTCCTTCAGCGTTTCAGCTTTACGGTGCAAATCTCAGTTTCCAACGCTTGCCAACTGATCCCTTCTGAGTCTGACCAAGAGTAACGGTGCAAGTGCTGCATAATAGCTTCCCAGCATCCACGTGCAGGACTCCTTTCAGGTTTTGCTTTATGTGGTCCTCAGCAGATAAGAAAGCAGCAATTTTAGCCTTTGAAGGTATACCATACTGCAGTAGAGTGAAATCAACACAGTACAGGTAAACACCAGAATACTGCTCAGCCTATCTGTCCTGGTGCCCAGCTCTGACAGACAAGCAGTTGTCACAGTGACTGCATCAATAAGGAATGCAATCGTGCACACACGCGAAGCTAATAGCCACCCTGCCTGGCAGAGTTTCAAGTGAAAGCAAATCAGGTAAAAACTAACCCCTCTAAAATGTTTACAGGTGTCATTTCTTTTTTAAGCATCAAAAGATTGAAGTACACACTAATCACAGCAGATGAGGTGAAGGAGTAGGGAGTTCAGTGGACAGAGCACGGAGGTATGAGTTTGTAACTCTGGAGTTTAATTCCAGCTCTGCAGCTTCTCCCAGCTATCAAATGTGTAAGGAGGGCCATCAACCTGGTGTAACTCTCTATCAATGGAGATATACCAAGCATGAGAGTGACTGACAATACTTACCTGTTTCAGTTGCCAGGTTATGCATTTAATGTCAGTGCAGCACAAAGGAACAAGCTGATGTGCTGCCAGGACTAGGTATACTCAGTTTATTACATTTCATGTAACAGAGAAACGTGGCAAAGTCAATGTGGCTAGCAGCAGCATGGGGCATGACCTGTGTCAGCTACAGCCTGGCATCCTCCACACAATCTTGTTCTCTGTGCTTGAGAGATCTAGCTTCCCTTACACTTTCACATATGAATCCTGTGTTTGCTTGCCTGCTAAATCTTCTATTTAAATATGCGCTTTGTTCTTAAAGATTTTATTAACCCATAAATAGATTAATTCTGATTTCAGTTATACAGCTACAAATTTGGAGTAGTTCCTTCAAAACCAGTGGACTCATCTCTTTGGGAAGGCCATCTGACCAGGAAAGGTATGTGCATACACCCGTAAATGCACAACTCTTTGTCTTTATTTGCCTGTTGGTTTTATACCTTTAGATGTTTTTGAGACCAAGTACTGTGGATACCCAGCAGAAGCATCTTACTACAACATTCAGGTTCTTGTAACTCCTCTCCACATATCACATCACTACACATCCCTGGAGTAACTCCACAGAGGTCAACGGAGTTTCCCTAGGGATTATTTTGGCCAGGTTTAATATTAGGTCAGATTTCTAAAAGAACAGGGCTTATTTTATTTCCATTTAAGCTTATGGTAAAACTCTCATTGACTTCACTGGAAGAGAGACTTGGCCCAACACACCAATATCCAAACCACCTCCATTTATTTCAGTAAAAGTAGGCAAGGAATTAATAAGGTCCAATGTATTTTTAAATCTTGTATTTCATAAATGATCACAAGCATGTAGGTCACAATATATACACAGAACGACACCTACGACAACCACCAGTGGGATCATTAAAATAATTAAGTTAGGCCTAGAGACAAATTCATTTCATAACATGTTCCTTACAAAACAGATACCCCCTTGCTTCATAACCTAGGGAATCTGTTTTATAAACTTCCTAAGTAGTTCATGAAATATCCCCCTAAGCAGACCAGGTCTACCTGCCATTGCAGGGTCTTTATAAATCAAAAATGTGTAAATCAAAGGACAAATACCAGTCACGTGCATTCAAAAACCAAATATGAAGAGGTAATGCCTTATCTGCTCCAGTTGTACAGTGGTTAGTTGTGACCTAAGGACACGATTTCCAGTACAAAGGTACCGAATCTGCATCTTTACATAACTCCTCTCCATGTGATGAGGGAGTTGGATGCACAGCACATGAAGAAGCAATCAATAAAGGAGATTCCCCTTTGCTTTAAGTTTAAAGCTGCTAGACCTGTGAACCTGAACCCAGGTGCAGTACTTTACACCTACTTGCTCATCAGCAAGAGACAGCCTCCATTAGCAGCACATAAAAGGAGGCGGTAGGTTGCTTCCACAGCATCCTGTGGGAGTGGTTTCTTGAAATATGCTGGTAATGCTTTTCAGGTTACTGCCCTGAAAATGACTGCTGGAAAACACTTAAATTGTGCTGCTGGCACCAAAGTGCCCTGTCAAGTGAGTGGTAGGCAACTAATCTTAGAAACTGCTACAAATAAGGAGTGCTAAAGGAAAAAAAAAAAAAAGCTGCATTTTTGCTCTCCTTGTCTGTTGGCTTCTCTTTGTAAGTTTTTAATAAACCAGACTAGTTCTCAACCTGTTGTAAGAAAGAAGGGTGGGAATTACACTTAGCACATTAGTAACTCGGCTACAGTCATGTTATCATTGCAGATGAAGAAAAGCAGAAAATGGGACAAGGTCAGCCGGGTTTTGCACCGAAGGTACTGGAGACACCGTTTAATCTTTTGACTCCTCTCAGAGGCCTAAGTGACACCCCTCCTAACCACAGCCAGGCTGCACAAGGTGCACAGAGATGTTTGTTCTTCCTTTCAACCAGCTGAGCCCACTATGCCAGTATCTGGATAGGAATGTGCACTTTTCTCAAATTCAGATTTTTTGAACAGCTTGTGCCAGACATAGCACCACAGCCATAATTTTATTTCTGTAGGTGAGATGAGTGTTGATCTGCTATCTTCTCCTCTCCACAACTAGCTTGGTCTGCCCCTTCCTAGATGCTGTAATACCTATTTATGCCTAGAACTCCACATAACCCAGGCTGTAAATGTATACAGAGAAACAATAATTTCCAAAAGTGTTCATCAGAGACTAGCTAGCAGTATTTTCTTGTACATTTCATCAAATATTCCAAGTAAACACACAAATAATTCATTCATCGACAGGGCCTGATCTCAGCACCCAATTACAGTTAAGATTTGTACTCCCAAAGGGTAAGCTCTGCTTTCTTCTCCAGAGCCTGCGGGCAGTCCCCAGGCAGCGGCTGTGCTGGGCGAGGCAGTGGTTATCAAGTCCAGTAAGGAGTAAACACCTTTATCACAGCAGACAGCTCAGCTCTGTTGTGGCTCCCTACATGCCAGTTAGTAAGAGATCCCAGAGAGGTGGACACAGACAGGTCTGAAGAATCAGTTTCCATATAAATTCCTTCCCTCCTATCTCCCTGGAGTAACTGGAATAAAGGGTTAGAGTTACACGGACGACTCTCCTTCACCACTAAAGCTACTGCTCCAGCTGTGCAACAGCCCTGGGTAATGCAAGGAAATCTGCTATCAGGGTGTGCTTCCACGTGCACTGCCAGACCCTGAATCCAGGACTTTTTCCCATTAACGAAAGCTAGAGACAGGGTATCTAACATCATCACTCCCAGCTGTAATTACGTCCCTGTTACAGACTATTTTTCTTTTCCACAGAGGCCAAGCCATGTGCCCCTCCTCTGTCACAGGTCATGCCCTGGCACTCACAGACCTGGGACTGGTGCGGCTCCTGCCTTAGCGGCTATAGCCAGTCTGTCTGCAAAAGGAAATAGGTCCTCACCTCCACCCACCGTGCTCTGCCCTGCACACTGCCCGGGAGCTGTGCTGGATGCGTCCTAGCACCAATGCATGCCTGCCCATAAGAAGGAATGGTTTATACGTTTCCCAGAGCTTATCAAAGCACTGCATGGACTTGCGTGACCTCAGCCATGCAGCACCCATACAAAATAGCAGTACTTGGCTTTGCAGATGGGCAAAGACTGGTTTGTTTTACACTGTCTGATCCAGCAGTCTGGCAATGAGCATTCCTTCACTTGCTCCAGCTCCCACTCTAGTAAGTGCAACATCCACAGGGGAGAGAAAGGACAGGAAGGGGAAAGGCTTTTTTTAAGGGGTTTTTCCTCAAGGCTTCTGCTGGTCAAATTTCCCTTGGAAACAAAAGAGAGATTTGCCCAGTCAACAACCAAGTAAGAAAAATCTCTAAATTGCAGGTGCATGAAATGAAACTGAAAATTAATCTCCACAAAAATTCTTATGTTAATTCAGAAAAGGCACTGCATATAACCAGAACCTCCTTTACTTGTTCTCATCTGTAGCATACACCTGATTGCCTTAAACAATGGCAAAGCCCCAGGGAGCCCTGGCAGGCTCACCCCTCTCTGCAGAGCTGCCATGCTGGTGTGCAGTGCTGTTAGGTGTGCACTATGCTCGTGCACCGGGCCCATAACCTGCATCTGAGCATTTGTAACGTGCAGGGAAAACACTTGCTCCTGCCTCTTCAGGTGTTTTTGCTTTAAAGTCTGCGTACGGTTTAAGTTCACAATATCTATTAAAATTAATGAGCTTTGCGCTGCGGCTCACAAGCAGGCGCGTTTTGTAGCGCTTTGCCTGAACGTGGGCTGCTGGCTCCGACTCAGAAACTCTTTGCCTTTTGGGTAATATACAACAGTTCACAGCTTGCGAGTGTCAGAGCTTGGTATCAGCCCACAAATGGGGCACTCAACAACTGACCTTGGTAGGAAGAGTAGCACCTTACAAAGGGTGAAATGTGCCGTGGCACCATGTTTGCCTATGTCCTTCACTGTGCTTAAAACAAGAGTCATTTAGTGGATGTGCAGGGATGAGAGAAGGATGGAAGAGGGACAAGACACTATACAGATGCCAGGCGGGCGAGCAACACGGAATGGCAGTGGCATGGAGAGGTCTGGGAGACACTGAAGTCATGATGAATGCTACCAACGCCACAGCGGTGCAGGACTGCTGCAGCATGGGGCTGGCAGGAGGCTGTGCTGGCCCAGGAGAGCTGACACCACCTCTGCTCCAGACAGGGATCCTGAACTCAAACGTGCTGTGCTTTTGCAGCCAGCAACAATTTCTGGTTATGAACAAATCTGGTCTTCAGTCCACTTAACCTGTCTGGAGTACAGGCCTTGTTTAAGGACTCATTTACACCCTAACTGACAGCATGGGGCAAGTGAGAAATTTACTAATTGGACATTGTTTGCAGGCAATAACATCAATAATACACAGATTTGATGGGAAATTAGCAAATAAATTATCACAAGAGTGACACTGGATTGATCCTACACAAGCAAGAAACATGAGATGTTCTCAGGTATGCTAAATCCGGAGAATTACATATCCTAAACTTATCAGAATTAAGAATTTCCCTGCTCCCTCCCAAGAAGTGCAGAGCAGGACGCAGCATGGAGCCCTTAGTGTAAAGGATGATGTGGAAAATGTTTCTTGTAGATCTCTGCAGCAGGTGTGTTTGAGCTTACGAAACCGCTATGCAGGGTCAGAAATCATGTTCTATCAGGGACAACAGAGGGGTCCTAAAACTTGAAAAGCAATCCCCTGAACTCAGTCCAGTCCAGCCCGGTGTGGCTGCAGAAAACATCGGAAAAGCAGAAGATCTCAGCCCTGTTAGCCCTGAGCTCCAGAAACCAGAGAGATAGAGGTGCTGGAGGAAAAGGTAGGGGAAGTAAAAACCACAGATACCTACAAAGTAGCTAGAATCAGAAGGTCATACTTGGTAGGAGAGAGCTTGTCTGAGGGTGGGTCTATACAAGAATGACAGTTTGTTCTGACAAGAAACATTCAGCAGAGAAAACACATGCTTCAGGAGATTCCTTTGTAAATCACCAAAAAAGTCCATGGGTTCAGAGGGAGGTGAGGCAGCGATACACCTGGAAAACTCTACTATGTCTTGTAACAGCTAAGGTCATCAGTTTCTGAAACAGTTAATGGCCTGTGCTGGTTTTCTATGGAGGACAGAGCCTCCAGTGAACAGGGTGGTAAAGCCCAGCTGCCCCAAAAGCTGAGATCAGCACATGCACTATGTTAGCACCTGCTCAGCATGCCTTGGGCCACAGGGTCAAAAAGTTCCATCTTCCTGAAGAGGAAAGGTTGGGAGCTGAGAGGTCCCAAACATGGTGTGCTACAAACTGTCAGGCGGAGGCTCCCCGGGGTCTGTGTGCCTACACTATCCCCACCTAGATGTCAGCGCTTCAATTAAAATGATTCCTGCTCACTTTCTGTCACATGACTCATGTCACAGAAAGCATGACTTTTTATAAATAGATTTTGAAGAACATACTTATCCTTACTAGAGGGTTACACAACAAATACTAATTAACCAAGAATGTAAGGTAAATATATTTACCTTTTATAGCAGAAAAACTCCCAAAGAGCTCACAGCAATTCTCTGAGCTAAAACTATTCAGGGCTTCTGCTGAAAAATCTTGTTCTGCTTCCTAATAGAAGTTCAAAGTGATATCAAAATTTCCAGTGAAATCAAGAAGCTGGGGCTTGCTGTGGTATACAAGGATTTGGAACTTCTTTTCCACTTGAAGGCAATGAGACGTCTGCCACTGAGTTCAGTGGGAATAAGACTGGAGGATCTGGTAATGCCCTTGGGTATTCCTGACTGGATGTTAGGAGCTTGGACTTCTGGTGTGGGTTTGTTTTTTTAAATGGAAGAATTGTCTCACTCCCTTGGATAAATACAATTTGCAACTCACTTTATAGATGTGCTAGAGGTTTTACAACCTTTATGATCTGTCATATAAATCCACATCCAAGCGTCAACGTGTGAAGGGGCTGCTTTAGAGGTCTTCTGGGTGAAAACATAAATGGAATTTCTAGAGGAAATGCTCTCAAAGACGAATAATTTGGTTACTTAGCCAGTGACTTCAGAAATAAGATGTTGATGGTAAGAGTCATTAGACTGAATTCAATTTTTTTGTTTGTTTGTTTTATCTGTAACTCACAACTACCAGAGTTGGGAGTTTTGGCAGGAGAACTTGCTGAAAATAAACCATTGAAATTAAGCCTCAGACCCAGGTAAGACAACATCAGTCTCCTTGTACGTCCAAAGCTTGTTAACTTTAATGGCAATTTTGGGCATGCACAGAAAGCACCCTGAAATAGCTATAGGAAGAGGGATTAATAATATTATTTCCGAGATGGTTTCCGTGACCACCATCATTATGCTGTCGATCACAATTTCTTTTCTCTGTTTCTCATTTTCCTTGCCTTTCACCCTCTGAAAGGCCATCTTGCTTTCTTGTATGGTGTTTCATTCAAAAAGCCAACTGCAAAGGTGTGTAGGAGTACTGCGTAAGGTGAGCATGACCGGTTTTAGAAATCATCTTTGACTGTGGCTGTTTAACTCTCTTCTCCTTAGTCACACCAGTTGTGTGCCACTCAGGTTTCCTCATTTTTAGATGAGAGGATTTATGTAGCCCATAAAAATTTACTGGAAAAGGGCTATCTACCCCCTTTAATCCCTAATCTGGTACCCCTTTACTTAGGCAAATTTCATCAATGGACAAATGCTCTTCTCACAGCAGCTGCCCTAATACAAACAACATGAAAGACTTTGTCAAAGTTGCTCTGAAACAACTCTGGGATCACTGAAATGCAACATTTGGCCTCTGACTTCACATCACCAGCCATTCACTCACATGAGTAAGACTTCCAGAATTGGGTTCTTTCTCTCCCCGAATTAGAGCCAACCACGTAACTTGGGAACAGCCAAGAGAGCCAGCCGAGTGGGCTGAGCATAGTCAATCCTAACAAATTACAATAAGAAATGTATCACGCTGCCTGCTGTCAGGTATAATTTATATCATACCAGAGGGGTGACTGGAGAGCAGGTATAGGCAGGAACTGGTCATACCTATACTTGCTCCTGCTGGGCCTGATCTGGCAAGCTGCTAGGAGCTCTTCCCTCCCATTGAAGTCAACGTGAACTGAGTTTGTTCAGGACCTAACAGTATTGAGCCTCCTCAAAATACTATGGAAGGATAAACATGATTTGGTGATTTATTTTTTTCTGTTTTCCAACAGCATGTGATGTCTCTGTGTATGCATACCCTGATTGTATTTTTACACATGCTCACAATCTGTATGTGTCCTTAAACACACATGTACTGTACATACCACAAGCTAAAAACCTTCTTAGGATTTTGGAGCACAGAGAAAGAAAGAGGCTGTAACACAAACAGGAAGTTCATTCCCACAGCTTTCAATTTTAGTGAGCACAAACTATTCTATGTGACTGGAGCTAGGATTTAGCAAAGCATTTCAGCATATGCTTACATCTTTTGCTGAAATACAATCTACAAATCTGTTCCATTTCTCAAGAGTTCAAGCTTTTAAACTCATGCTCAAACCAAGAGTTTAATATGCTGTCCAAAATAATCCAGAAAGCTCTGCGTGCAGATGAGTATGGCCATGCCTCTATATATGGCCATGCATGTTATCTCTGAGCATAAGCTAACAGTGCTCTGGCATTATTTCCAGATGTCTTGGCTCAGAAAAGCTATCTCCTTCCTCCTGCACCTGTGAGAGACCTGGGATTCCTCTCCCAGACAGACCACTGCAAAGACAGTCTATGCCTTACAGAAAATATACACCAAGGCAGTGAAGCACCATCAGGAGCTCCAACCATCCCCACTGAAATAACCACAAGCACTTTGCCTTAATCAGGAATGAAAGCAGGCCAGACTCAATGGGGGGCAACCAACCAAGTCTACTACACAGCACTGCAGAAGAACAAACCTAAAAAAACGTTTTAAAAAGGGGAAAAAAAAAAAAAAAAAAAAAGGTGTATCCTTCATCCAGCTTCATAATGTGTGTAGCAGTATGTCCTACTTGGGATGCTGGTCAAGAGTTATCTTTTGCTGTAAAAATGTATGTGATTTACAGGTCTCATCCTGTAAGCTTAGTCCAGTGAGAACTGAAGTTTGAGCAGCTGAAAAAGCATTCAAGCCTTATGAGATAACACAGCAATACAAACGAAAGACAGTACACAGCAAAACATCAGGCAGCAGGTGAGCTCTGGTCAGTCGCAGTTCTGTACTTTCAGTTTAAACAAAGTACAAAATCTGAAGAAAATACACTTTTATTATTTATTAAACAGAAAAAAAAGTTTTAGATCAGTACTCTATTACCTTTAAATAAAATCTGTGAATTTATGTATATTTTCCCAAAGCTTCCATAACTGAAGCTTTTATTAAGTAAGTCTGATATGGGGCATATTTTAAAAATAGTGTCAGCAGTGATATTTTTAAATGTGGAAACAGATGCGCTACTCTATTACAACTGCTGATTCTTCTCCGTATTTTTTTATACTTTGAAGCATTTGTCTGCTTCTCTGTTATAAATCTCTCCCCACTGAACAGATTTCTACTCTATGATTAAAGTAGTACCACACAGACATCATTAAACAGACACTGTCCAGAAAAATCGTATTGTTTTCATCTGACCATAAAATATAGGTATTTTAATAATTGTTTCTTTTCCATAGAGAATTTCAGCAGCTCCCTTTCCTTGGAATGAAATCACAGCCATATGCTTTATGACATCAGAGGCATTTCAAGGTGTCTCCATAAATGTCATTTATTGCTTGGGAACCTGCCAAATCTATGCAAAAATCCCTAGTTCTTTTAACGGAAAAATCTTCAAATGAAACTAGACCTTTACACGGTTGTCATACCAAAAAAATAAATCTATCCATACAGAAATACTGGCCATGCAGGTAGCAAAACCTCTGGCGATTAAGCCTGCTGACCTGGGCTCTGGTTTGCTTTTGAGTCAACAGTGCCTCCTTTAACCAGTCTGCTGGGCACCCTGACACCGCACATCCACACCTTCTCTTGGTTACATAGGAGGCACTTTTACCCTTCTTAAAAATAAGCAGTCTGGATGACAAAAAGCTGAACTGGTTTAGTGATCATAACTGTAAATCAAAACCAAGTATGTCTTAACATACTGCTCCAATGAATGTGTTTTAACCCTTAACACAGCAGTCCTTTCCACACTACTGTCATAGGCCTGATGCTGCCCAGGATCCCCCGTTCTTCACAGTGTTCCCAGTACCCTGGGGGACTGGGACCTGGGCAAATAACAGAGACCCTGTGTCATATACACAAAAATACTCTCATGCCGCATCTATTCATAATTTGGCATATCTGGAGTCTACGCTGAGATAATACCGGCCAGATCTAAATAAATCTTGCCAGACACGCCACCAACCTGTCCAGCACAAATCAGCTACCTTTAAGTATGCAAAAATTCAATCCAATCGGCAGCTGCAAGTAGACAGAGCAGGTTGGCCAGCCACTGCCCAAAGGGAATGACTGCTGACACCGAGGCGCACAGCCACCACTCAGGTTAGGATTTTGGCTGGCCGACAGAAGCATCCATTAGTCCCAGTGTAACAGAGCTGTTCCATTTTCTTAAGAAAGAGCAAAATGATTTTTTTTTCCCTAAATCTGACAGAAAGAAGTTGCTTGGTACGGTTGGAAATAATCTAGGGCAGCACACCAACAGGTGCTTCAAACGTATCAGCAGAGTGCAGAAGACGTTGAAAGAGAAAATGAATAGATTCTCTAAATAATACATAAATTTTACAGGCTTTTTTTTCTGTAGAACCCCAGTGAAGTTACTGTATAAATCGGAAACTGAATTATTCATAAGTAGTGAATATATAATAAATCATATTTCGCATTGAAATATTCTTCACAGGTACATGCCTCTTTCCATGCAATGAACAGAAATGGGCAGCAAGCCCAAAACCACTGAGATCTTACCTGGAGTCTGGGTACTTTGTCAAGGTGGCCAGGCTGCTGGTGTACATGTGTCCTCCTACATCGATGTGCACGGGAGCGTTCGACTTGGTGAGTTGAGCTGGGAGAGGAATTCCTTGAGCAGCCAGAGGAGAAACCGGGGACCGTGTTAGAGACAGACGGGACATGCTTCTTCCCTCCTGCAAAGGGAAGGCAAAAAAGAACAGTTTCTCTTAAATGTAGCAGTGTGTTACCTTTCTTTCCAGTGTGATCACAGATCTAATCAGATCATTTTTGCATCTGCCTGATCACATATTCAGCTAACAAATTATTGCCACCACTGTAATTAAGTGTATTTGCATCATTTTCTTCAAAGTACCAGAGGGGAAGAGAAAGATGCTTATTAGCAATAAGAAATCAAGAAAAAAATTTTTCAAGGTGTCAGCCTCAAGGGGCATAAAACAAACTGCAAAATTCTAATTAAAGGTCGCGGGCTTATGTGTTAGATGTGAAATATCCCCTGACAAACGAATAACCAATTTGTGAACTGGGATTCAGGGGTTTTTGCAAGTTTGTCTCAGTAACGAGACACCTCTAAATTAGTGACCTCCTCAGTACCTAAGGCATTTAGTTTATACACGTAGTAAATTTCACATCAAACTAAGATCAATTTTCTGGTTTATTTTCAATAATTGTGAAATAAATGGATAATTTTCATTTAAGCCTTAATATTAGACATATAAAGAACTAATAAGCTTTCAAACTGAAAGCAATTATCACCTGGAAGCAGTGAAAATAGGAAGATATATAAACTGACCCACGCTTTCATGACAAGACATGTTAGAAATTACTGTACAATCTGGCATGTGAAGTTACAAATTCAACAATCCACCTAATGTTTACTGCCCTAAGAATATTTGAAAATTAGTGAAATTTCTGAATTGAGTCTAAAAATCTTCATCTGACTTACAAAGCAAAAAATACTGAAATGCCTTAAAAATGAACAGGACAACCATAGCAAAAGAAAATTCCTCAATTCTCTTCTGTAAGAAAAGCACAGCTTATTCTGCATGAAACGTGTGTCTCCAAGCTGATTTCAGTTAAATCGGTATAGGCGGCATACATGGCAAACAGAAAAAACCCTTTTATAAAAGTTTAAGAAAATGTCCATCCATTCTCCCCCTCATGGGTAAAGCAACATATGCAAAACATTACAGTTGAAGACATTTCTGAATATAATCTAATTTTCTTGGTATTTTGTTCTGCAAGCATGCTACCAAGCATCCAGGCTCTTCCTTACATCTGACAAGCACTTTACATGCAGCATTGCAAAGTGAATTCCCATTTCTCCCACATTACTTTGACAACGTTTCTTAGAAATCTAAAGCTGGTCTCGCCTTTCTCTTAGCAGTATTTTTTGCACAAGATGCCTTGCTATGCCACTCGATGAACATACAATTAGAGCAGTATTATTTGTAAAAAAAATTCTGAGCTATACAGAAAGGGACTGAAAAATCTTAATATATCTGGACAGCTTCATAAAGTCACCACAACCTCTCCATTTACTGTATTTCATCTTGGTTAGCTCCTAAGAATTTCCTGCATCTACAGCACAGAAATACATCACCCCATTATGAATCCACATCTTTTTCTCTTCAGAGGCTGGACGGACATCTGCACTGAACACGAAGCAAATACCAACTCTGTCCTAGGACTTCTGTGTCAGCCGATGCGAAATTGGGCATTAACATTTTTACTACAGCACCACCTTCAAGGAAAGTGATTGAATCCTTTCATGACTGAAGACGTTGCTTTCTTGTTTCCCACAAGAGCCTGTTGTGGGCAATCTTCAGTAAATATGTCATATAGCATAAATAAAAGAAGTAACTTTTAAAAAACAACTGAGTATGTAAGTACCCACAGAATTTTAGCGACTTGTTTACTGATCTATGGGTGCCTCATCTGCCTGCCAACAAAGACAAAGGGGGTTTTTTTCTTACCAAAGAGCACTGTAAACTCATGTTCACTCTCTACTCCTTCACTTAAACGAAAGGGTCAGAAGATCCAGGCTGAATGTCAACTCTCTTTGTTCAGACCCCAACTATTATCACTAATGATAAAGGTACAGACCTCGCATGGTACAGAGCTTCCTTAGATACAAATCTCAGGCAGTTTCACAAAACAAGTGCCTAATTAGGGCTCATCTGCACCCCTTGTTACAATTTCCAAATGAAATCAAAGGACTTCCAGCTCTCTGTAAAAGCGTCTTACATTTAACCATTTGTCTTGAAATACAGACTTCAATTTTAAAATATGCACAGATAGCTAAAGATCAAGTGATCTGAATCTATTTGTGCATATTTAAACACTGCTGCTATCTTAGGATTTTGTTTAATGTTAGTATATCAGTAAATTCCTTGATCTGTAAAGACTCTGAGATTCTCAGTGAGGCCATACTCACACAGTAGATATTTAATTTATACTATTCACTGGAGGGACCTTTTGAACAGTCCTCTGCTTTTGGCATCTCTCAGCTAGAGTATGTGTTGAAAAAACACTTAATTATAGAAAATCACTGGAAAGCTAAAATAGTTCTCAAACTTTTATGGCTTTTCACACTTATTGAGGGTGCCACTGGCTTTTTGGGGGAGGGGAGGAGAAGGGAAATTAAAACACAGGCTTTTCCCCTGGTTGGAGAGGACTGATATTAAAAAAACGAATCCTACATTTTTATTGAAGTTGTGGAATTCAATCATTTTTGTATGAGCAAATTATCAAGGGGCATAATTGCTAAGCACTACATAAAGGGCACTGAAAACACTCCGATTGCTCCAAAAAAATAAATACCCCCTATTTCTTAAGGTACCGTAACCCTATTTCTAATGACTCTTTCCTCCTCTTAATGTAAAACGCAGCTAAAATTCATCACACTGAGTAATGTACTTTTTTTTTTTTATGCACAAAGCAAAATCCTAAATGTATTTATCCAGTGAAAGTCTTTATGCACATATTTTCTAATACTGATGTGAAAATTAAAACCTTAAGGGTAAATATCGCAGAAACACTAACAAACTTCATTTATTAAACCATGTAAAATAATCCTTGCTCTTTAGTTGCCTACAACAGGATACAGCATCCCAACCAGTGGCATAGGCAATAACCCTGCTCTAGTAAGTAACACAGGAACCTGCTGAAGGCAAAATCAATAGAGCCTGATTCCCAAATTACGTGAATATTTAGTTTTTCAAACATTACACACCAAGATCTTTCAGAGCCAGCTTATCTTTTTCTGCCTTTCTAAGCTAACTGCATAAGTACTGCTTGTAAAAACTATTTGCCCATGCAAAGTGAAATAATCACAATGCCATGCTCATTTACACACAAAATGATTTTGTGTCCCATTGTGCTCACAGTTGTTCAGCTCTCTAGGGGTGATTAAACTAGCTATGCTGCTACAGCTTGAGATGATTTCACTGAATCGTTTCTCCATGAAGTTGCTTCTTTGCTAAGCTGTTATTTTAACCATAAAAGGTAAACAGAAGGCAGTTGTAAGAGCTCCATTCAGCTCCGTGCCCAGGGCTATAACCCTAGGGCAGAGAATGCTGAAAGACTGCAGAATTTTCCAGGGTGTTGCCTTTCTTGCTCTAAAGCCTTCAGGAATACTGTTCATTTAATACACACTCTAGATGATACATTTCAGATCCTACTAAAAGAAAGACTTCAAAAGTGTAAGAACTTTTGGGCGGATGAAGCTTTCCCACCTCTGCACATAGCTCGGGGCCATGGTAACCAATACTGCTGTTGATGTTGGGAAAATACAGTAGAAATAAACTGCACAGAGCAGAGCAGACAGACAGGGACAAGGGAGGTGAAAGGTTGCAGGAAAGAAACAGGCAGCAGTCTGGAAGGGATAACGAGAAAAAAGGGAAAAGAATGAAAAAGGAGGCGGCTCTGAAGGAGGGACAAAGTTAAATCAAGAAGCAGGCACTTAAGAGACTACAGATGGGAAGCAAGACTAATTAAGGATGTAAAAGCGCTTTGTTTCTAAAGTTTATTGTTGCCAGGATAAAAATTAATTGAAACTAATGCTGTTATTCACTCGTGCAGTTTAATTCCTTCATGCACATTTAAGACGTGAAATGAAAACGGCAGGTTTAAGGACCTGCCATGAAGCAGCTCGCTCTCCCGGGGAGCCGGAGCGAGGGCGGGTCGGGGCTGCAGCCCGGCCGAGTGGGGTCCAGCCGGAGGCCCGGCCCGGCGGGACCCAGAGCAGCACCCGCGGCCGCCCCCCGGGCTGCGCTCTCGGGAAGCTGCTCTCCCTCCCCAGGGACCTTGATTTCTTTACCAGGAAACCCACGGGAGCACCAGGGGTAAAATGAGCCACGGCAGCCCCCGACCGCCCCATCCCCAGCACTGCGGGGCAATAACCGGCTGCAGAAGTTGCCCTGCACTCCCGTGACTTCATGGCAGCGTCTGCATTTCCCTGCGCTTAGCGCAGCCGGAGGGGCACAACCACAGACTCGGCAATTACCTTTGTCTCTGTAAACAGGGACGGCGACCGCTCGGGT